>NC_137863.1:21310113-21910113 GCF_963924005.1 Protomyctophum bolini
GTGTGTGAGCCAAGGGCGGGGATTTGTGTGTGTGTGAGCTGTGAGGAGGGGGGCGACAACGGGAACTGACAAAGGGAGGAGACTGAGAAAAAGAAGCCGATCTACAAGCTCACGACGCGGCAGCGACGCGACGCCCTGCGCTCTTGCAGATCGTCTGTTTTTGGGGCGCGCGGCACCGTCGCGCGACGAAGCGTTCCCGACTGCGCTCAGGCCTCACGTGACGTTCGTTTCAATTCCTGTTTCCCTGCAGCGCAATTTTTCAGTCCTCGTCGCCGCGAGCCTCCGAACGGTCCGTCCGTAGCAACCATCGCTGTTCCACCACCACGGGGTGAAGAGAAGAAGAAAGACCACACCACTGGAATGGCTGCAGTCTTCTTTAAATCGTCCCCCTTGTTCATAATGTGATAGTCTTTTTTTTAAGCTCGTTTGTGTCTTCTTTTTCGCAGAGGAATTAGCTTTTGAGTTTGGATGAAATCAGACGAACAACAACAACCCCAGCAAAGAGTAGAGGAGAGGAGTAGAGCCTGGGCTACGATTCAGGGCGCAAGGAAAGACAAGAAAAACAATGCAGGTGGTTAAATCGGAATTAAAAGACTCCGCTGAGGCTGTTTTTTATTGAATAAAACTGCCGAAGAGGCCAATTATACTGCGTCTGCCAGTCAGAGGATTTTTTTTAAATGATTGCACACAAACATTAAAAGAAAAGAGAAAAAGAAACGTTTCTGCAACTATAATCAGAGGACCATCACCGAGACACAGACCCTCTCTCAAATCAGAGGGACTCCGACAGACACAGACAGACAGGGGGCTCTCAGCCTTAGACCCCTGGAACAATGTCATCTACAAAATGCAAGAAGGATAAAGAGATCATTGCTGAATATGAGACTCAAGTCAAAGGTGGGGTATGATTAATGATTATGAATGAATGCCAGTTATTCTTATAGTCTTGATGTGTGATCTATAATCTCTATCACGACTCATTACACATAATACAACACAATATCCATCTGTAAACATATAGTAGACAGACACACTTGACCATCCATGCATGAGTTTCCTCTGGCTATTAAATCTTCATTTGACAGCTGAGCTAAGACTGTGACCATAAATGCCAAGAAGAAGATATAATATATGGCAAATGCATAGTCTATATATACTTAATACTTGCTTTCCATCTTTGTCTTTCGTGAAAACCCACGGGTTATGATGAGGTTAAGAGACTAGATTAGATTTTCTGACTTTTCACTTGCATGGAGTACTGTTTGGCTTCTTAAATCTGGGTAGAATGATCTCTGGCACGGAATAACCTTTTGTAGTGCATGGATGAATTATTCTTGTGTAGTGAATGCATGAGCGACTGAACAAAACCCCCTTTATTGGTGAATTGTTGCTAGATGCGGCCACTGTATGTTATTATTAAGGCCTGACATGATGCATAGCCTTCAGCCTTTATGTGGTTTGTGAAATTACGATGGCATTGAGGCTACACCCTAGTAGGGGGTAATAGTATGGGGTAGTATGGGTTACTAGGGGTGCATGGACAGACACACGCCTAAGTTAGGCATTTCGGGCAATGCATGTGGTTGCACATACATTCCCTGTATGTCTTCACCATGTCTATCACAGTATTGGGTTAAAATTACCCTCCCTTATGTAATCTGAGCCTTGCCATTTGATCTCATGTGCAACTGCAATTCTGTAAAGTATGAGTAAATTATTTAGCCATAGTAGAAGTAGAATTAATGATCACGTTAAAGCACTGTGGAAGTGTCATTCTAAATACTTGAAAGCAGGGCTTAAAGCCAGGAAACGCTAGTGCATACTTCTGAGACCTCAAACAGTGCTGGGCACTCAAATTAGCTATACCAAGAGACCACAAATGACACTTTGCTGTGCTCTGTGGAGTGAAACGAGCGGAAATGTGCGACTTCCACTTCCGACAAAATAATGGTGGTGCATGCCATGCATGGTGGTGGTGGTGAGCATCCATGTCTGCTAAGTGGAGCCAGGGTTCAGTTTCAAGGTCCTGCCCCCATTACTGCAACTTTCACTCCCGAAGGTTTCAGCAATGCCACGCTTCAGAGCCTTTTGGCTTGTGTGATCCCCTGAGTCATGTACTGTAGTACTGTACTGTACTGTACTGGCCCAGACCACAGGCGCTCAGAGGAGTCAATGTGTCAACATCTAACTGCAGGATTAGAAGATTGATCGACGTTTTTTGCAACTCTCCTTCTGGTAATGGTGTGTGTGTGTGTGTGTGTGTGTGTGTGTGTGTGTGTGTGTAGACTAGACTGCACTTCTCTGATAACAGCATGTTGTCTCCTTTTCACCATCTAGCCTGACCTTTATCTGTATTCCACTGGACTTGTCCGTTGGCATGCGCTGGTCATTGGAGAGGACAATGCTGAGATGTTAACATCTCTTGTCTTTTAAGCACGTCAATGCCGAGCTTATCTCGCGTTTCTCCTCTGCTGTGGCAGCTTCTTGACGCCTTCACTATACTCACTGACCCTTTTTTTCATTCCACTGGCCCCTTTCATTTAAGTATAAATTATTCAGCTTATATCTCTGACTTGAGACTGCCACAAGACCCACGCTCTTGTTTAATACGTAAAGCTTTGCAATAATAGAGCACGTCTGGAGATTTATGATGGGGAAACGTGTTAATTTATGAGGAATCGGCCTGCTTCGTCATCCTCAGTTGCTGCAAGTAACACATGGAAGGTTTTGAGAGGCAAACAGAGGCCTCTGCCTGGCCATCCACAGCCTCGTAACAATGGCCATGCTCGGCCGATCGGCAGTGATCTAACCATAATGAGATTCAGTTTGGAAATTGCACCTGTCTACTGGTGAGTTATGGCTTTTTGGGTAATGTGTATACATAGACGTCACGTGTGTGTGTGTGTGTGTGTGTGTGTGTGTGGGAGGGGGGTTAATCAGTTGCATCCTCATTGATTGTGTCACTACAAGATTGTAAAGTTGTTGTTTATGAGTGCTGCTGCTGATAGATTGGTTGATCGTAATCAGTACATGACTTTTAACAGGAGTTTGTGCTCACAGGGAAAAAAGGAACTAGGAAATACAGCGAGCTAAATGTGTCAGGCCATCTTTATATAGATGATCTACTAAAGTAATAAGCCTATTAACCACAAGATGTCAAACAAAGTTTGGTCCTTAATTCTCTTGAAGTTCATTCTTGCTCATTCAATTCAACAGCGGAGCACTCTCTGCCCATCTGAAATATCACCCCATTGGCGTAGAGCGGTTTGTATAAGGACTCGTGTGGCACGCTGCCAAGGCAAGGCCTCTGAGGAAACCTTGGAGATGGTGTTCACCTCATTCAAGCTGTTCAGCCTCAGACCTGGACATTAGCATTTCAATAGAGCGCATTCATAAGAGCGAATGAGGAGGTAAAGAGTACCATCTTGCAGGATGACACGGTTGAAGACGAACTTCCTCTGATATATAATGTGTGAACGTGATGAACAGCCCGATTTGAACTCGGCTATTTTGGACAGTGACAGAGAATATAATTTGGCTTTAACCCAACTGTCTGTCACTCTGTCTGTACAGTACAGGCAAGAATTAGAACAGCCCACACAACTGCAAAATGCAAAACGGCTTGCTTTCAGAGTTACTCAGTGTTCATCAATAAACAAGCCAACCGGCTTTGTAGTTGAATACAACAGGGGGCAGATACAGAGAGAAAGAGGTCATGATGAGATGTATGACAGCCACTGACTACAGTATGTATACTACACAGTAAAATCGTCTGTTTTAATTGAACTCTAAGCCTGTAAATGTAACCATTTTTGGCTGGATTTGAACAAAGTAAAACGAACACTGAGGATTTAACTGTGTATGTAGTTGAGAACAACTGGATCTGTAACGTTGCAAAGTACGTAACATACAAGTATGAATGAACCCACTGACTAGACCACCAGAATAAGCATCATGCTGTAGTTATCTTGCGAATGGCCTGTTTTCATTAAATTAGCCTGTTTTTCATCTTGTGCTGGCTCCTTTGTGCTGACCCACTCTGTGCTGAGCTTTGGCTGGTGGGGTGCCAGTTCGCCCGCTCCACTGGCTGCATTCCCTGGCTCCAACACCGCATTGTGCTGTACCTGAGCTTCTGGACTGTGGGAGAGTGCGGCAAAATGATGCCTTGCTCTTTGGGGCCAGTAGTATTGTCTTGGCTCATGTTGAAGTTGTTGAACCCATGATAGTCGAACCGTCGTGCTATTTCCCCACAGTATCTCACAGACTGAAGTGAAACCGGTGTTCGGGGAGAATTTCCACTGAGCTTAAAGTTCTGGCTCGGTTCTGACATATTCAGGCTCACAGTCACACATTGATTTGTTCTTGTTAAAACTATTTCAGCAAAACACGTAGCTCCTACTAGTGAGTGTCACTAACACAACATCACTTAGATATCACACACACACACACACACACACACACACACACACACACACACACACACACACACACACACACACACACACACACACACACACACACACACACACACACACACACACACACACGTTACACAGCTAAATCAATTTGCAACTATGAGAGTAAGGGTCTATTTGGTTACGTTTGTGCACTGACTCTCAGAGTTAAACAAAGTCAGGATTTCACAGTGTATTGTTGGAGAGGAAGCCTAGTTTTACGCCTCGGGGTGCGAGGGCGAGCATCTTTCTACAAGAGGTCTATGGTCTCTGTGCAGGTTCATCCTCCTGCAGTAGGTCTATGGTCTCTGTGCAGGTTCATCCTCCTGCAGGAGGTCTATGGTCTCTGTGCAGGTTCATCCTCCTGCAGGAGGTCTATGGTCTCTGTGCAGGTTCATCCTCCTGCAGGAGGTCTATGGTCTCTGTGCAGGTTCATCCTCCTGCAGGAGGTCTATGGTCTCTGCAGGTTCATCCTCCTGCAGGAGGTCTATGGTCTCTGTGCAGGTTCATCCTCCTGCAGCCTGCAGGAGGTCTATGGTCTCTGTGCAGGTTCATCCTCCTGCAGGAGGTCTATGGTCTCTGTGCAGGTTCATCCTCCTGCAGGAGGTCTATGGTCTCTGCAGGTTCATCCTCCTGCAGGAGGCTATGGTCTCTGTGCAGGTTCATCCTCCTGCAGGAGGTCTATGGTCTCTGTGCAGGTTCATCCTCCTGCAGGAGGTCTATGGTCTCTGTGCAGGTTCATCCTCCTGCAGGAGGTCTATGGTCTCTGCAGGTTCATCCTCCTGCAGGAGGTCTATGGTCTCTGTGCAGGTTCATCCTCCTGCAGGAGGTCTATGGTCTCTGTGCAGGTTCATCCTCCTGCAGGAGGTCTATGGTCTCTGCAGGTTCATCCTCCTGCAGGAGGTCTATGGTCTCTGTGCAGGTTCATCCTCCTGCAGGAGGTCTATGGTCTCTGCAGGTTCATCCTCCTGCAGGAGGTCTATGGTCTCTGTGCAGGTTCATCCTCCTGCAGGAGGTCTATGGTCTCTGTGCAGGTTCATCCTCCTGCAGGAGGTCTATGGTCTCTGCAGGTTCATCCTCCTGCAGGAGGTCTATGGTCTCTGTGCAGGTTCATCCTCCTGCAGGAGGTCTATGGTCTCTGTGCAGGTTCCCTTCTTAGCAAGAACAAGCAGAGTGAACTCAACCTGCTCAGCTGACATCATAAAACCCAGGGAGTGATTCAATTAACTTTTCATTAGGACTGTGCATTCATTGTGCTGCATGTGCTCCGAGACCACTGGGTGTGTACCAACCTGGGCTCTGGGGGTGGTTGGGGGAAGCTTGACCATTTGAGGATTTTAAACATGTTGCACAAAATTATATCAAAAATAAACGTATCCAGACTTCATCAGTGTCTTCATCAGTGTCTGATGAAGGCTGGATTAATAGCCGAAACGTCCCTGTTCAAATATTAAATAAACAATTTGAACTGAAGTACCGTTATTTTTATGAACGGGTAGCGCAATGAGAAGCACAACATTATATTAAATATAAAATATAATATCATCATTATATTTTCAGAATCTTTCAATTTAGTTTGACATTTCTTCAAAATGTTTGAAATACAGTATAGAAAAATGCATTATGAGCTGTTAGATGTAGGCTATTCATTGAACGAGAAGGCTTTATTGGTTAACATAATCTGAAAAGGTCTTCATGCTTGCATGAGTGGAGTGCATGTTTGAGGGTCTCAGCTTGTGTCGGTTGGAAGGAAGGGGGGCTCCTAAAAAAAGCAAGGTTGACAACCACTGTAGACAGAGCTCTTCAACCACTGTAGACAGAGCTCTTCAACCACTGTAGACAGAGCTCTTCAACCACTGTAGACAGAGCTCTTCAACCACTGTAGACAGAGCTCTTCAACCACTGTAGACAGAGCTCTTCAACCACTGTAGACAGAGCTCTTCAACCACTGTAGACAGAGCTCTTCAACCACTGTAGACAGAGCTCTTCAAAATGACAGGAGTTTCAAAAATGCGTTTCCTCCGTAACGGGAGGAACCGCATTATCCACATTGAGGAACCGGAATTGGTTCTTCCACATTCTAAACTGAACTGAACTGGTTTTTATCACATTTTATGTAAATGGTGCATGTATATACTGTCAGAGTTGAGTTCGTATGTGCACTTCATGTCTGCTATACAATTACAATACCAGTGGTTTTCAAACATTTTAATTTCAACTCTCAGAGTTGCAGACCTGTAAGGGTCCGTTTCAGGCCAAAGTTGTACAGTATAGTATATATTTCAAGGGAACCATTTGAGGAATTGAACCACTAAGTGGAAATCATTAAGGAACTGAAATAGTTAAATTCCTAAAGGATCCCAACCCAGAACATACCAATATAGAATCTTCCTTAAATAGTTTAAAGTCATTCATTGAAACGTGCATTCACTTTCTTGTGTATTCTACAGCAAGTAGCAATATTGGCTTATAAGGGACATTAATAAATGAAACATTTGCATCATTGTTCTATTCTAATTTGTAATTCATGAAACTTGCCCTTTCTTGTCATCGTCTACTCTTATGTATATACTCTAATATTATCGACAGTTTCATATCATGAAAGTGGTGGGAATTATGGGAAGCTAGAGTCTCTCTATCTGTTTTCGCTCCAGGCTGGAAGAAACCATGGCATGTTAAACAACCGGAATTGTTTGACATGAAAGCAACGAGACCTTAATTCCACCCAGCCTTTAATTTGTGTGTGCACACTAGTACTGCACACAAATACTGTATATATACAGTTATACACTCAATGCTTTTAGCTGCAGTTGAACCCAGGTGAAGCAGAAAATAAATATAGATTATCACCCAGGCATTCATCATTGCCTGGGGGGTATCCAGCTGATGGCTGGCCTGACACATGGCTGATGCAGCTGTGTTTGAGATTGGATAGTCTCGTCGTGTAGCCAGCCAGACAACTATTCCACACAATCTCCTGAGTCTGGAACTGCACCTCCTGAAATCCGAGCAAGGAAGCTGCCAATTCAGTTCAGATCTATATTAGATTAGTTTTATTTCCATTTCTGCTAAGCAGCAAGCTGTATATGCTTAGATGATTTTGATTTATATTAGGATGGACAGAAGCATTTGAAAATTGAGGCAACAGGCTAGATATTGGATAACACGGCCTAAGACCAATGCCAGTCGATAATTTATCACCAATACCTAATAGCCGTATTCATTCACAAGAAAACAAAGAATAGCATTTGATTAACACGTTCAATTAAAGAGTTGATGATCAACACTGTAATTGAATTAATTAGTTAATAGAGTGCCGAAGTCCTGACGTCACTCGCTCATCCCCTGGTTCACGGAAGTAATTTCTATATAACATGGGGTCATCTTAAAATCATCTCATATAAGCATTGTGGTCCAAAAACAAAGTGTTCTCGGCGAAATTGTCGGGGAGGTGTCTCTGTGTCGTTTACGACCGTCAGTCACTCATATTTGATACCGTCTGTTTCTAGAGAAAATGTAACTAATTCAGCAGCAGTAACATTAGCGTTTTCTCTCAGTCAGTTGATTCTTCATATCCATATGAGAGAAACGGCCGCGATGACATGTTTATTTTTCAAACACAGTTCTAAAATCCTCCTATGGGCATAAGGGCATTACAATGCAAATAAAAAGTGGATCTACCGCCCTCTACCGATATTGACGTAAGACTTTGGTGTTCTATAGATTAACATTATTGTCAATGAGAAATGACCCAGGCAAACAAAATAGTATAATAGGTATTACTTGTGGGCTGATGTGAGGGCATGTTTAACTGAATCGTTGCATTGGCCAAGGGTCCATGGACTGAGGAGTCAAGATTACTTTTAAAAGTACCAGGAATCAGTGATTTAGATCCAATTCTTTATGGTGTCTTTATTTTCTCATGTCTACTTCTCATGTTTACTCGTAAACATGAGAAGGTAATCTGCAAGACAAGATACAGCACACATTGAGAGAAATTACATATATGATATCTAGTACTTTATTGTCAGTTCACACTGAAAGCAACAGTAATTCAATGTGTATGCATGTCTTGGCTACAATGACATGATCTGAGGCAAGGGTGTGATTCAGTATGTTATGTTCATATTACTTCCCCACCCAGCCCTTGCCCAATAATATCTCCTTCCACTATTTTGCCTTTTTTCATAAAAAAAGACAGCAACATATTTGTAAAATAGGAAGTGAGCATTGTTGTGGTGGACAGCAGAGGACACCTTTCTCCTGACTCACTCATCACTGTCACCGACGGCCGGCAGTGAGAACTGTGAAACAAAAGGAGAAGACTGACATGACAGTCAAGTGAGGACATGTTGCATAACACTGAACTGCACCGATGGCGTTGGAGATGTTTCCCGAGCGTGGCGCATGACGCTGCGGCTCACCGCTCCAAGAGATGGGGCGTCAAATGCGGAGAACAAATTTCACTGCGTTAACGTGTGTGACTAATCGTACGACTTTGACTTTGACTTAACTCGAGAACCCTTTCGCCCCACCAACTTCAAATTGGACACATGTGTTCCACACCCCCACGGGGAGCGCAGTGCCCGGTGTCGAGTCGGTCGGACCCACGGTTGTCCAGAACCAAGACAAAAGGCCTCTGCCCGGGCTCTGAGCTTTGACACAACACTCCATATTTGGGCATGCATGACACAGAACTCCATATATAGGAATAAAGGGACACAGAGAGACAGATACAGAAATCTCCATATATGGGCATGAAAGGGACACAGACAAATGGCTGGACCTGGTACTCTGACATGGGTCCAACGGCTATTGCATAGCCGGGTGGGGCATGGATCTCCAACTGCCATCGTTACCGCCTCTGTGCTGTACAGCCGCTGCCGTTAGTTTGTTGCGAATGCAGTGAGCACTTACTATGAGACCTAGCAGATCATGTCTGTCTGTGTGTGTGTGTGTGTGTGTGTGTGTGTGTGTGTGTGTGTCTGTCCTGCTTTTGTGCCCATATATGGAGCTGAGTGATTTGGCTGCATTTTGTGCCCATATATGGAGCTGAGTGATTTGGCTGAGTCATGGTGACTTAAATATGTACGAGCTGCGTTCGCTTCCCGCGTTTGCGCGTCTTACTGGTTATAACTCTGTTACTGTAATGTTTGCTAATGTAATTGCAAAAGGTGATCTACAGTGACATTGTAGCGTGTGTGAATGCATTGAGCAAAGTGATAACTGAATGCTGAATATTAGCTAAATTGCCGGCATAACTAGAAAGAGTCCTGATGGGGATGGGTATTGTCTGACTTGAGAACTCAGATTTATTTTATTTTATTATTTCTTCATCATCAAAGCATACTTTTTTTTAATAGATTTTTCAACCACATAACTCACATGACTTACATTCTGCCCGTCTTGGGGTTTTCATTACAAAACCTGGTGACTTTGGATATTTTTGTACCAAAATTGTTGCTGCTTCTTCTGAATGAAGAATATGACTTGCTGGAACAACGTGAAAAGCTGTTTGAGTGAGTCAACATCACTTATGGTGTCACAAAATGTGCTATAACCACCTGAGCCCCTATATACCGGCTGCACCATAAAGTGTCGAAAATAGCCTTAAGCTAATAGCACAACGCGTCGCAATTTGACGTGACGCAAATCATCCACTTTATTGCTAATGAATGTCGAATAATTCCATTTAATTCTTTCAGTCTAAATGCCATCGTACCACACCTTGGCATTCTTCAGAGACATGTTTGTCCATGCAGTCGGTGTGACACGTCACCCTGCATTTATCCTTGGACGACGTGCCTTAATTCTCACCCCATTCGGCCACCTATCAACATCCCTGCACACTCCACCTCTCCCCTCTTCTTCTCCAATAAGCTGCTCCCCCGGGGGGGGGGGTGTTGCCATGGAGACTCTCTTCCCAGCCTGTTCTCCCTGGTCCTCATGCCTGGATACAGCCACGTGATGGACAGCCGGGATCTGAAAGGGCGTGTTTCCTTTTGGCCGTCGGGGGGCCTTGGCTCCCCTTAACCCGTTTAGGACGGGATACGCGTCTGTGTCGCTTTAGCGTTTATAAAACACTTCAACCATTGGTTTAAACTTTAGCCGTTGAAAAATAGCAGGTCTACAAGCACTCTGTGCTGCGCTACGAGCTTGTAGATCTGCTATTTTTGAAATATTGTGCAAATCGTGTGCAAATCTTTGGATATATATTCTTTCACAGCAAACGTTTTTAACTCGTATCTTTGCTCCTGGAACAAAATATTTTCAGATGGGGTCGGCGGCCGATTACATAATGGTTTTTGGGGTCCTTGACAAGAAGTATTTTGAGAACCACTGATATAGAAACATAGGTTTTTCAGAAAACTGTCATGATTTAGAAGACATAATTTTGTAGAATCCGGTCTCAATGGTTTATGTGTCGGACCAGCATTGCGTGCGGCTGACACCATGATGATGATATGAGGACCAACAGGAATATCAATGTCAGCAGAGATGAGGCTATCCGACATGATCCTCTCTCCCCTTGCCTTCGCCTCCCCTCCCCAGTCAGGCACTTTGAAGTGCCTGACTTGTCATTTTCACCTGACACTAAAAAGCCTGTTTTTGTTCCGTTTTCTCTCAGTTTCTTAAAAGTTGTGTGATCTTTTAGTTCTGACATTGTCAGAAAAAGGTTTTCCTGCCACTCACTGCTCTATTTCTTATACAAGAGGCCATTTCAAGCAATCTCCTTTTGATCAAAGATGTGTTCAACCTGTGTTATTCCAACTGCCAATCTAATTCCCATTTAATATAGTTAGCTATAGCTATGCTTTATCAGTTACTGTGCCTCTGTATCTATTCTGGTAACCAGACCACTTAGCTTGTCATATTCTTTTATTCTACATGAATATAATATAACCAATATGATATGCCACTTGTTTCCAGTGTGAGTGGGAAATGGTCGTGGTGGAAAAGCCCCAAGTAGTACTTGCTAAAGTACTAAGATTGGCACAGTGTACTAGGTAGGTTTCAGTGTGACAGTTCATTCAATGTGGAAACGCCAATAGATATATGGAGGGTAGTGCAATTACTGAATGATAAAAAGGGCTGACAAGATGTCAGGTTGCATTAGGATACGTCAGATCACTCGCTCGATATTGATTAGTCTTGCCTACCGCCGTCTCATCCGTCTGTCGTCCGTACGTATTCTTCTCACAGCGCTGTAAATCGCCGCGGTCGTCTTGAGAGGTGGCGTGATCTCTCTCGGGAACAGTTGGGGAGGCTCTCGCCGCCCGGCGTACAGTAATGGCAATCTTTGCTTATCGTCAAACCCTTGTGGAGCAGAAGAGGCAGGGAGAGATCTGGACAGAGTGAAAAGAACTGCAGCTATAAAGGCCATTTAACCCATTTAGACCTGACATAAAAAAATTAAAATAAAAGGTATTCTAAATCCTGACAGTTTTCTGAAATACCTGTTTCTATATCAGCGCCGGTGCTCAATATGTCATGTCAAGGACACCAAAAATGATATGTATTTATATTGGCCAGCAACCCCCATCTGAAAATATGTTGTTCCATGGAGGGACCCCCCGGAAGCAAAGATTTGAGTTAAAAACGTTTTCACGATTTCTCAAAAAAATAGCAGACCTACAAGCTGCTATTTTTCAATAGCTAAAGTATAAAATAATGCTTACAACGCCAAAATGGATTCCCGCCCAGAATGTGTTAAGCACACGAATACAGTTTGCTACAGTTGCAAAATTGCATTAGGGGATTAGGCCTGGTACAGACTAGAGTAGCGTGGTATTTTGTTCAACTGTTAAGATATACGTGTGAAATGGAAGAATGTGTAAGACTGAATTGAGTTTTGCAATACGGTCTGCACTTGTCTGGTTTTTATGTGCATTAAGGCCGATCATTGCTGCAGTCTAGAGTCCAGATACTGATAGAGAGGGTTACAGATTAGAGACCATTAGATGAGGATTTATAGTGCTGCTCAAATGTGAATTTCGATTTTCCTCCACAAGAATTGAGATCACGGTTCTCACACGATTTTCAATTTGTCCATGAAAATATTTATTGTCTTTAGTCTGTATAGTTGCTGAACATTACTACATTCAAAATGTAGTAATTACTACTAAATTCAAACTACTGTGGCTTTAAACAGACAAAGTGCTTGACTTAAACCTCTCTTAAAGTCTCTCTCTTGTAGCAAAAACATAAGAGTAATTATATTAATTGGACAACCGGACCAATACTGCACGATTCTTTATAAAGTTAGAAAGGAGATTGCATCTGAATCTAGATCGTGATCTTTTTTCCATTAATCGTGCAGCACTAGATGAGATACGTTTTGATTGGTGTGTTTGTGCACCTGTTTTTTTTAACCCATTTTGACCTGAGATCAGATTAAAAGAAATGTCTTCTACATCCTGACAGTTTTCTGAAAAAGCTATGTTTCTATGTCAGTCGTTCTTCGATTTTTCAAAAATAGCAGACCTACAAGCTCGTGGCGCGCTATGAGCTTGTAGAGCTGCTATTTTTCAATAAGCTAAAGCATAACATTATGCTAACACCAAAAGGGGTGCTTTTGCAATGATTCCTTCTGAGACACAATGCACCTCAGTTAAAACAGAAAGCTATTGTGTGTGTGTGTGTGTGTGTGTGTGTGTGTGTGTGTGGGTTCTCCAATGTCTCCACTGTCTTTCATATTCTTAATTCAGTGTAGACGGGTAACCCTCACCCTAAACCTAACCTCCCACGGGGCAGCACACCTAAACCTAACCCTAACCCATGTCTGTTGTCTAACCAATGACTAGTCTAAACTAAGTAGTATGCACCCCATCATAGACCAGTGGTTTTCAACCCTTTAGTCTAAACTAAGTAATAAGTATGCACCCCATCATAGACCAGTGGTTTTCAACCCTTTAGTCTAAACTTCGGCATTTGAGCCACGGCATGGGCCACCATTTGATGAGATTTAGACCCAAAACCTTTTATTTTATTTTCGTTTTGTCCCCAATTCCATGCTGTATTGATGTGGTACCAGGATAGTAGAGATAACAGGCAAACATTGATCAAAATAACAATTCTCTAATTGTAACGTGTAAATTGTGTAAGATGTTTAACAATAACTTAAGCGATCTTTAACTCAAGAGTTTAACTCATTATGTTATAATTTAGCTATTGAAAAATAGCAGATCTACAAGCTCATAGCGAGGATTTCACAAGCTTGTAGGTCTGCTATTTTTGAAAAATCGAAGAACAATCGAAGAACAACATAGCAAACATAGCTTTTTCAGAAAACTGTCAGGACTGTCAGACATTTTTAGAATCTGATCTCGGGTCAGACTGGGTTGACAGACTCTGGCTGCCCCCTTGTTTTCCAGGGAGTGAAACACACAAAGGGTGCGCGAAGCGTGCATTGATTTAGGTATTCATATCGTGGGTCAGATGAGCTGCTGAGAGGATGCACCGTCCCGCCATCAAACTTCACGGCCTGTGAAGTGATTATGCTTTATCTGCACACAGTGCCCTCAAGGGAAATGAGCCATCTTTACTGCTCCTCTTAACCCATTTTGGGCGGGAACCCCTTTTGGTGTTAGCATTATGTTATGCTTTATCTATTGAAAAATAGCAGATCTACGAGCTTGTAGGTCTGCTATTTTTGAAAAATCGAAGAACGACTGTCATAGAAACATAGCTTTTTCAGAAAACTGTCAGGATGTAGAAGACATTTTTAGAAACTGATCTCAGGTCTAAATTTCGACCTGACACAAGATACAAAGGCATTCTAAACCCTGACAGTTTTCTGAAAAACCCATGTTTCTGTCAGTGGTGCTCAAACTATTTCATTTCAAGGACCCCCAATATAATGTAATATAGGCCACGACCCCCATCTGAAAATGTGTTGTTACAGAAGCAAAGATTTGAGTTAAAAATGTTGGCTCTGAAAGAATATATATACCGTATTCAAAGATTAGCGCCACATTTTCACAATGTTTCTTAAAATAGCATAATATAACGTTTTAAAACACCAAAATGGGCTCCCGTTCGGGATGGGTTAAGGAGCCAGTCTGTAGCCCCGCATAACCTGACCAACCCCTTTCACGCCAGCCAACACGTATGCACGCACGTACAGTACGCACACACGCACACACACGCACACGCATGCACAAGCACACACACACACACACACACACACACACACACACACACACACACACACACACACACACACACACACACTAAACCTTTCTTCAAAGGAAGATTTAGCTGACTCCTGTCAGTCAATGAATCAGTCAATGCTGAAGTGTTAATGCACTGTAGGTGCTGGCAGTCACATATAGGGCCCTATTTCTGACAGTGCTACTGCTAAACCCCTTATCCCTAAACTTATTTGCTATTTTTAAGTGGTGCAACCACTTCATTAAGTAGCTTTGTGTGTGCCTGGCTGCCTGCCTGGGTCTGAGCACGAAAATAGCATTTGGTTGTTTTTCAAAACCAAGTGTCACTGTTGTGCAGCCTAACACAAACATGATACATGATGATTTCAGGTGTATCAGTAGAGTAGAGTACAGTATAGTACAGTACAGTACAGTACAGTACAGTACAGTACAGTACAGTACAGTACAGTACAGTACAGTACAGTGACCCCCTGGGCTCACTGGAACCGGCCCGATCATAGATATAGGCTATATTATCATAGATTTCATAGCTAGCTTCATAGACAGCACTACCATCAGATTTTGTGTAAATACATATAATTTTTTTTGTTTTGGATTGATTCATGTTATTAATGTGTATTCTCAGACATTTAACCCTCCGTAAACCTGAGCGTTGGTTCTGTTCTTGCTCTGCTCCTTTTTCCCCCGTACACCAAAACCTATTTGCCCCCTCAGAATAGGGATGCTAGAGCTGAAGTGATTATTAATAATAATAATAATAATAATAATATTTATTTTTCACAGAGATTCGGCGGTCCCCCCGTAGTAACTCTGGGACCCCCTAGGGGTCCAGGAACCTCTGTAGAAGACCCCTGGTCTTAATCCATTTTGGGCTGGAACCCCATTTGGTGTTTTAAGCATTATGTTATACTTTAGCTATTGAACAATAGCAGATCTACAAGCTCATAGCACGCCACTCCGTGGCGCGCTACGAGCTTGTAGTAGGTCTGCTATTTTTGAAATTTTTTGACATTGTGGCACATCTTTGAATATATATTCTTTCAGTTTCAGAGCGAGCGTTTTTAACTCAAATCTTAGCTTCTGGGGGGGTCCCTGGAACAACATATTTTCAGATGAGGGTCGGCGGCCAATAACATACATTTTTTGGGGTCCTTGACATGAAAAATTGAAACGTTTTTCAGAAAAAAAGATTTAGAAGGCATTTGTAGAATCGTCCTCAGGTCTAAATGGGTTAATGTCAAAGCTCAGGAGGACATCCATGTATTGTTTGTTGAGAGACAACCATCCACTGGGTTTCCACTGGTTCCTGGTCTAGTATACTGTGCTGCAGGTGTCCTGGTGTCTGTCCACCACTGTCCACAGTAATGGCTGCGTCTCAGATAACGATGATATATTATTGTCTCAAGGTCAGGGCTGGAGTGGTCCCTCCTCGTCACAAACGATGCCATCTGCTCTCATAGGTCCATTTAAAGCTTCGTAACCCTCTCAACAGCTCATTAAACGCGTCGCTCTGAAACTAAACTATGCCATATAAATGATGAGAGACGACGCAAAGAAGCACACAGTTGACCTTCCCAGTTCCCACATGATGACAGATATAAATTCATTGTATGTATATGTAGATTGAATGATGTTCTGAGTGCATAACCCTGTGCATTCTTTGCACATGTGCATTTGTGCACTGTTCGGGGTGGGCCGTGGGGATCTTTATAGGTCGTCTTCAGACAGTCCTCCATCGTTGCTTCCAGTCATCCCGGTTCTCCATTATACATCTGGCCAGCTCATTGGTGCCTTTGCACAATTCACCTTTAGCAAGCTCCGCCCTCTACCACTTAGACACTCCCACTTGGACACTTTCCAGCCGGGCCCATTCATTCCAATGTAAATATCATGGATTTCGCCTTTACTTTATCCTATATTTTTTATTCAGGGACAGACAGTACTAGTAGACGCAGGCTGACAGGAAATGGGGGAGAGAGATGGGGGAGTGACATGCAGTAAAGGCTGTCGGGATCGGGAGTCGAACCCGAGGCACACTGCCAGACTTGGGCTACCGGCCAAGGTGCCTGGACCGCTGAGCCAAGGCCCAGGCCAATATCATGGAATATTTACACATTAAATACTGGTTCATTTTTGTAACTAGACCTTCAAAATCTCTTCCAAATCCGTCAACAAGGCCTGCCATATGCACTGGAAAAATATGTTTTATCATATAGGAAAACTATTGGTGGAGAGGTTTGTCTAACCCATGTTATGCTTCGCTGTGATTGGACCATAGCAGTTTGGGGAGGGGCTTAGCTATAGGTCAATTGCGCCCCTGCATCCTTCTTGAGTACATCCACATAAGAATGTCAAACCCAAGCTGATAACCGATCTTCTTTTATCTGCAAAAAGTCTAGAGTCTCACTGACAAACTAACAAGCACATGCAGCACACAACGATACAGTAGGCAGGCTTGAATGCACACATAATGCAATATGGAAAATACCTAGAGGGATGTTTTACCCTTTACGTGCTTGTCCTTTTTATTAGCCTATAGAAATGATTGCCATGGATAGACCATTATGTAGAAGATTATAATATAGCCCATATGTCTTTGGAGCAAAGTGATCTGCCACTGCACGTGGTATAGGTACTGTTTCATCACTTAAGCTTTCCCCAAAGCTCTTGCTCTAAAATAGCAGTTTCATACAGGAATAGTACAATCTATTGTGCATTGGTGTTTTCTGCTGCACACACTGCCCAGCAGATACAAACCGCCGTGCCTCATTTGGATGCTGCAAAGGAAATGTACACTATGTACGTTCTAAGATGCCCACAGGATTCCAGGAATGACAAGATGTGAAACTTTGTTTATTGTACCGATGCGGTGGTTCCCAAACGGTGTGCCAGTGGTGTGCCGCAAGACAAGTGTGTGTGTGTGTGTGTGTGTGTGTGTGTGTGTGTGTGTGTGTGTGTGTGTGTGTGTGGATCGGCTGTTTTTGCTCATTTCTGAAATTGTGAAATCTAGAGCTCAGCTGGTTGAACCTTTTATTTGGCATTAGTAAATAAAACATAAACACACATTTGCACTCAAAGGACCACAATGTAAATGAGCTCTCTCTCTCTCCTTCTTGTGATTTATCCTTTTGACAGATGAAATATATGGTCATGTTGATGTTGTGCATTCAATGTGCATTCAATCAGTCCGTCAGTCCGTCAGTATAGAGGCCATTTTGCCGGATGTGAATACATCAGGTGTACCTTGAGATTTAATTTTTGACTTGCCCTTTGGTGTGCTGTTTGAACCCACTGTACAGGCATAGAATACACAATGCATTGCTTGATTGTTTGACCCTATAGTCCATTTTTTGGCAGTCTTGCTGTATATTTTCAATTTATCGATAAGATAAAGTTTGTTTGAAACAAACAAACAAAACCAAACAAACTATATGAGGACGTGCTCCTTATTGAATTAAACCAAATACACATGCACCTCTTTTTCCATGCTGGTCTCTCTCCATATATTCTTTGGTCCTCCAATGATAGGCTATACTTTAAACCTTTGAAGGTTATATTTAGCTGGTGCTTTTACTTATCATTTGTTTGGTTCCACTGGGGCGTGGAGACTGCATGTGATGAGGAGGTTTACCACACTTCAAACTGTTCCGCATCCTCGTTGTGTTGAGGGCAGGCCCATTCCCCTTCACGCCTCTCTCCCCAGCCCCACCACGCCTCTCTCCCCAGTCCACCTCTCTCCCCAGCCCCACCACGCCTCTCTCCCCAGTCCACCTCTCTCCCCAGCCCCACCACGCCTCTCTCCCCAGTCCACCTCTCTCCCCAGCCCCACCACGCCTCTCTCCCCAGTCCACCTCTCTCCCCAGCCCCACCACGCCTCTCTCCCCAGTCCACCTCTCTCCCCAGCCCCACCACGCCTCTCTCCCCAGTCCACCTCTCTCCCCAGCCCCACCACGCCTCTCTCCCCAGTCCACCTCTCTCCCCAGCCCCACCACGCCTCTCTCCCTAGTCCACCTCTCTCCCCAGCCCCACCACGCCTCTCTCCCCAGTCCACCTCTCTCCCCAGCCCCACCACGCCTCTCTCCCCAGTCCACCTCTCTCCCCAGCCCCTATAGCCTCTCTCCCCAGCCCCTATAGCCTCTCTCCCCAGTCCACCTCTCTCCTCAGCCCCACATAGCCTCTCTCCCCAGCCCCTATAGCCTCTCTCCCCAGCCCCTATAGCCTCTCTCCCCAGTCCACCTCTCTCCTCAGCCCCTATACTCCTATAGCCTCTCTCCCCAGCCCCGATAGCCTCTCTCCCCAGCCCCACATAGCCTCTCTCCCCAGCCCCACATAGCCTCTCTCCCCAGCCAAACCTAGCCTCTCTCCCCAGCCCCACCTAGCCTCTCTCCCCAGCCAAACCTAGCCTCTCTCCCCAGCCCCACCTAGCCTCTCTCCCCAGCCAAACCTAGCCTCTCTCCCCAGCCCCACCTAGCCTCTCTCCCCAGCCCCACCAAGCACATGCTTCCTTCCAGCGTCAAATGCATGGATGGAGGAAGGTTCTTCTATCAGTCGCACGACTGGTTTCATTTGTCATTTATTTGGATTCCATAGAAGCCAAGCATTGTCTTCTATTGGAAGCATGTCATCTGTCCATCTTCAACCGCTTATCCGTAGTCGGGTCGCGGGGGCAACAGTTCCACCAGAGAGCTTCAGATCAGAGACTATAGACAAGATATGCACCATGTCTGTCACAGATAATTCTTTCAGACATACACACACACACACACACACACACACATGACGTAATGGCATATGTGTAGGCAGAAGAATAACTGCATTTCCTTAATCACGTTCAACCTGGCATTCGTGTTTTGGGGATGTCACTAATACTAGGCATTAATCTTCACTGGAAATCATATCACAAAAAGTGAAAATAGCAGATCTACAAGATTAAACGCATCACATGTAATGTGACGTGACGTGAGATTGTGAGATCTTCCATATGTAGGCACATTTTGTGCTTTGCACGTTTGGTCGTATATAGGTATAAAATAGCAAATGTTTTTTTCATTTTCTGTATGAATTTGATAAAATGATGAATGCTGTGCACCGGTACACTTCATTGTTGAGGCTATTTTCAGATTCAATTTATGAAAGTGCTTGGAAGGAACCGATTGAGATCAGTCATATATAGCTCTGTTTGCCAGCGTTTTTTTTTCCCCCTTTTTTTTCTCAGAACACATTTCGGTGCTGCTGTTCAAAAAGACAAACAGTCATTTGTAGATGCAGATGTAAATTCACAGCATTCCTTCCCTGGCTCGGAGATTGCAGAAGGAAGCGCACAGAGAGGGTTCAGACACTTTAAATAAACCACGTGGAATGAGCTGCAGGAAACACTGAGAGAATAATTCTCCAGTCGCTCATGGTTTCTAAGAGAGGCGAGGAGGACACACTTCTGGCGCGCGTGACCTATTTTTCCAAACTCATCTGTCAAGAGCTCTGCTGCCGCTGCAGCTGTTGGTTCAGAGTTCCCTTTTGTCATAAAAAGTGTTTTTTTTTTAACCTTTTTTTTTTTCTTGCTCCCCGTCATTCATGCAAACTGGTGTCCCATTTTTCCAGGGTATTTTTTTGTTTTTCTTCTGTCTAATTTAAACAAAACAAAAAACGAAAAACATAATAATTTGGGAAACTATTTTGAGGGAAAAGGGGTGAAAGGAAAGGAGAGAGGGGGGGTTGGGGTTAAAAAGCTGTGAGTCGTAAAGAGTGAAGCAACTTCTCTCCCTGGTTGGAGACGGAGACCTTTCTGTGGCTATAGTAGGGCTCTCACAAAATCTACCCCCCCAGCGTCGCTGCGAGGGAGAGGCCCCTGGATATAGAGGGAAGGGCTGGGACAATGGTTAACCACAGATTGCAGCATGCAGCTTGAGGCCGGGGGGGGGGGGGGGGGGGGTGGGGGGACAGGCGGCACAACATCACAGGAGGGGGGGAGTAAAGAAAAGGGCTCCCCTGCACAACATTGTCTCTGCTGCTGTTGCTAAACTCAAGTGGCTCTCCCTCGAAGTCAGAGCCTGTATAGATATCCATCATGCATGGGAAGGGCTTGGTTGGCCAAATTACACCACTGAGCTGTAGCCTCGTTGTGTAGCCAGCCTTCTATCTGCCTTTTAATGCCCCAGGCAGTGATATTAGCATGGCTACGCCAGGCTAACACTGAGCCGCATGGAAACATGGCCTATAGTTTCATTGCTGTGGTCGTCAGGGCTGTCACTCACCATTAACTCATTTAAGTTGATGAATTAATTTTCACATGAATAATTGTGATTAACGATGATTAATTTGTGATGAATGAATTGTGTTTTAAGCATTTATTTGACACAATGGAACGTTTTACAATTTGCCTTGTAACATGTTTTTACATAAACTCATTCGCAGAGCAACGCCACCAACACAAGGAGGCAATCGAAAGGTTCAAAGGGACCACCGACATATGCAGAAAGCTGCCAGAATCCCCGATTGGATTGGCCAAAAATTCACAATCCCTGATTGGCCGAGGTGACCACTGACCACCAGAAATTCACAATCCCTGATTAGCCGAGGGTGTCACCAACGTATGCACGCAGCACCCTGATTGCATGTAGGATCCTCATATTAAAATTATTACAATCTAATAATGTACACCAGTGGCTCTCGACGTGGGATAAGCTAAATGATTGTTAGGAACCAAATGGACCTTTTATGGGTGTGTAACTGAGATGGTTTATGGGTAACTGCGATGGTTCCATTTGTTGACTCTCAAAGTTAAATAACACAGGTTTGATCACAATGTACAGTGTCGATTGGAGGCCCAGAGATACAAAAAAAAGAAAAAAACTATATCAAATGGGTGTTTGAAGCATAATGCATATGAAGGGGTCCATGGAATTAAAAAGGTTGAGAATCACTGATGTACACATATAGTACGTATAATATCTATATTACAATGTGTTGAATTTGGCATGAGCAACATGCTAGATGAATAGTGTATTGTAGCGTTTCATCTGCTTTTCATCAACAAAGCTGTCACCGTGGACTGTACATTTTATAATCCAACCCAAACGGACTGTGAAGCCAGAAAGACAAGGATTACTTGTAGATCACTTCTAGGTCAGATATGTTTGTCATATTACGAAGTATGGTTAATGTGTGTGTGTGGCTGTGTCTTTACGTACCAATGTTTCATAGGGCCAGGCCAGTACACACCTCTTGATTCGTAATGCAACGAGTTGCATCTTGCAACCGCAAACTGCACCTGCAACAGAATTCTCCCGGCAACTCCCTTTTAGTAGCCAGCCCATAGAGCCCCATTGTGAACCCGGACATGTTGAGTAAACCACGGTTTTATGTTAGAAATGTTTAGTATGGGTCCCCAGCATGTAGAAAATGCCGGATGCTAACTTGCATATGTT
The DNA here is from genome assembly GCF_963924005.1 of Protomyctophum bolini. Classification (NCBI taxonomy): domain Eukaryota; kingdom Metazoa; phylum Chordata; class Actinopteri; order Myctophiformes; family Myctophidae; genus Protomyctophum; species Protomyctophum bolini. Next base: position 21,332,164 of record NC_137863.1, read on the forward strand.
GAGCAATTTTCATAATTGGCATAATATGTGACCATGTATAGAAGGCAAAATATTCAAAATTTCATCATGCTTTATGTAGCATGTCAAACTAGGGGGTTTTCATGATGCTGAATCCATTTCAAACATTAGTTTAGCATGAGTGTTTTTTTTTGCAAAACTTATGCTTAGAATGGATTCAGCATCATGAAACCCCCCTAGTTTGACACATCACATGCTAGATAAAGCATGATGAATTTTTTTTGTAATGATTGAAATATTATGCCAATTATGAAAATTGCTCAACATATGCAAGTTAGCATCTGTCAGTTTCTACATGCTGGGGACCCATACTAAACATTTCTAACATAAAACGTTGGTGTACTCAACATGTCCGGGTTCACTTTTTGGCTACTAGGCTAAGTTACTGTAGTCTAGGTAGCACAGAAACTCCTCCAACTGGGATCCCAAGCAGCAGCAGCAGCAGTGTCAGATGTTCTGTTCTGTTCACAAAATAGGGCATCCTTTGTTCTTGTTGCAGGATCCTGCTAATAACGACGACACAAAGCAGAATCGGGTTTCTGTCAGTGCAGTGCATGGGTTCCCACTAGTTCCCTCTGCCACAGATATAGAGGACCTTCAGTCAGCCAGCTATAGTGTCAGGTTCCTCTTGTTCCAGGTGGAGTACAAACTGCCTACACATTAGAATGGAACAATAAAGGTCAGGGTTAAAGGGATATTTCACTTTCAAATATATTTTAACAAGAATGACTCGGTCATAATTGCCAGCGTTGCGGCGTTCAGAGTATGCAGCCAATACGGCTTCACACTTGCAGTGCTCAGAGTATGGGAATCATGGGCAAATCTCCTATTGGCTTAGGAGGCAGCCATGCCAGTCATGACTAAGTTGCTACTAAGGTCGCTATAGCATGGTCGATAGTAGAGGTAGAATAACATGTTGTCCAGCCGCTTTTCAAGCAGCTGGCAAAAACATTTATCAAAAAAGTAATCACGGCCCGGCCTTCGCGCATTAGAATGCACTTCTAATTACGGAGGAGGGGAAAGGAACTGGTTTGAATAACGTGTCTACTCTCTACTCTCTACTCTGCTTTTCATATTATGTCACATACTGTTTGAAATATTTAACTTTATTTTGATTATTAAACTCTTTCAGTGCCACAGTCAGTCAGCCATCTTTCTTTCTGGTGCCAGTTTTTCATACCGATATAGAAATCTTTGAAGACCCACAGAATATGTTGTGCTATACCAAAATATGATGCCACATATCTCAAATGAAAGGTACTTCTTTATGCGCAATAAATTGAGAATATATAAAAGTTTCACTTTTTGAATTGTATTACGGAATAAAATGAGCTTTTGCATAATATTATATATATTTTTTTGAGAAGGAGCTGTACTGTATATATCATAGTCATAGATAACTAACATCACATGCTGGCCACATGGAGGACATGCATGTGCACAAGTACTGATGTTTCAGATTTATTGAATCCCCTTGAGATGCAGTATCTCATTTTAGAGGGGGACCCGTAACATACACACAAGATACATAAGCTATAGATACACAGACATAAGTTATAGTAAATGAAAAGATAATTCATAACGTGTTGTATTGCAATAATGTGTAGTTGTCATAAAATCCCAAGGCACACCTGGACCAGTCTCACAAAGTCTACACATTTACAGAATCTAGAAGAATTGTTATTTTGATCGACGTTTGCCTGCTGTCTCCTAATTCCACATCAATACAGCATGGAATTGTGGACAAAATCTTATCCAATGAAAATCCAAACAAAATATTCAAAGTCTTGGGTCTGAGAGGCTAAAGCTCATCAAATGGTGGTCCGTGTCTCAAAAATGCCAAATAAATAATGGACCTTGATGTGAAAAAAAGGTGAAAATGGTGCATTTATATAGCGCACACAGTACACAGTACACACTGATGGCAGAGGAAACCATGCAAGGCACCAGGATTGAACTGGTCCTGGCCACTCTCCCCCTGAGCCGCACTGTATAGTGTACTCTAGTATACACTTGACTCATGGTAGTGTGTATAGTGTACTCTAGTATACACTTGACTCATGGTAGTGTGTATAGTGTACTCTAGTATACACTTGACTCATGGTAGTGTGTATAGTGTACTCTAGTATACACTTGACTCATGGTAGTGTGTATAGTGTACTCTAGTATACACTTGACTCATGGTAGTGTGTATAGTGTACTCTAGTATACACTTGACTCATGGTAGTGTGTATAGTGTACTCTAGTATACACTTGACTCATGGTAGTGTGTATAGTGTACTCTAGTATACACTTGACTCATGGTAGTGTGTATAGTGTACTCTAGTATACACTTGACTCATGGTAGTGTGTATAGTGTACTCTAGTATACACTTGACTCATGGTAGTGTGTGCTTCATGTCGTTGTGATTGGCAGAGATCCGTAACCAGCTGGTGGAGCAGTTCAAGTGTCTGGAGCAGCAGTCGGACTCTCGCATCCAGCTGCTGCAGGACCTCCAGGAGTTCTTCCGGCGCAAGGCGGAGATCCAGCTGGAGTACTCGCGCAGCCTGGAGAAACTGGCTGAGAGGTTCTCCAACAAGATCCGAAGCTCCAGGGAACACCACATGTTCAGGTGAGTTGCCCTCTCACTGACTGTGTGTGCGTGCGTGCGTGCGTGTGTGCGTGTGTCAGCAGAGAGTTGGTAACCAAATGGCTCCTTATACTGTTGATCTTTAACCCTTGAGAGTGTAGAATTGTTATTTTGATCAATGTTTGCCTGTTATCTTGCCTATGGTACCAACATCAATACAGCATGTAATTATATAGCGCCTTTATCCAAGGTGCATTACATTCACCCATTCACACACACATTCATACACCAATTGCGGCGGAAGACATGCAAGGTACCAACCAGCACATCGGGAGCAATTTGGGGTTCAGTGTCTTGCCCAAGGAGTCAAGGACACTTCGACATGTAGACAGGAGGAGCCGGGATTCGAAACGCCGACCCATGGATCATTGGAAGACCTGCTCTACCTTTTGAGCCACAGTCGCCCCTTGATATGACAAAATGTTGAAAACAAAATATTCTAAATCCGGGGTCCGAGAGGCAAAATGGTCACAATGGTGGTCCGTGGCTCAAATGCCAAATATATATATTTGGGCCTTGATATGTTTTTTTTGTTGAAAACCACAGTTCTAAGAGAAGCATAAGTTGAAGTGGTGGATGCAGCACGGTTCTGGTCATCGGATCACGGGCTGATTCACTCGCAGAAAGAAAGGCTTTACTACAGCCTGCCTGCTGGACCCGACCCGCTGCTAATCACGTGCCTTAATGTTTGATTACAGTGCAGCCCTATGCGGCAGAATGCTCCTCCATTATGTTTGTGTGAGTGCTCTGTGTGTGTGTGTGTGTGTGTGTGTGTGTGTGTGTGTGTGTGTGTGTGTGTGTGTGTGTGTGTGTGTGTGTTCCATTATGTGTATGTGTGCGCTGTGTGTGAACTTGTACTCTCAACATCTGTAGGACATTTTGAAGGTTGGCTGCAGTAATAATAATGCAGTAACGCACAGCTGATAAGTCAGCAGGACCTGGGATAGTGTGTCTCAGTGTTATTGTGTGTGTGTGTGTGTGTGTGTGTGTGTGTGTGTGTGTGTGTGTGTGCGACCCGTGCGTGCGTGCTGGAGCCGGACCAATATCAGATTAATTTTTTGGGTCCTTTCTTTTTCGATCCCGATTTTGGAGAGTATCTAAGCTCTAGATTTATACTTGGTTGCATGCCATGTCATGCACCGAAAAGCTCTGGGACGCGCTGTGTGAATCTGACTCAACGTGTGCACAAAAATTGAACTTTAGATCCATTTAAGTCGCGCGCGCGTGTGTGTGCGCGCATCTGTGTGTGGTGTACTGTGTGTGCGTGTGTTAACGTAACATACGTGCACGGCGCGTGCAGGAGAGCCGTGACTGTGTGTCGTCCACTGTACTGAGGTCTCGTGGAGTTGGACGGGGTAATTGATAGCAGCTGTACGTTTTAACTCATTTTGGGCGGGAACCCCTTTTGGTGTTAGCATCATGTTATGCTTTAGCTATTGAAAAATAGCACATCTACAAGCTCGTAGCGCGCCACCGAGTGGCGCGCTACGAGCTTCTAGGTCTGCTATTTCTGAAAAATCGAAGAACGACTGACATGGAAACATAGCTTTTTCAGAAAACTGTCCAAATGTAGAAGACATTTTTAGAATCTGATCTCATGTCAGAATGGGTTAAAGGAGCCAGGCTATACGCGCTACACCCTGGTCCCCGAGGAGAGGCGAGGAGAGGCGAGGCGAGGCCTGCTCTTCTGCTGTGGGCTGAAGGCGTCTGAAGGCTTGTGCGCTGCACAGTAGATCTCCTCCAGACAGGAGGACAGATCCCCACAGCATTGAGTCAGGCTAAAGCGTGCACATTTCTAACCGTGCAAGTTGACCTGGCTTGCGCTCGTCCCTCGCTGCAGGTCCTTGGATGCCCCCCAATGCACGCACGCACGCACGCACGCAACCGTGCACGCACGCACTCGTACACCAGCGCTGATGTGCGAGTTAACAAAAACCACTCATGACACTTTGATTGCCCACGCTTCTTTATGAGGGCTGTGCTACTGCGCTTCCCCTGGCCTCCATTAACTCCACTAAATAGATGGATTAAAAAATGATCCACGGTCACCAATTATGTTTGACTGTAGGCTTGTTAGAGAGCTACTGCGCTCTGCATAATTTGTCTGCACTTATTATTGATCCTCCGGTCTTTTAATTTTCTGTTTCTTTTGGCTTTAAACAAGCCAGAGACAGCATTCATGATGACAATATCATGGCTTTAAACAAGCCAGAGACAGCGTGCCTCATGATGACTTTAAACAAGCCAGAGAATGAATATGAATGCCTCATGATGACTTTAAACAAGCCAGAGACAGCATGCCTCATGATGGCTTTAAACAAGCCAGAGACAGCGTGCCTCATGATGGCTTTAAACAAGCCAGAGACAGCATGCCTCATGATGGCTTTAAACAAGCCAGAGACAGCGTGCCTCATGATGGCTTTAAACAAGCCAGAGACAGCATGCCTCATGATGGCTTTAAACAAGCCAGAGACAGCATGCCTCATGATGACAATATCATGAATTTAATTTCTCAAGATTTGGATTCCACAGATTTGGGGATTTTTGGCTGATAAAGTGTAGCCGTAGTAGGTAGGTACACTAAGCTAATAATAGATTTTAAGAATTTGAAATGGTCAAACTAGCATTAGAATACATGCTTCGAATCTGTTCATATTCAGAAGACCCCCATCTGCCATATTATGTGAAATTAAACATATGTGTGATTTCACATATGCATGGGACATAGAAGTAATCATACACCCCCTGTCCACAGCTGGGCTTAGTTTGTAGTAATGATTTGCACGATCTGCAAAAACAAAATCTGTCAATATCCTAAGTGGCTTACTTAAAATGACCACCATGTGAATATGCCTAAATAAATGGCACACAAACTTGCCATTGCTTTGTGGAAATTCAGAACAAAGCTGCCAGTAAAACAAAGTCAATAATTGGCCAGGGAAATCTTACACAATTTTGCTGGGTCTTACAGTACATAATGGGCCCTTAGCCTATTGTCTTTAACCCACACAGGGCACTGCTAATACAGCTTTATTATCAAGCTGAAGCCCGCTGTAATTCATGGCGATACTGTATAGTGTGGCTGTGTGTGAACTTACTGTACAACAGACAAGTGGTCTGTAAATTCACAGCACTTCTTCTGTCCATATATATACAGTGCACACAGTATTTGGCAGCTTTAGTGCCTGCCCTCCTTTTAGGCTAATTAAGATGCGGGTAAATATCTCAGGACTATCCCCACCACCACTACACAGTCTTGGAATACGACCACAGCACTCCCATTACACCCAGGGAGAGGCTGGGAGGAGGATCGGTATGCATGCAAGGAGATCCTTCCTCGCAGCTCAATCACTTCCATCTGTCTTTCTTCCTTGCATCACAGCCAGTGGTGTAAAGCACCGTAGTACCGCATTGTGCCCAATATAAGACGACCCCCATTTTTCGCAAGACTCATTTGTGGGAAGAATATTGAATATCAAATAATCTAGTCCCTGATTATCCCATTCTGGGCGGGAACCCCTTTTTGGTGTTCTAACCCTTCTGGACGGGAACCCCTCTTGGAATTCTGTACAGTAAACTTTGATGCTGCTATATAAATATTTGAAGTTTTTCAGAAAGCTTCAGGATTTGGAGGCTTTTTAGAATCGGAATCAGTCCAAAATGGGTTAAAAAATACAACCCAGTTTTTTAGGATATTTCCATTGGAAAAAAACATAGCCTTATATTCAAGCCAAGTACATATATTTGAGTACTTATTTATTATTTATTTATTTTTGGCTCGTTTTGAGCTTGTAGATCGGCTATTTTTGCTACTTTTGTGTGATGTGACGAAGTAAAAAGGTTAAATTATGGAGGTAAGAGTGACAGTATATGCAACGTGGCCCTCTGGAGTGAATGTGGAAATACAGTGGCCCTCTAGTCTCCATCATCTCCATGCCCACCCCCTGACATAGAATGATTGTGCTGTGCATTACATTCACCCATTCATACACCCGATGGCAGAGGAAACCAATCCACCAACATTACCAACCTACATTCTACATTGCACTATTGATACTTTTACGTTAACCCATTCTGGGCGGGAACCAATGTTGGTGTTTCAAGCATTATGTTAAACTTTAGCTATTGAAAAATAGCAGATTTACAAGCTCATAGCGAGTCCCACGAACTTGTAGGTGTGCTATTTTTTGAAAAATCTTGAAAATATGCCTCAAATCTTTGAATATATATTATTACAGAGTGAACATTTTAACTCAAATCTTTGCTTCTGGGGGGGGTCCCTGGAACAACATATTTTCAGATGGGGGTCAGTGGCCAATTTCATATAATTCTGGCGGTCCTTGACATGGAATTGTTTGAGAACCACTGACATAGAAACATTCAGAAAACTGTCAGGGTTTAGAATCTTGTGTCAGGTCTAAATGGGCTAAGTAATAAATGTGAGTATTTTTCCCAGAACCGCAGCCAACCAGGGTTCTGTTCTTCTGGTCTAAGTGGACACTATAGTAACACTTGACTATCTATTTACTGCACATTGCCGGTTGCCTATAGTCTACGTCCATGTAGTGGTTCATGTCTGTGACTCTGAGACTATTAGCTAACCTAATTTTAATAATGACATGCTGCTACTGAGCAGACAGTTTCAGGGTTTTATCGCCAAAGTGGGATTGATAATGTGCCCTATTAAATTGGAATGGATAGATATTATCTGTCTGTCAAAAAGCAAAAGGATTACTGTACATGTAATCAAAAATAACAGGTCCATTAGAGGGAAGCGCTCATGTAATATTGATGGGAAATTATATTATAAAACCTGTCTGGGAGAGATAAGGCAAAGCTTGCACGGAAGAGTGTCCAGATTAGCGTCTGTAATACGTGTTGTTGTTTGTCGCGCGACAGTGGGTATACCGAAAAGTTGCAAAAATATCCGAGTGTGTCCCGATGCGCTCCCTGCGTTGTGAGCTTGTAGATTTATTTTCAAGTCTTTTTTAACATTTTCTTTTTCTTTTCTCTTTTTAACATTATCTATCATTCATTATCTATCATATCATTATCAGTACTAGAGCGGTGCCCGTTGGGCACTGGCCTATTTGCCACTTGGAACGATGCAAGTTGGAAATAAATGCCCCACCCAGATATTATGTCTGTGTCCCTTTTATGCCCATATATGGAGTTCTTTGTCAGGCAGATGTATGCAGATGTCAGAACAGGCCAGCTCCATATATGGAGATATAGGGGGCGATCAGGTCCAGAGCCTGGGCCTTTGTGCTGGTTCTGGACAATCCGACAAACCGTGCCTGGTGTCGAGTCCGACCGACTCGACAGTCGACACCCGGGCACTGCTCTCCCTGTGGTGGTGTGGAACACGTGTGTCGGATTTGAAGTCCGTGGGGCGAACGGTTCTCGAGTTACGTGGATTACAGACGTATACACACATGCGTGCTTACAGTATATACGTCCGGAGACTTGGTGCATTTATTGATAGATAATAATGACATACCCAGCATAGGGTTGCCAGGTTTAATATCTGTCTGTTTTTGTTTTACATTTGTGAATAGTATTAACAAGCCTGTGACTAAATAATAACCATTTGGAACAGGAACACAGTTCCCTGATAAGTTTACAGTTTTGGTCACCCAGGGATTCTGTATGCCTGGGTTTGTGGCGATAAGTGTGTTTGCCCAGATGTAATAATCGATAGCTGCAGCCGTAGTTTGCACGCACGCACGGTCGCACGCACGCATGAACGCACAGTCCTCACTCCCCTGCTGTCTGTTTTGTTTGACTTGCCCAGCTTGGAAAGGTCAGTCAGTGTGTGTGTGTGTGTGTGTGTGTGTGTGTGTGTTCTACTTCTTCAACAGCATATTGGAAACATTTCTGGTATTTGGTATATGGCTTATCAGAACAATCAAAATATCATCAAAGGAAATGGCCTTGTGAGTGCATAATGTTTCTATAGCAGTGGTTTTCAACCTTTTCCACATCAAGGCACATTATTTTCTTTCTGCATTTGAGCCACGGACCACCATTTGATCTTTCTTTGATTGATTTGACCTTTAGCCTCTCAAAACTAAATAATTTTGTTATCGTTGGATAAGATCTAGTCCACAATTCCATGCTGTATTATGTTGGTACCATAGGAGAAGAGAAATAACAGGCAAAATCCAAATAACAATTGTTTCTCTAATTGTGTGTAGTCTTCCAGTAAATTAAGTAATGCAGATGTTTAACAATACTGTAAGTCTTGAGAGTGTAAACAAAAGAGTAATATATATATATGGCCATGTTTCCCTTGTTAGGTGAACACAGTTAGGTGAACTTTGTGTGAACAACTTCACAGTAGGCTGTTCCATATAACGAATGAAGTTTAGGAAGGTGCAATGTGAGCATAATGGTGCAACAAGATGGCGTGTGTGTGTGTGTGTGTGTGTGTGTGTGTGTGTGTGTGTGTGTGTGTGTGTGTGTGTGTGTGTGTGTGTGTGTGTGTGTGTGTGTGTGTGTGTGTGTGTGTGTGTGTGTGTGTGTGTGTGTGTGTGTGTGTGTGTGTGTGTGTGTGTGTGTGTGTGTGTGTGTGTGTTATCAGTTGGTTCATGTATCTGATACTATAGAGTGTCGCAGTCCCGCCCCCTACCAGGCACAGGAAATTATTCCCTGTTCATTTTCCTCATAGACATTTAAAAAAGTATTTATTTAAAGACCTTTTAAGCCTCGTACAAAGCCAACTCGAGTTGTGACAAATCGTGACAACATGATTATTTGTTCAGGCCGAACAAATAATTAGAAAGAAGAAGAAAACGGCAGGTTACAACACTTTTTTTGTTTGTTTTTCTTCTTTGTAATTATTAGTTTTGTCCAAAATATTTGTTGTCATGATTTGTCACAACTCGAGTTGGGTTGGTACGACGCTTATAAGGTCTTTAAATAAATACTTTTTCAAATGTCTATGGGAAAAATGCATTGGGAATTATTTCCTGGGCCTGGCGTTGTCATGAAAGGGGGCGGGACTGCGACGCTCTATAGGCGGTGTTGCCTTCGTCCGTTTAAACAAGGCCAAAAGCTACACTTATTACTGTGTGAAAATACTCGCCTCCCAGAGCTGTGGCCCACACGGCGCACGCAGGCCTAATTACCAACCTTCTGCTCCCAATTCCTGTGAAAATGAGGACAGCAGCTGAGAAAAAAAGCGATTGAATGTTGTGCGTGCTTGCGTGCGTGCGTCCGTGCATGTGTGCGTGCGTGCTTGCGTCTGTCTCCTGGAGTCTTTAACCCTCACTTCTGTGTCATAGTGATTGCAGACTTTAACAAGAGGGTTTAATTCCTTTGTATTCCTCCTCAAAGTTATCTTGATAACAGTGTATCTTTGCTTTGCTAGCCAAATTCAGGCATGCAATGACAACGGACAGCTTTGAACATAGAAATAAATGCTCTGTATAGTTGGTTTTGGATCGTGGTTAAAAGGGTTTATTTATTATTGTGGTCCCAGCGACTTCATGCATGTTGCATGTTGTTTATGGTGTTGTCAGAATGTCAGTGTGAGAGTCTTGCACAATAATGCAACAAATAACCAGCGTTGTTGCCAAATAGACAGCTGGCTTAATTCAAATCATCAAAGAGAAAAGAGAGCCTTTACTTGGAGATGATGAGTGCTTTATCAGGGATTATTGTTTTGGTGAGAAGCTGGGGCGAATACGCAACATGTCTCCTCACATGTGGCGTGCCTGCTTGTGTTTAGGGATGTGATTAAGCATCTCCAACCCCAGGGGATTAGCTGAGGCTAGAGGTAACTTGTTCCCCAAGAGCTTTTATTCACAAACGGTAGAGCATTTACAAGTTACCACAATGCATCAAATAGCAAACTTGTTGTGAACGGTATTTCCAGTGCACAACACCGTGTATACCAGTATACATTAAAGGAGAATCTCGGGCTAGAAGGCTTTCTTACCTTTCTTTGTAGTTGTCAAGTCCCCACCAAAGAGGTCCAGGTGTTATTTTGTGCAAAAGCGCATTATTGGCTATTTCCCCTACCATAAGCCCTCAATGGGGCGTTGGGTCTTTTTTTTGAGCGATGGGAATAAGCGAATTAGCACTAAAACCCAATGCCCAATTAAATTAAATTACATTCAATTCAGTGCACACTTTCAAATAACCACTGTGTAGGTGCACCCACAGACAAAATACATTTTGGTTCATCTCTATGCATTTAACGGTTGACACATGGGGTTTAATGTGTTAATGGTTAAATGCTTGTATCTAGGGGTGCAACGGTTTTCAACCGAAAACCGAACCGTTCGGTTCCACATACACGGTTCAATGCGCTCTAATGAACCGCGCTATTTCGGTTTGCATTAATTCATTTATTACAGCTGCGAAGAATGTATTTCTCGGTCACACACTGGCCTACTTAGAAGTCTAGCACTCTATCGGTCACACACCGTCCTACTAAGAAGTCTAGCACTCTTTCGGTCACAGAAGTGTAGCACTCTGTCGGCCCACCCCCTACACACACACACACACACACACACACACACAGAGAGAGACGGCATGATGAGGAGAATCCAGCACTCGTCTTTAAACGTCGTTCTTGGAATAATTATTGATCGTCATACACAGAGACACACACAGCGGAGTAACCTCGCGCCAACAGGCTTCTAAGCACGGTCGTTTGTAAGTTTGTTCAGATCTGATTCTGCATCTGCACTCGCTGTTTGAGTGCTAATTAAGAGGGAGAGTGAGAGCATAAACAACCCGCAGCAGGACATTCATTCCGTCAGAAAAGTACCAACAAAATACTCCCATGTCCAATCCATGACTGTAGATAGAAGCCCTTCTTCTAATAATATAAGCATAATATCCTTAAATCCTCATGTAGACTTATTGTAAACTTTTGTAGGCTATTTTTCTGAGACACGACGCATTCACTGTGAATGACTCCTCTCCCAGGAGGCACTCTCCTCTCCTCTTTCCTGCATGTGCTTAATGCCCCGTGTGAGCGCATAGGTGCATTTATTTCCCCTTGAAAATAATGATGAGGCACATTAAAATAGCAATATAAGGTATTTTTCCCCCTTTAAAATAATGAAAAGGCAGAAATGCCTAATAAAATAATATATGCTAAAAAAAGAGAAGAAAAGAAAATGCTATAAATAAACTTTTTTGAGTGGTGCAAGCCACTGCCTGGCTGGGTATGAGCATGAAAACAGCGTGATTGTTTTTCACCACCTGTGCACAACCTAACACACACGCACATTATTAACTGTATATATGATGATTTCGTGTGTGCCAGTACAGTGACACTAGTACAGTACAGTACAGTAGAGGGTACAGTAGGGCGCGTTCCTGGGGATCACTTCACAAGGGGGTATTTTTTTTTACTGTACCGAAACCGAACCGAAACCGTGGCCCCCATACCGAGGTTCGAACCGAACCGTGGTCTAACTGAACCGTTGCACCCCTACTTGTATCCAACACAGTGAACGCACGTGTTGTGCATTATGACACGCAGTGAATATTTAAGGCATATCTCCATGGGTTTCCAGCAGTGTCGGAGATTAGCTGTACGCAGGCGGCTAGTCGGCTGCCGAGGTTCGGCAACGACCGAACAACACTCTCAGTTCGTCAGCGTGGCGATATTGGCGGCAAGCGGCGGCAGCTTGTCGACGCTTTCTAACTCCATTATGCGACCCAGTCGGGGCGGTATCGCCCCTGTGGAGAGCTGGCTGAAGTTGTTGTGCGTGATTTTTGAGTGGTGCAACCACTCCTAATCTTCTTCAGAGAGTGTGCTGCTTCGTACAGATGCACCGTCCGCTGCTAGACTGAAATGGCTTCAACCTCCTGGTGTTAAGATGCAGCTCTGCTAGACTGAAATGGCTTCAACCTACTGGTGTTGAGATGCAGCTCTGCTAGATTGAAATGGCTTCAACCTACTGGTGTTGAGATGCAGCTCTGCTAGACTGAAATGGCTTCAACCTACTGGTGTTAAGATGCAGCTCTGCTAGATTGAAATGGCTTCAACCTACTGGTGTTGAGATGCAGCTCTGCTAGATTGAAATGGCTTCAACCTCCTGGTGTTAGGCTATTCTTAGACTCCCCGTGCACTCTGGAGGATTGTTTACAAGCCTGTGTGAACCATACACAGGAGGGGACATGTGAGCCTATATGAGCTGTCTGCTAGAGGAATGGAAAGGCCATGGGTTCAGGTTCAGTAACATCAGTGAGTACAGTTCATACATGGGTTCAGTAACATCAGTGAGTACAGTTCATCCATGGGTTCAGGTTCAGTAACATCAGTGAGTACAGTTCATACATGGGTTCAGGTTCAGTAACATCAGTGAGTACAGTTCATACATGGGTTCAGGTTCAGTAACATCAGTGAGTACAGTTCATACATGGGTTCAGGTTCAGTAACATCAGTGAGTACAGTTCATACATGGGTTCAGTAACATCAGTGAGTACAGTTCATCCTGCAATGTACCTGGCTTAGCATGGAGACTGATACGGTGTGCGTGCGTGTACTGTTAGTATATACTGTGGTGTTTTGAGTTGTCAGATAAGAAGATGTCTTGGAAAGTTGACATTTTGCGGCCTGACGCTGGACTGGTGCTGCCACGGGTGATTTGTAACCCGCAGAACGGGTGATTTGTAACCTGCAGCACGGGTGATTTGTAACCCGCAGAACGGGTAATTTGTAACCTGCAGCACGGGTGATTTGTAACCCGCAGAACGGGTGATTTGTAACCTGCAGAACGGGTGATTTGTAACCTGCAGCACGGGTGATTTGTAACCCGCAGAACGGGTGATTTGTAACCCGCAGCACGGTTGATTTGTAACCCGCACTAAGTACGGGTGATTTGTAACCCGCAGAACGGGTGATTTGTAACCCGCAGAACGGGTGATTTGTAACCCGCAGAATGGGTGATTTGTAACCCGCAGAACGGGTGATTTGTAACCCGCAGCACGGGGGGAATATTCATTTTAATTATTCCGTTAGACTCTGGACTGAACTATTGTATTTAATTGATATAATTTATTTCTTGGGGCGGTTTTCTGAAATTAACCCAACACAATTTTTCTACAGACACCAGACCGACAGAACAGTACATGTGTCAGGACAGGTCTTCTCAATGAAGGGCTCACTGTCTATGGACGTGCATGTCATAGCCTACTTAACCCATTTTGACCCGAGGACGATAAATCCTGACAGTTTTCTGAAAAACCCATGTTTCTATGTCAGTGGTTCTCAAACATTTTCATGTCAAGGACCCCCAGAAATATATGTAATTGGCCGCCGACCCCCATGTGAAAATATGTTGTTCCAGGGACCCCCCCGGAAGCAAATATTTGACTTAAAAACGTTCGCTCAGAAAGAATAGATATTCAAAGATTTGAGTCACATTTTCACGATTTTTCAAAAATAGCAGACCTACAAGCTCGTAGCGCGGCACTCGGTGCCGCGCTATGAGCTTGTAGATCTGCTATTTTTCAATGGCTAAAGTATATAACAATGCTTAAAACACCAAGAAGGGGGTTCCCGCCCGAAATGGTTTAATCATTACAATGTGCCTTTGCTATGTGTTTGTCAGCTGTGCTGATGTGAGAGTGAGCTACCATGGTGCATAATCGCACTGAGGAACCGGGCCGAGTTAAGTGGGGGAATAATGGTGGGGCTGCGCTCTGGAGCCGACCAGATATCAGCTTCATTAGATGTGATTAGCATTACGGAAGCTCTGTGAAGGAAGAGACTCTTTGATGCTGGGCTGGCTGCTCAGTGCTCACTGCAGCTCAGCGCCTCCTTTATGTGCTCGACGATGAAACCCTATCCCCCCCCCCCCCCCCCCCCCCCTGTAATCTCCATCTTCCTCTCTCTCTCTTTCTGTCGCCTCGAATCCTCCTCTTCCCTTTAGAGTTTGTTGATTGATCTGATCGGTGTTGAGATAGGGAGGATCCTCCCGAATAAGAAGGCTATGGTTCTGATTTGATTTGTGTGTGTGTGTGTGTGTGTGTGTGTGTGTGTGTGTGTGTGTGTGTGTGTGTGTGTGTGTGTGTGTGTGTGTGTGTGTGTGTGTGTGTGTGTGTGTGTGTGTGTGTGTGTGTGTGTGTGTGTGTGTGTGTGTGTGTGTGTGTGTGTGTGTGTGTGTGTGTGTGCGAGTGCGTGCACGGAAAATAGGGATACCGGCATTAATGCCGTTCACAAATATATTTTTCCCCAATAAATTATTTATTTTATATTAAGTTAAGTATATTAAGTTATATTATCAAACATACATTTCGGATGTATCAGACTTTTTCAAAAGGAAATGCATGTCCTTATTTGACTCTGACCAGAAGCAGCGATAAAGCTTATCCCCACCAGCCAATCCCCACTGGATAAAGATGACAATGAAGGAACCAGCAGAGAGTCGTCAGTCTGTCTTATTTAGTCTTTTAGACTCTAGTCTAGCTCTGAGCCACTGCCAAGGACAGAGTATTTAAACTATCACTCTAGTCTAGCTCTGAGCCACTGCCAAGGACAGAGTATTTAAACTATCACTCTAGTCTAGCCCTGAGCCACTGCCAAGGACAGAGTATTTAAACTATCACTCTAGTCTAGCCCTGAGCCACTGCCAAGGACAGAGTATTTAAACTATCACTCTAGTCTAGCCCTGAGCCACTGCCAAGGACAGAGTATTTAAACTATCACTCTAGTCTAGCCCTGAGCCACTGCCAAGGACAGAGTATTTAAACTATCACTCTAGTCTAGCCCTGAGCCACTGCCAAGGACAGAGTATTTAAACTATCACTCTAGTCTAGCTCTGAGCCACTGCCAAGGACAGAGTATTTAAACTATCACTCTAGTCTAGCTCTGAGCCACTGCCAAGGACAGAGTATTTAAACTATCACTCTAGTCTAGCCCTGAGCCACTGCCAAGGAATGAGTATTTAAACACTGTAGTCTAGCCCTGAGCCACTGCCAAGGACGGAGTATTTAAAAATTCTAGTCTATCCCTGAAACACTGCCAAGGACTGAGTATTTAACTCTAGTCTAGCCCTGAGCCAAGGACTGAGTATTTAAACACTCTAGTCTAGCCCTGAGCCACTGCCAAGGACTGAGTATTTAACTCTAGTCTAGCCCTGAGCCACTGCCAAGGACAGAGTATTTAAACACACTCTAGTCTAGCCCTGAGCCACTGCCAAGGACTGAGTATTTAAACAATCAAAGGTCGTTCTTTGTCATTACGAAGCATTCACCTAGACATTGGTATGGCTTCAGGGCTGGCCACAATATGCACAATATGGGCCTCCTCACTTGTAGTCGCAACCCATCTGCTCTGAATAACAAGCAACATTGTGATGCCTCTTCGTCTCGTCGACTATTGAACAAGCTGTCAGTTGTCAGTACAGTGTGTCAGTTGTCAGTGCAGTGTGTCTGCCTGCAGATGGTTTGAAATGTATCTGACTGAAGAAAAATATGTAAAGGTCAGACTTGAGGATGAATGAACATTTCTTGCAAATAATGAATTCCACAGTGATCCATTTTGGTTTGGAGTATTTTCAAAAATGTCAGTGTACTACTTGCTTCCAATTAAAATTGGAAGCAAGCACACACACACACACACACACCACGAGGGGACGAGGATGAAATGAAATTTAAAATGACGTCGTCATCATCAGTGATAAACAGACTGATATGATTAGCTCTGAAATACATTTCCACTTTTCCCCTCCATAATATCCGTCCTGTTTGCTTCTAGGAAAGACCAGCACCTGCTGTCCTCAGTGAACTGCTGGTACCTCGTGTTGAACCAGACGAGACGCGAGAGCCGCGACCACGCCACCCTCAACGACATCTACACCAACAATGTCATCGTCCGCCTGGCCCAGATCAGCGACGACGTGATCCGTCTCTTCAAAAAGGTACGTCGGGCTATCAGACTATCACGCAGGGACGTGCAGAGATAGCCTGGCTAATAAGCCAGACCGAATCAGCCGTTGGCAAAAACAAATTGCCTGCCGGCGGATTACGGTCTGGAGAGGCTCAATTGTGCGCCCATTTCCTACACCAGAGAACTGGTGTGGCCAATCGGGACACGGTATGCAATATGGGCGGGCTTTGGTACAGTGACGTTCAATGCTTGAGACCTTTGACCTAGCTCTGACGAATTGCGTCAAAGAGAAAATGTTTGAACCCGCCCCCCCGGGAAACAAGATCCATACACGACAGTGTGATTTAAGTCTGGCTTATTAGCCAGGCTAGTGCAGAGAGTGCTACAGAGGCAGGGGCTGAAATTCCGTAAAAAGGGCACTTTTGGACAAAAATATCGGATCTACAAGCTCTCAACGGGTCGCAGCGCTACGCGGTGTGAGCTTTTGGATCCGCTATTTTTGCAGTCAGCGGCTGATATTCCGTAAAATGACCGATCTACAAGCTCTCAACGCGTCGCATCTGCTATTTTGCGAACGCGACCGCGCACTCGTTGGCTACTGGAGATGCTGGGATGACATGAATGATTTCTAAACTAATTCCTTCAGCGCAAAATGCTGCGTTCAAGATGCAGGAGAGTTCCCGAAAAAAAGCTATTCTCGGGTATGGCATGGCATGGAAAGGAGAGGAGAGGCATTTGCATTTCTTTCACCATAGTATAAAATGCTGTATTCATGGTCTGGGAGAGGGCAGATGTAAAAGGACAGGGACTAAAGCCCCCTTTGACGTCTATGTGTGCACGTGCCTGCTATATCACGTATACTCCCTCCTCTTTTGGGACTTTCTCTTATCGTGTGCATGCATGAGGCTGCTCATAATATAGCCCAGCTAGGGCAGATGGGACGACTGAGCAGTTTCAGCCTTTCATTTGCTGAGTAAAGTATTCCTGGCAGTTGGATGGCCAGCCTGGAGCCGGCCGGGGCGAGTCTGGTCGTAAACTACAGCAGACGTATCGTATCGCCTACAGTAATATTCCAGTGAGTTTAACCTGTTCAGGACGGGAACCCCTTTTAGTGTTTTAAGGATTATGTTATGCTTTAGTTATTGAAAAAATAGCAGATCTACAAGCTACGAGCTTGTAGGTCTACTATTTTTGAAAAGTCGTGAAAATGTAGGCGCAAATCTTTGAATACGTATTCTTTCAGAGTGAACGTTTTTAACTCAAATCTTTGCTTCTCGGGGGTCCCTGGAACAACATATTTTCAGATGGGGGTCGGCAGCCAAATTCACATAATTCCGGGGGTCCTTCACATGAAAAAGGTTGAGCACCACTGACATAGAAACAGGTTTTTTTTGGCCTCAGGTCTAAATAGGTTAAATAAGCACAGGTCCCCATGCTCTCCTGGCTTAGCATGGAGACTGATACGGTGTGCGTGCGTGTACTGTTAGTATATACTGTGGTGTTTTGAGTTGTCATATTAGAGCCTCCCTACACGCCCCAGCACTGCAGCACACATGGATTACACAAGTACAAGTACAAGGTGTCGAGGCACTATGACCAGTTCCATCTGGCCTGTGGAGAAGCAAGCAGCAGGCCGTACTGAGGCAGAAAAGTGAAGCTGAAACGAAACCTCTCCCTGGACTTTAAGGCCCCATAATAACCCCATGCCAGGGTGTGCAGCGTTTGGCCCACTGTCAGCACATAGCACAGATGACTGAGGTTACTTAACCAAACACCAGGACCTGTTTTCACCTGGCAGGCCTTCCGCTTTATAGGTGAGCCCTGTGTGTGTGTGCTGCCAGTCAGCCTTCATTTCAGATGTGTTTCTACTGTGTGCATACTGTATGTGCTGTACAATTAGGGCTGTCACGATTACAAATTTAAGTTGACGATTTGATTGTCACACAAATCATTAATGCAATTAATGATTTAATTGTGTTTCTTTTGTTGCATTGAACATTGGAACGTTATAATTTATATTTCCTTTACTTTCAGAGCAAACGTTTTTAACTCAAATCTTTGCTTCTGTCAAGGACAGAAGCAAAGATTTGAGTTAAAAACGTTATATAGATAAAAAATATATATTCAGAAATTTGCACACATTTTCACGATTTTTCAAAAATAACAGACCTACAAGAGTGCCGTGCTATGAGCTATATTCCGCTATATACGCTCCCCCAATCAATATTTAGGATAAACAGCTGTTTGTGGTATAAGGAAATGCAGCCCTCCCCTCTTCCTCTTTTTACAATGAGTATGTACACGGCACTTGTGTCTGTGTGCGCGTGTACATGCATGCCGCACTGTCTATGCTATCCTGTTTTAATTTGTGTTATATTCTCCTCCCTTACCTCAACCTGTGTCTTCGTTTCATCCATTCCTTGCCGCGGCGCTGCTATGGCAACTGAATTCCTTCAGGTTTAATAAAAGCCTAACAACAGTATATCTTATCCATCCATCTATCTGCATCTGAATGAGGGAACTCAAGTTCTGTTCAGTTTTAACCTTTAAGTAAGGTGTCTCGGGGAGATTTTTCCTATGATTTGAAGTGTGCTTCAAATCAAAGTGTGCTGGTATTTTCCAGTCAACACGAGTAACAACGAATCACTTGCAGTTCAAGTTCTTTACTATAAATTGAAATCAATGGAATCTGAACAGGCTTGTATGGTTTCTCTGTACACATTCCACAGAGAAGATTGTGTGCACATCTATTGCCTGTATGTATATAGGCCAGGTGCAAAAGGGCCTTTCAAAACGGGAAGCGAGGAACGCAGGCATTGTTGCCTGGATCAACGACAGGTCTCCTCCAGGTCTGGATCAACGACAGGTCTCCTCCAGGTCTGGATCAACGACAGGTCTCCTCCAGGTCTGGATCAACGACAGGTCTCCTCCAGGTCTGGATCAACGACAGGTCTCCTCCAGGTCTGCTCAAGAGGGGCGCAACAAACGCAAGCGTAGAAAAAAAAGCTAAACAGTATCCAGGTCTGGTGAATCGCGGGCGTGTGCACGGAACGAGCACGCGCACAACAAATTCACGGGACCGTGCTCACGTAAATTAGCTTGCGTTGTCGCCCCGCGACTGCTCCCCAGTGCTCCGCGCAAAAACGCAGGTCTCATTGAAAATTAACTATAAAGCGTGTTATTATATCGCTTCACGTTTGAATGGCCCTAAACTCAAATCTACACTAACACGACAACACCCCGCTACACTCTATGATAGGCCAAATTGACAATCGTGTCTCAATCGGTGTGTATAAAGGCTTATTATCAGGATTCAATGGAAAAAACCACACAATCCCCCCCAGCTCTGGTCCTGTGTGTCAACCAGCACTGATTTCCTAGGCCGCGTGTCTGGAAGGACAATCATTGGTTTTACTGAGCTGTGGGAACATTCCCCAACTTCTTTTCCAGGCTTTTAAAGAGGCCCCTTTGATGGTTTTACAGGTGTGTTATACTGTCTGCAAAGCTTTTGTCCAAACATTTGAAAGCTGTTTGTTTTTTTTGGGTGAGCGTGGTGTGGTGTTGTCAAGAAAGACCGATGGCTAATTATAGTGAGGATAGCCTCAGAGTTGTGAGAAGATTTATTTTCTTAGGAATTGTAGTTAAAGGAATTACAAAGTCATGCACACTATAGTTTGGCGTACGCTTGCTTTTCACGGATAGAGAATTTAGTTAGGATTCTTCTGCTAATAGCCGCAGGACGACACATTCGTCTTCTTGCTGTGTGTTGCATCATGGTGGTTGAAACGACCCCCCTCCCCTCCCCGCCCCGCCACCCCCCCCCCACCCCCACCCCCACCCCCAAAGCCCAATTTATATTTTGTTGTATCGCGGCGCGGTGGGCGGAAAATAGCCAATCTATAAGCTCACGCCCGTGAAGCGTGTAACACGCGCTGTGAGCTTATAGATCAGCTATTTTCGGCATTAATAATAAGCCTCTCTCTCGGCAGTGTGCACATGCAGTCTGTCTCTCTCAGTCCTGTCTCTGACATATCAGAGGCACTGACGCATACTGATGATGCCATTCACCAGCTGGCAGAGAGAGAGAGAGAGAGAGAACTTCCCATTTATCACATTCATTCACATTCGCTCCTTTGGGCCGGAACGTATATTCCGCTATATATACAGTACGCTCCCCCAATCAATATTTAGGATAAACGGTGAAAAAAGGGCAGTATTTTCTGCCTCCTTGCTGTTTGTGGTATAAGGAAATGCAGCCCTCCCCTCCCCCTTTGTTTCATTTTTACAAGCTTCTCCTTAAATTCCTTTATGCTGATTGCGCTTATTTCTGAGTCATTATAATCATGCACCGTCAGGCTTATTATTATTATAGTGTACAAAGGGTGTGGTGGATGCATTTCTTTAATGCTTTCATCTATCCATAATATACTGTATATCTATTCTATCTATTTATCCAGTAATCTGTCTGTAACCGTTGGCTAGGGTGTGGTTTGAGCTTTGTGTGCGTGCGTGCGTGCGTGCGTGCGTGCGTGTGCAATGTGTGCTCAAAGACTACCCTTGGTGTTCTACGCTGTGTGTCCAGAGAGATCTGGCTTTCTGCTCCCAGGTCTATTGATCTCACTGAGAGTAATGCTTCTCATTATGATTTATCTGCAGGAATACTCATATACTCACTATGGAGGCATGGTGTAATAAATACTCACTATGGAGGCACGGTGTAATAAATACTCACTATGGGAGGCACAAACACCAGGCCAGGCAGCAGCAGTGGTGGAAAGCAACACAAAGTACATTTACTTAAGTACAATTTTGAGGTATTTGTACTTTACTTGAGTATGTCAAATTTTCAGTACTTGTACTTTTACCCCACTACATCTCAGCGGCAAATATTGTACTTTTACTAAGTTACTTTCAAATGTACTAGTTACTCTAACTGCTTGACTTCAGCCCTATATATATACTGTACATTTCGTCCATTTGAAGATGCGACACATTGAGAGCTTGTAGATCTGTTATTTTCAAAAGATGTATACATCTGAACATTCTGCATAAGGAGTACTTTTACCTTTACTTTGAAGCCAACACTTTTGTACTTTTTGCTCAAGTACATTTTTAATTCCGGACGTTTACTTGTAACAGACACATTTCTATATTGCAGTATTGATACTTTTACTTAAGTAAGACATTTGAGAACTTTTTCCATCACTGCACCAGGCCGGGGGGAGCAGCTAGGCTACTGTAAATACATGAGTAGTACAGTGAGAGCCAGTGTACAGTACAGTATAGTAACACACACACACACCGGTAGACGCTGCGTGGAGACTTTGGGGAGTAGGGAGGAATGTGACCTCTCCTGCCAATAATATGAAGAAAAAGTTCCAAGGAAAATGACAAGCGAAGCGAGAACTAGAAACATTGCACCCAGTAGAGTTGCATTCTCCATCATCCTTGTTCCATTTTCAAGATGTGACATGACCACCAGTACCACCTGACCACCAGTACCACCTGACCACCAGTACCACCTGACCAGCAGTACCACCTGACCAGCAGTACCACCTGACCAGCAGTACCACCTGACCAGCAGTACCACCTGACCAGTAGTACCACCTGACCAGCAGTACCACCTGAGATGACCGAGTCATTTCCTCATCTTCTTAAACTAATTTAAAATGGCCTTTAAAAAAGGTTTCCAGGTTTCATTTAAGTGATTCTAAATATATTTTAGAAGATATTTCTTAATCATTTCACCAAAAATTTAGTATATAAATAACACTGTCTGTCAGTTATGTAGCATAATATGATTAAATTGAATTAAATAGGATTAAACCTTAGACTTAAACTTACTGACCTACTCCTGATGACGTCACAAAACCGTTGATTTAGGCCTATTTTGGCCTAAATCACACTAATGTTACTAAAAGGGGCGGGCCGCTGATCAGCACAGGACTTTGGCGACTTTACCAGAGGTGGCCGCATGTGTTGGTGACGATTTTGAACTTGATTGTGACCTTTTTACCTTTTGGCCTTTTTATTTCGACCCACCTGTTCATAATCTCCTCAAGGCGGTGTCTTATTCATGAGAATCCACCCATCTGTTCTCCATTCTTGACCTTGCTCTTTTGACCTTGTTGATCCAAAAGATAATCAACTCTTCCTGGCAGCCTAATGGTCAACTCTTCCTGGCAGCCCTAATGTAAGTTTCATGAAAAGTCCAGCCATCTGTTCTCCAGTAACAAACAAACAGACCTAACCCCCGTCCAAGAGCATCGGAAAATATCAATAAACTGAGTTTAGCCACACTAGTTGAACTGTCTTTATCTTTCTTGCATTTTCATTCCGTTCGTACAGATCCTCTTTTTTTTTTTTAAGTTTCCTGGAAGTCATCCAAATAGCTGCTTTGTTACACTTCCATTGTTGCAATCACTTAGTCTCACTTCTCCAGTTATGTTTATAATGATAACCGACGGAGGAATGACTGTCTGTAAACTAGTTGTCTTCAACCAAGGCCCATTATTTATTTGGCAATTGATCCACGGAACACCATTTGATTAGATTTAGCCTCTCAGACCCAATACTAAAGAATATTTTGTTATCGTTCGTTGACACTCAATTCCATGCAACAAAATAACAATTCTTCTTCATTCTCTAATGATCTAAACTACCTTGTAAATTTCCTTAAGTAATGCAGATGTTTTACAATAATGTAACTCTTGAGAGTGTAAAATGAAACCAAATACTTTTACGCTCTCAAGAGTTAAAGATCTATAAGGGTCCATTTGGTTACCAGCTCTCCATCATTTTGCTGGGGACCACCTGGAAGCCCCTCAAGGACCACTCACTGGTGGTCCCCGGACCACTAGCCTCGGTACACAGGCTTTTATTTATGTTCGCATGATTCGGCTCAAAAATGAAATCCTGGGCGAACAAGACACATTTCATGGTCTGGGAGTGGGAGTGAACGACGGTTCAGAGGGGTGTCCGTTTTCTCTGCTGTTTTTTTACCGGGGAGGGGAGGGGTGGGGCGGGGGAGGGCACTCAGATCGGTGAACCAATAATCATCCAGCGCATTGTCCATGCGCTCCCCGCCCCTCCCTACCAGAAAGCACGCTGGCCACAGGGACGGGCACACAAGGGGGCTTTTTACCCGTCTGTAAAACAACTGCCCTTTCCAGACCACGAATGCAGCATTCACTACAAGAAATGCAAATGCCACACTCCATGCCATGCCATGCCGGAAGGCAAAAAGTCTCCTGAACGTGAACACAGTATCTTGCATTGAACTAATTTTGTTTAGAAATACATGTTGTACACCGCATCTCCACTAGCTAAAGAGTGCTTTCGGGGTTGCGCCCCGAAAATAGCTGATCTATAAGCTATTTTATGCGAAGCAGTGGAAATTGAGGGCAAAGGAGAATTATGATTCACAAACACACAAAAGTGGAGCTATAGCTGGAAGAGAGACTTGTTGTTCGCCTTGCTACGTATATTGCAGATTTTTATCATCCTCCATGTCCTTTTATTGGTATGATGATATCACACATTCAACACCCCCCCCCCCCCCCACACACACTCGCACATGCGCACGCATTCACACACACACACACACGTATGCAGTACTACGCACACAGGGACAAATAAGTGAAACAACAAGAAATGAAAACCTCATGTGGTTTAAAAACGGACCCGTATGCACATGCAGAAGGATTTCTAATACATATTTTGCATGAAATCTGGGAATTAGCTCATAATATCATTCATTCATTTTTATATGAGCGAATATTGGGGAGCAATGGTCTTCCTTCTTGTCAATCGCACGCAGTGGAAGTGTTGGTCATTCGTAGAAGTCAACAAAGCGTCTTAACCTCATTAAGGACTGGGAACGCATGTGTCACCTTAATAACTTTTAACCATTTTAGCTTGTAGATCTGCTATTTTTGAAAAATCGTGAAAATGTGGTGCAAATCTTTGAATATATATTCCTTCAGAGCGAACGTTTTGTTGGCTGTAGTTTCAGTGTCACTTTACAGTGGATTGTCCCTCGTCAACAGGTCACACAGTCAAAGCTGTCACTGTCACAAGTATTACACAATCGTCTAATCGCAATTATCTGAGGTAATCACAATAGTTTTGTCATAATCGTTTCCATGTTGAAAAAATGCTCATGCATTATAAAAAGCTGAAATTGCAGATCTACAAGCTTACAATGTGCCACTTTGTGACACGTTGTAAGCTTGTAGATCTGCTATTTTAGATCAGTTTTAGTATAAAAACAATTAATGTCAGTAATTTCTTTGTATATTTCAGTTATTTCTGCCCTGTGCATTTTTTGATTACCAGACAAACGGAAATGTAGTCTTTATTCATATTATGTTCCAATGTTCAATGCCAAAAACAACAATTAAATCGTTATCGCAATTAGCCCCTCTCCAAACCCCACCCCAAAAAGCGTGTCCAATGCCAATCCAAATAGTTTAGCAACTATGCTATGCAGGTCAAGCTTACCGGTATGTTATTTTGCATGACTGTGTTGTTGAACATTTACACGGCTTAACGTTGAGAAAGTTACACGAATGACCCACCCAGATGATGGCAATAATACTAATGACAGTAGACTTACCGTGCAACATGAAAACTCCTGTCGGGCGGTCGTTAAAAGTTGATTTCTCCCTCATCATCATTTCCTTGTATTTCTAGTTTATTTAAATAATGTCAATCATGCACATTTGCCCAGTGCATGGCCTACTGCAGGCCTGGTTGACTAGATTTAAGAAGACATTTTGAAGGTATTGCTTCTGAAATGATCCATTATTTATATGGAGAAATCCCGTCTGCATCTCAATGGGTGAGAAGGACAGCTTGACCTGTCTCTTCGCTGCTAACGTGCCTATTGGACAAGGACGGGTTGGGGAGGGACTTAGCGAAGGGCTAATTATTTGTGTAACAATTACTCGCCGGTTCGTGATGGTCACTTGTGGTCTCACTCCTCCCGTCTCTGTTTGTCTTTCAGAGCAAGGACATTGGCATCCAGATGTCTCACTGTGTCTCTGTTTGTCTTTCAGAGCAAGGACATTGGCATCCAGATGTCTCACTGTGTCTCTGTTTGTCTTTCAGAGCAAGGACAAATTGGCATCCAGATGTCTCACTGTGTCTCTGTTTGTCTTTCAGAGCAAGGACATTGGCATCCAGATGTCTCACTGTGTCTCTGTTTGTCTTTCAGAGCAAGGACATTGGCATCCAGATGTCTCACTGTGTCTCTGTTTGTCTTTCAGAGCAAGGACATCGGCATCCAGATGCACGAGGAGCTGGTGAAAGTGACCAATGAGCTGTACACTGTAAGTACAACTTCTCACAGCCTCTTTTAATTGGAACACTGGCTCTTTTTTTCCATTTCCTGAATAGTAAGAGTTTTGGACATGAAAGATTTCCACCCGACGGCTTCGATATCCTATCATTGAACCCTATCGCTCTCATTTCCTCTTTTCTGTCTCACGCCTTCCTTCTCTCCCAAACACAACGCACTTCAGAGTGCTCCACTGTTGCTTACTTTAACACTTCCTAACATTTTAGCTACGTAACATCTAGTTTTTATTTGTTGACGAAATTGTCAATATATTTCATCTTAGCTTTAGTCACCATAGCTTAGTTTTCATTTAGTTTCCATTTAGTTTTCGTCAAAGGGTAGTCGTTGAACATTTTTCATCACAGTATCAGTCGCTATAGCAATCCAAGTATAACCCATTATGAGCATGAGCCATGTCAGCCAGGACACCTTTATAGAGCTGCACCAGCTGGATGGTTTTCAGCTGATCATCCATGATCGACGACCAGCCAGTCGACTGACTGACTGGTCGTCGATCATGGATGATCAGCCAGCCAGCCAGCCAGCCAGCCAGCCAGCCAGACCAGCCAGCCAGCCAGCCAGTCTCATGGGATTTTCTTGGTATGGTGAAGTAAATAGGGCTTGTGTCAGAGTGGTCAACTGCTGCACAGATTGATGGCTTTGAAATTGTTTTTTTTAGAGTGGTGCCTAACTAACCGCTCCAATGTCTGTCTGTCTGTCTGTCTGTCTGTCTGTCTGTCTGTCTGTCTGTCTGTCTGTCTGTCTGTCTGTCTGTCTGTCTGTCTGTCTGTCTGTCTGTCTGTCTGTCTGTCTGTCTGTCTGTCTGTCCGACCGACCGACAACCCATTGCAGCTGATTGGGGTCGCATTCGGGTCACACACACACACACAATTCTGGGTTGTTTATGAATTGATTCAGTGTGTATACCCGTACGTGTGTTTTGCATTAGTGGAAAAAAAAGAAAAATCATTTCACTTTCATCTCTCCCCCTTGCCTTTCTCTTTCAGACATGCATGTGTATTGTGTATTACACACACACACACACACACACACACACAGTCACACACACACCTCTATTTCTCGTTCCTTCTGCAGAGCAGTGTCTGTGTTTAGTACAGATGATGATGATGATGATAAGGGAGCACGAGGTACTGTACTGTACTGTAGGCCGTCGTTATGATGGAATGGAACATTGCGTCTCTCTCTCCAAGTGGGCCAGTTGTACTGTACGTAGTATGAGACGAAATCACTTCCACATTGAAGGCTGCTCTCTCTCTCTCTCTCTCTCTCTCTCTCATGCATGGGCCCTCGGTCTCAGGAATGCAAGGTCTCTCGGTCCTTCACCGTGCTTATAGTCCTGAGACCAGGTTTATTTTTGAAAACCGCTGATCTAAAAGCTCACAATGCGTCGCATCGTAAGAGAGACCAGCGACTCTTTTCGAATGGCCGAAATGTATACAGACTGAGCTGAGGTGGTTAATTTATGTTTTGTAATAATAATAAGAATCTATAGTAGTCACTAGTACTAACTAAAGCTGTCAAATAATGTAGTGGAGTAAAAGTATAATATTGGAGTAAAAGTACAGAAACTCCAGTAATGTAAAAGTGTCTCAAAATGACAATTTTACTTACTGCAAGTAGTACATTATGTGAGTGAAATGTTACTTTACAGTTTAAACCCACTGCCTGTCACACACACACACACACACACACACACACACACACACACACACACACACACACACACACAGTCGGGTCTACTTGTTCACACGATCCCTCCTCTCTGGATAAGGCTGTATACAGTATGAGGTTCCTCTCAACCTGCCTTCAGTAACACACACACACATACATACACACTGGAGCCATAAGATCTGCAGTGACGGGGCTGAGAGGACAGACTGTGCCCCCCCCCCCCCCCCCCCCCCACACACACACACACACACACACACACTGTGAGAGACTTAAATCCTGCATAAGCACGGTGCTCTAGCCTGGACCAGCTCCAGGGAGCCTCAGTGACTCAGTGCTGCCCCCACAGGAGGGACGACGCCGGTAGAGATGGCTCAGCAGCAGCAACCTCTGACACATGACTTATTCATCTCGGCAATGTCACATAAGAGGGGAACCACCAAAGGGCATACCGTACAGTACAGTATGATGCCATCTCCTCCTGTCTGTGATCACGCCATCTGTCCATTTGGCCAGCACAGCAGAATAACGCTGGTCAGGGAGGGAGGGAGGGAGGGGCTGATAATTACTATAGAAATTCATATTATGTTAATTAGATTCCTGCTTGTTTTAGATTTGGTACATGGATGGACCAAACAGGCAAACACCTTGAAAGTTGGCACTTATAGTTGGCAACTATAATGTCTGCACACACACACACACACACACACACACACACACACACATGCACGCACAGGTTTGCGCGAGCACACACGCATGCACGCATGCGCACTACACCGTGCACATTGACCCTCTACTCCTACTGTATGCACTATACCAGACATTATGTGACAGCTCACAAATTCTCAACATCGGTGGCTCGCTCCTTCTGCCCTTCTTGACTCTATCTTGACAGGTTTGTGCTATGAGGGACCTGGATGTACAGCACTGCAATGTTTATGAATGAGACAGACATTGCCTTGTATGTTTGTCCCTGTCAGCTGGCTGGTGCCTGCTAGCCTCTCCTTGTGTTTGACTGTTTGTCCCTGTTGGCTGGCTGGTGCCTGCTAGCCTCTCCTTGTGTTTTGTCCCTGTTGGCTGGCTGGTGCCTGCTAGCCTCTCCTTGTGTTTGACTGTTTGTCCCTGTTGGCTGGCTGGTGCCTGCTAGCCTCTCCTTGTGTTTTGTCCCTGTTGGCTGGCTGGTGCCTGCTAGCCTCTCCTTGTGTTTTGGTGCTCTAGCCTGGACCAGCTCCAGGGAGCCTCAGTGACTCAGTGCTGCCCCCACAGGAGGGACGCCGCCGGTAGAGATGGCTCAGCAGCAGCAACCTCTGACACATGACTTATTCATCTCGGCAATGTCACATAAGAGGGGAACCACCAAAGGGCATACCGTACAGTACAGTATGATGCCATCTCCTCCTGTCTGTGATCACGCCATCTGTCCATTTGGCCAGCACAGCAGAATAACGCTGGTCAGGGAGGGAGGGAGGGAGGGGCTGATAATTACTATAGAAATTCATATTATGTTAATTAGATTCCTGTTGTTTTAGATTTGGTACATGGATGGACCAAACACCTTGAAAGTTGGCACTTCAAACTATAATGTCTGCACACACACACACACACACACACACACACACACACACACACACACATGCACGCACAGGTGTGCGCGAGCACACACGCATGCACGCATGCGCACTACACCGTGCACATTGACCCTCTACTCCTACTGTATGCACTATACCAGACATTATGTGACAGCTCACAAATTCTCAACATCGGTGGCTCGCTCCATCTGCCCTTCTTGACTCTATCTTGACAGGTTTGTGATATGAGGGACCTGGATGTACAGCACTGCAATGTTTATGAATGAGACAGACATTGCCTTGTATGTTTGTCCCTGTCAGCTGGCTGGTGCCTGCTAGCCTCTCCTTGTGTTTGACTGTTTGTCCCTGTTGGCTGGCTGGTGCCTGCTAGCCTCTCCTTGTGTTTTGTCCCTGTCGGCTGGCTGGTGCCTGCTAGCCTCTCCTTGTGTTTTGTCCCTGTCGGCTGGCTGGTGCCTGCTAGCCTCTCCTTGCGTTTGACTGTTTGTCCCTGTCGGCTGGCTGGTGCCTCCTAGCCTCTCCTTGCGTTGTGGGTCCGTTGGGGCTTGTTCCAGCAGTGGTGTGTGTTTCAAGGTCGTTCAGAGACACTGTGGAACAGAGCTGTGTCCTGATCCTCAACCATGTTGTCAATCAACCAACTGATGTTGTGTTGTTTAGCACTGCAATGTGTTTTCAACCTTCTTTCATATCAAGGCCCATTATTTATTGGAGCCTCTCAGACCTAAGACAGAATATTTTGTTGTCGTTGGATAAGATTTTGCCCACTATTCCATTCTGTATTGATGTTGCCGTGGGAGAGACAACAGTCAAACGTTGATCAAAATAACAATAATTCTACATTCTCTAATTGTGTAGACTTCTTGTAAATTAAGTAATGCAGATGTTTAACAATAATTTAACTCTTGAGGGCATAAAATGAAACCAAATGGACCACTAGTTTATTAGTATTAGAGTTTTAGAGTATTTTATAATCTATTTAAATCGTATTACAGTAAGTATTTTCTGTATTTGTCTAAATGACAATCTGTCTCGAAAGGCGTTTTTTGCACAGTGAGAGATGGAGCGATTTAAAGCTGTTGTCGGAAGCTAAACTTCAAACCGGTTAACCCATTCTGGGCGGGAACCCCTTTTGGTGTTTTAGGCATTATGTTATGCTTTAGCTATTGAAAAATAGCAGGTCTGCTATTTTTGATAAATCGTGAAAATGTGGCACAAATCTTTGAATATATATTCTTTCAGAACATTTTTAACTCAAGGGGTTCCTGGAACAACATATTTTCACATGGGGGTCGGTGGCCAATGACATAACATTTTTGGGGTCCTTGACATGAAATATTGAGCACCACTGATATAGAAACATATGTATTTTCAGAAAACTGTCAGAATTTAGACGAGATTTAATTTCGACGTCAGGCCTAAATGGGTACAGTATACGTATGTGGTGCTGCTGGCGTTTATTGATCTGAGAGCCGGAGGATTGTGAACTGAATTGTGTGCAGTAAGTACTAAGTGGACACAAATGGAAACAAACAACTTGAAACAACTGAACCTCATTAGATCAGATGAGGTTTAATCACAGTGCTTTATTTCGGTCCTCCTGCTGTCGCTGTCACCTCCAAAGATGCCCATGGTGGACTATGCATGGCAGGGGGAGTCCCCTTCCCTTCGACCTGACACCAGATTCTACAAATGTCTTCTAAATCCTGACATGTCAGTGGTTCTCAAACTATTGTCAAGGACCCCAAAAATTATAAATTGGCCACCGACCCACATCTAAAAATATGTTGTTCCATGGACCCTCCCAGAAGCAAAGATTTTGAGTTAAAAAGTTCACCCTGAAAGAATAATATATTCAAAGATTTGTGCCACATTTTCAGGATTTTTCAAAAATTGCAGACCTACAAGCTCGTAGCGCAGCTTGTAGATCTGCTTTTTTTCAATAGCTAAAGCATAACATAATGCTTTAAAACACCAAAAAGTGGTTCCCGCACAAAATGGTTTAATATTGCAAGGACACTTTGCTCAGCTCAGCTCTTCTGTCAGACCACAGTGCAGCTCAGTCTCCTGCTGTAGTAATGGTTCTGTCAGCCTATACAGTGCAGCTCAGTCTCCTGCTGTAGTAATGGTTCTGTCAGCCTACAGTGCAGCTCAGTCTCCTGCTGTAGTAATGGTTCTGTCAGACCACAGTGCAGCTCAGTCTCCTGCTGTAGTAATGGTTCTGTCAGCCTATACAGTGCAGCTCAGTCTCCTGCTGTAGTAATGGTTCTGTCAGACCACAGTGCAGCTCAGTCTCCTGCTGTAGTAATGGTTCTGTCAGCCTATACAGTGCCGCTCAGTCTCCTGCTGTAGTAATGGTTCTGTCAGCCTACAGTGCAGCTCAATCTCCTGCTGTAGTAATGGTTCTGTCAGCCATACAGTGCAGCTCAGTCTCCTGCTGTAGTAATGGTTCTGTCAGCCTACAGTGCAGCTCAGTCTCCTGCTGTAGTAATGGTTCTGTCAGCCTATACAGTGCAGCTCAGTCTCCTGCTGTAGTAATGGTTCTGTCAGCCTATACAGTGCAGCTCAGTCTCCTGCTGTAGTAATGGTTCTGTCAGCCTACAGTGCAGCTCAGTCTCCTGCTGTAGTAATGGTTCTGTCAGCCTATACAGTGCAGCTCAGTCTCCTGCTGTAGTAATGGTTCTGTCAGCCATACAGTGCAGCTCAGTCTCCTGCTGTAGTAATGGTTCTGTCAGCCTATACAGTGCAGCTCAGTCTCCTGCTGTAGTAATGGTTCTGTCAGCCTACAGTGCAGCTCAGTCTCCTGCTGTAGTAATGGTTCTGTCATGCCTACAGTGCAGCTCAGTCTCCTGCTGTAGTAATGGTTCTGTCAGCCTATACAGTGCAGCTCAGTCTCCTGCTGTAGTAATGGTTCTGTCATGCCTACAGTGCAGCTCAGTCTCCTGCTGTAGTAATGGTTCTGTCAGCCTATACAGTGCAGCTCAGTCTCCTGCTGTAGTAATGGTTCTGTCAGCCTATACAGTGCAGCTCAGTCTCCTGCTGTAGTAATGGTTCTGTCAGCCTACAGTGCAGCTCAGTCTCCTGCTGTAGTAATGGTTCTGTCAGCCTATACAGTGCAGCTCAGTCTCCTGCTGTAGTAATGGTTCTGTCAGCCATACAGTGCAGCTCAGTCTCCTGCTGTAGTAATGGTTCTGTCAGCCTATACAGTGCAGCTCAGTCTCCTGCTGTAGTAATGGTTCTGTCAGCCTATACAGTGCAGCTCAGTCTCCTGCTGTAGTAATGGTTCTGTCAGCCTACAGTGCAGCTCAGTCTCCTGCTGTAGTAATGGTTCTGTCATGCCTACAGTGCAGCTCAGTCTCCTGCTGTAGTAATGGTTCTGTCAGCCTATACAGTGCAGCTCAGTCTCCTGCTGTAGTAATGGTTCTGTCATGCCTACAGTGCAGCTCAGTCTCCTGCTGTAGTAATGGTTCTGTCAGCCTATACAGTGCAGCTCAGTCTCCTGCTGTAGTAATGGTTCTGTCAGCCTACAGTGCAGCTCAGTCTCCTGCTGTAGTAATGGTTCTGTCAGCCTATACAGTGCAGCTCAGTCTCCTGCTGTAGTAATGGCCAAATTAACTGCTCCTCCATTGCAGTGTGTTGTTCCCGTAATGAGCATTTACAGGAAGTCGGTGCATTCAGGATGCCTGGCTCGTCGACGTATACACAAAGTAAACAAGTGTCACTTTGGCTCAGCCGTGGCTATTAGAAAACAACAGAGTGAGAAAATACCAGAAAGCGAGATGTAATCTTATTCTGTCATATAGATAGAAATCTCAGATTTAGCAATTAAGTTAGAAGAGACACAAACAGTTTTCCGCTGAGGAAAATTGCAATTGCATGATTCGACCGACCGTATGAAACGTCATCATAATGATGCCAGGAGATGCGAGCGAAACGAAAGCTCCCTAACAGAAAGGATGATGTGTCCAAAACGCAGTGGCCGTGCTTCTCAGAATCACCACAGCGTGTCTCCTCATCTGTGATATCTTGACGTATCAACTTAATATTCACACGCCCATTCTCACTCAGTTAGTTTATTTATTTATGAACTGTAAATGAAACAATGAGCAGGAACGGGCTCCGCATGCTCTCTTGGAGCCCACTTTGCATATTGATGATTGATTGAATACTGTATAGCTATAAGAGACAGATAAAGAATGTCAGGCCGGAGGCTTATGGATTCACAACATTCTTACATGACGAGTGGTATTTATTTGATGATCATTCAATCAGCAACAAAATGTAAAATCAATGCCGAGACTCTCCCCTAAATTGTGAGTGAATGGGTGAGTGTTGTGTTGAAATCGGATGTATTTTTTATATTGCAATCAATGTGCACCGCACATCTACTGTAGGCAAGCGCATCTTAATCACAATAGTTTGCTGTCTAATAATAGTAAAGCAATATCCACAAATGGGTCCCAACCCAGTAGAAAAGGAGGCACTGGAGCAACTCAGACAGTTTAAGCCCTTATTTTATTATCAGGAAAACGTTTCGATGTTTCAGTTACAACCCAGCGTTTGGGAACCAGTGATCTACAACAATGTGGGCTGGGCGTAAAAATGATAACTCCGTAAACTGCAGAAGACGGCAATGATAAACCCGCTGCTCCTTTGCACCGTCTCGTGCCGGGCAGAAGATATAGATCTATATAATGCTCATATTGATTATGAGCATATTTACAGCTGAGTTTAAGCATTATTCCAGGAAGAAAATATTTTGTGGTTGGGGTTCATTCCATCAACTCACCTTCTACGAGGTAGACTCGCATCATAAAACAACAACTACTACAGCAGCAGCGTGTTGCCAAGTTGCCATCTGTAAAGCTAGCATCTTTCCAGGGAGTTGGAGTAGAGAGAAGGTTTGACAGCTTGACAAGGTTTGAGTTCACCTAGTTTCTGACTTCCACTGTCAGCCCTGGCTGTCACTAATAAATATATATTTATTCATTTTACTTTGATGTCTTTCTTGTAACAATATTTATGATATTTTTTTGGAAAGTATCTGTTGAAGCCAAGGTTTGTAAGATGAAAAGAGCCTGCTCTGGTGGCAGCCTTTTAAATCACTTAATCCATTTTGGGCGGGACCCCTTTTGGTGTTTTAAGCATTATCTCATACTTTAGCTGTTGAAAAATAGCAGATCTACAAGCTCGTAACGAGCTTGTAGGTCCGCTATTTTTGAAAAATCGTGAAAATGTGGCCCAAATGTTTGAATATATATTCTTTCAGAGCGAACATTTTTAACTCAAATCTTTGCTTCTGGGGAGGTCACTGGAACAACATATTTTCAGATGGGGTCGGTGACCATTAATGACATATATTTTTGGGGGTCCTTGACATGAAAATGTTTGAGAACGAATGGCACAGAAACATGGGTTTTTCAGAAAACTGTCAGGATTTAGAAGGCATTTGTAGAATCGTCCTCAGGCCTGACATATTGCATGATGAATAGTGAACATATAGCCAACCGACAAGCTCAGAACACGTCACTATATGTGTTGTGTTGTGAGCTTGTAGATCTGCTATTTTTTTGTCGTATACAGTCACTGGAAATAATTGGCCTTTTTTTTTCCTAGGTTCTTTCTTGTCGCCCTTACCCATTTGCATCCGTGGGATGCTCCTGGCCTGGGTTATATATATATATATATATATATATATATTCCTAGAGATAAAAGAAAGAAACCCCGCTGCTTAAATGCATTTCCAAGTGAACATTAACCACCGGAAACTAGCCGGGTTGGGGGAAAACAAACAAACCAGCGTTTATGCTGCTGGCTGTGTAACATCCTGAGGTGTGTTGTGTTCACAGACGATAATATGTGAATGCACTCTGTGGCTTCCAAGCGTTTCAGGCATTTAAAGACACTGGTCACATCTGGGCTTTCTTTTTTAACGGCCATTAAGAATGGGGCCACCGAGGCAAGGCCCTTGGGGAAAGGCTCAAAGCCGCCAGGCACACACACTGACACACAGTTGGGACAGCTGTCCTGTCCTGGATGCCTCTGCCCTACATTTTGGGAAGTACCAGCCTTGCTCTTCTCCGAGCACCTGGGAGGGTGGAGGAGGTGTTAAACAGGATGCAGTGAACTGGTGTCTGTCTCTTGCCTTTGTACAGACTGTTGGTACAGCATATGTCCTAACGAGTCCTTTCCAGGTCCTTCTGATCGCACATGTTTTGTCTGCACTCTGTGCACCCTAGGGTGGGTAGAGTCTCTATGTATGACTAGAGAGAGGAAAATAAATATGCAGTAGCGGATATGGAGAACAATGTTGTCACTCTGCCACAGAAAAAGGGCTGAAAAGGCGAAAGCCTTGGGTGATGAACCGTTCCCCGTTATGGAAGCCAAACGTGCCTTTGTGTGAGTATGGGTTTATATGCCTGGCAACCTTGGCTAAGATGAGCAAAACCACTACATATGGATGGATGGATGGATGTGATGCCATATCTCAGCACAAGTGATATTGTGCCAGTGTGATATTCTTAATGGGGCTTTGCCCCCCCCAAAATGTCCAAACAATATTTTCCATTTGACAGAAATGGGAAAAGGATAACTCTATTCTTGATATGTGTTTATGCCGACTCTTGTTGTTTTTGAGAGATATCTTTTTTTTTTGCCTGAGGGAGAGGCTTGGTTAATAACTTTCCCCTGTTCCCAGCAGTGGCCCACCCATACATATTCATGGAAGGTTGTGCTCCTGATATGAATACTAATGATGTGCACCTGACATTTTGGCTGCATGGGTGCTCACTTTCCTAGATCATTAGTCACCCAGTGGCACTGACCAGTGGCACTCCACTGACCAGTGGCACTGACCACTGACCAGTGGCACTGACCACTGACCAGTGGCACT
The DNA here is from genome assembly GCF_963924005.1 of Protomyctophum bolini. Taxonomy (NCBI): domain Eukaryota; kingdom Metazoa; phylum Chordata; class Actinopteri; order Myctophiformes; family Myctophidae; genus Protomyctophum; species Protomyctophum bolini. Next base: position 21,368,174 of record NC_137863.1, read on the forward strand.
GACCACTGACCAGTGGCACTGACCAGTGGCACTGACCACTGACCAGTGGCACTGACCACTGACCAGTGGCACTGACCACTGACCACCACTGACCAGTGGCACTGACCACTGACCAGTGGCACTGACCAGTGACCAGTGACCAGTGCATTTCTGCTGGGAACAGAAGGGGCCTTTCTAACCCTTTTCAGGTACAGCGGTACAATGATTGTTAAAAGGATAACACAAAAAGCCCTAATAAGGGTCTTGTTTCCATTGTGGTCCTGTGTATTCAGTTCATCAAGGTACTGGAACACACTCCCATTATGTGCTTTGTTTTACATATGAAGAATGTTTGCTGGTGATTCTCGTGGTTATCTAATCAAGTTTACTCTTGAACTGGTCAGAATTACGTGTTCCTTCCACGCGCTACGTCCGGCCGGGGAAACTCCCCTCCTGTCAGGTGAAAAGAAGCAACTTGGACTCCTCATGCATAGAAGGAAGCATGCGGTCAGTCCGTTGCCCCCCCCAGGTTGGCAGAGCAAGTGTAGCGCACAGGATTGAATTACATAATTTATAATTTATCCCTCTCTCTCTCACTCTCAATCTCAGTCTCTCTCTCCCTCTGTCTCTCCCTCTCCCTCTGTCTCTGTCTCTCTCTCTCTCTCTCTCATTCTCTCGTCCCCTTCCAGGTGATGAAGACGTACCACATGTACCACACTGAGGTGTAACTCTAATGTTCTCTGTATCTTCCAGGTGATGAAGACGTACCACATGTACCACACTGAGGTGTAACTCTAATGTTCTCTGTATCTTCCAGGTGATGAAGACGTACCACATGTACCACACAGAGAGCAGCAGTGCAGAGAACAAGCTGAAGGACGCTGAGAAGCAGGAGGAGAAGCAGTTCAGCAAGTCTGGAGACCTCAACGTCAACCTGCTGCGCCACGAGGACCGACCCCAGAGACGCAGCTCCGTCAGGAAGATCGAGAAGATGAAGGAGAAGGTGGGTATAGGGGCGGGGCCTATAGAAGGTGGGTAGGGGGCGGGGCCGATATATACATGCCTAGTTAAGACTAATGTTAGGGCTAGGGTTTGGGGTAGGGTTAGTAATGTCCGACACATACAGTACATGGCCAGTTAAGAAGACTCACCCGTGGCTTCCGTGGCGTGCGGTGCCAGTGCCACTCAAAGTGACTACTGGGCTGCTGGATGCAATACAAGGGCCGACCCCTATTATGTCTGGCCGATATATAGTTGGCGGCTGATTTCACTCGCATGCGCGATTAGGCTGGCTAAAGCCCTTCAGTATTGAGGAGGAAGGAGGCTTGTAGATGTGCTCACACAGACAGTGCTGAGTGAGCACACTTATACACAGACAGACAGACAGACCGAGAGGGAAACAAGATTCTGCAGTCAGTCTGCCTGGAGTAGACAGGTCTGCAGTCCCAGGTCTGCAGCCCCAGACACAGGTCTGCAGCCCTGCCAGACACAGCCTCGGGCAACTGCACCATTTCAGGTCAGTGAGCGAACTGTGTGGTTCTTCTGGTTCCAGTTCTTAATTCATGTTACCCTCCTCCTCCTCTGCCTCTAACCAGCACAGCGAAGGTTCTTCTTGCTGTAACTTGAGATACACACACATGTATGCATAATGATATTTCATTGTTTTGGGGATTTTAACCAGGAAGTTCCTCCATGCAAATTAGGCTCCTTTATATCCGTCAGGCACACACAGAGAGAGAACCAAGACAAAAGAGCGTCAGAGTGGCGACAGGTTCTCCCTCCTCAGGCTGCCTGCCATCCACAGAGATGTCGCTTGGCATGAGATGAGAATGGAGCACTATTTATAACGGCAGCTACGAATGTTCATTCTCTCTGTGCCTTGTGACCTGATTTATTTTAGCAGCCATATATTACTCCACACACACACACACACACACACACACACACACACACACCTTCGAACAGGCTTAAAGAAGGAGGAGGATGGAGCAATGAAAAAATAAATCCCTTTTATTCTGACCCCACTGTGGAAATTAGCATCATAATGCCCGGTGTGAAATTGGAAATAAATTGCTCATGTGTAGTTTTGTTGTGAGCAGAAATGAAATTCTGTACGAATTGCTTGAGCATTACGCTTTGAAGAGCCTCCCACCAACATCAAACCAGTTTGGTATCGCTCTGAATCAGTCTCACCATCAATGGCACACACACACACACACACACACACACACACACACACACACACACACACACACACACACACGTGCTCTCTCTCTCATAGATAGATAGATAGATAGATAGATAGATAGATAGATAGATTAGTAGTATACAATACATTAATGTGTACTGTATATAATTGTAAGTAAGAAACTAGCCTGTTCCGGTGGTTGCGGGCGGTGTGTGGAGAGGGAGCTGGCAGAGACAACAGGTGCTTCTGTCCCGATTATGATCATTCTGTTTACCATCATAGGTTCCGGTTGTTTTGTTTGTGCCAGATATATTCAGTGACGTCTCAGCCATGACTACCAAGTCCAAACAGGTTAACAGCATGTTGAGTTTCTCCAAGAAGGAGGTCGCTCATACATTTTTCAGGAAATGAAGAAAACCATTATATTTTAACAATAATGACAAAGCAAAACTGATTCATGAACAAAAAAACCTATAAAAGGTTTAGTTGGGTGGTTTCCTCATGACAGCGACGATTATATATATTATATATATATATGTATACACGCGTGTGCACACACACACACACACACACACACACACACACACACACACACACACACACACACACACACACACACACACACACACACACACACACAGTCACACAGTCAAGATGGAGAGAGATTCTCATGACCTCACTGGAGCGAGACCGTCTTTTATAGGCGTTTCATTGTTAACATCTGTGCTCTGCAGCCTGTTGTTGTGCTCTCACATGAGACAGAGACAGACTATAGCTTGGAGAGACCGGCCGCATGCCTGTCTGTCTGTCTGTCTGTCTGTCTGTCTGGAGACAGACTATAGCTTGGAGGGACCGACCGCATGCAAGCCTGTCTGTCTGTCTGTCTGTCTGGAGACAGACTATAGCTTGTAGCGACCGACCGCATGCAAGCCTGTCTGTCTGTCTGTGCCATTATATATTATATATATATTATCACAGCAATACCTTTAAGGCCTATTCATATCGTAGTCGTTTTCGGTGAAGAGAAAACTACAAACATGACGTCACTTCTCTCTGTTTTTACTCTTCGCCCTCTTGGACTGTATCTGCATAGGTGGAAAAAGTACTCGCATATGGAAATATGCAATATGGATAATTTACTTAAAGTACCAAAAGTAAGAGTACTCATTATGCAGAAATTGCAGAATGTCTAATTTCAAGTTTTAGAATGTCTTGAATATTTTTTTAAATAGCCTATCTATAAGCTCTGCTTTTTCAAATGGCCGAAATGTTTATAGGGCTGAAGTGATTAGTGTATGTTTTGTAATAATAATCAATGCAGTGGAGTAGAAGTAAAAGTACTCGACATTGGAAATGCTCAAATAAAGTACCTCAACGTTGAGTACAGTACTTAAGTAATTGTACTTTACACTTACTGATTCATTACTATCACTACTGACTTACTTTCCACTACTGATTTTCAGTGAGGCCTGTTCCAAGTCTACTGTTTACTGTTAATGAGGGGAAAAAATTCCCCAACTCTCACCATTGCTTAATCTCCCCCCCACTGATGGCTTTTCCTTTATCTCTCTCTCTCTCTCTCTCTCTCTCTCTCTCCTTCCCCAGAGGCAAGCCAAGTACTCGGAGAATAAGCTGAAATGCACGAAGGCCCGGAACGACTATTTGTTGAACCTGGCAGCGACGAACGCTGTGGTGGCGAAATATTACATACACGACGTCTCCGATATGATTGATGTAAGTATGTGATAGCCACGCGTGTTTGTTTGCGTCTCAGCCGGGATTTCTGATGTTGGTTTAACGTCGGTCGCAACGCTGCAGACATTCTCTCACCATCTGTTCCTGTTTTCTCACTTTCAGCCTGTTGGCGGCCTTGTCTCCAAGCTGCTCTGTGTTTACCCCACGATGCATTCTCTCTGTTTTCTATCACCAGAGGGCTGAATGAATCTCACACTAATGCAGTGTAGTAGTGAGACGGTGTAGTACTAGTAGTACTACTACCCAGAAGACAATGCTGCGACTTTCTTTAAAAACGTCATCATTCATTCTAAGGGCAAGCATTGACGGAGGAAACGTAACATGTCCTGCTTGCTCTCCTGTCTGTTTCCTCTGCTCTCCTCTTCCTATATGGCCATCCGGTGTAGTGGTAATTGCACTGCTTTGTGGATCTTTGCTGAAACATAAACACACACAAACCTGGCATTGTGCTTGTCTCTGCCTGTCACCGTCACCAACTCAGCGCTGTAGCCAAGTCAAATACACAGTAGTGGTGGGAAGGCAATATGGAAACATGACGTACTTGACGCAGGGTAACTCTCTCCGTCTCTGTATCTCTGTCTCTATTCCTCTCTCTCTCTCTCTCTCTCTCTCTCTCTCTCTCTCTCAATTCAATTCAATTCAATTCAATTCAATTCAATTCAATTCAATTCAATTCAGAAAGCACAACCACAAATATGACAAACAACAACATAACAACATAATATCAAGGATGTGTGTCCTACAGATTGTCCCTTTTCTTGGGACATGAATTGACATATTTTGCAGCCAAAACTGCACAAATTATTTCTGTTCCCCCAAAAGGAGTGGTCATTTCTCCCTTTCTGTCATACTCTGTAATTCTGGGCAATTTCAAATTTTGGGAAGAACTCCTCTCTTATATTTGTGTAGTTTTTACATTGTGTTAAGAAGTGTAACTCTCTCTCTCTCTCTCTCTCTCTCTCTCTCTCTCTCTCTCCCGCTACATGGGAGGTGAAGTGGGGAGGAAACAGAGTCTTTGTAAACCCTACTAGTGAGGATGCTGCGGGTGTTTAGTGTGACAAATAAAAACAACTCAGTGTGCATCCATTCCTTCCTGCACACAATAGAAGACGATCCACAGTCCTTGTTTGCTTTCATCTCCTAGAATGCATGCTGTACTTTAGGTGTATTCATGAGCCACGACAAAAAACAAACATTTGAATCTGAGTCTATTTTGTATTCTGGATCTTATTAGCCATGCTAGGACAGACGCGGGTTAAAAGGTCGACTTTACTTTGAGAACCATTAATGGTTGCTAGATTGAAAACCAAAGTGGGCCTTTGGGTTTACGCAGCCATGAATGTGGCTAATGTGGTTTGTAGTGAATCCCCAGCCTCAGGTTCTCTGTAGCAGTCCTCCTGCAGGCATTAAGTTCAAATGGCCGATCTACAAGCTCACAACGTATCGATGTAGATCAGCTGCTACAGCTACTGTAGATCAGCTGAACTATTTAAAAAAAGTTAGTTTATGGATAAGAGGTAAGGGGATAGGCCCCATTGTCTAAAGCCCAGCCCAGACCAACGCAACGCGTTGGTCTGGGCTGGGCTTCCAACAGAAGCCTAAAAGTGTGGTTTGCAACTTGACAGTCCACATCCAGGCGCCAACCTCTGACCTATCGCCATCTCCACAGCATTGACAACGTGATAAACAACAACAGACAGGGCTGTCCGTAAACTGGACAGTGACAGACAGAGATGCCTTGACACATCAGAGCGAGGAGCAGAGATATTTTACCGTTTCCATAGATGGCACTGTTATATTTTTAAGCAATATTACACGAGAGGGTGTGGGTTAACGTGATTATTGCCACGACAGTGATGCGGTCAGGAACGAGACGAAGTCGAGTTCCGCAAGCATCACTGAACTGGCAACTGACAACTGCTTCTTCGAAATGACCTGTGGTATAATATTGTATATTGTATACTAATCTTGTAGTTTTGTCCATTAAGTCATGTGGACATGAGATCGAAGGTGCCTAAAGTGATCATAGACAATGACAACTGATAACATGGATCTGGAGGCAGCTTTACACTGAGATCTGACTCCAGAGGCCCCGATTGGTGGCCGTCCCGACCCCATGTCAGATTCATAGGCCCTGATTGGTGGCCGTCCCGACCCCGTGTCAGATTCAGAGGCCCTGATTGGTGGCCGTCCCGACCCCGTGTCAGATTAACTTTGATGAGGTCGCTGCTGGCTCCCAGGTCTGCCAACTGAAAGGCCATGTCATCCTAAATCCTGTTGAGCTGTGGTGAATGCTATTGTATGGCTGACTGACTGGCCAGTGGGCCGCCGCAAGCAGTGGGGAGGAGGCCTGTTCAGAGCCTTTACCGACCAGACAGCAAAACACCAGCTGGGAAATATGTGGCCTTAGTCATTTTGGCTAAAAGAAAAAAAGTAAATGGTGCATTTATATAGCGCCTTTATCCAAAGCGATTTACATAGATTCACACACACATTCATACACCGATGGTGTCGGAAATCATGCAAGGCACCAACCAGCACATCAGGAGCAACTAGGGGTTCAATGTCTTGCTCAAGGACACTTCGACACCTACTCTGGGGGAGCCCGGATTCGAACTGGCAACCTTGCAGTTACCATCCAGCCACCCCTGAGCCACCGTAATACGCGTAAATACTAATATGCTATTCATACAGTATGTGTCACATGTTTTACAACAGTCTACTGATCCTACATGTAAAAGCAGAGAAAGTCAGTTTGGAATGCTAAGATGAAGCTTCCTCTGCGCTAAAGACCATTCCAATACGTTATTCACATTATTAACTGTCAGTAGCCTACAGCTCCCTCTAAACACCCCCCCCAGCCTAATTAGGTTAGTTCATCCAACTCTGCGTGATAAGGTGCTGTAATTAGCCTGGACGTCCTGCTGTGCGAGCTCCTGTAATCCATGTGTACACTGACTGCCTCTGCATCCCAACGCAATGGGGCCCTCCGGCGAGAATCTTAATTCGGGAATTTAGTTCATGGCTGAGGTCAGGTTAGCGCAATTTCAGCAGGTGATGGAATCGAAATTATGCAACATAATGAATTGTGTACTAGCGAAAAGGGCTGTCAGACTGTTTGACCCACTGTTTGACTATACGATGCATAATGAGGGGCTTAGATTAGGGCTGGCGGAGTACAGAATGTTTAAACTGGATAACCATTACTTCTTCACCAAATCCTCCTTTTTGTCTACAAAGCCCCTTCTTACATCACCGACCTCCTATCCTATCTTAGTTCTACCAACAAAAAAAGAGGCTCAGAGGTGACTGCGTCTTTGCTGTCGCAGCCCCTACACTGTGGAACAGCATTCCCTTCGCTGTTAGTTCTGCTCCCTCCGTTGAGGCTTTTTAATTCAGACTTATTTTTTCTTATATTCACAGGCCTTTGAATCCCCCTGACAATCCTGCACTTTTATGTTGATAGGAAATGTTTTCTTTGCTGCTCTTAACTGCCATTAATGTTTTTTCTATTGCTTGAGTACTATAACTGTGTGTTGTTTTAACCTTTATTGTCTTATTATACTGGTGTATAGTATTGTACTGTATTGTATTGTTTTCTCTGGCCTGTGAAGCACTTTGGTACAATGAGAGTTGTTTATAAATGTGCTAAACGAATACATTTGATTGTGATGTGTTTCCCTCTCTCTCCGTTGCAGTGCTGCGACCTGGGCTACCACGCTAGCCTGGCGCGCACGTTCAGAACCTACCTGTCTGCGGAGTACAACCTGGAGACGTCTCGCCACGAGGGTCTGGACATCATGGAGAACGCCGTGGACAACCTGGACTCGCGCAGCGACAAGCACAAGATCATGGACATGCACAACCAGGTGTTCTGTCCCCCCGTGCGCTTCGAGTACCTGCCGCACATGGGAGACGAGGTGAGAGCCAGGCTTTACCAATACCACTCCCATTATGTGTCATTCCAAAGCCTATACGGGTTGTTGCACAAGGACTGATTGGCCAGTAGCCACTTTGAGTGGCAGTCGGGCCAAAACGCTCTCGCCAGAACATTATTTACTATTCTCTGCCTATCGGGTCGCAACTTACTTCGCGAAGTCCGACACGGCAACTCGCTCGCTCTAGCTTGCTCGGTGGTGTCTCACGTGGCTCAAGGTCGCTTGAGACGGCGGTCAGAAACTATACGTTAGGCGAGAGGCACAGGAGCGGGGTGTGGTGTTTCTGCACAATCCGTACAGGCTGTCGAATGTCGCCTCCCGTACATGAACATTGAACATTTCTGTACCGCTGTCTTTTCAAATATACCCTTTTAACTGCAACATTAATTGTGGAGTACTAAAACAAAAGCATCCCTCTTTGGTGGTTTTGCATATAGACCATAAAGCTTAGCTGCAGTATTCTCTGTACCTGGATCTGGTTTAGCGTCACATTACAGAATACATTGGAACTGAGGAGTGTTCATCACTTGAAAAAGTGTCCCAAACTGACAGGTTCTAAACAGAAATCCACTATATTATTTGCTGACTACTATCTTGTAACCAGGTTGGTTGGTTGGTTGGTTGGTTAATTAATTAATTAATTAGTTAGTTAGTTAGTTAGTTAGTTCTTTAGTTACTGTAGTTAGTTACTGCGAGAGGGAGGTATAGCCAACACCAACTCGGATCGCTGCCCGCCACACTCTCCTATCATCTGGTTCTTGTGACCAGGTAAATGTAGTGTATGTTTTGTCTTTCTCTTTTTATCCCACCAATTACTTCTTTTAACGTCTTTTTTTCAATGGCGCTCAGCACCAATTACTTATTTTTATGTCTTTTGATGTTTTATAATGGATAGCTCTGGGTTGCTAGGCGATCGAGTACCCAGGCAATGAACCGGAAACAAGATGGCCGCGCCTGCCGCCCGTCCACTTTCAATGATAAAACCCATTTATCCTGGATTCTATTCCCCAGATTTCATTTTTGATCAAAGCGAGCTTTTTCTCCAGCTTATAACAACATGTACGTTTGGGGTGAATGAAGAACAGATCGTGGCTAACTCTACATTGCTAACTCCTGGTTCGGGAGTTAATGGTCTTCTAAATAAGACATCCGGCGTGGAGACCTTGGCTCGGGAGCGACACAGACTGAAACAATTCTGGTAGTCAATGAGAAGATTCAGCTATTTGTTATGGAGCGCCGCAGGGCATGTACGTAAAACCGCCAAATGCTTTCTTTGTTTTCAGAGCTTTCTCTCAAGGATGTGCCGGAAAAAACTCTGCCAGCCTGCATAAAATATGCCAAACAAGCCATTTCACGTATAGGCTGGTCCGCCTCACAGTAGAACAATAGGATTAACCCATTTTGAGCGGGAACCCCTTTTGGTTATGTTATGCTTTAGCAGATCTACAAGCTTGTAGGTCTGCTATTTTTGATAGAAAGAAACATAGCTTTTTCAGAAAACTGTCAGGATTTAGAAGATTTTTTTAGAATCTGATCTCAGGTCAGAATGGGTTAAGCGACCCTGTTCGCCCTTTAAGCCCTAGAGAGGCCAGTCCTATAGTTGAATGGTTCTCTTCCCGCATGCAGGTGAGTGCCCAGCAGCCTGTCCATAATAATATAATAATTATTTTATAATTATTCTTCTCATTATGTTACAGGTGTGCCAGGTGAGCGCCCAGCAGCCCGTCCAGACTGAGCTGCTGATGCGCTACCACCAGCTGCAGTCCCGCTTGACCACGCTGAAGATCGAAAACGAGGAGGTGAGCTCCCAGGAAGGCTCAGCATCCTTACCCCTCTCTCACACGTAGTCACATTACCCCTTACCCCTTACCCCTCTCACGTAGTCACATTTATATCAGGAAGACTCAGCGTCCTTACCCCTCTCTCACACGTAGTCACATTACCCCTTACCCCTTACCCCTCTCACGTAGTCACATTTATATCAGGAAGGCTCAGCATCCTTACCCCTCTCTCACACATAGTCACATTACCCCTTACCCCTCTCATGTAGTCACATTTATATCCATTACAACGAGGAGGTGAGCTCCCAGGACGACTCGGCATTCTTACCCCTCTCACGTAGTCACATTACCCCTTACCCCTCTCACGTAGTCACATTTATATCAGGAAGGCTCAGCATCCTTAGTTCTTACCCCTCTCATGTAGTCACATTTATATCAGGAAGGCTCAGCATCCTTAGTTCTTACCCCTCTCACGTAGTCACATTTATATCAGGAAGGCTCAGTCAGCATCCTTAGTTCTTACCCCTCTCACGTAGTCACATTTATATCAGGAAGGCTCAGCATCCTTAGTTCTTACCCCTCTCACGTAGTCACATTTATATCAGGAAGGCTCAGCATCCTTAGTTCTTACCCCTCTCACGTAGTCACATTTATATCCATTTGTAACTCTGAGAATGTACAAATGTGACCAATTAATGGACCCGCAAGGATCCATTTTGGTCGCATTTGTACATTATCGGACAGTGGTGGCACCCAAAAGCCAAGTGTTTGGGGGCGTGCCACGCACCACCATGCTCTGATGGCTGACAGCGGGTCCCCGGTTCAATTCCCCAGCGGGGCAGACCATTTGCTGCGTGTCACTCCCATGCTCTCTCTACTGTACCTAAACCTGTATCGGTAAAAGCTCAGAAAAACGTATTAGGCAAATATTGTACTTTTACTCAGTACGTACAGTTACGAGTTATTTACTTGTTAGATTTTGATTTTGATTACAAAACGTACATTAAACACTTCAGACCTACATACATTTTGGCCGTGTGCTACTTTTGCACTTTTGCTCAATACACATTTTTTATTCCTGACTTTTCATTGCATTTCTACATCGCAGTATTGATACTTTTACTTCATAAAAAAAACGTGAGTACTTTTTCCACCACTGTCTGAATGTATCTCCCCAGAGCCCATAGGAGGAGCCGTACTATATATATGCATACGATCTGTTTTTTAAACTCCGTCAAGGACCCTCACTCCACGGGAGCTGAGACTGTTTAGGTTGTGATAGCACCTAATGAGAATGTTTAGGTTGTGATAGAATGTTTAGGTTGTGATGGCACCTAATGAGAATGTTTAGGTTGTGATAGAATGTTTAGGTTGTGATGGCACCTAATGAGAATGTTTAGGTTGTGATAGCACCTAATGAATGAATGAATGAATGTTTAGGTTGTGATAGCACCTAATGAATGAATGAATGTTTAGGTTGTGATAGCACCTAATGAGCTGTAGAGAAGGTCCTCTCGGTTGTAGCAGCAGCAGACTGCCAGACAGGGGGGAATGGAGAACGCCAGTGCTAATGGTGGTGATAATAATAACCACGGCTTGTCAGACCTGCATGCTTCACATAATGTCCCCAAAATGGCCCCTATCTGTGTCATTTGTGACATTTAATGGGCTGGGATTTTTTTTCATGCTGTTTATGCATCTGCCAGACACGTTTTTTTCTGATCTGCTTTAGTGCAGGAAAGAGATGCCACGTATTTATTTATCGTTTTTTTGGGGTCGATTCGTCTTTCAAATAGATTTTCCTGCCTGGTAAATGAATCCATGCCTGTCCATGAAACTGTCAACAGTTGCTCAAGTTCTATATTTTTCCTTGTTTCAAGCCCCTCCGTCCCCATGAAGCAATGATGTGTTCAGTGTGGTTGTGGTACATATTCCTCTCTGTCACTCACACACAATTGTGTTAACAGCTTCCAATGTTATGAGATGATTTAATCTCCGTCATCAGCCGTTATCAACACCATTCAATGAAGCCAGCATGGACATTTCCACATACTGAGGTTGTTGTCAGCCATTGTCCGACACGACGTTGGTCACGGCGTCACGCCGTCCAACTATTACTAAATCTAGTCAGTCTCAGTCTTAACCGACCATGTACGTAAGTCCCTCAACCTCATCAGTCTTAACTAGCCATGTAAGTCAGTTTCACGATTACAATTTAGGCATTTAGCAGGCGCTCTTAATCCAGAGCGATTTACAGTAAGCAAGAACAAAACACATGGTAACGCATCAAATTGGCCTACATAAAAATAGTCATCATGAATCATACATAAGTTAAGAACCTAACAGTGGAATATCTATATAATGAAACTATGCGTATACACTATAGAGTACTATGTCTATATAAAATGCTATTTAAGTTGCATAAATTGCGCCTATGCATACGCCTGCCCTTTAAGGTCGTCGAGGCTAGGGCAACTGCTACGGAAAGTGCTATGGGCTAAGATGGAGTCTGAAGAGGTGGGTTTTCGCACGATGTTTTCGCTTTAATTTTATTTCCGCATTTCCTAGTTGCCTAGTATGTAGGACATTTCCATATTGGTCCAATATGGACCAATGGTCCAGTTAACCCATTTTGAGCGGGAACCCCTTTTGGTGTTATCATTATGTTATGCTTTAGCTATTGAAAAATAGCAGATCTACAAGCTCATAGCGACTGACATACAGTAGAAACATAGCTTTTTCAGAAAACTGTCAGGATGTAGAAGACATTTTTAGAATCTGATCTCAGGTCAGAATGGGTTGGTGATTCTGGGTTGTTAACGTTGTGTCCAGGTGAGGAAGACTCTGGACGCCACCATGCAGACCCTGCAGGACATGCTGACCGTGGAGGACTTTGACGTGTCGGACGCGTTCCAACACAGCCGCTCCACCGAGTCCATCAGGTCGGTGGCCTCGGAGTCCTACATGAGCAAGATGAACGTCGCCAAGAGGAGAGCCAACCAGCAGGAGACGGAAGTCTTCTACTTTACCGTGAGTTTCTGAGGGGCGCCACAGGTTTAATGTTTGGTTTAAAAACGCCATTGAGAATGAAGGTAAAACGTACGTCATCTTGTCCCTAACACAAACATTAAATGCCATTAACAATAAAGATAATTTAATGTTGGGCAGTTGCCTTTCTAATTGAATAAAGGCGTTCCTCATTTTTAACTTTGAGTGCCCGGATCCTCTCTCTGTCTTGATCCCGTTTTTGATCCGGTTAGGCACCTTTTTAACATTATCACATTTTGCTATCTCCGTTGAGCACTTGGTTAGGACTCGACACCGGGCACTGCACTTCCTGTGGCGGTGTGGAACGTGTGTCTCGAGTTTGAAGTCGGTGGGGTTCTCGATTTATGTGCATTACAGCCGTACACACATACGTACGTATGTACGTACAGAGACATGGTGCATTTATAGAGGCAATCGACTAGGGCCCTGGTTGGAAAAAAGTTTTCAGCATATAAAAATCAAGCCATCATTGCTACACCATTTTGTTTGCAAAAATGAAATTACAGATGGAACAAATGGAATTTGTGTCTGCCTGTCGTCACGGGTGACACCGAGCTACAGTACAGTATGTGGGGCTCATGTTGTCAGACTGCATTAGAGCTGTTCACTCACTTATACCACTCCATTTTGTGTCTTTGCAGAAATTCAAGGAGTATCTGAACGGCAGCAACCTCATCATTAAGCTGCAGGCCAAGCATGACCTACTGAAACAGACCCTGGGCGAAGGTAAGGAAGGGCCTTGTTGTTCTCTGTGATGTGTGTTGATGGCAGGCGTCTTGTCCACAGTGTGGCATCCTCTAATTATGACCTAGAGAATCTGGGGATGAGTCTGTAATACAGACGCCCTCGGGCTCGTGATCATTTAGCTCCTATATAATGAGCAGCAGTGACAGAGGCAAGGGGTTCCATGGAGGGGTGTGGTTGTGCCATGGTTTGGGGATGGGGTGTAGTGAACTACTACAACTATTATCATATTTGATTTTAGATTGAAAATGTTAGACTAGTGCTGCTGCTCAGCAAATAGTCATTGATGGGAACGAGGTAGTGACTGTGGAGGAATACAAGTACTGTACGGTACAACGATTCATTCCAAGCCGACATGGAATTCCAACACTGATGCCATCTATAAGAAAGGTCAGCAGTGGCTGCATTTTATGCACAGACTGAGACAGTATAATGTGGGAAGAATATCTAATCTAAGGCAAACAAAAGGCTACCTTTGAACATAGTTCAACCAGAACTATAATTGTTAGCCTTTTATTAGCAATTTGCAAAAGAGTAGCAGTTAACACTCTTATCGCCCCAGACGGAGACAAAGTCAAAGTCGTACGATTAGTCACACACCTCCGATCTCCGCATTTGACCATCTCTTGGAGCGGTGAGCCGCAGCGTGCGCCACGCTCATTAGTTGATTTGCTCCCAATCCAACCCATTGATGCCGAATGCAAAGCAGGGAAGCATTGGGTCCCATTATTACAGTCTTTGGTATGTCGCGGCCGGGGATCGAACCCCCGACCTCCCAGTTTCAGGGCGGACACTCTAACCACAAGGCCACTGTCTGGTTAAGATGGTGTCTGCGTCTGGGCGTGCTACATTTTAATGGTTCTAAATGACACTGGGCGTTACGAGTGATCTATCCAGTGAGTTAATAATATTCAAAAGGAAGGCGATCACATGGAAACGCATGTCCTTTGAGGTCTGGACTCCCTCTCTGGTCAGTGATCTGGCTGGTGTCTGTAGGTCTGGACTCCCTCTCTGGTCAGTGATCTGGCTGGTGTCTGTAGGTCTGGACTCCCTCTCTGGTCAGTGATCTGGCTGGTGTCTGGAGGTCTGGACTCCCTCTCTGGTCAGTGATCTGGCTGGTGTCTGTAGGTCTGGACTCCCTCTCTGGTCAGTGATCTGGCTGGTGTCTGGAGGTCTGGACTCCCTCTCTGGTCAGTGATCTGGCTGGTGTCTGTAGGTCTGGACTGCCTCTCTGGTCAGTGATCTGGCTGGTGTCTGTAGGTCTGGACTCCCTCTCTGGTCAGTGATCTGGCTGGTGTCTGTATATAAAATAGCCTCAGGGAGGGTCCTGCCGTGTAGTGATTCCATTTCCAGGCCATAAGAGATAATGCCCCCCCCCCCCTTCCCGGGGGGAACCCTTGTCGCCTCATCCGTGAACGGGTTACGCCCAATCAATCAGCCGGGCCCAGACCAGGCCCATGTCAGCAGCTGCTCCGGCCGAGCGGCACCAGGGGTTCTCCTAATGGAAAAAGCCTGCGTTGCTTCAGAGACAGCTGAGGCTGGACAGACTGACCCAATCTCTTTTTAGAGTATCCTTCAGCTTCCTTTCTCTATTCTGTGGAAAGCAACGGTGGTCATTCATTATATATTCATTGATTGATTGATTGATTGAATACTTTATTTGGCAGAAATGTAAACGGTACAGAGTATACAGTCAAACACGTCTAACAAGGATATCGTAGGGGGGGGGGGGGGGGGGGAGTCCTTGTGGTCTTGTTTACATTCAGGTCCTGGTTATTTCAATTCATAATCATGACATGATCAAATCATCACAAATAATGTACAGGTTGGGAAAAAAGGAAGAGGGGGGGGGTAGTCACTTGCCATTTCCTCTCCCTTTGGCCGGCTGAAAGGTGGATTTTCAGGCCTGTTTTAAAGGACGCCGGGCGGCGGTGATTAGCATTTTTTGAGGGAAGGGGTCAGGGCATTCCACGCGTGTACACCTGTACATGTCACTTGTACACTTAGTCACAACATACACAGGCCCTGTCTCATATCAATCTGACGCCCGTGTGTGGGAGGATGTCTTTGAATGGCCACAGCACTGAGAGCAGCAGGCGGTGTGTGTGTGGATAGAGAGGATGTGGGGGTTTGCATTAAGTCCTGCCCATGTTTAATTATTCAGGTTATCATTCAGGGGCTGCGGGTTTAGCTCATTAGCCCTTTTGCTTCAAGACCAAAATAGACAGTGTGTTTACGCACACACACACACACACACGTGCGTGCGTGCGTGCGTACGTGCGTGTGTGTGTGTGTGTTTCATTCTGGGAACTGAAATTATGTCAAACCCCATCTCAGTGTTTGTTTCTGCTTGGGAGAGCCCGTGTAAATGTGTGAGTGCTGGGAACCATCACTCATTGGAATGACAAGTGGCAAACGTAATGTTTTTTCTCCACCTGAACGCTCCAGAGACTGCGCAGTGCTCTTCTTTTTTTTTATACAACTGCCAAAATTATGTATATAGAGAAACGTGTCAGCCTTCAGTGTCTTTGTCCGTGGTAAAGCGGACTGTATAAACTGTTGGGATAGTGTTCTGGTCTAAAGTCTGTTGGGATAGTGTTCTGGTCTAAAGTCTTTGTGCACGACGTGCAGTCAATGGTCAAGTCAATAGACGGACAAAGACATCTTCTTTAGCCCTAACTCATAAAGCTGTGCTCTTTGAAACGGCTTAATTTATGCAGACGTGAGAGGCAGGCTATTATCCTCCCTATATGGGGGGGACGTACGGGACGCTGGTAGAATGCGTGTTATCAGAAATAGAAAAGAGAATATGCGTTTGGCCTACTAGGCTATACTGCCTAGATTTGCACACATTATCCAGCTAAGAAACAAACGCAGCATGGTTGAGTTTGATTCTGTCTTTGTGCTGTATGATGTATTATCCTGTGTGTGCGTGTGTGTGTTCTTAATATTACTATACTATGTGGGTTTCCCCCAAGTATTGTTGAATTTGAGAAATAGATTGTGAGGACAATTCTCCCCACGACATAAATTGTTGTTATGTTTAAAGAAAGATCTTTTAGGGCTTAAAATTAGGAACAGATTCAGGTCTGGGTTAGGATTAGACATGCAGGGACTTTAGGTTTAGGAGTTATGCCTCACTTTTAGTTTTAGTTGTGAACCAGTGTTGCTCACCAAAAATAGCGAGCCGCCAAAAGTCCTAAAAGGTTGATGTCCTCACAAGTACTGTATAGTAATGCGCGCGTGCGTGGTGTAGCGTGGCGTGGAGTGGCGTGCGTGCGTGCGACCGTGCGTGTGCATGCGTGTGGCATTTATTTCTATGTGCCACATTTCAATATGCATGTTTTGGTCTTCAGATTGGAACAAAAGACTCAGTGAGCCAGTGCAGACATCGCTCAGTGTCACCATGTTAGATGACCTCCCCCCCACCCACCAACCACCCTTCACCCCCCACCCGTCTGCTGCCCACCCTCCCTCCCTCGCCCCCCACCCACCCCCCCTCGCCCCCCTCCTCATTCTTTGCTCTGGGAGCAGCAGCCAGACCCCCTTCCCTTCCCTTCCCTTCCCTTCCTTTACTTTACTTGCCCTGCAGGGTTCTCTGGGTCCCTTGAGGTTTCTACGACGACTCATGAATAGTGGGGTTTTTTTTCTCTCTACAATACTGATGTTAATTGAACTCACTTGGAGAGTACTGTGGATAATATGGAGCCGCTCCATCTTTTTAACACTCTCCCAGAGTTCAATGCTCAGGATTTTAAAGTGTATGAATGACACACACACACACACACACACACACACACACACACACACACACACACACACACACACACACACACACACACACACACACACACACACACACACACACACACACCACCACCACTGTAAACAGCCTTGCATGTTTTGTTTAATGATATTTCCTTTCTTTTTCGTCCACAGGTGAAAGGGCAGAGTGTGGAACCACGAGGTAAGATTAAAAAACTAAAATCCTCCACTCCACAACCCATCAGCACCATTTTGTCCTTTGTTCAAACATAGCCAGCCTGATGGAGGGGAAAGGAACTGGTTGGAATAACGTGTTCCTTCCACGCGCTACGTCCAACCAGGGAAACTCCCCCCTGTCAGGTGTAAAGGAGACACTCAAGCATGAAGGAAGCATGAGTTAAGTCCGTTGCTCTCCCCAGGTTGGTGGAGGGTGTGTAGAGCCCAGGATCACATTAGATGATTGACACAGGGGTGAAAAATGGGTTACAAAATCGTGGGATAAAAAATATATTTCAAAAAACAAACATAGCCAGCCATATATAGACTAGAGATGTCCCGATACTGTATCGGTATCGGAAAAGTATATATCGGTATATATCGGCCCTTATTTGTCATATCGGGATATCGGCATGTGGAGTTTGCTTTCGAGTTGCCCAAACTGCAAAGTGCACATTTGAGAAGGGAGTCTGCTATAAACACAACACGAGATATATACCGGTAGCTAGATAGCTATAAACACAACACGAGATCACAACACTGGTATCGCTATTTGGTATTTTATGTGGCCACACCCACCAGTTCATTAAGTATACATGGTTTTCACCTTAGCACCACCCACCTGAACTTAAGCCTCGCCCCCAGCTGTTGTTGTATGACAATGTGGGAGGGGTTAGGGTTATGATGTCACTAAAATGGTGTTATTTCAATTGGGCCTTTTGACTCAAAGGCTTTCAGCTTTCAGGAAGAACCAAAAAATACACAGGGAAGACATATTTGAATATCATAACCAAACCTGGGGGTCTATTAGAGTAATGTTAACTCCATAAACACATGCAAAACAGAAAAAGTACAAAAATCATGGCACACTTTAAATAGTACACGGATTCAGAGTTGATCTATGAAGATAGTTCCAACTAAAAAGACACTGACCTTTCAGAAGCATCCGAGAGATTTCACCAGAGAAGTAATCTAAAGTGTGTCCTACTGTGTCATTGTTTTTATATTATATACTGCAGTGGTTCTCAACCTTATCATGCCACGACTGCCTAAAATAATCATTGGAACTGGGGACCCACCACCCTGACATAATAGCCGATCTACAAGCTCACAGTCCCTCGCAACTGTTTTCCTCCTTATATTATCTGACAATTTGGCCAATGCTTGAGCAGATTTATTATAGTATAGTTTGTTAATTGTTTTGATGCAGTAAATGGTATTTCTTTATTAGTGTGGTTGCTGTAGGCACCAAACTATTGTTCTCGGTTTGAGATTTTTTTTTACAGCAAAGTGAAACCTGCTTTTTGTAAACAGAAAAGTGAATATTTTGCTCCTGCTTCACACACTGCTGTCACTGTTGTCAGTTCCCAGTGGATTGCTCGCGGCTCGCATCAATGCAATCACACTTGCAATTTCCCAGAATTTCTAGTTTCTTTTTCCCCCCCAAAAAAACAAATAATTTGGGAACCACTGAATATTGCACCTAATCTCTTCTGAGGGAGAACATTAAACATCTCTTTATACCAAAGTGTACGAGGGAGTTTTATTTCATCCAATTAATTAAGATGCATTTTCAGGGCTAATGGTAGGAGTTTATCTCACAACCCATTGTGATGCAATGCGTTGCCAAAGCTTTTCCACCGGTATTGCTGTGCCCAAAATCAATCAAAAGGTTGAGCACCGCTGACATAGAAACATAGGTTTATCAGAAAACTGTCAGGATTCAGAAGACGGCCTCAGGCCTAAATGGGTGGTTAGAATGTTACCGTAAAGGGGAGGACGTGAGAAAGAATTAAAGCAAATCGAAAGTGTCTCCGTGAAGAGAACCACAGAACTATTCCAGTTCGCTACATATTTGACTGCCAGGCTTACATGAGTGATAATATAATCACACCTACGCTGTGATTGTGGGCCATATTGCAATCGTTGCTGCCTGTTAGTTTTCAGAAAGCAATAATGTAGCTTTTCACTGAGATATTGTGTTGACACAAATCTGAGCTGCATTTGTTTTCATGCTGCTTGTCAAAATGAATTGTGATCAGGGAGTTCAGATATAGGAAGGCGGAAATGGCGACACTGCTGTGTGTGTGTGTGTGTGTGTGTGTGTGTGTGTGTGCGTGTGCGTGTGCGTGCCTGTCCATGCCTGAAACCTGACCATTGTCCAGACAGATAGCCATCTGTGTACCATACATATGTGTGTGTGTGACACAGAGAGAGAGAGCAAATAAATAATTCTATAGGGTTCCATGTGCAGTTCTACAGTATACTGTATATATCATATCGTTACTGAGAATCTTGTGGTATAGAAGAACTCCTATTATTCAAAGTGTGGGCATTGAAATGCTGTCTAGATTAATTCAGTAGTTATTTGTCTATCCACGCACGCACGCACATTATTGAGTCTCGTTTCCTTGCTTAAATGTCTTTTCATGCAGGTATATGCATTAGGAGTCATTAAGCAATGCTTTGTTTTCGATCTGTCAAGAAAAGTTCTTTATTATAGAGCCATGGCTCTGGTGTTGCAGGGCCCCAAATCCCTCGGCACTAGTCGGGGGGTTAATTAGAGGGCGCACTAGTCGGGCTTAAATAACACCAGGCCAGCAGGATATAACGTCTCCTTCTGATTTTGTTTTCAACGTTTGAATAAATATCACTTCCTCCCGCACTGCCATCCATCCACACGTGACACATCCTGTACTTGCACACAAGACTTTTTGACCCCTGTATTAAGCAGGCCTCCGTGGTCTTTTGTTACCGTCTCGCAGTGTGTTTGATATTTTCTTTTCATTCCCCTTGTCCATCATCTCCCAGGCCCCCCACCCTACCCCCTAAACCACAGAAAATGCGGAAGCCTAGGCCACGCTCCATGTATAACCATAAGCTGTTTAACGGCAATATGGAGACCTTCATCAAGGTATACCCCCTTTAGGGCTGGTGTGTGACTGACCTGTAGCTGTGAGGCTTCAGAAGAAGGCCTCTCCTCCTTCTCTTTGTCCTCGCTCTTCTTGCCTTCTGTTTGTTTCCTCTTCCCGTTCCTCTTCCAGCTGCCTTTGTCCACGCTGTAACATCTGTGTTTAACCTCGAGACAGGACAATTCACGCTTTGTCGAACGACCGTCCGCGCGACAAAATGAGACGTGCTTCTATTAACTTTAATTTACAAACGCATCTTTTTTTGTCGTATACGACGTGGTTGCTCGATGAAGCGTGGAAGAGCCTTCAGGTCCATGTAGACTGCTGCGGTTTTTATTCTACAAATAAATAAATAAACATGGCAGCAGTCTGACTCTGCAAGGACCCTCCTCCTCCTCCCCTTCTACTTCTGGAGCAAACAGAGTGGCAAGTGAGCTGTCTCTGTATTTGTTTGCAGAACACAATTTTAGCATCTATTTGCTTTTCAAACCCAGTTAGTCTGTGTGTAGAGTGGACAGAGAGGGAGAAGGCAGCGTTGGTGTTCTCTGTGGCAGTACCAATGCTTAGATCCATTTCTAACCTTGAGCGTTTGGGTGTCACAGTCTTGTCGTCTGAGCTTTTTCTAACTTTGTGCTTCTCTGCTCTCCCTTTCCTCTGTGCTGCTTGTTGCTCTGCGGCTTACTGTCTCAGAGGGAGAAGGAATGCCCGTGCTCGCATTCAGGTACTGTTAGGTGGACCACGATAGGTTCAGGGGGTGAAGACCACCACGGCACCAATAAAGTCCAGAGTGCTGATCTATCTCTGAGAGTGTATAACTGAATAGTAATAATAATAATAATAACTGCTCTGCAAAAGCCCCTGCGTTTTTTAATTTGAATCCAGATAAGTAGCAGTTTAAGACGTTTAAAAAAAAAAGTGGATTTAGAAGAAAATTGTAGAATCGTCCTCGGTTCTAAATGGGTTTAATCGCTACCATCTCAGATTGAAAAAATGTACCCCTCAATTGTCCATTTTTGCACTGTCAGAGTTAAATTAGCACTCGAGGTTTTGCTGTGTAAAAGCCAAAATACTAATAATAACCAGTAATATTGCCTTCTGCTAAGTGCTGCACATTTCTACTAATGAGTTACACTCACATGCTAGTATGTGTATGCTAACCCGTGACAGTCTTGAGATTGTATTATAAGGTTTCCAATGTTCTGTATGCTTCTTATTTACTTGTGTATTACACCACACATTAAGACATTTACTGTACATGTATTTATTAATTGAATGTGCTGTAGCACACATTAGCTTTTACATATAGTTCAATACATTTGATACCTTTAAGACAAGACTTTTTATAAGCGTTTGGTAGTGTAAACAAGCATCGTAGCAATATCTATCTATGGATTAGGGTACAATTTATTGTTTCTAATGCCTTGTTCTTATTGTTTACTTTCTTTCCTCTCAGGATTCAGGCCAGCCTATTCCTCTTGTTGTTGAGAGCTGTATTAGATACATCAATCTGTATGGTAAGTCTTCTCTGGAGTCCTGCCTCGGGGCGGAACAGAGGTAGAAAGCTGTCGTTCCCTGATGTCATCGCTAGGGACACATGCTTCAGTAGGCAGGAACTGGGGGTGGCAATGAAGGACCGGGAAGTCTGGCGTGGCATTGTGGAATCCATGATCTCGACCGTGGTCAAAAAATGATGATGATGATGAAGTCGTGGGCCTCATCCAGCCTGCAGTGTTGTTTTCGTCGACTAAAACTTAAGACGAAAAATGTTCGTCGACTACCCTTTTCCACTGACGGAAACTAAATGTAAACTAAACGAAAACTAAGCTATGATGACTAAAACTAAGACTAAATATACTGTCAACAGATAAAAACTTGACTAAAATGTCTAGTGGACACTGGACAAGAGATCCAGTATAAATCATCTCACACTTGGTTGCATGCTGAAAATAGCCGATCTACAAGCTCACAATGCGTATGTCACTATGATATTTAGTCGACTAAAACTAAACACTAAGACATTCCAGGTGACTAAAATGTGACTAAAACTAAATTGAAACTATTCAAGAGACTGCAGTAACTGCCTGTCATAATTTGACCCCCCTGTATTGGACAGTATTAAGATGTTGATATTACTTTTGTATTCAACTTATTGCTGCCACTGGTACAGGGGCCAACCCTCTAGTACAGTGGTTGTCAAAGTGGGGCCCAGGTCTAGCTACGTATATGAAAGTCTACAAATGGAACCAGTTGTTCCATTTGGTTCCATTTTTGTTATGAACGTGTCAGGCTTCATGGCGAGTGACAGAGACTGGAGACCAGAGGTCATGTATGTATTTCAACATCAGCCCCAGGTTGAGAGACTGACCTGCTGAGTTTGAGGTGTAGCAATGCTGCTGTGAACTCCTTAAAGATGGAATACCCCCCCCTCCCCTAAAACATGTTCATCAGGTACATGATTATACTAGGAGAAAGATTTTTTTCCATCACTAAAGTGGTCTATTTAGATTGGACTCAAAGGCTTTCAGCTTTTAGGAAGAAACCAAAAATACACAGAGGGAAGACATATTTGATTAATATTCTAACCACACGTGGGGGTCTATTATTAGAGTAATGTTAACTCCATAGAAACATACAAAACAGAAAAGGTACAAAAATCATGGCACTCCATCTTTTAATTAAGCCTCATTCATACTTGGTCACACAACATGCCGTGCGTCACTATATCCGTAGCCTGGGGTCCACCCATGCTTTCTATGGCATAGGCAGCTCCCGGCAGGATCCGCCGGGAGAATCTAGACGCAGCTGCACGACATGAGACTAATTAATTAGAGCGACAGAGAGAGAGAGGAGTGTGTGTGTGTGTGTGTGTGTGTGTGTGTGTGTGTGTGTGTGTGCGTCAATTTAACAAAGGTGCAGACTATCAGTCTGGGTTTCCGAGGCTACTATAACCGCACATGCTGTGGCGCTTAGTTATAGCAGAACTATAGATCTGCGTTATAGCAGAACTATAACCTCTCAACGTGTCGCTTCCACGACGTGTTGCAGGTTTTCGTCGCGCAACACCGCTGCACGACAGAGCATAAATTGGATCTTCAAAGGTTCAGTGCTGGCTGCCAAAGGCACGACAACAACATGGCAGCCGTCACCCATTGGATGGTTTGACAGTGCTGTGGATCTTTGTTTAAACCCTACAGTGTATACATCCTTGACCGGAGTCACCCAGGGGTCTATACTAGCCCCCCACCACCCCACTCATTCCTCCACCTTGTCTACCTTCTACATCTGTCTGCATCCCACCGCTGGAGCCTGGAGGCCTTTCCTCTGGATCTGGACCTAATGAAACCTCCAGAAAACTGATTAGGGGGCTCTCTAACTGAAACCATATGCTACAGCCCAGCCATGAGGCGAGGGGCCCTCTCCTCCTGGAAAACACTAGAGAGAGAGAGAGAGAGAGAGAGAGAGAGAGAGAGAGAGAGAGAGGCAGAGAGAGAGAGAGGGAGAGGGAGAAAAGCATCTCCCTTTTATGACTAGATTACATTTCCTGCTCTGTGTTGTGTGTTTCCAGCAGCCTTTCATGTCGCAGCCTTTTGGGGGTGCAGATAATGGTGGGCTAACTCTGTCTGAATATCTCAATTCGGCTCTGATGTGCCTCTCTCTCTCTGTTGTGCTTTCAGGACTCCAGCAGCAAGGCATATTTCGGGTGCCCGGCTCCCAGGTGGAGGTCAACGATATTAAAAACTCATTTGAGAGAGGTGAGTCATTCTTTAGACCGGCAGCAAAAAATAAACCATGTGACTCCCATTGGAAATGCATTGAGGCGGCCATGACACACAGAAGACACAGGACACAAGTGTGTCTTAGGCCTAACTAGTAACCACACACTTTATGGCTTTTTTTTACCAGGTGAAGACCCCTTGATTGATGACCGGAACGAGCATGACATTAACTCGATAGCGGGGGTCCTGAAGCTCTATTTCAGGGGGCTGGAAAACCCAATCTTTCCAAAGGAACGCTTCCTCGACCTCATCTCCACCATCAGTGAGTTAACGATTACGTTACGGGACGTCTCATTCTGAACCTGCCTAAAGGGATTCTCTTTCCTCACCGCGAGATGATGACGAAGTGGGAAATCAGTTTGTTTGATTTATTGATTAGTTTATTAGACTTAAATGTAAAAACAGCAACAGAGTACAGTACAGTCAAAAAGGGATAGCACAGTCCTTGCGGTCGTTGTTTCCATTTAGGCCCTATGCAATCAATTCATAGACATGACATGAAGAATAACAACACAATTCAATATAATCACAGGAAAAAAAAGAAAAATATGAAACACTGTACTTTATGTACAGAGTTGGAAAAAGGAGGGTGGTGGGGGTGATCAGAAGTGATCAAATTCCCTCTCCCTTGGGCCTGCTGAAAGGTGGATTTTCAGGCCTGTTTTAAAAGATCTAAGTGACATCATTCATCATACCCGGAAGTTATGTGATAAATCCTACAAAGGCAAAAAACTACTTTCTGGCCTCGACAGACCATACATCCAAAGAGAAAAGTCCTATCTGATTGCATTAACCGACGTTAAACTCACTCTGCCACTGGATTTGCCACTCACTTTATGCATGCGCATGTACCCTCTATACTGTATGAAGGACAGTATATACATACAGTACGTAGCATTAATGCTGCCATAGATTTATAGACTTTAAGATGGATGAGTGGACTGGTGGTGTAGCATCGTCACAAATGCACCTTCCAGTCATCTCGGACAGAAGTGCCAAAGACAGAAGTGCCAAAGACAGAAGTGCCAAAGCAGATTGTGGGATATTAGGTACCATCGAGGAGAAGGACTGAGGCACATGGAAACACTCCCAACAGCCGTGGCTGTTGGACTTGTTATTTAGCACAGACAGACAGACAGACAGACAGACCCTCTGGGAAGAGAGCACAGGCCACATCAGTCTGCCGTATGTGCAGCCAGGCAGAACACCGCACGCCTTCAGAACACCCTCTCTGTTCAGCTTGCTGTGAAGGTTCTGGAGGGGGCATCTATTAAAATATCAAGTTACTGTCAGGCAGCCGGCAATATGTCTTCAGCTTCAGTATGGTAGCCTGTCTTTGATCGACAGGCAGGCAGGCAATGCTTAGTATCTTAGTATCTTAGTATCTTGGTCATTATCAGAAGGAGACATTTGTGCATGTTCATGCATTAACCACTTAAGCCCGATATATGTTTTCATAGGATGATGAATACCAAAAAAAACGCCCACGTTGCACTTTTAACACATTAGAGTTGCTGTTTTCCCTATTTCAATTTCTCTCTCTCTGTCTCTCTCTGTCTCTCTCTATCTCTCTGTGTCTCTCTCTCTCTCTCTCTCTCTCTCTCTCTCTCTCTCTCTCTCTCTCTCTCTCTCCCCATTTCAGATAGGGACACCAGAGTTAATGTAGTTAATATGTCTTGGATTTATTTGGATCTCGTTAGTCACCGTCTGACAGCGGTGGACAGTAATTGGATGACTTTCACTGCACTACATTTCAAAGACAAATATTGTACTTTGTTTCTAGGAAGGGGGAATGTACATTATGAATTAACCTCTTTGACATTAACCACGCCCTATTTATTATAGTACTGTAGATCTGCTATTCTCATTGTTCTTGATATTCTTTGCAACATTTCTGGAAAATCTGTGATACATTTCTTGTACAACAATGCATTGATATTAAAAAGCAAATGTTCTTTGTAATACAGCTTAACTTTAACTCGAGTACAAATTAGAAATTTGACTGAGCAATATTCACTTGTAGTTGAGTACTATTTGACCAGAAGTAGCCATACTTTGACTCAAATACGGGGGTTGTACTAGTTACTACTTTGTGCCCCACTAGTGCAGTCTGACTCTGAATGCACATCAAGGTACCATCGCTCCTCTCTCTGTGTTTCAGAGCTGGACTCTGGAGCTGAGAGAGCACATCACGTCCAGCAGATCACTGTGACTCTTCCACGCACCATCATCATCGTCATGAGATACCTCTTCGCCTTCCTCAACCAGTGAGTTTTATTATAATAAAATAAAACTTCAGAAACCTGTTGAGGAGAAGATAATCCGTGAAGACATATTGAACACATCCGCAACTTTCCTACTTTTTTAATTATCTCTCTAGCCCACTTTTTCGGTGTGATTTACAGTAGCCCCACTCTCATCGTTCACTGGAGTACCTATCCTATTTTCTTACTGGATGATATTAATGCTCCCTTTATTTGGGTTTCCACTGCAGAACAAAGTGGTTTGACTCCACATCTCGGGTTTTAAAAGCCTCTCCAGTGTTGGAACAATGCCAGCTGTGTAGCTTTTCCGTGGCATTCTGGCATTGAGTTCTCCTCCAAACAGATGGTTGCATGGACAGGATCGGCTGGGTTTTTCTCTCCCCTCCCCTCCCCCCCTTAACTTTTTGAAATTAATGTATAATGAAGCTTTCAAAAGCTTCGGTCGGGTCAGACATCGGGGATGTTAAAAAGTTGGTTAAAAATGTACTGTGTGTGTGTGTGTGTGTGTGTGTGCGTGTGCGTGTGCGTGTGCGTGCGAACGACGTGTGCACTGTGTACACACACTGTGTACACAGTAACACACACACACAGAGACAGGCTGATGGCGCTGTTGTTCACCTGCATGAGAGGAAATAACTCCATGCCGTAGTAGTCAGTCTGCAGGAGTCTGCAGTTCAGACTGGAACTAAAGGCTGTCATAGCATTGAGCATGCAACAAAAAAAGGCCAGATGGAGCATTTTCATGTTACTCCTCTGAAACCTGTTTATGGTCTCATGTGTGCGCTTTCTCTCTCTCTCTCTCTCTCTCTCTCTCTCTCTAAATGGTGCATTTACATACCACTTTACAGAGATTGTGCATTACATTCACACACACACACGTTCATACATCGATGGCCAAGGAAAACCATGCAAGGCACCAACCTGCACAGTGGGAGAAATTATGGCTTCAGAGTCTTGCTCAAGACACTAATGTTGCGTTCACACGGGCAGATAAAACGATGCAGTCTACCATTCATTGATGATGGAAGCGACGTTGCAAAGACGCAACGATGCACGTAGCTGCTCCAAATCAACTCACGCATATCTACATAAAGATATGCACTTTATGTAGACTTAGATAGCATTTTATACAGACTTATAGCATACGTAGACAGCACTAGAATTGCATGTTATGTAGTCATAGCACTTTATAGTATGTATAGATAGATAGATAGATACTTTATTTGCACTTTCGGAAATTTGTTTTGTGCACAGCAGTCATCAGGATATACATAAAACATGCAAACAAACAGATAACACAGTACATAGACAATAAAGAAACAGTGCCAACAGAAGGCCACCAGTCATAGTTCCAAGAGGCATCACATCACACTTTATGCACGGAACTGAGATGGGGCCTGCTTGTTCATAAGTCCTATACTTTATGGTTATACGCATGGTTCATGATAACTACTTTTTATGTATGTGATGTATTGCCATGGTTTTGTTGTTGCTTAATGTAAATCGCTCTGGATTAAGAGCTAAATGCCTAAATTGTAAATAGTTTGCATGGTTTAATCTGCGCGTGTGAACGCACCATAACTCTGGGGGAGCCTCTGGGATCAGACTCACTACCGTCGACGGCTGTTTACACGCCAGACATGATCCAACAATCTATCCTTTAGCCTTCACGGAGGCAGCAGTAGTGTGTCAATCTATCCTTCACCCACGGAGGCAGCAGTAGTGTGTCAATCTATCCTTCACCCACGGAGGCAGCAGTAGTGTGTCAATCTATCCTTCACCCACGGAGGCAGCAGTAGTGTGTCAATCTATCCTTCACCCACGGAGGCAGCAGTAGTGTGTCAATCTATCCTTCACCCACGGAGGCAGCAGTAGTGTGTCAATCTATCCTTCACCCACGGAGGCAGCAGTAGTGTGTCAATCTATCCTTCACCCACGGAGGCAGCAGTAGTGTGTCAATCTATCCTTCACCCACGGAGGCAGCAGTAGTGTGTCAATCTATCCTTCACCCACGGAGGCAGCAGTAGTGTGTCAATCTATCCTTCACCCACGGAGGCAGCAGTAGTGTGTGTCAATCTATCCTTCACCCACAGAGGCAGCAGTAGTGTGTCTCAATCTATCCTTCACCCACGGAGGCAGCAGTAGTGTGTCTCAGCGTTCTAAATACTAATACTAAATATCTATTTGAACATTTAGCATTTAATTATATTCTGAATGGAATTGGAAATTGGATAATTTACAATTAATGTAACAGAGATATGATGTATGATATTATTAGTAGAGTTTAATAAGCGTCAAATAAGATCCTGCTCCTTGTGTATACCAAGTGCCCTTGAGCAAGGCATAGTCCAGGTCCATGTGCTTCAAGAGAGCTGCTCAGTGGTTAAGCCATTAACCCTCTAGCACCCAGAGTTGCTTTTTAGCAACACATTTAATTTAATTAATTACTAAATTATTATTATTTTTTTCTGTTCTTTTTTCACCTAAACGTCATCAGTGATGTTCATTGCAATGTCATTTCAACACGTCACCCTTTTTGCAAAAAAATATATGTTAATGACGTTTAGAAGATTTAGAACACTTTCCTGGGGGTCTTTATGTGTGTAATATGTGGTTTTAGTACATTTTAGATTGTAGCTGTGAGCCCAGTGTCTCTGATGTCATGGACACTGGGCTCACTTACTTCCTGAACTACATGTTGTCTCAGTAAGACAGCCCTCCCCCTATCCACAAGGAGGAGCAGTGCACCCAGTGAGCCCAGTGTCCATGACATCAGAGACACTGGGCTCACTGCTAAAATCTAAAATATCTAAAACCACATATTACACACATAAAGAAACCCCAGGAAAGTGTTCTAAATCTTCTAAACATATATTCTTTTGCAAAAAGGGTGAAGTTTTCCTTTAAGACCTGGAACGCATCTGTGTCACCGGCGCCGCTTGTGTGCAAATCTTTGAATAGATTATTCTTTCACAGCGAACCTTTTTAATTGGTTTTTCAGGTCTCAGGTGTTTTTGTTTATTTTAATTTTTTTTGTTAATGTACTCAATAGAATTCAGTAAAAATAAGGCTCGGTGGAATTCTCTAAATGGACCGCTGCAGTTATTATGGGCAGGTCTCAGATTAATTTATTTAATGGGATAATTACGAAGCATGGTTATTTAACGGGCGTAGGATTTTTTTTTCCAATTGTCTTACACACTATTTGTTACATGAATGAATGTGGCTGCGACTGTTCATTATGGGAAATGTCACTGATAATGATACACAATTAACCAGTGGTGTAAAGTCATTACGTACATTTTCTTAAGTATTGTACTTAAAGGCAGTATGCAACATTCAAACCTAAAGTTTTAAAAAACATATATATATATTTAGATCCCCCCCCCTCTATCAGCCACTGTATAATTATGCTGGGGTGTTTTCCTGCAGAAAGACACATCCCTCTGGCTTTATTTTGGTTTTGTTCCACTGTTTATGTTGACATTCCACTGTTTATGTTGACATCATAGACTGTAAAAATGAATGGTTGACATTCATAATGCAGGGATGTTTCTGTCTGTGGGGGGAGGGGGGGGGGCTTGCTTGGCAGCATAGCTCTTAATTGATCCTTTTGAACTTCAAAGGGAAATGTGCACTTTAGTTGATCGATTGTCAATACTTTCACTCGAGTGCATTTTGAATTCCGGACCTTTAGTAGTTGTACTTTTACTACTTAACCCATTCTGGGTGGGAACCCCTTTTGGTGTTAAATCATGCGAGTACTTTATCCACCACTTTAAATAACATGAGGCATATTGCCGTCTCCTCTCTCTCCAGTCTCTCCCAGTACAGTGACGAGAACATGATGGACCCCTACAACCTGGCGATCTGTTTCGGCCCCACACTGATGCCCATCCCGGACGGCCAGGACCCTGTGGTCTGCCAGGTGCACGTTAACAAAGTCATCGAGACCATCATCATCCATCACGAGGTCATCTTCCCCGGGCAGCGCGAAGTCGACGGCCCCGTGTACGAGAAGTGCATGGCCGGGGGAGAGGAGTACTGGTAAGGGCCTGGGGGAATTAATTCACCCTTTGTCAAGTCCCGCCCGTGGTTGTGCCCCTCTTCGCACCCATTGGTTGCCGTTTCGCGGTTCGACAAAAATCCTTTCTCTCCATCCACTACCATTGAAATAACGTGTTTTTCAGTTGCTTCGTATTGATGTTCTGTGAATTCAATTCTTATTTTAAACTTGGTGTCAGTAAATCACAGGGGGCACGGTGGCACAGTTGGTAGTGCTGTCGCCTCACAGCTAGAAGGTCCTGGGTTCGATTCCCGCTCGGGACGCTGTGGGTTCTGGCGGCGTGTTTCCTCCTCCGCGTCATCAGTGCCCATACCCGAAGGCGGGGTTGGCGAAAGGGCCTTTCTGTGTGGAGTTTGCATGTTCTCCCCGTGTCCCCTAGGGTAGGTACCCTCACAAAAAGCATGCAGTAATCCTGGTTACTAAACTGCCTCCACCTGGCCAGCCGGGGCGCCTGATGGAGGTGACAGGAACTGGTTGGAATAACGTGTTCCTTCCACGCGCTACGTCCAACCAGGGAAACTCCCCCCTGTCAGGTGTAAAGGAGCAACTTGGACACTCAGGCATGAAGGAAGCATGAGTTCAAGTCCGTTGCTCTCCCCATGTCCCCCATATATGGGGACTAGGTTGGTGGAGGGTGTGTAGAGCCCAGGATCACATTAGATGATTGACATAGGGGTGAAAAATGGGTTACAAAATCGTGGGATAAAAAAAATATATATACGCAGGTAATATGCCAGCGGTTTTCAACCAGTGGTTCGGGGACCACCAAAATCCAATTATTCTTCTGTCATATCTGTCCTACTGAACGTTTTGCCAGAGAAAGAAGGGCAGGGGGTTGAGTAGCCTTAATTTGGCAAATATTATTCAGTAGGCTTGAAGGGGAATGAATTTACATGCCTCTGAAAAGTAATACCAAACGTTTTGAGTGCACACTAATATGAGGGTGTTCCAGGTGGTCCCCAGCTAAATGATGGAGTGTTGGACCAAATCTCGACCCTTATTAGATCTTCAACTCTTGAGAGATAAATGATTGTTAAACATCTGCATTACTTAAGTTAATTTACACAATTGGAGAATGTAGAAGAATTGTTATTTTGATCAACGTTTGCCTGTTATCTCTCTTAATGGTACCAACATCAATACAGCGGCCTGATGGAAATGTGGACATCTTTTAAATCTCATCAAATGGTGGTCCGTGGTAGAGGGCAGCACGGGTCCACCCGGAACCCAATACCCGAGAGCCGAACCCAAAACCGAGCCGGTTCGGGCCCAAAATATTGACTTGTCCCTCTCGAGCAGGGTCGGATCTATTCCAAATTGCCGCAGGTCTCGTTCGGATCGTCTGAAATGCAGTTACCCGAAATTAGCTTTATATATTAAACCCTTCAATTTTAAAAATAGGTTTAAAAATAGACATTGTTGTAATTATTACATTCTAAAGGCCATATTGTCTGTTGAACAGAGTCAACGAGGGCTGGGTCTCGTCATGCACCTTGACATGCCGTCTCTCACTCTCTCTCTCTCTCTCTCTCTCTCTCCCTGAGGGTAGTATGTGACCCAATAAACATCAAAGAGCAGAGTTTATTTTCCCCAAGTACAGAATAAAGTGACATTACAACTACAGAGGAAACCGAAATATCTGTAATAGAAAATAAATGTATTCAAACGCAAGTACTTCATATTATATACATAAATTAAATCAATCATTTTAAATCATCATTATAAGTATTATGAATCAGGCCTTTTAATATAAAGCAAATCAAACACCATCCAAATCAACAGATCTGGGTCCAAAAATGCATTTCAACCATGGTTATAAAAATGATAAATCAAAACATCACCTCCTCAGAGACTGACACCTTGTTGTCCAACACCAGCAGACTAGCTATATACCCCCCATGGCCCCTCCCAATACCCACCATGGCCCCTCCCAATTCCCCCATGGCCCCTCCCAATACCCCCCATGGCCCCTCCCAATACCCCCTGTGGCCCCTCCCAATACCCCCATGGCCCCTCCCAATACCCCCCATGGCCCCTTCCAATACCCCCCATGGCCCCTCCCAATACCCCCCGTGGCCCCTCCCAATACCCCCCATGGCCCCTCCCAATACCCCCCGTGGCCCCTCCCAATATCCCCCATGGCCCCTCCCAATATCCCCCGTGGCCCCTCCCAATACCCCCCATGGCCCCTCCCAATACCCCCCATGGCCCCTCCCACCAGACAGGACCAATTGATAGGGGTTAACATCATCCACAGCATGTCAAATCTGCTTGGGATTGGCACAAAACACATTTCAATTCATTTGAGCTTTTCATTTGAGCAATTAGTGCTCAGCTGTGCTTCCACCTATTTAAAGCCACAGAACCCATGGAACATGTTTGATGGCTGAACAGAGATATACCGAGAGCTGATGGTGATTTGTTTGTCGTTTCGTTTGTCCATACCCTACCTAACCAGTGCGTGCTACTGACAGGCATGTAATGAGCAAAACATGAACAGTGACAGGGTGGGGTCACACACACACACATACACACACCCCGCTGGCTATATTAATGTAATCATGACGACCCCCTTGAGCGAGCGAGGTGAAACGCAATGTGGGACAGTTTTGTTGTGATTGTCAACACCTCTGGTAAGAATGTCGGTGCGCTAAATGCACTAATATTAGTTAGTACGTTTATTATGCAAAGTCTCGAGAGCAATATATCCTTCAAAAAGCATAAAATATAAAATATGGCTAAAATGTGTATATGACACAGATGCTTTCCCGGTTTTAATGGTTTCATTAATAATTCTCTTCAAATGTCTATAATTGTCTTGCAGTGATAGTCCCCACAGTGAGCCAGGGACCATCGATGAAGTCGACAACGGAACTGAACCACACACCAGTGATGAAGGTGACACTCCTCCTCCTCATCCTGAACATACTATATCTGTCACAGTGGTTTTCAACCAGTGCTCCTTGAGGGGGTTCCAGGTGGTCCCCAATCCCCATGCAGCTAAATGAGGGAGAGTTGGTAACCAAATGGACCCTTATAGATCCTTAACCAGCTCAGTGGCCTTGTGGTTAGAGTGTCCGCCCTGAAACTGGGAGGTCGGGGTTCGATCCCCGGCCGGGTCATACGTACCAAAGACTGCAAAAATGGGACCCAATGCCTCCCTGCTTGACACTCAGCATCAAAGGGTTGGATTGGGGGGGTCAAATCTACTAATCAAATGATTCCCGAGCGTGGCACGGCTGCAGCTCACCGCTCCTTGGCTGCGGCTCACCGCTCCAAGAGATGGGTCAAATGCGGAGAACAAATTTCACTGCGGTAACGTGTGTGACAAATCGTACGACTTTGACTTTGACTTAACTCTTGGTTTCATTTTATGCCCTCAAGATTATTATTAAGCATCTGCATTACCGGTACTTACTTTACAAGAAGTCTCCACAATTAGAGAATGTAGAAGAATTGCTATTTTGATCAATGTTTGCCTGTTATCTCTCCTATATCAACATCAATACAACATGGAATTGTGGACAAAATTATCCAACGACAACGAAATATTCAAAGTTTGAGCGTCTGAGAGGTTAAATAAATCTCTATCAAATGGTGGTTCCGTGGCTCAAAAGCCGAATCCATAATGGTCCTTGAGGTGAAACGGGTTGAGAACCACTGCTCTGTCATTGTCTTTTCCTCCAGTGTTTGTCTCTGTTCTTGCTGCTGCTGCTCCGCTATTATGACACGTGACTCAAGTGTTGTTCTCAAGTGAAGGGCCATGAGTTTGTGTAAGTGGTCATGAACGAGAAGTGGACCTCAGCATCCCCTGGTGGTGACCATGTGAACTGCATATTCATGGATTAGGTTGCCCTGTAATGTTAGACCAAATTCAGGAATAACTTAAGTGTCATCATCATAATGCCTGTATGGTTTTATGAACATGAACGACGATTGACATAAAGATTGCACATTAATAATGCACATGTGGATTTACTTTTGGTGCGCTGTATGTGTTGAAACATAGTGTAACGTCCCAGACTCTTCTCCCTTCTGGCTCCAAAACTATGGAATGAACTTCCCATTTCAATCAGACCTGCAGACTCACTCCTAATCCTCCGCCGTAGTCTGAAAACTCACCTCTTCAGACTCCATCTTAGCCCACAGCACTTGCCGCAGCAATTGCTGTAGCCTCGGTGACCTTGCAAAGGCTACATTTATGTAATTTAGATATTAGCATATTTTGTAGACATTGCATTCTATAGTGCACTGCATAGTCATAGTTACAGCTATTCTACTGTTAGACGGATGTTAGGTTCTCAGCTTACTTATGATCCTTGATGACTATTTCTATGCATTTGTGTTCTCGCTTACTGTAAATCGCTTTGGATTAAAGGAGAATTCCATACTAAAAGGCTTTCTTACCTTTCTTTGTAGTTGTTACGTCCCCATCAAAGAGGTCCAAGTGTTATTTTGTGCAAAAGCTCCTTATTGGCTATTTCCCCTACCATAAGCCCTAAATGAATTGCATTGAATTGAATGGGATGTATGGGGTGTTGTGCTAATTCGCTTATTTCCATCGCTCAAAATTACAATCTTTTTGTATATATCCTCTCTTCATAATGTAAATAATAACTCAAGCACCACACTTTACTACTTATTTCGATGGAAATAAGCGAATTAGCACAACACCCCATACATCCCATTCAATTCAATGCAATTCATTTAGGGCTTATGGTAGGGGAAATAGCCAATAAGGAGCTTTTGCACAAAATAACACCTGGACCTCTTTGATGGGGACGTAACAACTACAATGAAAGGTAAGAAAGCCTTTTAGTATGGAATTCTCCTTTAAGAGCGTCTGCTAAATGCCTAAATTGTAAATAAGTAAATCCTCGCCATCCAATCTTTTACGTCGTGACAAAAAGCATTATGTGGATTTCACATGGGAATAATGTGTGTGGCTCTGTAGATTAATCGATTAATCGATTATCGTTAATAGGACCCGAAATCGATTATGAAAATTAATCGTTTTAAGGGTGGATGAGAGTAAGAGTGGATGTGAGAGTACTAAGAGTGGATGAGAGTACTAAGAGTGGATGAGAGTACTAAGAGTGGATGAGAGTAAGAGTGGATGAGAGTACTAAGAGTGGATAGAGTGGATGAGAGTACTAAGAGTGGATGAGAATACTAAGAGTGGATGAGAGTACTAAGGGTGGATGTGAGTACTAAGAGTGGATGTGAGTACTAAGAGTGGATGTGAGTACTAAGAGTGGATGAGAGTACTAAGAGTGGATGTGAGTACTAAGAGTGGATGTGAGTACTAAGAGTGGATGAGAGTACTAAGGGTGGATGTGAGTACTAAGAGTGGATGTGAGTACTAAGAGTGGATGTGAGTACTAAGAGTGGATGTGAGTACTAAGAGTGGATGAGAGTACTAAGAGTGGATGAGAGTACTAAGTGTGGATGTGAGTACTAAGAGTGGATGAGAGTACTAAGAGTGGATGAGAGTACTAAGAGTGGATGTGAGTACTAAGAGTGGATGAGAGTACTAAGAGTGGATGAGAGTACTAAGAGTGGATGTGAGTACTAAGGGTGGATGTGAGTACTAAGAGTGGATGAGAGTACTAAGAGTGGATGTGAGTACTAAGGGTGGATGTGAGTACTAAGAGTGGATGTGAGTACTAAGAGTGGATGTGAGTACTAAGAGTGGACGTGAGTACTAAGAGTGGA
This sequence comes from Protomyctophum bolini, assembly GCF_963924005.1. Lineage (NCBI taxonomy): Eukaryota > Metazoa > Chordata > Actinopteri > Myctophiformes > Myctophidae > Protomyctophum > Protomyctophum bolini. Next base: position 21,404,321 of record NC_137863.1, read on the forward strand.
CGTGAGTACTAAGAGTGGATGAGAGTACTAAGGGTGGATGTGAGTACTAAGAGTGGATGTGAGTACTAAGAGTGGACGTGAGTACTAAGAGTGGACGTGAGTACTAAGAGTGGACGTGAGTACTAAGAGTGTATGTGAGTAAGAGTGGATGAGAGTACTAAGAGTGGATGTGAGAGTACTAAGAGTGGATGTGAGAGTACTAAGAGTGGCTGTGAGAGTACTAAGAGTGGATGCGAGTACTAAGAGTGGATGCGAGTACTAAGAGTGGATGCGAGTACTAAGAGTGGATGCGAGTACTAAGAGTGGATGTGAGAGTACTAAGAGTGGATGTGCGAGTACTAAGAGTGGATGTGAGAGTACTAAGAGTGGATGCGAGTACTAAGAGTGGATGCGAGAGTACTAAGAGTGGATGAGAGTACTAAGAGTGGATGTGAGTAAGAGTGGATGAGAGTACTAAGAGTGGATGAGAGTACTAGGGATGGGTCCGTTTAATCAATTAATCGATTATCGTTAATAGGACCCGAAATCGATTATGAAAATTATTAATCGATAATCGTTTTAAGGGTGCATGAGAGTAAGAGTGGATGTGAGTACTAAGAGTGGATGTGAGTACTAAGAGTGGACGAGAGTACTAAGAGTGGATGAGAGTACTAAGGGTGGATGTGAGTACTAAGAGTGGATGAGAGTACTAAGAGTGGATGTGAGAGTACTAAGAGTGGATGTGAGAGTTCAGTGTCGTTGGTAAACAAGCCCCATGGGACGTTCTCCTCAGAGCTCCTTTAATGCTAAATGGCCTCGGTCAGACGTGACATGGCGAGCCAAAACGAGGGGATATAAAGATGTTTTATGAACTGAGAATGGACAGTATGTCAACAATGTGCTATATATATATTTATTTTTTTCTTCTTTTCCCTCTGTGTGTTAAGCATGTGCAGCAGCTATATCTGGTTGGACCATATAATGTATAACCTAATTCTGATTGTTGTTTGGGTCTATTGTATTACGCCTCTTGTGCAGATCCAAATAAAATAATTCAAGTGTGTGTGTGTGTGTGTGTGTGTGTGTGTGTGTGTGTGTGTGTGTGTGTGTGTGTGTGTGTGTGTGTGTGTGTGTGCCCCGCACGGGTCAAGCATGACATAACCCCATGCCATCTCAATGCTCCGTCGCGTTGCTGTCGGGCTGAAATCTCATATATCTTTTTCAACTTTCAATGTTTTTTTCTTTTGTTTTGTTCTCGTAAATCTGTGGTTTGCGACCTTTTTCATATCAAGGCCCATTATTTATTTTGCATTAAAGTAGCTATAAAGCAATAATACTGTATGTCAACATTTAACCATTGACAGAGATTCAATAATACTGTATGTCAACATTTAACCATTGACAGAGATTCAATAATACTGTATGTCAACATTCAACCAATGACAGAGATTCAATAATACTTTATGTCAACATTCAACCAATGGAAAGTCTTTGAATGCAGATTGCGGCCCCTAAATGTGTCACAGAGACTACATTTTTGGGAGCATTTTATCCATTTCTGGCTAAAGCAGCTTTAAAGAGCAATGAGGCACAATAGCCCTACCTAGAGGACATAAGCTGGTATTGCACAGGGATGAGACAGTATGCCAATCCCGGACCAGAGTAAAAAAGATATCCCAGACATCCCTCTCCCAATGTGTTTTTGTTTGTTTTTATTAATAAGTCATTAGGAAAGGTAGTGGATTTTATTTATATATATTCAGGTCTGAACGCAGCTTAACAGGAACCCCACTGTCTGCATCCCTTGTCACTCCTCACAATGAGCTGTTTTGAACTTGTAGTTCAGCTATTTTCAAATAGCCAGAGTATACTGTATAGGGCTTAACTGGCTAATGTATGTTTTCTAATAATAATCCAAATCTACAAAGTAACTTGTAACAAAAGTGGAGTAAAAGGTACAACAGTAGACGACCATTATTGTTTATCCTATCTGGCAAATATGTTGCTAATGCTTGTTGTAATGAACGCAACGTGACTGGCAGGTCTATGCTGCTCTCTATATTCAGTTATTCACACACACCTGTGAGTCTGACGTCAATATCAGTAGAGGGCACTAAGTCCACCGGTTCATGTACTTTCTATTTGCATTATTTAATCCCCATAGGTTTTTTTTTTTAAAGTCGCCTCATATAAGAACTGTTTGAAAAATAAACAAATCGTCCGTTTCACTCATACAGTATGGAATATGGATATGAAGAATCAACTGACTGAGAGAAAACGCTAATGTTATTGCTGCTGAATTAGTAAAATTTTCGCTAGAAACAGACTGTATCAAATATGACTGACTGGCGGTCGTAAACGATACAGAGACACCTCCCTGACGGTACTGCCGAGACAGTTTTTTGGACCACAATTCTTAGAGTATATGAGACGATTTTAAGATGACCCCATGTTATTCTCCATAGAGAAAAAAACTTCAGTGAACCAGGGGATGAGTGAGTGACGTCAGGACTTGGGCGCTCTATGGCTACGTTTACCTGTATCTCTGCGTTTGTGTGTCTGCAGAGGTGGAGCAGATCGAGTCTATATTATTCACACACCTGTATCTCTTGTGTTTGTGGGTCCATATTGCGTGTCTGCAGAGGTGGAGCAGATCGAGGCCATCGCTAAGTTCGACTACGTGGGCCGCACCCCCAGGGAGCTGTCCTTCAAGAAGGGAGCCTCTCTGCTGCTGTACCACCGGGCCTCGGAGGACTGGTGGGAGGGACGACACAACGGCGTTGACGGCCTCATTCCACATCAGTACATCGTGGTGCAAGACCTGTGAGTTGTCTGTCTGTCTGTCTGTCTGTCTGTCTGTCTGTCTGTCTGTCTGTCTGTCTGTCTGTCTGTCTGTGACCACAAGAGGTCACTTTAAATGTGGTATTAAAACGCATCTGTGTCACTTTAGCTTTTAACCACTTTAGCCATTATTTTTTAACTTTAGCTGTTTTTTTCTTTAGCTGCAAATCTATATTCTTTCACAGCGGACATTTTTAACTCGCATCTTTGCTTCTTGGGGGTCCCTGGTACAACATATTTTTAGATGGGGATCCGGCGTCCAAATAAATAGAATTTTTCGGGTCCTTGACAAGAAAAAGATTGAGTACAAACATAGGTTTTTCAGGAAACTGTTAGAATGCTGCCGCACGACTTTTAACAAGAACCCGGAAATATGAACATATCACTCCCGTTTTAGCTGCACTCCACTGGCTCCCAGTACGTTTTAGAATCCATTTTAAGATTTTATTGTTTGTTTTTAAATCTTTAAAACCCTATGTTCCATCTAGATCACTGAGGTCAGCCAATCAAATGCTCCTTGTCATCCCTAAGGCAAGGTCTGAGAGAAGAGGGCACAGAGCCTTTTCAGTCATTGCTCCTAAACTGTGGAACCAGCTTCCTAGCCGTGTCAGGCTGGCTCCAACACTACTTGTTTTTAAAACTCATTTCTATTCCCTGGCTTTTAAACTGTGATGTGTACTCCTGAGTGTTTGATTTTATTGTATATGTTTTTATTACTGTATTGTATTGTGTTTTATTACTGCTTTGCCTAATTGTACAGCACTTTGGTCAACTTTGTTGTTTTAAATGTGCTCTATAAATAAAGTTGGATTGGATTGGATTTAGAAGACATTTTGTAGAATCTGGTCTTCGGTCTTAATGGGTTAATTTTGATCACTTGTGAGATGATTTAGAGCGTGACATTTGTGCGTTCTTTTACTTTTCGTTTGCGTTTCCCCTGTCTCTCAGCGACGACGCTTTCTCCGACAACCTGAGCCAGAAGGCGGACAGTGAAGCGAGCAGCGGTCCACTGTTGGACGACAAGACTTCGTCCAAAAACGACGCCCCGTCACCGTGCGAGCAGCCGCCCGATTTCACCAACTTCGGCGTTGTGGGGAGGTGGGTACGGCGTTCAGGAGGTACAGCAGTACCGCTGTTAGACATCTGTTTGGCGTTGTGGGGAGGTGGGTACGGCGTTCAAGACTGTTAGACATCTGTTTGGCGTTGTGGGGAGGTGGGTACGGCGTTCAAGACTGTTAGACATCTGTTTGGCGTTGTGGGGAGGTGGGTACGGCGTTCAAGACTGTTAGACATCTGTTTGGCGTTGTGGGGAGGTGGGTACGGCATTCAAGACTGTTAGACATCTGTTTGGTGTTGTGGGGAGGTGGGTACGGCGTTCAAGACTGTTAGACATCTGTTTGGTGTCCAAGTTCCAGTGGTGACAAGTAACTCGAGTACTGTACTTAAGTACAGTTTTGAGGTATTTGTACTTTACTTGAGTATTACCAATACCCAATACTTTTACTTTACTCCACTGCATCTCAGAGGAGTAGAAGTAAGTAGAAGTAGAAGTGGAGTACTTTTACTCCACTGCATTTATTTGACAGCTTTAGATACTAGTTACTTTGATTATTATTAAAAAACAAAGACACTTCAGCCCTATGTGCAGTTTGGCCATTTGAAAATAGCCGATCTACAAGCTCACAATGCATCATGAGATTGTTATACATTCGAAAACTTGAAATGAGATATTCTGTATATAAAGTGTACTTTCTACTTTTGGTACATAAAGCACATTTCGATACCCAATACCTTTGTACTTTTACTGAAGTAAATTTTGAATTCCGGATTTTTTTACTTTTCTTTATTACAGTATAGACTATAGAGGGTATGCGCATGACATCATCATACCTGGAAGTTATGCGGGAACGCCTACTGAGTGGCAAAAAACTACATTCTGCCCTTGACAGCCCATACATCCTACCAGAAAAGTCCTATCTGATTGGATTAAACAACGCTAAACGACATTAAACTGACTTTACCACTCACTTTACCACTCGATTTTCCATTCACTTCATTCATGCGCATACCCTCTATTGATACGTACAAAGTGTGAATACTTAAAATTGTGAGTACTTTTTTCCACCACTGCCAGTTTCCACTGACCCGTTTTCTGCCATCTTTTACTTGACACCCAGAGTGAGGTTACGGTCCGATGGAACTGCGATCCCTCGCCGAAGGGGCAGCACCGACACCCACAGCCCCACCAGGCTGGCCGACACCCCGCCCCGGGCCGCCGCCTGCCCCAGCAGCCCCCACAAGGTGCCCGTCAGCAAGGCCCAGAGGATGGAGAGCCCGGAGAAGAGGCGCCTGGGCACGTTCGGAAGCGCCGGCAGCATCAACTACCCGGAGAGGAAGACCTACCCCGAGGGCCACCCGCTGAGGCCCGTCCCGGGAGCCACTCGTCACAGCAGCCTAGGGGACCACAAGTCACTGGAGGCCGAGGCCCTTGCTGAGGTGAGGCTCTCTTATTGATTTATTGGTTGATATCATTGATTCAAATGTACCGTCGGTAGGGCACGTTGCATAGTCGGTAGTGTTGTCGCCTCACAGCTAGAAGGTCCTGGGTTTAATTCCCGCTGGGGGTGTGTTCTCTCCTCCGTGTCATCAGTGCCCATACCCGAGGCGGGGTTGGCGAAAGGGCCTTTCTGTGTTTGCATGTTCTCCCCATGTCCCCTAGGGTAGGTACCCTCACAAAGAACATGCAGTAATCCTGGTCTCTAAACTACCGGTACCTCCCACTGAACCAGCCTGATGGAGGGGAAAGGAACTGGTCGGAATAACGTGTTCCTTCCATGCGCTACGTCCAACCGGAGAAACTCCCCTCCTGTCGGGTGAAAAGAAGCAGCTTGGACTCCATGCATAGAAGGAAGCATGAGGTCAGTCCGCTGCCCCCCCAGGATGGCAGAGGAAGTGTAGCGCCCAGGATTACATTAGATAATTGGCACTGGATGAAAAAATGGGTTGCAAAATCGTGGGATAAAAATGTATAATAAAAAAAAGTAACGTTGGTAGATAAATGTATGTCATTCAATGAGCCAGACAGTATTATGTGACTGTTCTGAAACGCCAGCTGCGGGGGGAAAAATAGCCTTGCAGTGGCCAGACGAGAATCTGCCGGTAGCACAAAAGAAATTGCCTTCGGCAGTGTGATATGAGTCTGGCCAAGAAGCCAGGCTACGAAAACAAGGCTAAATGATCATTGATAATGACTTTATGACTCAGCTCTGTGTCTGTGCGCCCTCTGGAGAGAACGTTTAGAAATGTCTGAACGATTAGCTGTAATGATAATGAACCTTATGCTATCAGAGACTGTGGTCTTTTTGGCAGAGCTCACAGGACTACTTTCAGTCGTCTCAGGTGTGAGAACATTGTGTGTGAGGTTTTATCTGGTCTTCTCTTATCATTCTAGCCATTAATCCCTGGCATGTGAGGCAACAAACTAAAAAGGAAAAGCGTGTTTGCAAATGTGTTTGCAAGTGCACAAAAGACGGATTGCATACATTTTAAAATATTTCAGCTTGCCGATCTGCATCGTCAGGCTGTATATTTATCTGTAGCTCCAACGGTTTAGATTAAGATAGAGGGGCCATTTAAAAAAGGGTGTGGTCATTTCCGGGTATTTCGACCCGGATAGAGAATTGTTCACAGTGCCCAAGTTGTTCGTGGCGGTCATATTAGCCAAGAACAGTTGCGATATTCTCTCCTAAATGAAGTGCATACATATCTTAGCCAAGTCCTAGTCTAATTGGCATGTTTTTCAAAATAGTAAAACATGGCAAAGAAGTTTAGGGATAAGGGGTAAGGCGACGTGCAAGATGGGGTGGGCCGTGGCTCAGCGGTCCAGGCACCTTGGCTGGTAATCCAGTCTGGCACGGGTTCGACTCCCGATCTCGACGGCCTTTACTGCATGTCTTCCCCCCCATCTCTCTCCCCGTTTCCTGTCAGCCTACTGTCTATCCCTCTATAAAAGAGGCGAAAGCCAAAAAGAAAAACATAAAAAAAAAAAAAAAAAGATAGGGCCCAGAGAAATTGGAGTTGTCACCATCAATATCTTCCGTCCCCATATCTCTGGTCTGGAGGCTGCGTTTGGTGAAGTGTGAGACAATCATGGCAGCGCAGTCATGGCGAGCGGGTGGGTGAACACGTCCTGTCTGTCTGTCTGTCTGTCTGTCTGTCTGTGAGCAGCAGCTGGAAGGAAGCAGCTGTAAATGTCAGGGCCAGCAGACTGCAGCTGAGACAGACACACCTCTGGGACGCGGGGGTGGGGTCAGGGAGCTGAATAACAAGCTAATGAGCACAGAAGGAAGGCTGTGCACCACTTTCTTTTCTTTCCATTAGTGCAGTGATTTTCAACCTTTTTTGAGTGGTGCAAGGAGAGAGAGAGGGGAGTTCAGATGCAGAAGTTTATTCTGCATCTGAGCCACGGGCCACCATTTGATGAGATTTATTAGCCTCTCAGACCCCAAACTTAGGATTTGTTGTTGTCGTTGGATAAGATTTTGTCCACAATAAGAGACGACAGGCAAACAATTTAACTCTTAACAATTTTACGCTCTCAAGAAGAGTCCACAGCCAAATGTAGGGGTCCTCGACACGAAAGCATTTGAGGACCGCCGATGTAAACAATAAAATCAGCAATAGTGAGTATTTTTAGTTCTTCTGTTTTTCTCCTCAGGACATAGAGAAGACCATGACCACTTCTTCTGTTTTTCTCCTCAGGACATAGAGAAGACCATGACCACTTCTTCTGTTTTTCTCCTCAGGACATAGAGAAGACCATGACCACGGCTCTCCACGAGCTGCGCGAGTTGGAGCGTCAGAACAGCGCCAAGCAGGTAGGGTTGATTTCCTCCACTAAAACGATCTACTATTATACTATTAATCTGCAACATAACAACATGTATAGTGAGTGGGGCCCTGCTCAGCTCATCAAGGAAAACTAAATAAAAAATATTATAAAAATTAAGCTACAACGACTAAAACTACGACTAAATATATTGAACATTTTTCGTCAACACATAAAAACTATACACAAATGTTTGGGAGGGACTAGTGGAGAAGAGATCAAGTATAACTAAAAAACAAGTCATTTTATGCTTCGTTGCATGCTGAAAATAGTAGATCTAGATTCTAGATCGGTCTAAAAGTCTAAAATCAACCATTACGACGCCATCAAGGCCTGCCAAAATACATTTTAGGCGACTAAATCAACTGTAGATTTAGTTGTCTAAGATAAATAAAACTTTTCAGGTGACAAAAAAAACCGAAATGAAAAACCTTTGACTTTGAAAACTATGACTTAAAAAACGAAATCTACGTTTTGCTGTCCCACTGCCGCGCAGGCCCCCGACGTGGTCCTGGACACGCTCCTGGAGCCCGCCCTGAAGCAGCAGCACGCTGTGGCGGCAGGCGGGGGAGGAGGAGGGGGGGGCTCGGAGCCCGGCAGCCCGCTGCACACCATCATGATCCGCGACCCGGACGCTGCCATGCGCCGCAGCAGCAGCTCCACCTCGGAGATGATGAGCACCTTCAAGCCGGCGCTGTCCGCCCGGCTGGCCGGCGCTCAGCTCCGCCCTCCGCCCATGAGGCCCGTGCGCCCGGCGCCCCTGCTGTCGTCCGGCCTCCCCCCTGGCCCCGCCCACCACACCCACCACCATCGCTCCAGCAGCTCCAGCTCCTCGGGGGTGGGCAGCCCCGCCGTCACCCCCACCGAAAAGATGTTCCCGAGCAGCGGCGGCAGCGCCACCGGGGTGGTGGCGGCCGCGGTCGCTGCTGCTGCGGCCGCCGCCGCAGCCGCCGCCAACGGCGCCGCGGGCGAGAAGTCTGGTACCATGTAGCGAAGGAGGGATCTATAGCGAGGGAAGTCTGGTACCATGCAGCGAAGGAGGGATCTATAGCGAGGGAAGTCTGGTACCATGTAGCGAAGGAGGAATCTATAGCGAGGGAAGTCTGGTACCATGTAGCGAAGGAGGGATCTATAGCGAGGGAAGTCTGGTACCATGTAGCGAAGGATAGTGAGGGAAGCGGTTTTCACGTGCACGAACACGGTAAACCCCCCAGTGTTATTTTAACCTGTAAAAAAACCCAATTTGGGTCCATTACTTCTTTTTTTAACGCTGCCGAGAGTCGATTCAGTGGTTTTCAAAGTGGTGGTCCGGGCGGGCACTCAGGGGTCCTGGCTTTAGGAGGGTTCAACCAGTGGGTCCCCACCACCCAAATTGGTTAATCAAAATTTGAAAAATGAAGTGAATTATGTGTAATCGTGTTTTAAACATTTGAACATTTTATACCCACGCAAAACTATTTTAAGATGGGGGATGGCCGGGGGCCACACACACACACACATATATATATATATATATATATATATATACAGTATATATATATATATATCAATCTGGGGGTTTTGACCCACTTGGTTTAATTAACACTGAGGATGTGGCTGTGCAGAGCTTCCTATAAGTGAGATGAAAGCATTGTGTGAAACAGGCGCTACTGATGTGTGTAAAAGCAGCCGTTTATTCTCTCTCTCGCTCTCTCTCTCTCTCTCTCTCTCTCCGTTTTGATTGAACTCTATGAATTCAGGAAGCTCCTCCAGTGAGCCCCGTGGTTACCATGGTGACAGAGCAGCCAGAGAAAGCTGCATGGGTTTGATAACGTATCAACCTCATTCCTCCTCCGTGAAGCTTGATTTAAATGCAGCCGTGAAGAGTACGAGTAGAATAAAAAAATAAAAAAATCAGTTTTTACCTCAAGATGAACATGAAATCCTCTTTACGTTTGGCCGGCTTCTTCTTTCAAACTTACGCCGAACGAACGCAAGCGAAGCAATATTTTTTTGTTGTATTACTTTTCACCCTGCACTGGTGGTTACCATCCTAGATGATGCTTCCACCAACCATGCTGGTATGAAACCCCTCATCTGGACCGACTTGGAACACTCAGTCTATATACTAGGACAGGGATCTTCCAACAGGGGGTCCGTGTCGTGTCGGGACCCCTGGGGTGCATAACGTTGGTTTAGAGTTTAGACATATACTAACAGTCCGAAAGGCATTAGTTTCGACACACTGTCGCTCCCGACATGCGCTGCTGGTTAAAACTCACCCATGGCTTGCTGTGAGGTTAGGTTTAGGGTGTCGGATTCATGACTGTAGGACTGTTAGTATGTCGGAACCAAACACATGCTCCCGGGACCCCTAGGGGGTCCTCAGAGTTACTAAAATAGCCGAATATATGCCTCGGCTCGCGCTGTGAGGTGTTGTGAGCTTGTGGAACGTTTGGTGTAGAGGGGGGGGAAAGAGCAGACAAAGACAAAGACGAGACAAGTTTTCTGTCAAACAAGTCTATGAAATCTATCTAGGTTTAATCTGCAACATAACATGTATAGTGAGTGGGGCCCTGCTCAGCTAAGGGGTCCTAATGGGACCCCTGCTCTAGCCGACTGTGTGTCCATGGCAAGTTGGGACGTCTGGGCTGTACACAAAACACTTACTTGAAGTTGTCACGCCCATCTGTAGAATACTGTAAGTGATCTCCAGTTGTCACGCCCATCTGTAGCATACTGTAAGTGATCTCCAGTTGTCACGCCCATCTGTAGCATACTGTAAGTGATCTTCAGTTGTCACGCCCATCTGTAGCATACTGTAAGTGATCTCCAGTTGTCACGCCCATCTGTAGCATACTGTAAGTGATCTTCAGCAAAAGTAGCAACCTGAGAACATGATTATAAACTCCTGAATGCAGGGTATGGAGAAAATGAAATGTGATCACCCACCATTGACACATTGTCACACAGGTGGGCCATTTTGCTCCTTGTGTCATTGCGTCTGGGTTTCCGCCAGCTTCAGAGTATAACATACTGTAGCAGCAGAATGGCAGCCTATATTTGGATATGGCCAATTATTATTAAGGATCCCCTCTGCGACAGGAGAACCGGTAATGGTTTTGGGACGCCATTTCATCTGTCATGGCTTTTGATTCAATCTTCTCCTTTAGTTAACGAGGTCATCGTTACTCACTGCAAACGTACCGAGCAATCACCTGAACTTGAATTGTCACAAAACAACAACAATGACTTATTAGTGCCGTTTCAGAATTCATTCCAGGAGGAACCCCCCGTAATACTTACGGTATTGTCCATCCTACTTGGTTACTGAAATTGCTTGTTGTGTTATTTTGATGTTATGCATCTGGTCAACACTTGGGGGGGGGGGGGGGGGGTCACACATAAATGGAGATTATGTGGTCATTTGGAATGGGACTAACCTGGTGTTTTAGGTGAATAAAACCTACTTTATTCTCTGTGGTGTGACACAGACGTACCATGAAGTATACGTTAGCCGTTGGTAGGCAGAAGAACTGTGACCATTATTATTGTTGCATCCTCAACCATCACTTGGACTGTGGGGAGGATTTATTATGTCTGTGTCTTTAGAATATGTCTATAATAATAACCTGTACATGAAATGCAAGAAAACTAATGTAACAACTGATTGTAGGAATACTGTGGTAAAGAAAAAAATGTAGTTAAAACTTGTACATAATTTATTTGTAGGTTGTGTTATTTTTTTGTCTGTTTTTTTTGTTGTCTTTTTCAATTAATATTTGTAAGTGTTAATCCTGTACAGGCCAACAGGGATAGACCATGAATGGCATTTAAGTTTCAAAGCAACCCAAAAAAATAAATCCTGTATAATTTCCACCCGCTATACAACAATACACAGCAAATACATTCCCAGGCTGCGTTGGTGTAAAGGACCACGTACGTTGTACTGTATGTAAAGATCGCATTCTGTAATTGTACTGTAAGCTATAAAGCTTGATCGACCACCATTCTACAGTATGTCAAATAGCTGAAAAGCTGAATTTACAGTAACATGTTCCCTTCGTTTCTTTTTTGACCCCATGGCCCTCCTTCAGTTAACGTCTGTTCAAGTCTGATTGAATGCCATTATATAATATAATGCCATTAGTGCAACAAAAAAAACCCATTACTGTAGGTTTTCAGCCATTGTTTATTGATCAAAATCTCAAATGTGATACCTAGAGACATGTGACATTCTATTATTGTGGTTTCCTACTCCTTACCTTATTGGCTACTTTTTGCTTCATCTCGTTAGTTGATGGCCCACAGTCTCGTTCATCCTATCTCGTTCAATACTTCCTAGAGAGGTGCTAGCTGAAAATCAACGTAATAATGTTATTATATCTGCTGTAGTTCCTCCTGCCATTCTGAATCGCTCATAGCTCTAGTCCAGCCTCTCAGGCTCCGTGCCACAGACCTGTACTCGGCATCGCAAAGAGCCTGCCTGATTCCTGCATGTTTCGAGGCCGTGCTATACGACTTATAATAAGCAATGGCTGTACTGTAGCCTACTGTATGTGATGCCTTGCCTTGGCACAACGCAGATTACTTTTATTATTGGCGTTTGGGAATGATGAATGATGCCCTACTAGTGTCGCAGTTACTAAGATATAATTTAGAGACAAATCATAATATCAAAACGCCTGAATCAGCATCTAGTTGAAATAAACATTTGTAGCAGCATGACATGTATACCAACGTGAAAGTTACAGCAGCAACGTTAACACACTGTTCTTAAGAATAGAGAGCTCAGCACATATACACAGCTGTGGGAATGAATGCCTGTCTAGAGATATACTGTAAGCAATATCATATTTAAATATAGTCATGCAGTACAGTTACAACACCTAGTGTTTCTACTCATACATGATAGCCAGTGGTGATGGGCTTTCTTGGGCATTATGACGTTGGTCTGGAGCTGATACTACCGATTCATTTGAAATAACAGGATCATCTTGCTGTTATATCCATCTTCTTCGGTATAGTTGTGTACCCGATGGCAAAACTATGACAATAATGTTGCCAAAACCTGATTATGTCTATTTTACAAAAAAAGCACATAATAAATAGCAGCACGTTTGACTCAAACTGTTTTCACATAGGGATGTTTTTAGCATTTTTATTAATTTACAGTATATAGTACCCATTGTCTAGGAGGAGTACATTTCAAAGTGCCTTTTGTGCACAACATCAGTTTTTATTGGACTTTTATATTTACCCTTGTGTTGTTTTTTTAAACTGCAGTATGTTGTCTCTTAGTTGTCATGTTTGATACAAACATGTTTTTCATGATTATTGATTAACGGTATTTCTCATTTTCCAGTGCTTTTTTTTGTGATAAACAAACACCCCTCGTGAAATAATCAGTAGTGCATCATTGTAAGAAGAAAACATTAGTTTTTGTTTTTTGTCACTTTACAGAGAAATCATCATGGTCTAATTTTATCAGTTTTTGTTGAAACAGAAAGGCCTCACGTGATGAAGACTATACTGTAGTGTACAACATGCTACTGATACAGTTCAGAGAATCATCTCAGAGTAAAGGTCGCCACACACCGAGCACGTTTTTCTGATTTTTAGCAGCGTTTCTCCATCGGGTTTCCGAAGAACTCGTCCAGTGTGCAACCATCTTAAACACTTCCATCTTATTCCTCTTCCCCGTGAAGCGCCTGTTGAAGCGCCTGGTGCTGTGCTGTGGTTGAGCCGTGGCCCGTGACCCCCCTCCCACCCCCTAAAGATAATAATAATAACTGTGGTTGAGCCGTGGCCCGTGACCCCCTCCCACCCCCTAAAGATAATAATAATAATTGCAGTATTGTTGGTATCAACGCGACTGAAATGGATCCTCCTCCTGCATTGTTCCCTGCTCCACTCTCCTTTTTTCTTTCTGTGACGTTCCATTAAGCATTGTGGGTTTATTTTGGTTCATGGAATGTATGCTGATAATATGCACATTAGTGATATGTGCATTGGTTGTATGTTTATTAATATGACCGAATACAAGCTTCAGCAGAAAGTTACCATAAGAGAGCAGACTGAGTGTGAGGTGTTGTCATACTTGTTGATCTTTAAACATTTTGTCTAGTGATGCTGTTTTTTTATTTTTATTTGTTTGTTTTTTTCCTTCATGAGTGTGTGGTTGGTTGGAAACCCTGTGATGTAAACGTACACAATACCACTGTCTGGATGTTGAGAACCCTGTCTAAATAAAAAAACATATTGCTCTATGATCCAATTCTGTTTCATATTCTCTCTCTAGGTGGTCCTCAGACCAGCCCTCCATCGTCCCATCTTCCAGTCATCCCGGTTCTCTCCACATCTGGCCAGCTCGTTGGTGCTTTGCGCTCCTGCTATCTTTCGTACATCCACGTAATGTGGGACGTCCTCGTGACCGGTGCCCGTGTGTTGGTTCCCACAGCACTCATTTGCCTGCTGGCAGCTCTCGATGTCTTTGGCAGTGTCCTGCTAGTCTCATTCTCCTGGAATTTCATCATACAGATTCTTGTTGGTAAACATGTAGTATACTCTTGCTGATGTTAAGTACTGCACACACAACAATCTCGTATATCACCCGTTTGGAGACTTCTGCAGGGTTTGCTTGATGGCTTCAGGGTCCAGCATTCACTGCCGTATAGGAGAACAGACTTTACAGTTGGATAGAAGAAGCTGAGTTTGGTTTGACAGGCGAGGTTGGAGTCCCATTCACTGGTTGTTCAGGGCCCTCCATGCAAGTGCCTTCCTCACTTTAAGATCTGTTGAGTTGACCAATATGAGCCCAGCCTGCCAGGTACTTAGTCCTTTACTTTCTTCAGAGCAGTGCCTTCTGTTGTTGTCAGAGGCACTTACGATTAAAAGCCCATGCCAATGTACTTAGTTGCGAACCCAGTGAGCACTTACTATGAGACCTAGCAGATCATGTCTGTGTGTCTGTCTGTCCCGCTTTTGTGCCCATATATGGAGCTGAGTGATTTGTTTGTGATTGATGCAAGTGTCTGTCCCGCTGTTACGTCACCATGACTCAGCCATAACCATATAAGGAGTCCCCAAAGCAGCTATACGTCCAAAACCCAAATATGTACGAGCTGCGTTCGCTTCCCGCGTTTGCGCGTCTTACTCGTAATATTACATGCATGTTCAGTATCAAATCATTTGTAGGCTAATCTTAAATTTTAAATTATTCTGAATCAGTAAAAGTTAAGTTTGAAAAACAATGGATGGCAGAGGAGTTTGTGAAAAGCTAATTGTAATTATTTATAGTAAACAATACAAATCAAGAGGTGCTTAATTAAGTTACTAAATACTTAAAGCAAATGTAATAGTGAGACCATAGAGAAAAAGTGCTGTAATTCCTAATGTGGCCACATGATGGAGAAACTGCAACATGGACCACACAGTGGACTGTTAAAATGTTTGATTCAGTTATTTTTTTAATTATAATTTGAATTAGAAACAAGGTATTGCATTCAAGTTTTATTTTATTTATTGCACCATATTGTAATCTAGACCCACTCTTTAGCATGTGGGTGTCAGATCAACATATGCAATGCATTCTGTACTGGCCCTATGTGCAGATCTACGTGATGATCCAGTCTTCTCCATGTATGGTTATCCAGGGTTAGACCAGGTCAGCGTTGTGATCTTCATATATGGAGATGGCCATATATGGTGTCGTGACGTGTCACGAGGCGTGGCCATATATGGAGGCATGATGTCACGAGTCATGATGTCACGAGGCGTGACCTATATGGAGGCGTGATGTCACGAGGCATGATGTCACGTGGCGTGACCATATATGGAGGCGTGGTGTCACGAGGCATGATGTCACGTGGCGTGACCATATATGGAGGCGTGATGTCACGAGGCATGATGTCACTTGGCGTGACCATATATGGAGGCGTGATGTCACGTGGTGTGACCATATATGGAGCCTGACCAACTGACGGGAGATGCAGGTTTTCAATTTATTGCAATCTATTTTGATCCTTTAGCGTGCTTGGTAAGAAACGCTTATGACACTTATCTCATACATCATCATACATCACATTCCATGCTCAGCCAATCAAATCATCACAAATTTGCTACACACAAACACACAAAGATGGGCATAGGAGGGGCTAGCGCCCCTAAAAAACATTATAAAAATTAAATCACTTCTAGACTAGATAATTCTAGATTAAGTTTGTCATTGGTTCTAAATATTGGTTTAAATATATTTCCGGTTAATTACCCAATATGACACAAGTAGTTAGTTTAAGTTAGGCCCACAATTCCATTTCTATCTCCCACTTGGTGATAGAGCATTAAAAATCTATTTGATGTACAGTTCTGTTCAAATCACCGGGGCACAAATGTTTACTGGTATTTAAGGCCTTGTCTACTGGCTGTATACACTTATATACTTTTATAGATTTAGGTGAGACCTGCCTGAAATTCAACAATGTTCTTTACAACAATATAGAAGTGGGATGATTGATGATGTTGTTGCACATTGTTTGGCTTTCCTATAAATTCCAAGGACGAATTGTCTCCTATTACTCATAAAATATACCTATCTATTTCCCTCTCCCCTGAGCTACTACAGACATCTTGTTATCGCCCCTCACTTGCTGCTTTTGTTTGTGTGTGTGCGTTCTGTCTAGAGCTGTCTAAACGTAAGCGAAAGCAGACACAACATTTATATTCAGTGAGTTGCTTGCATTTTAGTATCAAAACAACTCAGGACATGAATGTATGCTATGAAGTAGATGACGTCGAGCAACAACAATCATGGCTCCACCATTTATTTTGTTTCCTTGCACGTGAATGCTGGCCTATCCCTTTTGGCATGTCATGAAAAGTTCCAGAATGTCTTTGGAACACAGCGGATCTACAAGCTCACAATGTGAGGCTTTGTGAGCTTGTAGTTTTTTAATTATAAAATGAGACATAATTGTCATTTTTGGAAAATTGCCACATTCACTGATGTACTTGCACGGTCCCCTACTTTCCTCTGCAGCTTAACAAGCCGATGATGTGGTGGTTGGTGCAGGGTGGGTGGTAGGGTGAGCAAGCTGTCTGTGTATATGTATGTATGCATCTGTATATTTTCTGTATCTTGTGTGTACTGTATGTTTTATGTATCTTGTTTCTGTTGAAAACGAGACACTGCATGTCTGCATCTCAAGGGGCTGTGCCTTCAATAAGAATCAGAAAATCTGAAAAACACGGATGGCTAAAAACACAAAGACACGGTAGCAACTGAACCAATTTAGTCTGAGTGACCCCCTGCTGTGCATGGGAACAGTGGTGCAGCGTGCCCCCACAGGGGAACTGAAGCTCACTAGCAGAGAGGCGACTGACTGAACTCAGGTCATGAATCACTGGAAGCTTTCAAGTACACTTTCATGCTTTGTACCTACACAACACTCAGTGTGTGTGTGCTAGCATTCCAGGGGCCATGGAGGTGCATATATATAGATGATTCATTTCAATTCAAAAACAGAGCTGCTTTCTCTCTCTCTCTTCCTAACATTGGTGTCTAGCAGTGGTTCTTATACAGTGACTTTGTTCTTCAGAATGCCACTGGCTGGATACTGTCCACCAGTGTCCACACTTTTATTTGTGTGTATAAGACCGTCGCATTTGTGTATTCAGACAGCGTCCACATGTCCAGACTGAGACACACGTCTTTAGAAATACGATTTTTAATCACATTTCAAACCATCTAGGAATGTGGGTTACAGTAATACAAATAAAGAAGAAAAAAAGAAAATAGAAGAAGCGCTTCGTGGGTCCTTTATGTATAGAAAACTGCAGCCAGGTTTCAATAATACAGCACGCAAGTTCTTTAAAAGTTCTATACCTTTGAGTAAAGATCAATGTGGAAGGAGGTATAAGAAGGTGGCAAACTTTACAAAGGTCCCAGGGCAGCTCTGTGCAGTTGAGGTAGAAACGTTCTTTATTTCATTAGATTAAAAATAAATAAAACAAGGGTTAAAAAAAACGACCAATGCGTCAAACTGAAGATGAACATGACTTAACCCATTCTGGGCGGGAACCCCTCAAAGGAGGGACATATTGTGCATACGGTACATGGGGACGGACGGCCAGAGAGATGTTAGTTAGATGGAGTGGTTGGGCACCGCTCAAAAATGTGAGTAATTATTCCACCAGCGGCTGCTACTGATTTTGATGCTGGCTACTGCTGTGAGTACTCTGGCAACGGGTACAATGGGTACTCTCTGACAGCGGATATTGCATAACTGGAGGGGCTTCGTTTCTCAACAGGCATTTGGCCTAGTTGAAATAAAATTCCATATTAAAGAAATCCCATAAGCGTCCCTAGTGGACAATAGGGAGTTTTCTTTCTTAATATTAATCTATGTAGAAGGATGTCTGGGATACCTTCCAAAAATTCAGAATAAAGTATACAGTTGAGCTTTGAATGATATTAAAGTCCTCTGGTTAGTTGTTTTATTGTTTCTTTTATTGTTTTATTAGGATCCCCAAGTTGCTCCGAATGAATCTGACTCTAAGCCATTCCTTTCTCTATAGCAATTGCCCAGTCTAATTGAGCAGAAAACCCTTAAAAACATCAAATGTATCTTTCTTAATCATGACACAGCTTGTAAATTATATTCCATGGTGTTATGTAATGTACATTGTGTAATCCAGTGGAAACTGGATAAACAATTTTTCACGATTCTTCAGTATCAGTATCAGTTTTGAAAATAACATACTTCCAGACCTGAAAGCAACTCGTATCAGTGTTTTGTTCCCGGGCTAATGGAGCACGATAATTTGCTGTCAGAAAATGATTGCTAGCTGTGTACCCGCAATTTAGTTGAAAATGGCAACTTAATTCTGCCATAAATCACTGATAGTGATACATTTGATTAAAAAAACAAAAAAGAACAGAAAGAAAAGCAGATAAAGTTTGGCAGTTGGTTGTAAAAGTATAGTCATTATGCAGAACGTCCTCTTTCACAAGTATGTGAAAAATGTATTAAATACTGTATCTATCTATAAATGCACCACGCCTCTGTACGTGTACAGTACGTCTGTAATCCACGTAACTCGAGAACCGTTCGCCCCACCGACTTTGACACATGCGCTCCACACCACCACAGTCAGGGAGTGCAGTGCCCGGCCTCTGGACACAGGGCCCCTGCCTGGACCACCACAGGGAGTGCAGTGCCCGGCCTCTGGACACAGGGCCCCTGCCTGGACCACCACAGGGAGTGCAGTGCCCGGCCTCTGGACACAGGGCCCCTGCCCAGGACCACCACAGGGAGTGCAGTGCCCGGCCTCTGGACACAGGGCCCCTACCCAGGACCACCACAGTCAGGTAGTGCAGTGCCCGGCCTCTGGACACAGGGCCCCTACCCAGGCTCAGGCCCAAATTAGCCAATTGATCACACCTGATCACCCCTAGATCTCCATATATGGAGCAACTTGCATCGTTCCAAGTAGGCCAGTGCCCAACGGGCACCGCTCTAGTTGTTTGAAAATAGCAGATCTATAAGCACACAACAGGTCATACAGTGAGTAGCCTATGTCATATCGCAACGTGTTGTAGAGCTTATACAGTAGAGCAAATAGCCAAAGTTAAAATATGGCTGAAGTGGTTAATGCATGTTTTGTAATAGCTAAATATCTGTCTCTGAGATGTAGTGGATCAGATGTAAAAGTATAGAACATTTGACATAATCCAGTAAAGTAAACATACCTCAAAATGGTACAGTATCAGGCAGAGAGTGTTAGAGAGGCAGGGGCTGAAATCCCATAAGAGGGCACTTTTGGACAAAAATAGCAGATCTACAAGGTCCTTGTAGGTCCTTGTAGAGTGTAGACCTACAAGGACCTACAAGGCCTTGTAGGCATTTGCATTTCTTTCACCTAAATGCTGCATTCGTGGTCTGGAGAGGGCAGTTGTTTTACAGACGGGTAAAAGGGCAGGAGCTCAAGCCCCCCTTTGATGTCTATGTGGCCACGTGCCTGTAAAGTATACTTTATATACCTTCCACCACAGTGAATCATTTATTTAGGCCATAAACCTTTCAAACATGAACTGCGGCCAGAGGTATAACTTTGGCTTCAGTGATTTGCTGTCTCAAGCGAGCAAGGGCCCTCCCTGGTGCTCTATGGGTCGTATGACTCACCTGCTAACAACCTCATTAAGCATCAATGCACATATAGGAAGAGATAAGCAGGGCAAGCACAATATATAGCTTGTCGATACTATAGAGACGGCACGCAGCTTTGTCTGTGCTTAGTGTGTCTAGAGTCTAGAGTCTAGACCAAGGCCTGCATGCATCAAAACCCCTCTGTGTGTGTGTGTGTGTGTGTGTGTGTGTGTGTGTGTGTGTGTGTGTGTGTGTGTGTGTGTGTGTGTGTGTGTGTGTGTGTGTGTGTGTGTGTGTGTGTGTGTGTGTGTGTGTGTGTGTGTGTGTGTGTGTGTGTGTGTGTGTGTGTGTGCGTGCGTGCATGCAGATGCACTTGTCAAAGTAGTCAGACTAATTATCAGTGGTGGAAAAAGTACTCAAATGTTTTACTTATAGGTAAAAGTATCAATACTGCAGGTATAGAAATACAAGTAAAAGTCCGGAATTCAAAATGTATAGGGCCTACTTGAGTAAATGTACAAAAGTATTGGCATTAAAATGTACTTAAAGTACCAAAAGTATAGAAAGTACTGCAAAGTATGCAGAATGTCTCATTTCAAGTTTTCAAAAGTATACAAATATTTACGAAATAGCAGATCGGCTATTTTCAAATGGCTGAAATTCATATAGGGCTAAAGTGGTTAATGTATGTTTCGTAATAATAATCCAAATTTACAGAGTAACTTTAGTAAAATAATTGTAGTGGAGTAAAAGTACAATATTTGGATCCCAGATGTAGTGGAGTAGAAGTAAAAGTATTGGAAATTGGAAATACTCGTAGTAAAGTACAAAGTAAAGTACTAATACATCAAAATTGTACTTAAGTACAGTACTTAAACAAATGTACTTATAGATAGATAGATAGATAGATAGATAGATAGATAGATAGATAGATAGAGTTTTTATTTAAGTGTCCTACATCATAAGATGCCCAGCCTGCACGGCTTACAAGACACTCACAAAATTGTACATATAATGATACATATACACAAATAGATACATCGTTCTCCAACGTAACTGCCATGCCTTCTCTATGAATTTTCCAAAAACAAAAACTTCATTACTGAACAACCAATTTAGCATAAAACAGTAAGACATCCAAAACAGATCTTATACTTTCCACCACTGATGAAGAGCCTGCATTTTTCTTAAGAGACGCACAGAGTTTCACGTCAGTTTCAGCTGTGCGTGTTTGGCTGTGTTATGCACGGTGTGGCGTGCACGTTTGACTGATGAGGGTACAGAGCACAGGTTGTTCCACTGCCTGCAAACCCACGTTGCATACCTAAACAGTAATAGTCCTCACAATATTGCTTGTTGTTGTTGTTTGCTGACTCAAAAAGCTCTGAGAACATTAATTATAAACCATTGTATAAGTCAAGAGGATCGTGTCATGAATTTAGATCATTATCTAATGCAAGTCAACACTTAACGGTATACTCTATAGTCTATATTATCACTGTACCAGAAATAATTATCAGCAATGTCTCCACGGCTTTCTGTGTGAGAGTGTACGGGATGTCACCTCGCTAATGTGAGCAAGGTCATTAGTGCTCTGCTGTGCATCCAGTAATTGATCATTCTCTGTTGCCAACCCTCCTCAGAATAATGTATTCTTGTGTTGTATCTCACTGTACTGTACAGAAGACAGTAGCTCTGGAGGATAATGCTACATTTACAACATCTGGGCGGCTGTGGCTCAGGAGGTAGAGCAGGTCGTCCAATGATCCCTGGGTCGGCGGCTCGAATCCCTGCTCCTCCTGTCCACATGTCGAGGTGTCCTTAAGGGCAAGACACTGAACCCTACCTTGCCTGCCTCCAATGAGTTGGTCAGTGTGAGCTTGCCACCATTGGTGTGTGAACGTCTGCCACACCTACCCGGTCTTCCTCCCCTTCTTTCTAATTCTATCCTCTATTATAGGAGTGGAGACAGAGGTGCAGGAGAGGCGGCGGAGGCAACCACAACCAATCAGCACTACCCTCCATCAACCCTTCACACGCTGCCAGATCATCCGTCTCTGTTGGACCATAGTCAGTCAGTCTTGTTCCACCACCCGGGCTAGCAGCATCTTTCCACCTCAGTGTGCTATTCTGTTACTTACCTCTACCCTCCTGTTTTCACAGTGACCTTCTACCACCCCTGGATCCGGACGCTTGCCAAGTTGCCTGCCTCACCTGCCTGATCTGCTCCTCATGTCGGAAGGATAATTATAAATAAATCTATATTCTAATACTGCAACTCTGTCTCCTGTCTGTACCTGGCTTCAAGCAATCATATATATGACAGTGGGAGGACACTGGCGTCGACTGTTCGCCGCTTCACCTCTCAATGTATGAATGAACCATTGTAAAGTGCTTTGAGCATTTGGAAAAGCACTATGAAAATGCAATTCAATAAATGCAATTCATTATCTGAGCTTAAAGATGGAGTGTATTTTCTTCCAGTTTTTCATGTGTTTATTTTAATTTTTATCCCACGATTTTGTAACCCATTTTACACCCCTGTGTCAATTATCTAATGTGATCCTGGGCTCTACACATGCCCTCCGCCAACCTAGTCCCCATTTATGGAGGACATGGGAAGAGCAACGGACTTGAACTCATGCTTCCTTCATGCCTCCAAGTGTCCAAGTTGCTCCTTTACACCTGACAGGGGGACATTTTAACAAATAATGTACACTTTTTTGAAAAAGATTGTTCCTCTTTATATAATAATAACTGATCGAGGGTAGATACTGGGACGTAAGTCGGGACTTACATGAGGGGTATGATGTTCAACAGACCCGAAACCCTGATGACCTTGTATTGGGATACATCAAAATCACGGCACTCCATGTTTAAACAGACCCATATATTGTGCATGTGCAGTAGGCTACTGTACAGTATGTCTGTATCTGTGTATTGTTCATCTTTCTGTTTACCTAAATTCCACAGGAGCAGGTCTACCTCTATATTCCACTTCACAGAACTATAGTTGATTAAAGACCTAGGAAACAAAGTGAAGGGATTAAAAACACATGGCTGGCTGTGCAGTTTCTCCAACATCTAAACTTCATTCAGGAAAGTTCTGTCAGCTAGATATTGTCTTTGGCTCCATCTATTTAATCAAATAGATGTAGCACAATAAATACAACAGGAGAGGGCAGACTGGTTTTGACATTTATGATTCCATTGAAACCCAATACAGTCCACCGTTACACCTTTTTTCTCTTTTTTTTGTGGGATGGAAGAAGAAGAACAGCACAGGGATGAAAAATAAGTTCAACTACCGGTAATTCAATATATTGCAATTAGATTTTTCCACTGAACTCTTCAGCTGTATCTGTTCTTTTTTGGACTGCTGCCTATAGTTATCTATCCACTTGCATGTCTTGTCACGTAAACAGTCCAGAGATATAGCGTACGCTCCCACGGAAGGGCTCTCTGGCCCCGGGCCCTTCATCACTCTCTCTGGCCCCGGGCCCTTCATCACTCTCTCTGGCCCCGGGCCCTTCATCACTCTCTCTGGCCCCGGGCCCTTCATCACTCTCTCTGGCCCCGGGCCCTTCGTCACTCTCTCTGGCCCCGGGCCCTTCGTCACTCTCTCTGGCCCCGGGCCCTTCGTCACTCTCTCTGGCCCCGGGCCCTTCGTCACTCTCTCTGGCCCCGGGCCCTTCGTCACTCTCTCTGGCCCCGGGCCCTTCGTCACTCTCTCTGGCCCCGGGCCCTTCATCACTCTCTCTGGCCCCGGGCCCTTCATCACTCTCTCTGGCCCCGGGCCCTTCATCACTCTCTCTGGCCCCGGGCCCTTCGTCTGCACAGAACTTCACATGTACTCTACATTAACCTGGAACAGGAACTGACGCTGTCCAGATTGATTCCCATTGAATTTATTTAACCCATTTAGGCCTGACGTCAAAATATGAAAAACATTCGCTCTGAAATTTTTAAGATTTTTAAGATTTTTCAAAAATTGCAGACCTACAAGCTCACTCGGTGGCGTGCTATGAGCTTGTAGATCTGCTATTTTTCAATAGCTAAAGTATAACATAATGCTTAGTTAACACCAAAATGGGTTCCTGTCTGAAAGAAAGAAAGAAAGAAAGAAAGAAAGAAAGAAAAAGAAAGAAAGAAAGAAAGAAAGAAAGAAAGAGAAAGAGAAAGAGAAAGAGAAAGAGAAAGAGAAAGAGAAAGAGAAAGAGAAAGAGAAAGAGAAAGAGAAAGAGAAAGAGAAAGAGAAAGAGAAAGAGAAAGAAAAGAAAAGAAAATAAAGATCTTCGTCGGAATTGAAATAATGGTCCTCCATGGCCCAACCACTAGGTTTCTTCCTGGAGAGACACTGTGTACGCACTCACCTTTTAAACAATAGATTTGCATCTCTATGCAGAGTAAAATACTATGCCATTTTAAATGTAAAAATGTGTATCTGTTAATGAAATGTCTACCCTGAAGAAGGCAGTTGTACTGCCGAAACGTTTTTTACGCTGCATCCTAATAATCGGCACTTTGGCTATCAGTGTGTGCAGCCACTCTTTTGTCTTTTTAAGACTTAACTCCTTAATTAAATGTTCTCAGTCAGGATTGTACGGTGTTCCTCTGATGGATAGGCCCAGTTGAGCTGGGAAGGCCTAATAAGGAGATTCCTAGAACTACAGTCATGGAGTTCGATGATATTTATTATCAGTGATATGTTGGCCTTTATGTGTCAGCTGAGAAGAGCCTATCTTTAAAAGTATTTATTTTCCTATTTCAAGTTACCCTCCCAAATGTGAGATTTATGTGAACTTGCCGTGCTGTCCGTGGGAAGACCAAAGCTTCATCACATCTGTTATCTTGTAAAACAGTTCACCTGAGATATCTGCCAGGATTGTTCAATCATGTATCAAAATACAATTTTGTCAATCACTACCTAATCCTACAGTTGTAGAGGGATGAATACCAGTGAGTATTGCATAAATGATTTGAAGTAGGTTGTCTGTTCTGTCTCTTAGCTAAGTGGATGAAGAAATGTCCACACAGAAACGCCATGGCTCTAAAGTGGATCCCAGGCTTGGCTCCATTTGGGATCCCAGATGTAAACAGCCTGTGGTGTCATTTTCATTTTGTGAAAAAAGCTCTGAAAATAGACAGATACAGACCTTCTCATAGACGGCTATACCCACAGAGACACGCAGTAAAAATCGAAGTGTGTGCAAATCTCTGGATCCATAATGGGAATGGTGTGGCCCTGATGTGAATCTGGGGCTTCACGTGGTCAGCCTGCGACGTGAATTGTCTGTGATGACCCGAGCCCCCCCGACTTCCAATATGAAATTACATATTTCAAAAGGATAAGACACGTGAGGAGACACTTATTCAGCCTATACTGCCATTGTGCACACAGACGTCTGGCACCGATCGGCCCATGCAGCGGTTTGGGAGATAATCTCTGGACACACATACAGACACAGACAGAGCACGCCGTCAAACGCTCCCTGCCCTCTTTAGGAACATATGTTTTGTATAATATTTCAGCAATAGGAGTAATAGAATTACCAACTTATAAGAGCATTATGCTGATATCAATTTTCCCTGTGGAATCTTTTTGTTTTCTATACCATGTGTGACCCCTTCAAAGCCTTAAAGCTATAAGGTTTAGGTGTAAGTTGTAACCACATGGTGGATTTAATAAAATGCCACTTCTTCTTGACATATAATATCCAATACTCACACAGTGACTAAGCAATGTGGTAGGACCTTTTAATGCTTTAACATCAAGTGTTCATCTAATTGATGTAGGCTACAGTAAGTGGGTTTGGCCTCCTTGAGCCTGACGGCTCAAACAATTATCTTTTTGAACTGCATTATATAGCAACTAGGCTGTCGAGGTGGAGAAACCATGGCGTTGTGCTCATTTTCCGCTCTCAGATTTCATTGTAGGAATCATGGTCACCATTAAGACAGTTTAATGTTGTCTGGTTTGATTAGCACAAGGCACACATCATTAATCAGAGAGAGGCTTCTGTTGTGCGTACATACACACACACACACACACACACACACACACGCACGCACGCACGCACAGACGCACGCACGCACACACACACACACACACACACACACACACACACACACACACACACACACACACACACACACACACACACACACACACACACACACACACACACACACACACACACACACACACACACACACACAGACTACAATATACAAATGCATACAACATGCTTAACATACCACTTCAGCGATGTGGAATCAAATTGAAACCACAGGCTTTCTCTTCATGGAAAGTTAGCATGCTTTAATAGAAGCCATTGTTCTCGCATTAATAAAAAATAACTAAATATGTCGCCAAAAATGGTTTCATAATTATAATGAGAGCATTATTGAAGACAAGTTGAAAATGGGTGAAGTCCCCTTTAATCACTTGAACCCTAGCATGAGCATCCCTATATTCTTGAGTTGTGCAGCCTCCTCCTCAACACCACGACCTCCTCCTCAACACCACGACCTCCTCCTCAACACCACGACCTCCTCCTCAACACCACGACCTCCTCCTCAACGCCACGACCTCCTCCTCAACACCACGACCTCCTCCTCAACACCACGACCTCCTCCTCAACACCACGACCTCCTCCTCAACACCATGACCTCCTCCTCAACGCCACGACCTCCTCCTCAACACCACGACCTCCTCCTCAACACCACGACCTCCTCCTCAACACCACAACCTCCTCCTCAACACCACGACCTCCTCCTCAACATCACGACCTCCTCCTCAACACCACAACCTCCTCCTCAACACCACGACCTCCTCCTCAACATCACGACCTCCTCCTCAACACCACAACCTCCTCCTCAACACCACGACCTCCTCCTCAACAACACGAGACTACCAGAATCAGAATAAAGTATTAAAGTCAACGTGGTGTCTGGTTGCTATAGGGCCCAGCCAGCTTACGGCGGCTTACCAGCACTCCATTATTCTGCCTCCACACTTCCACAGACTACTCATAAATATACTCTGCCTTGGGTCTAGACTTATTTTCCCGCCCTCTGGCGTCTGGCCAGAGGGCGGGTAAAAGAGTGCCGTGATTCTTTTCCACCCTAAAACATTATATAGCCTAATCGGTATATTGAAACATGCCCTAATTTAATACCATGATACCACCACTTTTGTACTGAAAAACATCCCTCCATGTGCATTTTTTTTAAAGCAATTAACCCATTTTGACCTGGGAACGATTCTACAAATCCTGACAGTTTTCTGAAAAAAACCTATGTTTCTATGTCATTGCTGCTCAACCTTTTTCATGTCAAGGACCCCCAAAAATTATATGAATTTTGCCGCCGACCCCCGTCTGAAAATATGTTGTTCCAGGGGCCTCCCCAGTAGCAAAGATTTGAGTTAAAAATGTTCGCTCTGAAAGAATATATATACTGGTCTACAAGATTCGCTACATCACCACCACCTGTCAAAATACTTCCTTAAAGTCCACGATCACAGCACCAAAAGGAGTTCCTGTTCCACAAACCATGTTTAACACAGATTTGGCCCAAACAAGGGGTTAAATTAATTTCGCTCTCATGCCACTAAAATGTGGAACGCCCTACCAACTGCCATTAAGAAATGTGAATCCCTAGACTCCTTCAAAACCGCTCTCAAAGAGCACTTGTGGCCGCTGCAATTTGGCCCCTGTAAAAGAAGTTCAAGTCGAGATCCACCCCCCCCCCCTTTTTTCTATACTGTAGTGTAGGCCTACACGTAGAAATGTATATTTGTGTTGAATGTCTTTAAATGTTCTGATGAGGAGTACCTGATGTAAAGTCTTTAGTGCTTTTTCTGGTTTAGCTGAAGATTTTGTATTGACCTGTGATTTCCTTAATTCCTTGAACTGTACCCATTCTGCAAACTGTAGGCTATATAATGAATCAATGAATCAATGAATCAATGAATCAATCAAAATTGAACAACTTAAATAAGTTCCTCTCCCACACAAAGTGTTGCGGCCGCCCCTGATAGTATTGAGGACCGCCTAGGGGTCCCGGACCCCTTGTTGAAGACACCACCGGATGTCACGGGGTCTATAAAGGAAACGGTAGTCAGGTGGCGCGGGACTGAAATTGTTGTTATTGTTTATGTGCGATACTGTACGTGCTGTCCTGACTTCTGTCCACAATAAAAGCAACCCATAGACCAGTAAGACCACACGGGCTTCACAGAAGTTTAGGCATGGCTTCTCGAAATGAAGCGGAGTCCACACGGTGCCTCAAAGTAAGTTTTATTAACAACAGTCAAACGTTAGCCCCGGTTAGCCCCGTTTGGAAGCTCACTCTGTGAGGTGGAAATTGGGACGCTATTGTAGCCGCTTTCGGGACCCTATCGTTTGGCAGCGGTGGCCGAACGGTTTGCGGAGCTGTCTTGATATCGGAAGGTCGCTGGCACGACCGGCACGTTAAAATGACCACCGCTGAAGTACCCTTGTATAAGGCATTGAACCTCTACCATGAAATGTTCTATGAGCAGGGCCTGCTGTAAACAAGTTCTTAAGCTTAGTCCAGTTACCCTGGTTCCTTACCTTTTCTATGTACCGACGTCCCGAATACAGAAAATGTATAGGGTCCCGAAAAGGGTGTAGTGGGTTCCAAACGGGGCTATAACGTGTGCAATGCATGGCATGCGATTGCTAGTTAACATTATGTAGTTTAGTAGTTTAATGCATTCGACAGAAATGTCAGTGCAGCTGGTTTTGTGTACAACTGTACATAGTTTACGTCTCCCCTTTTTCTTTAATCACTCAAGACCCCCGCCCCAAGCGTATTAGTCTATAGCCAGAATTAGCCCCATATGTGCCCTCTCCCTACGCTCATTCTGTAGCTAGCGTAGGGAGAGGGCACATATGGGGCTATAGCCAGAATGTGAACCCGGACATGTTGAGTACACCAACGTTTTATGTTATACTTATAAATGTTTAGTATGGGTCCCCAGCATTGATTGATTGATTGAGTGAAATATATATTAACAGTTTGCAGAATTACAGTACATTTCAAGCACAAAGACTTAACTTTGAGTGGACGACCCAATTAAGCATTGCATTTGTTTACAAGAGGGTCCACCTTGTTCAATTCATCAAATGTAGCATGTAGAAACTGACTTGCATATGTTGAGCAATTTTCATAATTAGCATAATATGTGACCATACCATTAACAACCTATAGAAGGCAAAATATTCAAAATTTCATCATGCTTTATGTAGAATGTGATGTGTCAAACTAGGGGATTTTCATGATGCTGAATCCATTTCAAACATTATTAGTTTTGCAAAAAAAACACTCATTGGACTTAAAACGGCCAAGCCCAAATGTGCTGACATTATCACATTTGTGATGACGGCATTGGCTGTTTTTTGCCCAATTAGTGTATTTTTTTTGCAAAGCTAATGGATTCAGCATAATGAAAACCCCCTAGTTTGACATGTCACATGCTACATAAAGCATTGAATATTTTTCCTTCTATAGGTTGTAATTGGTATGGTCACTTATGCCAATTATGAAAATTGCACAACATATGCAAGTTAGCATCCGGCAGTTTCTACATGCTGGGGACCCATACTAAACATTTCTAACATAAAACTAGTGTACTCAACATGTCCGGGTTCACAATGGGGCTCTATGGGATGGCTACTATACTATTATAATTAAACTAACCTGAGTTGCTCTTAGCCACAGTTTGTTCCCACAGCATTACGCTCATTCTTAGCGTAGTGCTGAGGAGTGTGTTAGTATTTGTCTTAGGGGTCAATTATGGGCAGCTGTTTGTGCTGCAGAACCCCACTAGCTGTCACGATTACACATTCTTAAGTTGATGATTAATTGTCACACAAATGCCCGCGATTAAAAATGTAAAAATGTGTGAAGTGAGGGGCGCTCTTGTAGGAGAAGAATAGCAGATATTTGCTCATCTACATATGACGTAAATTCTCCATTCTATGGCAATGGGAATTTAATGTTTGTGTAAAACGAAAATCTACAATGATGACTAGCGAGCGCCGAGCGCCCCTCAAAAATCATTGAAATAGCTGATCTAAGCTTACAAAACGTCACAAAGCAATGTGTTGTAACTGTAAGTAACCTGATCTATTACTGTAAAGTAATAGATCAGCTATTTTTGGAAAATGTATGACATTTTTTCAACATGGAAAGATTATTATGAGGATCAAGGGATCATGACGATGCAAAATCATAAATGACTGATATGTTGGACAATGTGATTATGTAATTTGTGACAGGCCTAATAGCCCCACTGCCATGTGGAAGAAAAAGCTGTTTGTTGTTGTTGTCTTGGTACACCAATGTTTCTTGCTTTAGAAAGTAGTTGTCGAGGTGATGTTCAGAAAGAATTACGTTATCTTTCCTGCTCGCTTCTGGGTCTTGAGAGTTGTGCAGGACGGTTGGAATCGAGATATTTAGAATACCGGTAGATCCTATTTCTGGTTTGACATGAATTGTGGACTGAAGGTCAAAAAATTGAGTAAGCGGACGGGCTCCATTAGCTCTCACTGGTAAAAAAATGTCACCACTTGCGCAGGAGACCGGCCGGGGTACAACTTCAAATCCAGACGGGTATAATAATAATACACTGATGCACAAACGTACCATTATTATTTTTAGTTTGATCATTTAACCCATTCAGGACGGGGAACCCCTTTTGGTGTTTTAAGCATTACGTTGTTATACTTTAGCTATTGAAAAATAGCAGATCTACAAGCTCATAACGCGGCACCGAGTGCAGTGCTACGAGCTTGTAGATCTGCAGTTTTTGAAAAATAGTGAAAATGAGGCGCAAATCTTTGAATATATATATTCTTTCAGAGCGAACGTTTTTTAACTCAAATCTTTGCTTCTGGGGGGGGTCACTGGAGGAAGTTAGGAACAACATATTTTCAAAAGGGGGTCGGCAGACGATTTACATGTATTTTTGGGGGTCCTTGACATGAAAATGTTTTGACGGTCTGACATAAAACTGTCAGGATTTAGAAGGCATGTAGTTATTTTTCTTTTGTGGCTTTCGCCTTTATTTTATATATATATGTTTTATGGAGGGACAGACAGTAGGCTGACAGGAAACGGGGAGAGAGATGGGGGGGGGGGGGGGGGGAAGACATGCAGTAAAGTCCGTCGAACCCGTGGAACACTGCCAGACTGGATTACCAGCCAAGGTGCCTGGACCACTGAGCCATGGCCCAGGCCCTAAATGTGTTTTTTAAGATGATTTGAAGGTTGTTCGCATGCTGCCATGCTGGCGGTGTGCTAGCATATATCTAAATGACGGAGCGGTTTTACAAAGACCCGCCCGGCAGCACAGTTTAATGCAATTTATTTGTGCGTGTTAAGTATTTTCTGTTGAATTATTCATGACAAAGTTGTAAAGTATGTATATCCATAACATAAACGAGCAGCACGTTAGCAAACAATTAAATTGTACTTTGTTTCAATCATTTTGTTATTATTTTTCACAATTATATAACCTGATCATCTTCTTCTTAAATACACTAGTTTGAACTCTACCGTCATATGCATACATCTGTCGCGCAAATTATCAAAACATTAGAAAGTAGACTATAGCCGGTGTATCAGATTGTGAAAATATAATAATAATAATAATAAAAGTATTGAAAGAAAGAACTATTGTATTGTCTAATAGCGTGCTGCTTGCTTATTTTATGGACATACATAGTACATACTGTTGACTTTTACAACTTTGTCATGAGTAATTCAACTAAAAATACTTTTAATAATAATAAGTAACTCGCACAAATAAATTGCATTAAACAGTGCTGCCGGGTGGGTCTTTGCGCAACCGCTACGTCATTTAGAATTAGGCGATATGCTATTATGAATGTCGCACTCAAAGAATGGAAAGAGCACTGTGTTCATCGTACTTGGTTTCATCATCATCATCATATAGTAGTGTCCAATACAGTATATGTTGAATTTTTCTAATTAATGTTTCTAATGAGTGCCCTTTGTCACAGGAAATGGAAGTATTAACACTATAGCCAGTAAGCTGTGACATTCTGTAATTGCTTGCACAAAGCCCTGACTTTGACCTTCACCCTATCAAATAAATGCCCCGTTGGAATGAATGGGAACGGAAAATCTGAAGCCAGGTCTAATTGGCCAACATGAGTGTCTGACCTCATTAATGGTTTAAGTTGTGGCTAAATGGAAGCAAATCACAGGCATTGATGTGGAGTCGGTCCCCCCCCCCTCCTCCCCCACCCCTCCTCCCCCACCCCCCTTTGCTATGATAAGATTTTCCACTATTCTGATGGCTTTTCCCACTAGTTGGAATATTGCTGCTGCAAATGTCTTTCTGAAACATGAAATGGCGTTCTGGTTCCACAAAGGACAAACACACTGTTGGACACAAAAAATGTGTAGCATTAAAGTGAGTGTCAAAAAAGGGAGTTTAATGTTGTTTAATATTAATACAATCAGATATTGACTTTTCTGTTTGGAGTTGCTAGTGCCAGTTGCTAGTACCAGTTGCTAGTGAGAGTGCCAGTTGCTAGTGAGAGTGCCAGTTGCTAGATGTTAGTGCCAGTTCTCATTTGCTAGATGTTAGTGCCAGTTGCTAGTGCCAGTTGCTAGTGAGAGTGCCAGTTCTCATTTGCTAGATGTTAGTGCCAGTTGCTAGTGCCAGTTGCTAGTGAGAGTGCCAGTTGCTAGATGTTAGTGCCAGTTCTCATTTGCTAGATGTTAGTGCCAGTTGCTAGTGCCAGTTGCTAGTGAGAGTGCCAGTTGCTAGATGTTAGTGCCAGTTCTCATTTGCTAGATGTTAGTGCCAGTTGCTAGTGCCAGTTGCTAGTGAGAGTGCCAGTTCTCATTTGCTAGATGTTAGTGCCAGATTTCACTCCTCTTTCCGGGTAGGAACAGAGTGCATTCTGGGATGGATTTGCCCCAAACACATGAACACGCTGCCGTTGAACATGCACGAACGCGCACAAACGCGCACGAGCGTGCTGCCGTCGTGAACGTGCACAATGATAGTCAACGGACCAGCACGTTCATGTGTTTGGGGCCAGGCTGCAATACCTTTATTCGGCCACTATGTCCATTTCGCCTCAGGGTTTCCTCTGGGTGCCCTCTCTATTCATACTCTAAGCATAGCCTCTGTGGGGGGTATTTAATATTTATATGCAAATATCATGACCAATGACATTGCAATGGCATTGCAATGAACATCAATTATGACGTTTTTTTTATTAATTCATTAAAATATGTTGTAGTATTGAAACGCTGGGTGTTACAGGGTTAATCAAATATTTCTTTGACCATACAGGGCAATGGCATCTTTGTATGTGCGTTCCTCGGCCACGCGTTCAGACAGCATTACATTCACCCAATGATGGAACTGCATAACTTTCGATTCATTACGATTAGTTATTAAATGTTAACGACTACCGACTAATTTCTTAACGGCGATTAACGATTAACATCCCTAATATATGGGCCCTGTTTTCGTCAGTGCCTTATCTCTAAACTGCCCTATGACTTATAGCTCCGTTGTTAGAATGTCACAGGAGACCAGATCTAAGTTCAGATCTGGGGTAGACAGAATTTCTCTGAAAGCTTGTCTGTAAATGAGTGGCATCCCGTAGCCTTGACCCCCATAGTGATTTAAATGAGTGGCATCCCGTAGCCTTGACCCCCATAGTGATTTAAATGAGTGGCATCCCGTAGCCTTGACCCCCATAGTGATTTAAATGAGTGGCATCCCGTAGCCTTGACCCCCATAGTGATTTAAATGAGTGGCATCCCGTAGCCTTGACCCCCATAGTGATTTAAATGAGTGGCATCCCGTAGCCTTGACCCCCATAGTGATTTAAATGAGTGGCATCCCGTAGCCTTGACCCCCATAGTGATTTAAATGAGTGGCATCCCGTAGCCTTGACCCCCATAGTGATTTAAATGAGTGGCATCCCGTAGCCTTGACCCCCATAGTGATTTAAATGAGTGGCATCCCGTAGCCTTGACCCCCATAGTGATTTAAATGCTTTGAGAATGCTTCATTTCAAGTAGCTGATCAATAGCAGGCCACCCCCCCTCCCCTCACACCATCATCACTGCAAGGCAAGCTGCCAACACAGTGAACTACATTTATTTTATTTCACACTACAGCACCAAATGGTTATTGGAGGAGCTTAGCATTATTGGTGACATGTTTGACATGATTATTTCAGCTCTATTAAAAATGGTCTGGTATTTTATCATTTGTAAAAAGGGGTGGAGTAGTAAGGGTTTGAAAAGAAATCTGGATCTCTTGGCATGTCAATGTAATTAGGCCAACTGATTTCACTTCACCTCGGGATGTAAACATCATTCCATTCCTTTCTTGGACACATTTCAAAACCCTTCCAGCCTGCCGGCGCCACTGGAAAGAATGTCTTTTTATGCCAATATTGCTTTTTGTCATAAATCAGCTATAGCAAAGTAGTGTAACAACGTAGGCAACAAAATACTAGATGGGTAGTCTAGTCGATGTAATAGACATATTATTTCTGAAACTCTTGTGAGATAGATTACAATGGCGATATGCCATGGTAATTTTAATGTCGGCTGAATATATTAAGCCATTTTGGGCGGGAACCCCTTTTGGTGTTCTAAGCATTATGTTATACTTTAGCTATTGATAAATAGCAGATCTATAAGCTTATAGCATGCCACCGAGTGGCACGCTACGAGCTTGTAGTTCTGCTATTTTTGAAAAGTTGTAAAAATATGGCGCAAATCTTTGAATATATATTTCAGAGCGAACATTTTTAATTAAAATATTGGCTTCTGGGGGGGTCCCTGGAACTACATATTTTCAGATGGGGGTCTGTGGCCCAAAAGAGATAATTCTGGGGGTCCTTGACATGAAAAAGGTTGAGCACCACTGACAGAAACATGGGTTTTTCAGAAAACTATTATGATTTAGAAGCCTTCCAAAATGGGTTAATCTGCAGTAGACAGTGAGAGGTTGTGAATAAGGCGCGACAGCTTAGCTAACAACACTGTAGAGCTCCAGAACCTGATGTTAGATATGAGGGGGCAGTGATCCAGGAGTCCCGGGTTGGTGTTGGCTAGCCTGGGAAGCATTCCTTCTCGGGTTTATGATCCGGTCAGGGAGCAGATGGTAACATGACGTACATGTCGTAGTCACTGATTTGTAGTCCTCAGGCAGAAAACCACAAACCCGAATCTGAAGTACCCAAAGTTCCCCGTGATCAAGGGGCCATCGTAATTTATGGCCTACCCCGATAAAAGCCTTGATGCGGCGTATACATCGTTTCTACAAGTGCGTCTTCGAATAATTTGTTTATATAATTTATTTTATTCCAACTCATAGCGACTGGCGAGGTTAAAAACAAACTGTGGGGGACCAAAGCGACGCTGAAACACCTGGGTACCACAAACGGGAATAGGAGGTTTTTTCTTTTTTTTTAGATTGGATTTTACCATCCGGTCTCCTGCATTCTGCATCCTTAAGCCAAATTCCAATAACCAAAATCTCGGACACTCGCTCACTCACACTCGCTCACTCACACTCGCTCACTCACACTGGCTCACTCACACTGGCTCACTCCAGCATGGTGGTGTTACGGTCACATAATGTCAGTGTCTGAATGCAAATCGTTGCAGTTTGTTCATTAGCTCATTAGAGTTCAACCTAGCGGTATTTAGGCCACGTATACGGAGTCTAAGGATGCAGGTTATTGCCGTGAACAATCACAAATCAGATCAGAACCTTTGATAGATGATAGGTTTTCGCGCGGGTGGGCGTGAGCAAGGTGTTGCCTATAGCAACAGGCTCAGGGCTAAAAGTAAAAAAGTTTTTTAGCAAAACCGTTTCATATCCATATAAAGCTACAGTATATCAAACCTATGTCAGCAGCAGTCAATGTGTTGAGGTTTTTTTGACTCAACTTTTCAACTTTTCGTCCCGTCACATCTCATATTTTCCATTGATAATTTATGTCGTCTGAAATGTGTGCCTGAAATATGACGTAAATTTGTTGCAACACAAACATAAATTGAAGGGAAAATTACGCAGAGCACTGCGTCAGGCACCCAAAACTTGAGGCAAGTAAATTGACCCTATGGGAGCCAACCCAGGGCAAAGCCAGGAGGGGGAAGAGAGATGCTACGATCAGGTTTTTTGGGACCGATACAGATCACCGATTGTTTCTCTCATGATTGGCCGATACCGATACTGTCATCTTGTGAAATGTTGCAAAGATTTTTATTTTATTTTTTATTTTATTTTGTTAAAAGCCTCTGGTGATGAACCTGCCCCTTATTTGTGTACTACTGGGCTCTGATTGGTCCCTCACTACTTCGGATGGAGTGAAATCCCGTCACAACGGAGCGGTGCCAGATCAAATCTGCCATTTTTGAGGGGCACAGCTGTGTGTGTGTGTCTGTGTGTGTGTGTGTGTGTGTGTGTGTGTGTGTGTATGAGGACGGGATGTGCTCACCTGCTGTGATGTATGATGATAAGAGTGCCCTTCACTTCACATGAGTGTGTTTGTTTTGTCAATATTTGTCTGGTGTCCAGGCTAGACATTTGAATGTGTGACCATTGGTTTGGGTGGCCAGGTGTCTGTCAAGTTGACACATGGCTGTAGGTCAGACTAATTGGATGTGTGGATGTGCATAAGATGAGGATAAATCAGCCTTCCCCAGGATTGACACACACACACACACACACACACACACACACACACACACACACACACAACAAACAGAAAGCCTCTGTCACGAGTCATGATGACAGCATGATACATCTGCTCTGGCTTCTACAATGTTTACTTCTCTCCTCCATGTGGTGATAACTATTTGGAGCTTATACATAATGCATGGCAAGCAGCTGAGTTTATGTCCATGAGCCAGGAATAAAGACAGTTTGAATGGAAACCATCTCTCCTACCGAGGCCTGCTAGGCTGCTACATAGGCTTCCAGCTCTCAGTAGACTAGAGAGTGGGCTTTTTCATGTCAAGGACCCCCAAATTGACGCTAATCAGCTTGCGGAACCCCATTTCAAGAGATATACCAGGGAGTCAGGGACCAGTGATTCTCTCAACCCGTTTAATTTCAAGGACCCCCCCCCAGTTTGACATGCATTAGTCTACGGACCCACATTTAATGACATTTCTATCTCTGAGACCCCAATTTATATTGTAAAATCAATGTTGATTTTACTCTTGAGTGTACACATGGAAGCAAATGGACCTGTTAGGGTCCATTTGGTTCCATTTGTACACTCTGAGTTACAGCCCATAAGTGTCCATTTGGTTCCAAACTATCATTTAGCTGAGGACCCCCTAGAAGTCCCTCAAGGAGCCCCGGGGGTCCCCGGACCCCACTTTGGGAACCACTGGGCTAGGCACTTGGAGAAACCAGCAAGGGATAGACACTAGACAGGCAGGCTGCCTGAGACTCGAGCAAACCGCTTTGGAGGGGAAAATAACTGATGGATTACAGGATGGCGGATGAATGGATTACAGGAACGATGAATGAGACGGACTATAGCCTTCTACGTTTTACTGGGTCCTCCTCAGCCAAGTCTGACTCTGGGAGTTTTCCATGTTATATTTAGCCCCACAAGCAACTCGGATGCTATTATAATGCTATCTGCATCTAAGTTGCAATACCAACAACCCCATTCATGGAATGGGAAAGTCTTAAACCCGCCAAGTTTGCAGCTCTACGGAAAGCTTATCCTCTTTGTATCTGTTAAGTCTTTGTTTCATAAAAGTCCACCGGCGTAGACATGATGTTATGACCTACTTTCTGTCAATACATTCTGTGCAGTGATTAGCGCTCATTGGAAATCACTAAATGGCCCTGTGTACCAGTACCATTCCGAATTGAAATTGCACGTAATGCAGGAGGGTGCTTCCAAACTTGAACACACAGAAAGATAATCTCTGCACAGAATTTATAGACAGAAAGTTGAACGTGGATTTTTATAAAACAAAGACTTGACAAAGAGGATAAACCAAGCCTTCTGTACAGGTGCAGTGCTGGAGAGTTTAAAGTCAAGGTTCAAGGTTGTCTTTATTTGTCTTGAGAAATTTGTCTTGGAGACAGAGTCACAGCTGCATACAAATAACAGACACGTTCACATACGAAAAGGAAAAACACCATGAAACACCCACATACACAAAACAGAGATATTGCACACATTCCCTTGATAAAGTGCAACTAGTCATTAGTCAATAAAGTGCTTTTGGCAATCGCTTACTACAATCCGATTGGCCTTTTCTGTTTCATGAATGGGATATCATTTCGTCAAGGGTTGCAACTTAATTTACCGGCACATGCAGATATAGCATCTAAGCAGCGATGGGTTTTTTTTAATGCGAAAACGGATGATCTGAAACAAGGCCAATAATAGCAAGGCCAACCCTTCAACTCAACATATACTGTATAATGTATTTTTTGCAATACAACACATCGATGCTGTGTATGACTGATGCAATTTATTCTATTTCTTTACAGGATCTCGATGACCTGCTCCGGTGTCCCATTTGTTTTGATTTCTTCAATATTGCAATGATGACAAAATGCTCCCATAACTGTAAGTACAAGCAGTCAGCCATGGTTATACAGTCATAACTGTACAGTCATAACTGTAAGTACAGTACAAGCAGTCAGCCATGGTTATCCCCTGAAATGTGCGAGGTCTTGATGGTTCAAGGTTGTCTTTATTTGTCTCCCTTGGGAGAAATGTGTCCTGGAGACAGAGTCACAGCTGCATACAAATAACAGACACGTTCACATACGAAAAGGAAAAAAACACCATGAAACTCCCAACATGCACAAAACAGAGATATTGCACACATTTCCTTGATAAAGTGCAACTAGTCAATAAAGTGCATTTGGCAATCACTGAATCTCTGAGTCAGTAACGTGCATTCGGCAATCTCCGATTGAGAATTTTGATTGACAGGGGAACAAAAGAGTGTTTAAATCTATTATATACATACCGTGGAGTTCTATACCTCCTACCGGTCATGCGTAGGCCTAGTAAAACATTTATGTAGCTGAAAACTATACTACTAAGAACTACTTTTGTCGTTGTGTTTTAAAGTTCCTTACACACCAGTGTGATTTCTGTTTGTGTGTGTGTGTACACCCACACAGGACGTGAATATTGTGCAGCGACAATTTTCATTCCGAATTTGGTCATTATTTTTACCTCGCCACCAGCTTGATGTAGAACATTTCTACACTACCGTGTGGTCCTAAAGACGAGGTGCGCAATCCCAGCACGTTATTATTATACAACCTGTAATCAATGCATGGGGGTTTAATAGTTAGTAGACTAGATACAATAAGGCTGCTGGCTATATTTACAGTAGCTAGATTCTATATTTACAGTAGATACATTCTAGATTCTGCACTCGATGTGTTAGGAGTATGTGTGTGTGTCATCTTGACATTGGTGGTCACTATTACTGTAGATTTGGGGTAATGAATGAAACATTAAATTAAACGGGGCAAGATCATTTGAAATGATAAATGTCCAGAAAAATATATAGTAGTATTTGTGTGTGTGTGTGTGTGTGTGTGTGTGTGTGGGTGTGTGTGTGTGTGTGTGTGTGTGTGTGTGTGTGTGAAAGCCATTCTGTGTTGCCTAGAACTGGAGTCAGCCCCTAAAAAACACGGATTCACCCATGTTAAACTTAACTGAATTCACCCATGTTAAACTTAACTGATTTAAAGTAATGGAAATCTTGTGTTTACGTTTACAGTTTGCTCTTTGTGCATCAGGAAGAATCTTTCAATTAAGTTGTATTGTCCAGTGTGCAACTCGGTAAGTACGAATGTTGCATAAACAAACAAACCAGGTTCCTGACTTTAGTTCCATCAGTGGTTCCCAAAGTGGGGTCCTTGAGGGAGTTCCAGGGGGTCCCCACCCCAGCTAAATGATAGCTAGGAACCAAATGTAAACACAGTGTACAAATGGAACCAAATGGACCCAAAGGGGTCAATTTGGTTCCATTTGTACACTCTCGGAGTTAAATTAACATTGATTTTACAATAAAAATTGGTGGTCCGAGAGATAGAAATGCCATTAAATGGGGGTCTGTACGTAGACTAATGCATGCCAAACTGAGGGTCCTTCAAATTAAACTGGTTGAGAATCACTGCTAGAGCGTTCTCTCATGGGGGTTCTTGCATATCTTTTCAAATGGGGGTCCGTGGGCTAATTGGTGTCAATTTGGGGGTCCTTGACATGAAAAGGTTTGGGAACCACTGAGATTCCACGTTGGATGGATGAAAGACTGGCATGCAGCCTTTTATTCTGTTTTTGTTTATTTCTGGACGGGAACCCCTTTTGGTGTTTTAAGCATTATGTTATGCCTTAGCTATTGAAAAATAGCAGATCTACAAACTCATAGCAAGCTACGAGCTTGTAGACCTGCTATTTTTGAAAAATCATGAAAATCTGGCACAAATCTTTGAATATACCGGTATATTCTTTCAGCGGGAACGTTTTGAACTCAATTCCTTGCTTTCATTTTCTTTTAGAAT
This sequence comes from Protomyctophum bolini, assembly GCF_963924005.1. NCBI lineage: Eukaryota > Metazoa > Chordata > Actinopteri > Myctophiformes > Myctophidae > Protomyctophum > Protomyctophum bolini. The sequence goes on from NC_137863.1 coordinate 21,444,765, forward strand.
TGACCTCAGGTTTAAATGGTTAAAGAACTTCTATTCCTCACAGAAGCCCTTCAGTTAGTTTTTTTTAGCTATAATCCTAGACGCAGGGCACTGCCACTAAGTGGTCCCTTTACTTTACCCTTTACTCTGCCCTGAACCAATTCTGCACTTGTGAAAACATTAATGAACAGAGCCATTGCATACTGGGATGTCCTCCCACATTTGACTCCAACTAGATCAATTCAATTGTTTCAAAAACGAACTTAAAGAGTGCCACAATTTTTGTATTTTTCCAGTTTTTCATGTGTCTATGAGGTGACAGTACTTCATTAGACACCTGGAGTCGTTTTTATGTGCAATGGTGTATTAACTTTGTATTTAGGGTTTCTTCCTGTAGTCTGAACCCTTGACAGTCAAACGGGCCAATGTAATAAACAGTAATATAGTGTCATCACACTATCAGCCCCTCCCCTAACCCCTCCCCCTTTATCATACAACTACAGCTGTGGGTGCAGCTGCAGTTCACCACCCACCAGGCAAACCAGGCATACTTAATGAACTGGTGGGCGTGCCCACACAAAAACAACATTTTAACAAATACTGTACACTTTTTTGAAAAAATGATACCTCCTTATACTGTATAACAATAAGACCTGATGGTCATGTTTTAGGGTGGAAAGAAATCACGGCACTTCATCTTTAAGGAAGCAATAATCAGAAAGGACATTAGATTATTAGGCTATTATTATTATTGGTATTTTTGGACCGACAAATCTTATTTTACTGTTAATGTAAATGTTGTTCTCCAAGTTTGTGTTTATGCTGTACTACAATTTCTGATTATTGTCATGTTTTACTAATAAACAACAAACATTCCATTTCAAATTGAAGCTCATTACAGTTTCCCTTCTTTTCCCTCTGCTGTAGCCAATGACAGAACAGGATCTACAGAACAACCGGGCATTGGATGAACTGATTGTACCCTTTCAAGTTGTCAGGTAACCATTTAGCCAATATTTTACAGACGACTTTTCTACTTAACCCATTCAGGCCTGACGTCGAAATTAAAAAAATAATAATGTTTTCTAAATCATGATAATTTTCTGAAAGATTTGAGGCACATTTTAACGATTTTTCAAAAATGGCAGACCTACAAGTTCATAGCTTGAGCTATGAGCTTGTAGATCTGCTATTTTTCAATAGCAAAATGGGTTAAAATGAGTAGTTGCTTTTGCATAACTACTCCAAAGTATCAAGTTTAACGTGGCTTTACAGTGTGAAGGCATAGAAGTTATCATAATTACAGACAGTTTGGGGTTCGCTTGTTTTTGTTTTCTAGACCGTCTGAGGGACGGGCGTTGTTAAGAGGCGCGGATAGGTTTTCACTTTCCTTCTCGTTTTTATTTCCCCTGACGTCCCAGGCACTCAAATTGGTTTTTGGGTGGCCTGGTGCAAAAAAATTACATTTTCGTTTCGTACAGTCGTTCCTGACTGTACTGTACATTACCATGACCTTGAGAAATTAGATTAACAGATTATTTCACAGGATGCTATCCTTATTGACGATTATCCCTCGGGAGACCAATTTCCTAACTTTACAGTATGTGTATTTGAGAAACACTCGTCATCATCATATCTTGATCCACCCTTGGATCCAGGGGTCTTTTTGTGAATACAACAGGGATTTCATTTTCATCAACTAAGGTCATTCAATGTTGTCTCTTTTAGTTGTCTGTTTTTTAAGCTTAGGGGCCTATTGTTTCTATACATTTGAATTTTAATTAAAAAAAGAACAGGTGGATGTAATTGTACCCAGAGCTTGTGTAGTGGATAAAGGAATGTCCTAGTATTTTAGATAGTTGATATTTTCCTTCATTAGACCGTTGTAGGAGTAAACAGTTTATTTTCTTCCAGTTTCCTTAACCACTTGTCTTAATCCCTTATACTTTGTTGACCAGATAATTGGGCGCGAGTCTGCAGTTGTAACTGCAATCAATGGGGAGTTTGTTCCACACTGTGGGAGTCTGGAGGTATGAGAACAGCCTGAGGCGTGTCGAGGATCATCCCGGGTGATTTTTGGGGAAGGTTCAGACAGCGTCCCTGTGTTAGCTGATCTGAGGTTCTAGGATTGGATCTGGTTTAAGGCCTATTCATAGTCTGGAGTTTTGGTGGTGAGGTGACCACCGAACTACAACATGACGTCACGAGCCACGGTGAAGAGCAAACCACCGCCAAAAATAGCAGCCCTACAAGCTCATAGCGAGCTTGTAGATCTGCTATTTAGTAATAGATAAAGCATAACATAATGCTAACACCAAAAGGGGTTCCCGCCCAAAATGGGTTTTAAATGAGTATTAACTCTGACAAAATAGCCAATCGACAAGTTTATTAAGTCAGTATTATTAAGTATAGATGATACTGAATAACTTAATTCATCCTATTGTGTATGATGGAGGACACGACCAATTCAAATCTCTGCGATACAATTTTTTTATTATCACAAACGATAATGATTGTCACCGTCCCATATTGTGTCTTAACTCACATTCACAATATGACACATTCTATGGAGAGAATAAAATGCTAGCTGCACATTATCTTGGTAGCCCTTTAAATGCTGGAGTGCATGGAATGAAACTGTAAATATCATGTGTGCTGGCTGAGGGTCACCCCTTCATGAGGAATATCTCCCATGCCTCCGCTAATACAATAAAACCATAGCCTCCGTCCTATTAGAGTTATCGTCTTATCGATGTCACATGTTTGCTCAATACCTCATAACATGCCACACACGGTACAGTATAATACCTTTTGTGACCTCCTTTTCCTCGAGTCAATATTCTTTGCTTCAATGGAGTTATGAACTCCCACAAAATCAATTTCCTGTAGTGTCGGCAGGCCACAATGCCGCTGCCTCTCTGGATCAATCAGCATCGTGCCGTCGCCACTAAGACTAGGGCTCCTTTCAGGCTGCAGGATTGCAGATTTGCCATCAGTGGTTTTTGGAGTGAGAGGTTTATTATGGAGCCGCTCTTCCCACTGTCCTTTCATTTCCTGTTGTCTGGTTCTGAGCTTCTTAAACAGTTGCAGTCATTCATACTGTACATGTAGTTGACAAGTAGTTCTGAGCTTCTTAAACAGTTGCATTCATTCATACATGTAGTTGACAAGTACTAAAGAAGTTATATAGCGATAACATTTAGCTTTCTCCAGCTACTTTCTCCACCTTTTAAACTGTGGCAGACCTATCTGTCTCAAGCTTAGTCCTCCAATTTAGTTTGCTAAATATGTTTGGGACTATGGTATGCACTGTTGAATTCATATTCCGTTTATAGTCAGATAATCTGGGACGTGCAGAGAGTGTTAGAGAGGCAGGGGCTGACATCCCGTAAGAGGGCACTTTTGGACACAAATAGCGAAAATAGCAGATCTACAAGCTCGCGCTGTGGCGCGTTGTGAGCTTCTAGATCAGCTATTTTCGGGGCGCAACCCAGTACTCTTTAGCTAGTGGAGATGCGGTGTACGATATGGATTTCTAAACACATTTGTTCAATGCAAAATGCTGCGCTCAAGTTCAGGAGACTTCGGAATTATTTTTATGCTGCCTTCCTGCATAGCATGGAAAGGAGAGGCATTTGCATTTCTTTCACCATAGTAAATGCTGCATTCGTGGTCGGGAAAGGGCACTTGTTTTACAGACGGGTAAAAGTTTTAGGCTTAAAACTGCCTCCATCTCATGGTTTCCCTTCTGAACAACAAACTCTCAAAGCACTCTGTAAACTAATGTCCTCTGTGAGTGCCGGGGTTGGCTGTGTGGCAAATTGGCAATATGATACAGATGGAGATTGAGGGGGTAGTCATTTAACAATAGTGCCCTCCTTGGTGATGGAAATGGCTCCAGAATTCCCATCTTCATTACGTACATTTGTAGCCTGAAAATGCTAATTCGTTATTCCCTTTTCACTCTTTTTGTCAGACCTGTTTTATGCCAAAAAGCTTTGTCAAGGTAGGTCTTGTCAAAAGAAAGGACTAAATAGTGACTGAAAAACGTGTATCCTCACAGACAACATTATGACAGCAGTGTGGAGAATATGTTTTTGCCCCTGTCCGTCTGTCCATCCGTCCAAACTCTTGGCACCGTTGACCCCGTCTCAACGAAACTGCACACACACTCCCTGGATACCAATTCAGAATTTTCCAGAAAAAATAAAATAAGCGCTTCATGGGTACTTTATGTATAAAACTGCAGCCAGGTTCTCTTTGGAGAGGGTTTCAATAATACAGCACCCGAGTTCTTTAAAAGTTCTATACCTTTTGAGTAAAGATCAATGATCAACATTGGCTTCCAAGGTTTGCAGGATTGGCCCGTTTTGAACAAAATGTCATGAATGCAATGAGATTTTGCTCGCACATTCCTACTATGCCGAGGAATAAATCCCAACCTTTTCACATTGGCCTGTTATAGTGCCACCAGCAGGTGGATTTTTGCTAAACACATTTTTGGAACAAAATGTCTCAAATCATGAATCTGAAGTGAACGTCCAATTGCTGTAGACGAAATGGCACCCATTTCACATTGGCCTATTATAGCACCGCACCGCACCAGTAGGCCACAATAACCTACCTGACCTGGTTGAGACCTGTGCACTTTTTTCTATTTATGTCTCAATTAGTCTACTCTGGTTCTAGGCCCTAGATTTCTTGTTTATTTATAGTGTCCCGCCCCCCCCCTGTCCCCTCCACCTATTTGCCTTTTCTTTTCATCTAGCAGTGGTGGAGGAAGAGTTATATTGTTTTGATCTTCACAGACTGGGGCCCAAAAGCCATTCATATTATTCCACAGTGCCTCGCTTGAGAGCAACATCCTTAAACTTAAAAGCGGTGCAATTGCACATACACTGAAGGGATCTGGCGTTTGGCTTTGACTCAATTGCCTGGAGAGGTCCAGGTGGGTAATATGCCCTTCCTTGTAACATCTTATTTAAGCCAATGAGAGATTTGTTTTTTTCTGTGCCAAGAATGCTCCAGTCAAATCCATGTCCTCACAGAAAGATTGGCAGAGTTGGTCTACGCTAGTACACATTAATGATGAAAGACAACAGTGGCGACTGGCGACGGTAAAATAACTTGCCTGACTTGGGACGGGTATGATAGCTGGAGGAGTTGTACGCACCACATTTAAAACCCGAACATCATATTGAGGGCAATTAAATTCTATTGATTTGCGTTCTTGATTGTTTCAACACAATCCAATCATGATGTGGCCTCACATGGATAACCATGATGTCTCTATTCAATTTGGACGTCAAGCCTCATTAACGATGCCATGATGAGAACAGCTTGACACTAGTACTGTGGTAGAGAGATAAATACAAGATTAACTTCTCCAGGACATGCAGGCCAGCTGTGGCTATGTTGACGATGACAAAATAAATGTATCTGTAAATTACAGAACGCTGTGTGTGTGCTAAGCAAGGGATAATGTATGACACGCAGTGTTCATGTTACTTTAAAAAAGTAATTGGTTATAGTTATAGTTGCTAGTCTGAAAAAGTAAATCATTATTTTACTTTACTAAATTGTGAAAGTAACTACTTTAAAGTTTTTAAAAATATATAAGATTTTCCAATTCAGACATTGCTTTCAAGTAAAAGAAATCCCTAATTTCACTGGTCCAGTTGTGGTTTGTTTTAAGCTGTACTCTAAAAAACAGGAATAGAACACACGCCAATAGTACAATATCCAAAATCACCACCATGTCAGTTTACATGACAGACTCCACCATGTCAGTTTACATGACAGACTCCACCATGACAGTTTACATGACAGACTCCACCATGTCAGTTTACATGACAGACTCCATGTCAGTTTACATGACAGACTCCATGTCAGTTTACATGACAGACTCCATGTCAGTTTACATGACAGACTCCACCATGTCAGTTTACATGACAGACTCCATGTCAGTTTACATGACAGACTCCACCATGTCAGTTTACATGACAGACTCCATGACAGTTTACATGACAGACTCCGCACTGGCAGGAGAAGGAGACTGTTCTTCTGGATTACATTACGTAACGTGGGTAACTACTAACTCACCCTTTTGAAAACACAGTAACTATAATGGCGTTACTGAATGGGAAAATGTCAAGAGTTACCTTACAAGTTACAGCTAAAAGTACTTTCTCTATGTAAAGTAACTTAATGTAATGGCGTTAGTTTCCAACACTGATGACACGGCAGTAGTTGTTGAAAAACAATGACCGACAGGATGTTTAAACACTGAGATGAAGTCGACCAAACAAACTTCAGTTCTAGGACCATTTCTGTTCTAGATTATTGGAACCTTGGTGCGTTCACGGAACCGGCAGCCGTTTGGTTTTTGGTTTCAGTTCTGAGCCAACTTCTAGGGTTCTTTTTGAGTGATGCAACCACTCCTACAACCAGCAATGTCCGTGTACCTGTGTACCCGTGTACCCGTGTACCTGTGTACCTGTGTAAATGAGCATGAGTATGTGACTTATTAATACCAGTAGGGGGTGCCAGAAACAGAAAGTTTCTGGCCCTTTTCCCTGTATTATTTACAACACATGGTCCTTTCTCCCCTCTGTATTATTTATAACACATGGCCCTTTTCCCTGTATTATTTGAGCAGGGGATCCATGCAGGTATGTGCGTGCAGATCCCTCCTAATGGGGGGGATGAGGACAAATAAAAAGTTTTCAATATGGAAAGCAGGACCATTGCACACCTCATTGATTCCATTTTATGACCCAGTAATGGCCCTGCCGCAATTTGTTTGCTTTCCACCGTCCCAAGATTGTGGCCAACTGCTCTATTCTTCCTCGCGTAGCGGTTAAGTGCAAGATAATTGAACATGCGTAGTTTATGTCAAAGAGCTCACATTACTGTCGGCAGTATTTATTGCCAAGTGTGTGTATATATATATATATATATATATATATATATATATATATATATATATACACATACATATATGGGTGGTGTGTGCCTGTGATACATTGTATACATATATAAATATTGTTTTAATGTGGCTAAATTAGATTTTTTGCATTTATCCCACTATTCTGAATCTGTGTGAGTGAAAGGCAGAAGAGATAATATCACTAAATTGGTGCCATGGTACATTTCAGCTTTGAAAACGGATGTGGAAGATTATTCTTTTTTTTGTTCTGGAATAAGCATAAGCATAATAAGCACAAGCTCATAGGAGCCTGTAGGTCTGCTATTTTTGAAAAATCGACTGTAATAGAAACATAGCTTTTTCAGAAAACTGTCAGATTTTAACACACTTTGACCTGAGATCAGATTCTAAAAATGTCTTCTACATCCTATTAACTAAAGCTAAAGACCACTTGCAAGAAAACGGTTCTAAGGTACAACCGCAACATTGCAACTCCTTGCAACTGCGATAAGTAACTGGGATAATGGTTGCAAGTATTTGCATGTTGCAAGGAGTTACATTGCGAATCATCGGTGTGGAATGGGTTCAAGTGAGGGCGTATTATTTGATTTAAAAACAACAAAACAATTTCTTGGCACTCAAAGACAAAATGTGAATGGCAACACGGAAATGTGTGTGGAGGATTGAGGATTAAAATATGCAAAATATGTATGCAAAAAGGACCACCTCCAACAACCTGCAAATGTGTTGGTTGTTCTGCCTTACATTTCAGCTTTGAAAACGGATGTGGAAGATTATTCTTTTTTTTGTTCTGGAATATACGCACGCACACACAGTCAGTGTCACAGTGACACAGACACACACACACACACACACACACACACACACACACACACACACACACACACACACACACACACACACACAAACACTTATTTTTCTGGCAGTCCCATCGATGTCAAAGATGACGTGGTTAGCGTCCTTATGCTTACGAGTTTACTCGTACAAATTATATTCTTGTTTTATCTTCATCTTCCAGACGGCAGTTGTCAAAAGCCATCGGTGACACCCCTCCACCGCCAACAACAGCCGTCTGTTGCAGAACGTCAAGTCAGAGGGACACCCCCAAGAAGGACGGCTCCATTCTCAGACACTTTTCCCCAAATTTTCCCAAAACCCTCTACACTACAAAGGGTCCCAAACCCCTCGACACTCAACACAAGAAAATGCACAGCCAGATCACGAGTAATGGCGACCTCCATGAACAAAGTGCTCCACCTGCTCTCACCGCAGAGCAGCCAATGGCATCAGAGGTTGTACGCTCTCCCACTGCAGAGCAGCCAATGGCATCGGAGCTTGTACGCGCTCCCAAGCGGAAGTTTATTAAGTTGGAGAACCTGGACATGGACGACCCAATCTCAGCCCCACAACCGTCCGATGCCGAGACCTTCTCTCCAACAGAACCTTCTCAACAGACCTTCTCTCCAACAGAACCTTCTCAACAGACCTTCTCTCCAACAGAACCTTCTCAACAGACCTTCTCTCCAACAGAAGACAAGAAGCCGGTGATTAAAGGTGAATTAATTAATGTGCTGCATACTGAGAGGGGGGTGCACATTGGGCCATTAACCCATTTAGGCCTGACCTCGAAATTAAAAAAAATCTTCTAAATCCTCAAAAATAGCAGACCTACAAGCTCTTAGCGCGCCACGCGGTGGCCAAAATGGGTTAAACTGCAGTGTGTTCATCTGCGTGAGAGAGGGCAAAAACAAAAGTTAAATATTCAGAAAATATGGAGGATCCGGTTCATAAGAGTTTTGTTATTTGTCACGTGTGATCCATTAAATTCTGGGCGGGAACCCCTTTTGGTGTTAACATTATGTTATGCTTTAGCTATTTAAAAATAGCAGATCTACAAGCTCATAGCGCGCCACCGAGTGGCGCGCTACGAGCTTGTAGGTCCAGTTAGCTTTTTCAGAAAACTGTCAGGTTGTAGAAGACATTTTTAGAATCTGATCTCAGGTCAAAGTGGGTTAAAAGCTATTAACTAAAGCTAAAGCCCAAACCACACCACTTGCAAGAAAACGGTTCTAAGGTACAACCGCACCAATGCAACTCCTTGCAACTGCCATTGGGGATAATGGTTGCAAGTAGTTGCATGTTGCAAGGAGTTACATTGCGAATCATCTGTGTGGAATGGGTTCAAGTGAGGGCGTATTATTTGATTTAAAAACAACAAAACAATTTCTTGGCACTCAAAGACAAAATGTGAATGGCAACACGGAAATGTGTGTGGAGGAATTAATTGGCAAAATGGATTAAAATATGCAAAATATGTATGCAAAAAGGACCACCTCCAACAACCTGCAAATGTGTTGGTTGTTCTGCCTTAACAATACTCTTACCGTACAGATTGCATTCAAATAATGTTTTATTCATTCAAATACGTCCTGGATTAAATATTCAAGTTTACATTTTATATTTTAGTGCTGTTGAGTGGTCGGGTGATGAGTGCTGTGTGAGGTGATGCATTTATTACATTTAATTGGGATTTTATTTGGTCTTTTCCTCTTTTTTTCCCTTTCTACTCAGTGGAGTGCCCTGTATGTTCTATAGTCATCGCTTCAAACTTCATCAACAAGCACTTGGACACGTGCCTCTCCAGCGGACCCAAGAAGAATAGCTTAAGGAGGTACTGAAAGGAAGCACTTAAACTTAGTTAGGCATTAGCAGATACTAATGTAAGATCGGAGTTGGTGACATGAGCCAAACAAACAGGGTAAACGGTGAAGTAATTAAGAGTGCAAAGGAAATAATTTGGTGCTACAAAGAAAATGGGCTGCCAGGTATCCATCAAACCAAGCATCTGTGTAAACGACACGCCATCTAAATCACATTATTATTTTTGTGGACAAGCAAACGTATGTGTATGACATGTGAACATGTAACTAGTAACATTTGCATAGTGAGTAACGGGTACGGTCGCCCCAATTCCATCTGCATAGTGGGTAACGGGTACGGTCGCCCCAATTCCATCTGCATAGTGGGTAACAGGTACGGTCGCCCCAATTCCATCTGCATAGTGGGTAACGGGTACGGTCGCCCCAATTCCATCTGCATAGTGGGTAACAGGTACGGTCGCCCCAATTCCATCTGCATAGTGAGTAACAGGTACGGTCGCCCCAATTCCATCTGCATAGTGAGTAACGGGTACGGTCGCCCCAATTCCATCTGCATAGTGGGTAACAGGTACGGTCGCCCCAATTCCATCTGCATAGTGAGTAACAGGTACGGTCGCCCCAATTCCATCTGCATAGTGAGTAACGGGTACGGTCGCCCCAATTCCATCTGCATAGTGGGTAACAGGTACGGTCGCCCCAATTCCATCTGCATAGTGAGTAACGGGTACGGTCGCCCCAATTCCATCTCGCCCCAGCTTTTTTTCCACCAACCTCATGCCGACAGCTCGGTGTGGCGGTTCTTGTATTCTTTATTTAGTTTTACTAAGAATAAGGTTAGAAATAAGTTTAGGGTTAGGCATAGTTTTACTGGGGTTAAGTTTAGGTATAGGGTTAGGTTTAGGCATAGGGTTAGGTTTAGGCATAGTTTTACTGGGGTTAAGTTTAGGAATAGGTTTAGGTTTAGGCATAGTATTACTGAGGTTAAGGTTAAGAATAAGGATAATAATTATCCGTTTAAGCATAATTTACTTAGATTACTTTAGGAATGCCAGGCCGTGCTGTTCCGCCGGCTGTACGCCCGGGGAGAGTTGGTAAAGGGGCGAGTTGTTTTGTATTCTCATAGTGTAGCTAGCATCTACCTAAATGTGCATACAGATTACAGAACCAATGTGCGATTGCAGCAACAAAAAAAAAGGGGGAGTAAGTCGGTGCTGACTGATGTGATGGGTGAAGGTCATTCATTCCACGTCTTCGGAGCCAGGAGGAGGGAGAGGAGTTTAGTCACTGACGAGACCTAAAGCCAGGAGGAGGGAGAGGAGTTTAGTCACTGACGAGACCTAAAGCCAGGAGGAGGGAGAGGAGTTTAGTCACTGACGAGACCTAAAGCCAGAAGGAGGGAGAGGAGTTTAGTCACTGACGAGACCTAAAGCCGAAGTGAGAAGCTGAACGCAGAGGGATGGGGAGACATTTAGAGTTTAGGGAGGTTGAATACCACGCATTCTGGATCTGTGGTTTGTGTTTTTCTCGTTAGCCCATTCTGGGCCGGAACCCATTTCGGTGTTGCATGTAATACTTTAGCTATTGAACAATAGCAGATCTACAAGTTCATAGCTATCTTCATAGCGATCTTGTAGATCTGCTTTTTTTGAAAAATTGTGAAAATGTGGCGCAAACCTTTGAAAATATATTCTTTCAGAGCGAACATTTTTAACTCAAATCTTTGCTTCTGGGGAGGTCCCTGGAACAACATATTTTCAGATGGGGGTCGGCAGCCAAATATACATATATTTTTGGGGTCCTTGACATAAAATATTGAGCACCACTGATATAGAAACATAAGGTTTTTCAGAAAAACTGATTTAGAAGACTTTTTTTTTTTATTTCGACGTCAGGCCTAAATGGGTTAAGAGTCAAGACTTTACTCGATGGCAACAGTTCGAGAGAAACGGGAAATGACATGGGGCTGAAAGATGGGTATGAACGTACAGTACCAGCCACTTTGCTTGTTAACGTTTGTTCCCCTGATGAAGATACTTATCTGAGGGCGGTGCTGTAAACTAAGTACAATTTGAGGTATTTACTTTAGTATTTACAATTTTCGATACTTGCCCAATACATCTCAGAGGAAAATATTGTACTTTTACTCCACTACTAATTCTATGAAAAGTTACTTGATTTTGGTGATTTAAAAACACACTAACCACTTCAGCAGCCCTACTGTTTTTACGTCCAGGACAGGCTTCAGACGTGCCTCCTCAGGAGACTTGGCTCAGCTCTGAACCCATTTGTTTTGGCGTTAAGAACCCGCTGCGGGTCTGGGCCGTGGCTCAGCGGTCCAGGCACCTTGGTTCGTAGTCCAGTATGGCAGTGTGCCGCGGGTTCGACTCCCCATCCCGACGGCCCCCCATCTCTCTCCCCATTTCCTGTCAGCCTACTGTCTATCCCTCCATTAGAAATAGAGGTGAAAGCCTAAAACGACTGCCTTTTTGCTTACTTACTATTTGTGATAGTTCTTGACGTTCACACAATGGCCATTTTGCTCTCGCCTCGCCTTAATGGGGTCATAGGTGTAGCGGACCCAGCTGGCCATGAAAAAGGTTGAAGACATTAATCAATAAACGCATCAAATATCAGCAACACACATTCCCATAAATCATAATTACATAACCAATAAAACCTAAAACTATCTTATCAAAATGCAACATGAAAATAAACCTCAAAATAAGACGCTCAGACCAAATATAAAGTCACCTTGTACCCTTTCCAGCTGGGTGCTAAAGTGGCATGTGCTTCACTGCTTGGCATCCATTCGTTCCAATAAAGTTTGTCCATCCGTCTCTCCGTTCCTTAGGCTTTTTCCTCTTCCTTAAGCCCTTTCCATCCGGTGACGGTCCATGGTCCACAAACCATTTGAACACTTCTGTTCTGTTACTCTGCTGCCATAGTGTCCCTTCCTCAACCTGAGGCAGCATTTAAACCCCAGCACCACAGCCGAGCCCAATTCCCCCATCACCAGATTCTCTGCAGCTGGTCCAATTATCATGACAAGATAGAGCTCCACGTTTTTGCATATATGACACCCCCAAGAAAAGCACCTTCACATTAAAAGTCTGGACTGCGGGTCCATTACAATAGGGGTGTATGACAGGTGCAAAATGATGTGAATATGATGTGAATATGGTCAATGTACATATGTGCCGGTTTTTAAGAACGTCACCTATTGGCAATTCAGTAGATTGTCGGAAACGGAACATCGTCAGTGAGAAAGTTGGGCATGTGCCAAGGTGTTAATATGTTAATTATATTCAGATTCCCTGAATAAATACCGAAAGCGATCCTGAAAGCTTGAAGAGTTGTAATGGCACATCTGTAGGCAAGGGAAACAAAGGTTGTAAATGTTGTCATTAAGATGTCACTATGGAATAAAGTCACAGGATACATTCATAGGACATTATTTCAGATTCCGTAGTGTTGATGATTATATTGTATATTATTGGAATCTGTTTCAGAAAGTAGCTTGCCAGTAGCACATCATTATATCAACTTGAGTATACTCTGTTAATTCTCACTAAGACTGATGAGTTTTTGATCATTATTCATAACTAAAATGTTTTGGATGTTTAAAATATTCCACGTCTTGAATCCCTCCAATATTTTTCCAGTATCAAGACTTAATAAGATTGCTTGATTGTATAGTCCATGTTTTGACGCATTAACCCATTTTGGGCGGGAACCCCTTTTGGTGTTAGCATTATGTTATGTTTTAGCTAAAAAAATAATAATCGAAGAACGACTGACATAGAAACATAGATTTTTCAGAAAACTGTCAGGATGTAGAAGACAATATTAGAATCTGATCTCAGGTCAAAATGGGTTAAATAACATATATTTTCATTCATCTCGTTAAGAGGCTGTCTGTGGTGAATTTTCCACGAAGATTAATACACATACTTTGTCAATTTGCGGTTCTGGTGATGATTGGGCATGTTTGTGTAAAGGCAGTGAAGGCACAGCACACTTGATCTACGGTGGACCTTGATGTCATAATGATGGATTGCGTAAGTTTCTGCTCCCTTAAACTCTCTCTAGAGGAAGGCATCATTCCAGACGAGACAGCACGGAGAGAAGTTCTATGCTTCCACCTCGCGTAGTGTGTTTTATTCTCCTCTTGGACTGTATAAGTGAAAAATGGACCAGAGAGAGAGAGAGAGAGAGAGGCAGGCCAATCTTAGAAAACCCAAGTGTCTAGTGGGTTTATTATATAATATGCCCTGACTGACGAGTAGCAGTAGAATTACTTGAAGTACGACTTTTAATATCGGTGGTGAAAAGTACGTTGACATTTATTTATTATTGTACTCGCAGTAAAAGGATGTTCACTGTTAGTTTTTAGACAGAGAAATGTTTCCAGTCAAAACATTTCATCCTTTTCCTTTCTTCTTTTTTTTTAAGTCAAAACTTTTGACTTAAAAAAAGAGAGGAAAACGATGACCGCAACAGGACCACAATGGAAACAAGCCCCCAGGACGTTTTGTGTTCTGCTTTTAACAACGTTTGTAAACCTAAACCATACCTCTGTTACAATCTGCAAATTGTTAAAAGTATTCAATCAATGAATACAATGTTTGTATACTCGGCCTGTGTCTCAGAACCCGTCTAGAATGTTTCTATTGCATTTTTATTTTATTAATGCTTTACAGGAATACCTGCAGTTTCTATTGGTGTCACTGGTTGGTGCTTGGCATGTTTCTGAACTGTCCACAGCCCTCTGAGACACAGGCCGACACGAAATGGTACCAATATTATCTTGAGCGTTAGTGAGGACCAATTATGAAGATAGGTTGAAAATGGATTAAGTCGCCGTTTAATTAACATTCCAGAACTGTTTAATACTATAATAATCATGATGGCCTACGTACTGTTCTGATCTGGGTTCAAACGGGTTGCTTTATTACAAACGTTATCAACGTGGCTATGATGTTAAAAGTTATTTTTAGATTAAAGACTATTATAAGGGTTGGATCAAGCAGATTAATTTAACCCATTTTGGGGGGGACCCCTTTTTGGTGTTTTAAACATTGTTATAATTTAGCTATTGAAAAATAGCAGACCTACAAGCTCATAGTGGCGTGCTACGAGCTTGTAGGTCTGCTATTTTTGAAAAATCGTGAAAATATTTATTTCAGAAATATTTTGTTTAAATTTTGAGGTCAGGCCTAAATGGTTTAACGCTACGACCATGTTCTCTTGCGGTTGCAAATGACAACGATGGCTTCGTTCAGACCACAGGCCAATTCCATTTGTTTTCCACCCGTTTCAAAAGCCCTGTAGCGTATTCTGAAGTCGGGAATTGACATTGAAATCTAATTCGACACACGCCTTTCTGTTGCAGTTCTGGAGGTTCTAGGATGCGTCCGATGGGGAAGCTAGTCTACCACCTCCTCTCCCTGCAGAAGCTGAAGAAAAAGCTGAAGGAGTGCCACCTCTCCGTCGACGGCTCTCGGGAACAGCTGGAAAGAAAGCACAAGGA
The DNA here is from genome assembly GCF_963924005.1 of Protomyctophum bolini. Taxonomy (NCBI): domain Eukaryota; kingdom Metazoa; phylum Chordata; class Actinopteri; order Myctophiformes; family Myctophidae; genus Protomyctophum; species Protomyctophum bolini. Next base: position 21,459,883 of record NC_137863.1, read on the forward strand.
GTTTGTCCACATGTTCAATGCCGAGTGCGACTCGCTCACTCCCAAATCAGGTAGGAGCTCTCCCTAGGTCCTCAGGTAGGAACTCTCCCTAGGTCCGCAGCTAGGGGGTGCAAAAGGGTGAAATTCACCCTCGGCATTTACCCGTCCTACGACCACGTTCAACACGGATTCGGCTCCAACAAGGGGTTAAATTAATTTCGCTCCTATGCCACTACAATGTGGAACGCCCTACCAACAGCTGTTAAGACATGCGAATCCCCTGACTCCTTCAGAACCGCTCTCAAAGAGCACTTACGGCCGCTGCTATAGAGAGTATGCACATGCATGATTTTCTCATCAGGATCTAGACTGAGTGGCAAAACATTGTTTTGACACTCAGTGTTGGAGTGTTGGAGTTTGGAAGCGCTCGTTGGAAATCACTCAACCGTCCTGCGTACCACCTGTTTCTAAATGTCACATAATGCAGGAGGCAGCAAAATGTTGTGTTATTGAAAACAAGCACTTCCAAACTCTGACACTCAAAAATTATCAAATACAGGGCATTTCTTGACAGAAAGTAGCTCATAACGTTTCTATGGTGGATTTTTATGAAACAAAAACTTTGCAGATAGAGGATAATTCAAGCTTTTCGTACAGCTGCAATGTTCGTGAGTTTAACATTGTTTAATGCAATCAGACAGGATTTTTCTGTTTGGATGAATGGGCTATCAAGGCCAGAAAGTAGTTTTTTGACACTCAGTGGGCGTTAACTTCCAGGTACGATGATGTCACGCGCATACACTCTATTCGAAACTAGACCCTGTAAAAAAGTATCCCTCCCCCTTATTTTTCTATAATGTACACCAGGCGTGCCCAGAAGGTAGATCGTGATCTATACCAGTAGATCACAAAGGCTGTGCAGGTAGACCACATGACATGCCCTAAAAATATATTGTATAAAAAAAGGCATCTGCCACTTGAATTTTAGGTGACTTGATTGACATCAAAAAGTTATATACAAGGAAACCCTACAAATTCAAAATGTTCCCCCTGTTTCCCATTCCAAGTGTGTCTTATATGTAATGCCATTGCTGATGGTCCCGCCCCCCTACCAGGGCCCAGGAAATGATTCCCCGTTCATTTTCAAAACTTATTTATTTAAAGACCTTTTAAGCCTCGTACAAAGCCAACTTGAGTTGTGACAAATCATGACGACAAACAAAACATTTTGGTCCGAATGCATTCGTTTGAAAAACTGCTTCTTGATTAGTCGATTTACCTACATGAGCAAGATTGAGTCAGTTATATGTTCTAAAATATCGGTTTCGATATTATATTGTAATTATGCAGCTCTAGCAGTTTGGTTGATTTCTCTTTGACAACAGTAGAATATCACTACTCGGGCTTGAACAGGAGAGAAGAGGGTGCGTTGTTGGAACATTGCGTGTGTCTGCTTCTCTAATGAGTGATTTTGCACATACTTATACTTATTTCGACGGGACAGCGGCGCATTGACATTACATACAAATGCAACGTAAATATATACCGGATTTCCCAAAGATGCTACTTTCCATCCACAGTTCCCACACAAAACATAAAATCGAAACAGGCAGGCAGTGACGCATATCGCACTACGAGACGAAGCATACAAACATACGTATTCTTCACAGACAGGCAGTGAAGCACATTACCCCATTTAGGCCTGCCGTCGAAATAAAAAAAATGTCTTCTGGAAAAAACTCATGTTTTTATATGGGTGGTTCTCAATATTTAATGTCAAGGACGCCCAAAGATTATCTGTATTTGGCTGCCGACCCCCATGTGAAAATATGTAGTTCCAGGGACCCCCCCAGAAGCAAAGATTTGAGTTAAAAACGTTTGCTCTGAAAAAATATTTATTCATCGATTTGCGGCACATTTTCAAAAATAGCAGATATACAAGCTTGTAGCGCCGCACTCGGTTCCGCAAATACGAGCCTGTAGATCTGCTATTTTTCAATAGCTAAAGTAGAACATAATGCTTAACACACAAAAAGGGTTCCCGCCCAGAATGGGTTACACTACGGGACAAAGCATAAAGAAAGATACATCTCTCCTTCATGGAAACCCTGAAACTGCAGAGCGAGAGAGAGGGCTTTGGATACAGAATGACAGTGTGACTGTGCGACTGAAATCAACACTTGGGGAAAGAAATATGAATCCGTCTCTAGTCCTGAAGGGAGCAGTTCTCTCTCTCAGGTGTTGCTTAGTGATACTTGGAATTCAAGAGCAGAGATTCTGATAAAGGCTGCTGCTGGGAATGTTCTCCTTGTACCTGGTTTTATTTCATTTTGCCACACGCTGTGAAAATAGCTGCTACACAGGCTCACAACATGTGGTGCGCTGTGAGCTTGTATTTGGGATATGTTCGGTGCGTGACATGGACACATAAGTAAATATAAATCAGGCTATAGACATTTTGTGTGTGTGCATGCTGGCGTGCTCTTATCAGTAAACCCCCTGTTGCATACACATTCACACTTCAGAGTTCCTCTGGACATAGCCTCGGAAACCCTTGCATTTTATTTCCTGGACATAACAGAATTTAAAATTTCCCTAGAACACAAAGTGTTCCAGGAATCTGCAGGTTATATGCACAGGTTTTTTTTTTAATTTGATCTCACGGCTTCCTGTTTTTTTTACTATGTTGCATCTCCTGGGATGCCCTCATTTCCTGAGCAGTGACCTCGTGGGCTAAGTCCTTTTGTATGGAGAAAAGCACTGCCCTGTATACAGTACAAAGAATGTACCAACAATGTGTGTGTTGCAAGGATCACAGAGTTCTGCTCACACTTTGTCAACAGCTCAAGATGTTGCCAAAGAAGTGGAGGCCAACGAGAAGACCAGAAGTCGACTGCAGCGGAAAGCCAAACCTGTGTGTATTTTACTTAAAAACTTAGAGAAGGATTGCCATGACATAAAAAAATGTCCAGTCATCCGTTTGTCTTCACATTTACGCTCATTATTCTTTACCATTTCATGTCTGAAAATGGCACCTGTTCACATTAACTACAGAGCCACAAAATGTATGATTAATTAATGTCTACAACTCTGGTTTACAGTAATTTATTATTCAAATGAATTTCTATGATTCATATCATTCCGTTTTGCTTTATGCTTTCTGGCTTTTGGGTAACAGGATGCTCTTTTTTTTGTCTGTTCATTATTCACCAGGTCATGGTTTTCTCCAAGAATCAACCCGAAGAAGAAATTGATACCATGCATTCCAATTATAGTAAGTGACAGTTTCATTTTTATCATTGAGTTGTTGACCTTCAGTTTCGGGCTTCGGTTGGTTGGTTGCGTCGGGGCATATTGGGGTGGAGGGTGTATAGAATTATAAATCCAAATGCCTTTCCCAATAAATTATGCATAGCTACAGTGAATGTGCCAAAACAACACTAACAAAGGCTGATGCGGCACTCGCCAGGTTGGGGAAAGATACATTAGATTAGAATATCGAATATGTTTTCATTAAACACATTTTCTCTTGAGAGTGCTTTTTGGTTTGTTTCATATCATAAAGGATGAAAAGGACATGTTCTATTCTCCTCATCCTCATTTTATTTTAGAATTTTCCATCGGTCTATACGTTTCTCTTGTGAAATTGGAAATGGACAATTGGTTTTGGATAGACCAGTTACTGAAATCACTGAGTTTTAAAATCTTTCTGTAGGAAGACAAATGAGATGGGTGAAAAAACGAAAATGAAGAAACAACATCCCAAGCCACTCAAAATAGTGTTTAGTTGACGTATTTTGAGTTCTGGAAAATGCAGTAGATCCTAAAGCGCTGTATATTTGCCTTGGAAGCCGTCGGTGACCATCGTTGGAAAATGCTAGAACATTCTGTTCCCCACTTCACCTTGAGTGGTGCTCCAGCTTCCATTTAAGAGTGCTTTCTTACCAAGAAGCAATTTTGTTCATGTGGGGATGTGAACCACGTTGGGATTGCTAATCTCCAAAGAGCGTCCCTCCCAATCGATGCCAAGGTTGCTCGCTGGACACAACAGGTCCCTGTATTGATCTTACCTTCTTCACTGTTCATTATCAAGCCACCTGCAATACCCTTTCACTTTGCAGCACTATTGTCAAGAACAAAATAAGACCTTGCCGTAGGGTTGACCGACACGTCGCACTTCATTCTTTTTGACCTGAGATCAGATTCTAAAAATGTCTTCTACATCCTGACAGTTTTCTGAAGTCGTTCTTCGATTTAAAAAAAAATAGCAGACCTACAAGCGAGTGGCGCGCTATGAGCTTGTAGATCTGCTATTTTTCCATAGCTAAAGCATAACATAAACACCAAAAGTTGTTCCCGCCCAAAATGGGTTAATTATTTTTGTGCCATCTACGTTTCCCCACCTTCCCCACCAGCGATGCAAATTTTAGCTCCGTCGAGCCTCGATTATAACAGGATTTTCAAAGCGCCGTATCTCCAAAGGTTTGAGAGATGTCCATGGTGCGCCTCTGCGCACCCGTCGATCGTAAATCTTTAAGTGAGTTTGTACCGCATCGCTGATAAAATGTAGCTGGTTGTACTGCTAGCTAAAGGCTGTGAGCTAATGTAGCTGGTTGTACTGCTAGCTAAAGGCTGTGAGCTAATGTAGCTGGTTGTACTGCTAGCTAAAGGCTGTGAGCTAATGGGAGTGGTGGTGTTCTCCTCCCGGATGCCCTCACCTTCCTGTTTAACCCGGAAGGGAAACAAGCTCCGCAGAGTGGGAGCAGACGAGCGGCATATCGGCAGTGTGAGCATGCCAACACTAGATGGCGCTAAAGGAGTTAAGTGACTATGTTTGTGGGTGGGTGGCTGGGTGCGTCTGAGCACAAAAACAGCATGGTTGTTTTTCACCACCACACACACACACAAACACACGCTCATATTAACTGTTGGTGATTTCGGGTAGTACAGTACAGTGACAGTACAGTACAGTGGAGGGTACAGTAGAGGGACCCCCACACAGTAACTCTGTCCTTTCTCAACAGTTTCGGACATGGGGCGGCTTGCCGGCACCCTGGGTCCGTTCCTGTGGGTCTGGAACTCACCCCCCCCCCCCCACGAGTGTGATTGTTTTCATCCCCTGCAGCCAGAGGTTGAGTCGGGGCAGGGTGGTTGTGGAAGTGGAGCAACATGCCATGCCATTTTAACATGAGATTAGGGACGGGTTCCACAGAAAGTGGTACCTCTTTTCCTAGAAAAAATATGTCTTTAACAAAACCAGACTTTCACCTAACACGGGTATTACACAATCAACCGTTGCATGTCGGTACATTTCTTCTAACTTGTTCAGTGATCATTAATTTTAACGCATTCTGGACGGGAACACGTTTTGGTGTTTTAACTAAGCATTATTTAGCTATTGAAAAATAGCACATCTATATAAGCTCATAGTGCGCCACTCGGTGGCACGCTATGAGCTTGTAGGTCTTCTATTTTTGAAAAATCGTGAAAATGTGGCACAAATCTTTGAATATATATTCTTTCAGAAGACTTTATTTATTTCTACGTCAGGCATGTCTGAACATCAGTGTTAATTCTGTTGTAGTGTTTACCGGTATTTTGAAACGTCCTAGAGGATAATCCCTTGAGTTGCAGTAACTCGTTTTCAAGGGGATTCCTCAAATCATGTTCCGGCGTACGGCATGTCCTTTAATTAAAGTTTAATTACATTGAATTAATTATGGTTACCTCCCTCCCTCCTTCTGTCTCACTGTGCTTTGCCAGATCATTATAGATCACACATGTTTCACAAATGTTTCCTTGCACAGACAGTCCAATCAAATTATTACGTTTATTGTAGCGGTAATAATTAATTATTAATTAATGCTTTCTTGACATACAGGCTGAGGCAAGCGCAAAGTTACCAACATGCAATACGAAGCGATTTGCCAACGGTCGTTGACTAAGACTATAGACTAAGTCGGCCAAGGTTTTTGATATTTAGTTATTTACAATTTCAGAAGACTAATTAGGACTAAGACTAAATCTCTTCTGGCTAAATTAATTAAGACTAAGACCTATTTGACTAAACAATTTCACACAGACTAAAATGGTGTGTTCAAAAGACTTAACACTGCTGAACATCAGGTAATTTTATGTGCACCCATATGACAAGGCTGACAAGTTCCAACACCTGTCAGCAGCAGCCAATAACATGGTGAAGAACTCGCAAGCATGTTTGATTAGAAATGCCATGTCTCCTTGACAACAGCTGGTCAATGTTTGGATGGCAGTTGCTCAGGAGGTAGAGTGGCATTCCGTGAATTGGAGGAAGGTACCTGGTTGGTTCAGTCTCCCCGGCTCAGTAGCCGACTCCCTCAGGCTCCTTGCCGAGTTGTCGCTGATTAAGACAACGAGCAACGAGCTAATTGCTGCCGTGCACAGAGTTTTCGGGTCATCAACTCCTGTACGTGCTGGATGGATTTCCCACTGTAAAATGTAATAGTTTTAGTAGTTAAAACGCTGGCTTTAATCCAGCTGCTCATGTGATGTCCCCCCTTCCGTCAAGCCATTTTAAATAAATTAAGAACTGTGTTCTGACGGTCAGACTTCAACATACGGCAAGACCAGAGTTGGCTAAAAATATGTTAAAAAATAGGAATCAACTGATTTGTGACTGCATCCACTGCACGCTTTGCTGTGTATAATTAGTTTTTGTGCGAGTGTGTAATCTAGCGTATTTAAGGAGCGAATATTAACTTGTATTGTCTTAAGGAGTGAATATTAACTTGTATTGTCTCTTAACATAGCAGACTACAGAGAGTACATGATCTGTTTGAATTGGCTTTTAATGTGACTTTCTGAGGTAGGTCAAATTATCCCCCCCCCCCCCCCCCCCCCCCCCTTGCGTTATAGCTCCGTAGAGGGGCTGAAAAAGGGCAGTGACTCACTGGTCAGAGAGGTAAGAGCTATTTATAGCTGCAGTGCTGTGATGACTGCTTGCTTTATCAGAGGAGGCTGTGGATGACGCACTGCCCTGTGTGTGTTTGTCGCCACACGCAACAGCTTTATCTTAATCTGAGGAACAGATTTCCATTTGTAACAGAGACCGTTGTCCACTGCTCTCGTTTGTTATTGTGCCAACACTGTCAGTGTGTGTGTGTGGGTGTGGCAAGGACATTCTAGCCTCACGAGCCTGCAGACAAGACGAGTTAGTCCATGGCATGATGGACGTATGTATGGTCACTCTGGTATTGAGAGCAGATTTCACCATCTGGTGGCACTGACTGGCCTCGCTCGCATTATGCTAAAGTGTCCAGTCAATCAGTATGGCCCAAGGATGGCTATGCCAGCTGTCAAAGATGTCATTATCTCCTCCAGGCCAATAGGCGTGCGTGCGTGCGTGTGTGTGTGTGTGTGTGTGTGTGTGTGTGTGTGTGTGTGTGTGACTCTTGAGCTGTATGGATCATGATGACACACTCTCCATACTTGGCCGGCAGTGGCTCAAGTGTACTTGAGCAAGACACTGACCCCCAAATTGCTTCCGATGGATCAGGTTTGTGCCCTGCGTGGTTTCCCCCGTCATCGTCGTGTGAATGTAATGCACACTAATTGTAAAACACCTGGGAAAAAATGCACCATTTACCATATTGCCTCCTGCATTTTCTTCAAAACAGTTTTTACTACTACTTTAGCCAAAACCCATCCAAATTGGTACCCAAATTATCTCATGTGATAAACATGTATCATTCAGATGTTTCACATTTTCCAATTGCCTATGATTGCCTTCCAAGTTCCAACATTTACAGGAGGGGGGCCATTTGTCACAAATAATCACATTATTTTGACATGACAAACAATAATTACATTTGCTGGCAAAGTAGCCTGCAGTGCTGGTCTGCAGTGTTGCCAGGTCTGCTTATTTGGGCTTGTTTGGTTATTTGGGCTGATGTAATGGGGCTCATGTGGTGAAAGTGGTTGCTTCTTTTGGGCTTGTTTTCATAGACGGTGGAGTATTTACACTCATCAGGCGCTATCGGACTTCTTTTGCCGCCTAATAGGCGCCAAATCGTCTCCGGTGGAGAAGAGAACTGGCTCTTGTAAAAAGCCTACCTGGTTGGAGGTCCCCCATCGAGACCCCACAACTTACTTCAGTGTGTGGTGGTAGCGAAAATAGCTGATTTTCGCAAAGTACTGTCAAGCAATACTGTATAAAAGATAAAACGCAACTTCCCCAAATTTTTTAAAACAACTTTACATAGGAAAACCAGCCCAAAGTCACCTATGATGATCAGACTTGGCAACACTGCCTCTATACACTGTAGTTAAAATATCTTTGGAGAGTACTTCAGTAGCATTATGGCTACTGAAGTTCTTCTGAATTTAGTACGGCCTTGATGAGTTCAAGGAAGTGTGTGTTCATGAACTGTCCACGAGTGTAGGCTTGTACATCTGTTTTCAGCGCAAGACATGTGCATAAATTAAGATGTATCATTGGTCAATAATCGGGGAAGGTGATGCTTAAAATATCAGATATTATACAAGTGTGTGTGTGTGTGTGTGTGTGTGTGTGTGTGTGTGTGTGTGTGTTGTATCTGTTTGCGTGTGGCGTGTGTTGTGTGTGTGTGTGTTGTATCTGTTTGCGTGTGGCGTGTGTTGTGTGTGTGTGTTGTATCTGTTTGCGTGTGGCGTGTACTTTAATTAAGTTGAATTAAATTGAATTAATTATGGTTTCCTACCTCTCTCCTTCTGACTCACTGTAGCCTACAGCGTGGATTTGAAACCTCTGCCAGATAATGATGGATCACACATGTTTCACACATGTTTCCTTGCACAGACAGTCCAATCAAATTATTACGTTTATTGTAGAGGTTAATAATTCATGCTGTCTCGACAAAGCGAACACATTACTGCTGTAACTTTGATTTAAAATGCTGAGTTGATGTACAGGCTGAGGCAAGCGCAAAGTTACCAACACGCAATACGAAGCGATTCGCCCAACAGTCGAGTCCCCTAAACCTCGTGACCCATAGAAAGGTGTGACCCGTTTCCCAGGAGACCAATAGACTCAGGGAGGGAGACCAATAGACTCAGGGAGGGAGACCAATAGACTCAGGGAGGGAGACCAATAGACTCAGGGAGGGAGACCAATAGACTCAGGGAGGGAGACCAATAGACTCAGGGAGGGAGACCAATAGACTCAGGGAGGGAGACCAATAGACTCAGGGAGGGAGACCAATAGACTCAGGGAGGGAGACCAATAGACTCAGGGAGGGAGACCTGTTTATGAACACAGCGGCACTTTGTCGCACGGCGATGTTGTGCTCCTACAGTACAAGCTCACAGCCCGTTGCCTCCACCGGTATTACACATAATCGGTTCAGATTCAATAACCACACGTCCTCCCAGGTCTGTAAATCATTAAGCTCCGGGGCACTTCCACACATACACTATGTGAACCGAGGGTCTCTACTCCAGCTACACTATAATTATAATGCAATTATTTCACTGCGGATTATCGGATCCCATTTCGTGTCACGATTCATGAATTACCCATTTGCTTCCCTCGTACCCTCCCTCTTTTACATGAAGAGTCTCCTCCCGGCTATCTTTAGTCACCTGGCAGTTCAGGGTCAACCAGGAACCTGCTATTGCTAGTAGGTAAACATTGCATAGGGGGCTCGGCACACAGCGTTTATTATTAGACTATGGCCTTTAGTTTGAGTGAGGAAACGCTTATCGGCGGTGGCATTCATGAGTTTGTAACTTTGACATAACTCTGTGTCTGTAGAGCTGGTGTTAAAAAAATGTAATCATTTTCTTGGGACACGGGGTTATTAGATTTTTTCCCATTTAATTATGGCTGTCATTAATCAAACTTGCATATTTTTATATTATATACAATGGGGTTTGCGTTCGGATGTAGCGAACAAATGCAAGTGAGGATGCAAGTTGTGATTGGCCAGAATGAGATGATGTATGATAAGAGCAATAAGAGATTATGTATGACTTCACAGGGGAATTTATACATGATTCATGATAACTACTTTTTATATAATGTGATGTATGGCATGCTTTTGTAAATCGCTCTGGATTAAGAGCGTCTGCTAAATGCCTAAATTGTAAATTGGAATGTCACCCCTCCCAACCTCTTAATATTTAATAAAGAAATAATACAATACAATACAATAATACAATTTTTCTCTTTTATTTCTTTATTAAATATTAAGAGGTTGGGAGGGGTGACATTCCAATTTACAATTTAGGCATTTAGCAGACGCTCTTAATCCAGAGCGATTTACAAAAGCATGCCATACATCACATTATATAAAAAGTAGTTATCATGAATCATGTATAAATTCCCCTTATTTTTGAGCGGTGACTAACCGCTCCATTACGTAGCAATGTGTGTATCTATGTATGTCTGGCCCTGTCGGTCTGTGTCTGTATGTCCGAGCACGGAAAGCTGAACACGGTAACTCCGTCATTTCTCGACCGTTTCGGACGTAAGGGAAGGCACGCCGGAACCCTGGCCGGCCCCCTGGGCGAGTTCCTGGGGGTCTGGATGTTCCGGGGACCCCCCTACACGGTAACTGTCATTTCTCGACGGTTTTGGACGTGCGGTGGCTCGCCGGAACCGGGCCGGCACACCCTGGGCACGTTCCTGTGGGTCTGGAAGTTCCGGGGACCTCCTGGGGACCCCCACACACGGAGTTGCACCACTCACTTCACACGGGTGTGATTGTTTTTATTTAAGAAATATTAAGCGGTTGGGAGGGGGTGACATTCCCCTTATGTATTCCCCTTATGTCTGTTTCTTAACCATTATTGCGCGTTAAAAGAATACTATCTAATGAAATCTATCCTGGGATTCTTACCACCTTTTGCCTGCCTTGCATCCATGCTGCTCATCCATGTCAGGTAGTGAAAGTTTTTTTGTAATACATGTCACCTGGAAACACAATTTCCCTAATCTCTTTCTAGGCAGAATGTGATATTTTAATCCATTCTGGACGGGAACCCTTTATTAGTGTTTTAAAGCATTATGTTATACTTAAGCTATTGAAAAATAGCAGATCTACAAGCTCATAGCGCTTGTAGGTCTGCTATTTTTTGAAAAATCGTGAAAATGCGGCACACATCTTTGAATATATATTCTTTCAGAGCGAATGTTTTTAACTCAAATCTTTGCTCCTGGGGAGGTCCCTGGAACAACATATGTTCAGATGGGGGTCGGAGGCCAAATACATAACATTCTTTTGGGGTCCTTGACATGAAATATTGCGCACAACTGATACAGAAACATAGGGATTTCAGAAAACGGTCAGGATTTAGAAGGCCTAAATGGGTTAACAACCGCAGAGGTCTTCCCATTAACCTTTTTAGCATGTAGACTTGTGACACCCTGCGCCGCTCTGCCTACTGATAATTACTTCTAGTTACAATCACAATGGAACTCTGATTAGGACCACATCAAACATGTGACATTTTGTTAAAAGGTTTGCCTGCTATACGCTGCTATCATCAGGCTTTTCCATATTTTGTCCAGAAATTTACAGTCACTTCTCTATCACAAATTGTGCACACACAAACACGCACACACGCACGTAACACACTTTGGTCAGATATTCAGTAACGTAGTCAAACTGCTAAATGACATGTCATTTTGATCATGTAACTATAATTTCCCATCATCGAAAGCCCACATTATCTCGTACACATCTTCCAGGTTTATATAAAGAACCTCTTGGTTGAATTTCTTTCACCACATTGCCTTAAGCACTGTTAATAATAATAAAACTTGTATATACTTAGCACCATTCAGAACTGTGTTCTCTGCTCTCGGGCACTTCTCCACATGTTTCCAACTCCAACATACTCTTTCCAACCCCAACAGAGTGCAACAAACTAGCATTTTAGTTCAGCACAAACGAGTCGCTGATGAAACATTGTTTTTGCCCATGTAAAGTACTGTAGCCTGCAGTGCTGCCAGGACTGTTTATTATAAGCGACTTTGGGCTTGTTTTCCTGTAATGTCGCTTAAATATTCATAGTTTATTAGTTGCCGGTTGCTTTTAGTTTAGGTTGGGCTTGTTTCTGAAGTGTAGTTGCTTATGTGGGCTTGCTTTCACGATTCTTTTTTTAAATACCGGTAGCTGATGGATTACTGTATTGGGGCTTAAGTGGTGAAACTGGTTTCTTCTTTTGGGCTTGTTTTCATAGACCTGGTTGCTTGTTTCACTCACAGAATCTGGCAACACGGACTAAGCTTCTGCATCTGCATCAAATCAAAACACAGCATTTTTTCGACAGCTTTGCTTTGGAGTTGATCGATTGGTGTTGGAATTGACAGTTAACTTGAGATTGAGAAAAATAAGGAATTAGTAGTTTTGTGAATTTCATTAAACATTTGTTTACATTGTTCATCTGTCATGTGTGTACCCAACTCTTCCACCTCCGAGCTGCAAAGGAAGCTGGTTTTGTTCCAAAACGCAGCCTGAAAGAAGAATCAGAGATATTACGACTCTAAGAGCTGCATTCCCAGCTGTCCCAGACAAGTGGCATTTTGAGTGGTGCAACCACTCCAAGGAACAGCAATGTCCGTGTTCACCTACTTATGTGTTGGTTCACCTATGTGCCTATGTGTTGGTTAATGCACCAGTATATGACTATGACTAGCAGTAGGGCCGCTGTTTGCCAGAAACAGAGAGGGATAGTGCTGCACTGTTGCCTGCTAATGAGAGAGCGAGAGGAGTCTCACCACTCAGTTCACACGGGTGTGATATTTTTCCCCACTGGAACCAGAGTGTTACGAGCGTGTACAGAACAGAGTTGTGAACCATAATCAATGTATATGAAAACTAGATAAAGTGCCCCTCGGGGAACAGATCTCCACCAGGCAAGGTCAGGTTGTGGCCTCTTGGTGGCGCTATAATAGGCCAATGTGAAAAGGGTGCCATTTCTTCTTACAACTTAAATGGCAATTAAATGTGTTCCACCTGTCAGCCTAGTAGGAAAGTCTGTGAAAGATTTCAAGTAAATTCCATGCTGTGTTCATGATTTGAGGCTTGTGTTGAAAACAGGCCAATCTTGCAAACTTTAAAAGCCAATGTTGGCCAATTAAAATTAAATATGAAATATCGGACCCATCCGTCTTGAACACGATAGAGATGCTGTGTAACGATTTGCGGGATCTTTGGACAGAATCTGGAGGTGTAATAAAAAAAAAAGTGTTTTACAAAAGTCTGCCTCCTGGTGGTGCTATAACAGGCCGCTCTGGAAATGTTGGGGCAGAGGTTCATCGTTGGCATCCAGGGAGTGTGTGCAACGGTGCCGGAGATTAGCTGGGGACAGACGGATGACTGACGGACGGACACACACACACGGACGGAGTGCAAAACATACTCTCTCCCCATGCCTTCGGCCTGGTGGAGACTAACACATCAAAAGGCGACCAAAGCGACGAGGGCGTTTGGACCAGAAGGCGTCGGAAGACGATCCTGGCGGCGGCAAGTGTGCTAATCGAGACTTCCCTCGTTTGTCTCCTAGGAAAGAAACACAGCAGCGAGTTCTCTCGCCTGGTCACCCAGGTCCGATGTCGCATGGAGAACAACAGATGCTCTCAGGTCAAACAGGAAGACCGTGAGGAAGGGGAGGAGGTCAACGATGCACAGACTGCAGGTACCGGCGTGGAGACTGGAGTATAATACAACTGGGCAACTCTGACGATGGAGAGGTCCACTATAGTTCCACACTCACTCCAGAGGGAGTCCACATTGCATATTTCTGTCATAGCAAAAATTGCCGATCTACAAGCTCAGTGCCGCGTTTTGAGCTTGTAGATCTGCTATTTTTGCTATATTTTAATTGAAATCCTGAATATTTTTTTTTCTATTTTTTGTTTCCTTTTTTATTTAATTTCAAATGCATATCTTAGTTATAGTTACTGTATGTTATATTTATGAACTAAATACAATAACATTTTATTACTAGTCATTCGCTACTAATATAGACCGAAGTAATTAAAGCGGGTCATCTTTGCATGTTTGGATTTTAACAGCTGAAATCGATAATAATCGGTAATCTGATATTTATGGTATACCCATGTATGGTATAGGTGGTTTCCAGTCCCCCTCAGCACTTCTCACAGTCATCGCTGCACGCACGAGCACACACACACACACACACACACACACACACACACACACACACACACACACACACACGTGAAGTTAGTCGTGCCTGGTGATTGGTTTAAAGTGCTCTAAACAAACAAAACATATTCATAGACCTTGGAGGGGCGAGTGCCCCTCAAAAAGAAAGACAGTTGTTTAGCCTTAAAACCGGGGATGCCATTGCATTGTTTTTTAGTTTTTAACGACGGCTACAGTTATATATCGGAGCATCAGACTCTACCTGGGCCTCGTTATTTATGGTAAATGCATTTGGTGCAGGTACCAAACAATAAGCGTTCTTATTATTAATGGTTCCACTGTAACATAATACAATAGATCAGGTGATCTGTGGTTTATGACTCATTTCTATTTTATTTTGTTCTTTTTATTTGTGGGCTGATTTCTTGACTACTGTAGTCATGGCTGCCAGTTCCCACCTGAGGTTGTGTGGGAGTTCAGACTGATCCAGACTGCACTGAATAACTGCCAGCTTGCATAATGCCGTCGGACTAGGACTCAAGTCTAACATAAACAGGTCATCACCGGAACCTCCAAAAAGGAGGATACAATCTCCCACAATGCAGCAGCAGCTCGCATACATCCGAGAGGGGTGATTCCCCTTGGGCTTAACCTCCTTCCAGGAGAAGGTCACAGGTCTTTGATGAGCAGACCGTCCCAGCCACCAAATATGTACAGCTCTCCGTTGTAGGTAAAGGCTGAATGACCTTGGCGTCCTTTTGGAAGAAGCTGTATAGATGGTGTGTTCAGCCAGAGGTCGGTCTCAGTGTCAAACACACTGATGGTGTTGTAGTACTGAGTCTGACCCGACCTTCCGCCCCCAAATACAAACATATTTTTCCAGATGATGGTGCCAGAGTGATGTGATGAAGCAGTTGGCGGAGTTCCTCTGGTGTTAATTAAAACCCAGAACATCGTGGCGGTGTCCAACTTGTTGACGTCATTAGCGTATCCAGTCTGGGTCCGTCCTCCATAGACATACATGACCTTCCCCAAGACACAGGCTGAGTAGTTTTCCCTCCGTTCTGGAACAGTCCCATGCAGACACCTCGGTTCTGACCCAACGATGGGTGTCCACATCGAATGCCCAGAGCACGTTGGAGTACTCCCATCCCCCACAGCCTCCCCAGGTGTAGACGACATCTTCTATCAGCACAGCCGTATTGTAATAATTACACTCGTGTGAAGTGAGGGGCGCTCTTATCATCATACAGTACATCACATTCCGTGCTCAGCCAATCGGCTCAGCACATTCCGTGCTTGCACGCGCGCGGTTCGGGACCCACCCCTATTTGTAACAGTATTTCTACATTGTGGAATTATTGGTACTTACTTTTACTTAATCCACCACTGATCATTTATTGCTCTTTTAGTGCAAGCTGCAGAGCTGAAGGACGAGACTGGGGGAGATGTGACGTCGGACGCCTCCGTCTGCAGGTGAGCTATCCTATCCAGAGCCATACAACTGCATCGTGTTGCCTCACATAGCTTTGTCACATGATGTGTCCACAGTTAAGTTAATATCCATGCACCACTGAGGGGGGGGGGGGGGGTGATGTGCTCTGTGAAATCTGTTCTACAATGCTGAGAAATGGGCGCTGTGTATAAATCAGAAAGTTACTTGGAATCCCCAGGTTTCTTTATTGTCACATGAACTTCATGGGTGTGCAACCTTGAAATGAAGCCCCATGATAGTCTTGTCTTGTCAACCTTCATTTTGCTTTCCAAGATATTTAGATTGTCCAAGAAAGAATATAACCTTTTCCCTTCTTTCACATTGTTATAATATATAATTATCATTAGACTTGGAGAGAAATAATCCACCTATCTACCAGACTCCCTTCCTATGTCCCAGACTCCCTTCCCAGTCAGAGTTCAGAGTTTTAATGAATGTAGAATTATGTGCAGGATGTAATTTACATGCAAATGTGGGGGACTTGACTACATTTTTAAGTACTTTATTTTAAACCAAAGATCCTCTCTCACACACCTGCTGTATGCCAGTGTGCCAGTGATCACCCTCCTTTGTGCAAAGGTTGCCTACGCCTGGCCTATACTTGGTATCCCCGCTCTTCTATTGAGACACTTAACCCATTTTGACCTGAGATCAGTTTCTAAAAATGTCTGTTTGAAAATGACAGTTTTCTGAAAAAGCCATTTTTCTACGTCAGTCGTTCTTCTATGAGCTTGTAGATCAATAATTTACAATTTAGGCATTTAGCAGACGTTCTTAATCCAGAGCGACGTACAGGCAAGAAGAAAAACATGGTAATACATCAAATACATAAAAATAGCCATCATGAATCATATGTATTTACGTAAGCTAAGAACCTAACAGTTGAATATCTGTATAATAAAACTATACGTATACACTATAGAGTGCTATCTAAGTTACATACGTTGAGCCTATGCATTTGCCTGTAAGGTCATCGAGGCTATGGCAAGTGCTACGGCAAGTGCTACGGGCGTGGGAGACCCGCGTTCAAATCCAGGGTAGAACATGAAACATTAGAAGCTTACATAGTGAAGCTTTATGGTCAATGCTGCTGTCTTTAGATCACATACTGGACCGCAGACACCAGACATCTTCAAGTGGCCCCTGATCCAGAAAAGGCTGGATGCTATAATGACAACGGAGCTAAAACGGACTTCTAAAATTAATGTGACTTTAATGACATTAAAGTAAATTCCCGGACGGTATGCTACATTGTCGCATACCGTCCGGGAATGGCTCTGCAATAGACCATTTAGCCATATGGCTGGCCAGTTTGGAGGGCCATCTGTGGAAGCTTGCTGCAAGCTAAACAGACATTGTAATAATGAACAATACTTTATATATTTTGTGTCACTTAATATGCCTTTCCTGTCTATCAAAGACCTCCTGCTTCAATGTATTGGGGTGCTATTATTCGTCCACCTGTCCATCATTTACGTTGACATTTTGGTTGCTTTGCTGTGGGAACTTAAGGCACAGGCCAGGGCTAGGAGTTTCACATTTCGGGGTACATGTCATGTCAGCAATGAACGGGAGAGTGTCTGGATCGTGTATAATAATGTTTATATTCTCAGCGATGACCTCAGTGGGAGTATTTGATTATTGCTTTCATAACATACAGTATATGGACCTTGGACAGAGTTCTTTCAGCATTCTTAATGATCTGCTGTATCGTTTTACGGTCGGTTATTGTCGTTGGGACAATTTTTGTGTGTAATGCAGAGCTTCGTTCTTGGCATGTGTCCAGAGGAATAATTAATACATCTGCACAGAATTGATTCTGGACGGGGTGATGGCTGACATCCATCATGAGACCAACCAGACTATGAATTAGAAGTTTGGAATAAACAGTTGTCATAATTGTGGAAGTTGTAAATTAAAGCTATGCTAACTACGTGACAAGTCAAGTAAATGTATTATTGAAGCACATTTAAAAGCGACAAACGTTGACCAAATTGCTATTAAATTAGAGTCGAGACAACTCAAATCAGACAAGACGTGTATAAAATAAAATAACGGTTTGAAGAAGAAGAAGAAATGCGTTCTGGTAAATCATGTTTACCAAGGGTAACTCGACTAAGCATCAGATACTTGTTTACAGCAAGGCCCACATGGAGCATTTCATGGTAGAGGTTCAATGCCTTGTCCAAGGGCACTTCAACGGTGGTAATTTTAACGTGTCGGATCGCTGATTCGAACTGGCGACCTTCCGGTATCTAGACCGCTCCGCAATCCACTCGGCCACCGCTGCCTCATATGAGACTTTAAAGTGTTGGTTAGCTGAATTGAGCTGAATACAATTGTTGTTGGTGGTGAATTGTGTCCCAAAAAACATGCCTCGAAAGCTATACTGCCTAGATTGTCGGGAAACTTAATCCGCTGAGCAACCCTACTGATTTCGATGACCTTATGGCCTTTTTTTACTATGGTGCCACCCTTAGGCCAAAGTGTCCTCTTCTCAAAATCTATCAGATTGCCATGATGCAACTTGCCATGAGGGACAAAATGTGAGTGCACGTATATGCTCCCTGGTATATTATTTGAGTGATCTCATGACCTCCGCCTCGGGCCAAAATATTATCTTCTCACAAGCTATCTCACGATCTAATTGGAGGATTCCAGGAGCCTACTTATGCTGCGACCCCATTTCTTTTCCTCTAGCGCCACCCTTCAGCAGATTTGTAGTTGGGCGTAACGTAAGGAAGGAGCAGAACAGACTCTACGGACTAGCAGGGGTTTTAGACTTTTAGACCGTGACTCCACAATGAATAGATTGCGGGCCAAAGATGGCACCATTAATTGTACATCAACTGTATCTGCTATTGGCCCTTTAGGTCATCTGTCCTATTCGCAAAAATGTTGTTCAATGATACGCCTGCCCCCTTTTTGCATCTTTTTTTTCCCATATGAAAAATGATTATACTTTTTTATTAATGTAATGATGCATGATGACTGATTTATGCCCCAAAAAATTGCTGATCTACAAGTTCACAAGTTCACAATGGGTCGCATCAGTTGTAGGCATAAAGTTTTGTTTAGCAGGCGCTAAAGCGTTATGTTATGTAGGTCAGGCCTAGCAAAAACTTGAAAATGTAATCTGTACAGGAAGAATAAGAAAATCACTATATAAGTTTGAGATATTATTATTATTTTGTGAGTACCCAAAGACGCTTTCCGGGCAAGAGGAAGCAACAAATAAAAACAACTTTATTAGAAGGGAGGGGGGGGGGGGGGGGAATAGAATCTATGGGTTAGCTGGGAAAGCAATATTGAAGAGGTGGGTTTTAAAGGTTTGGAGGGTGGGGTCATCCGAGTGTTTTGGAGAGTGCATTCCAGGCAGAAATGGCAAATATATAATTAGAAACAATCTCCAGATAGGAAACAACGAGAAGAAACACTTTCATATAGCAATGGAACCTTTGAAGAAGCGACCACAACCCGACAGCATTTATTTATCGTATTATTAAGTTTTAGGGCAGACTCAAAGATGAAACAAACACGAATTATGTTTTGCATGTGGCTTCACATTTGAGGACCCGGGTTTAATTGCTAAACCTCTGATGCAGTCAGAGGGACCAAATACGATAAAGCTTAGCCTTACTCCCATATAGCTGGAGGATTGTTTATCTTTTCGTTCTGCAGCACAGAGTTAGAAATTAACTTTTTTTCGCTCAGGGCTCCCCTCCCCCTAAATAGATTTTTTTTTTCGTCTTTTTTTTTCTTTCTTGCATTTATGCGGTATCGAAATGTTAATGATAAACGGTTATTAATATCCTTATCATTTATTCAATTAATGACCTTGAAAACGGTTTGACTTCATTTTGATTATTAAATTCACATCACTGTTCTAGATTTCTTTTGATAGAAATGGTAATTTTCAAATTAGTTCCGAAGTTATTAACTGCTGCTGGGTCTGGGTTGGGCTTTTTAATTAGTGCGAACAACTACATGTTTAAAGCATAGAGCTATAGAGGGTATGATCATGCATAAAGTGAGTGGCAAAGTGAGTTTAACGTCGTTTAACGCAATCAGATAAGACTTATGTTTGGCCTGTCAAGGCCAGAAAGTAGTTTTTTGCCACTCAGTAGGTGATCCCGCATAACTTCCGGGTGGTATGATCTGATGATGATGTCACACATGCATACCGTACTCTATTGATTAGGTAGCAATTTAGTATGTTCAAAATACCGTGACCATGTACTGTATCTTCTCCAAGAACGCGTGACGTGAGGGAACTATCCAAGGAAGATTAGAGAAGGAAGTGACACATTGGTCACGTGACAGTGCTGCGCCATGACACTTTCATGGGAGCCAAATCTGGCACCGTTACATGAATACAAAGCAGTGAATGGAGCCAGCTGGACCAGCTCATAACAAACATTATTTATGAACCATCGAGACCTGTGTCATATAATCGGTTCAGGCATATAAAAGAAGACGTATCACAGGTTGTTTTCTATTCACATACTTTTCGATGTGCACAGTACATCATTTTATTTGATGATTTAAACGGCAGCAGGTATCGTTTCTGTTCCGGGGGTATCGCGAGATTTGGCTGTCAGACAGGAAACGGACAGTCAGATACTTGGTACGTTCAGAAACGTACTTTTTGCTCTTTAGATACCTCTATAAAATTACACAGTGTACACATCGAAACGCAACACAGCAGACAATAATGTGTTCCAACAGATTGTGTGCCCCTGGTTTTTCCCTAGTGGGACTGATTGAGGGTAGCTACTGGGACGTAAGTCGGGACTTGATCACTCCTGGCTGGGTCGCCTGAGTGAGGGGTATGATGTTTAGAGACCCGAAACCTCGTTGACCTCAGGATACATGCAGGATACGTCTCAGGTGCATCCATGCGATGTTTTTTTTTGTTATTGTTAGATGTCTTCTGTTATTTGCCAGAGGCGATTGCTTTACAAAAGATCTCAGAAATAGTGTTTGTTCATGATCTGGTCACAGAGCTCTCACTAAGCTCTTATTGACTCCAGAGCATTCTGCCAAACGTCCGGGTGCAGTTTGGCTCTCATGGTGCGTTGAATCTGCCGTCTGGAATTGCGTGATAGCGAAAATGACGTTGGTGAGACTTTACCTCCATTTAATATACCTTGACTATATCCATCCAAGGACTGTCTAAAGAGGACGAGACGCGAAGAACGTACGGGCGACGCCATGGTGCTCCATGGCAGTGTTGCCAACTCGTGACAGAAATAAGCGAACCCAGTAACCCACCTCCAAAAACAAGTCAAAACAAACCCAATAATATGACCATATAATCCTAATAAAAAATATTTGATGCATTTATCATTATAAATACTATGTATGTCTATGATAATTAATGTTTAGTAATTTTATGTCAATAGTTTTTTTTTTTTCTTAATTATTTACTTACTATTCATGTCTGAGGTCCTTGAGCTCAGGCAAATTGGATTTGCTAAATGCTTGATCACGATGATCATGCATAAAGTCCATCTGAGAGAATTTATTTAAAGGAACCCCTTTTGGTGTTTTAACTAAGCATTATGTTATACTTTAGCTATTTTTGAAAAATCGTGAAAATGTGGCACAAATCTTTGAATATATATATACTTTCAGAAGACTTTTTTTATTTCGATGTCAGGCCTAAATGGGTTAAGAAAGCATGCAGGTGTGCAAGCTTAGCCCAGGCAGACCATGTAGTTTGTCTTCTCACGGGCAGAGCTTTGTGCATATCCTGTTGTGTTATTTACTTACTTGTGTTACTTACTTACTTACTAAATATTTTGTTATCCCATGATTTTGTAACCCATTTTTCACCCCTGTCAATTATCTAATGTGATCCTGGGCTCTACACACCCTCCGCCAACCTAGTCCCCATATATGGGGACATGGGGAGAGCAACGGACTTGAACTCATGCTTCCTTCATGCCTGAGTGTCCAAGTTGCTCCTCTAGAAGAGTATACTCCTCTACGATAAAAAAAAAAAGAATAAGACCATTACTTCGTCAAACAAACTATCCAAAATGGTCAAACATTGGCCAAATTGTCAATTATCTCCTGTTCAAATGTGATTATTGTGGTGGGTCGCGTCCTAAAAAGTTCGGAAACCCTTCCCTTACACTATTCTAGACGAGGTGTTCTCAACCTTTTTGGCTGGGGACCCCCGGAAATTCTTTGGCCATGTCGAAAAATCGACTGACATAGAATCATAGCTTTTTCAGAAAACTGTCAGGATGTAGAAGACATTTTTAGAATCTGATCTCAGGTCAAAATGGGTTAATCCCTGTCCCTACCGCTGTTCTAAGCCGTCTTCTCATCTCTGTGTTGTCTTATCAACCAAATCTCCATTTAAACCAAAAAGACTACTATCCTTGTCCAGGCTAGACATGCCTATGAAATATGCTCCTTTTTAACGGTACAAAGAAATGTGTCTTCTTTGATTTGTCAGGAGTATACGTGATGGCAGTTTGGAGGAGTGTGCACGCAGAGTGTGTCTGTTCATTCCTGTTGAACACGCACACAAGACTAGGATCTTGGAGGCTTTAGATAATGCTCTCCCACTATCGCTTTTTAAAGTAATGCTTTTGGCCAAAAATTGGCTCCTTCCTCCTGTTTGTCGTTTGTTGTTGGCTATGATGGTACAGGTCAACTGTGTAGCGAACACAACCATTACTCATTGCATTGCACATAGTAAAATGCGTACAGAAGGGGTGCTTACAAGAGACTCGGTACTTGCACAACCTGCCAGGGTTTGAATCCGTAACTTCTCTCTCAGCTACTGTTGCTGTCAATTAGAGGCTTTAACTATAAATGAAATAAAATCGTACAAAAGAGGGATGTTGTTTATTTACTCCAAACACCTTTGTGTAGTAATAATCCTGATAACTTTTGAAAGTTTATGTTACACGAGAGGGTGTGGGTCAACGTGATTATTGCCACGACAATAATAATATTGAACTGGCAATAATCACGTTAAACCGAACCCTCAAGTGTAATATTGCAACAGTTACCCTTAAAACTAAGAATCGCTGAAAGAATATATATTTTTATTGACGGATGTAGTCACTACGACCACAAATGTCCCAAGAAACTAGCTAGTCTAGCCACCGAGTTTGCTAGCGCTCTGGAGCAGCTGAATTATTTGTTTTGAGTAGGTGGTCAATGGTGCTGGTTTAACCCACGGCTAGAAGGCTGTTTCAACCAATCAGATTGCTTCCTTGAAACGACCTGTGGTAGAATACTCCTTTGATAAGTTTCACTATAAATTGGTTTGATTTCTACTGTGGGAGCCTAAAGGGAGTCATAGACTGCATGGTTGAACTGAACATGGTCTTTTTAGTCGGTTCTCGCAGGAATTCATAAAGTAAAATATTTTACGACTGTGCATCTCTGAGATGAGAGCTATGTGTGGTTTGGGACCGGCCAGATGTCTATAGGCCCCTTAAACGTTCCCTCGCATGACCGTGATTTATCTCCACTGTCATATTTTGCCCCCAGCGCCTCTCCATATATGGCATGAACGGTGTGGTCCTTCATAAATGCCCTTAACCCATTCTGAACGGGAACCCCTTTGGTGTTTTAAGCATCATGTTATACTTTAGCTATTGAAAAATAGCAGATTTACAAGCTCACGAGCTTGTAGGTCTGCTATTTTTGAAAAGTCGAAAATGTGGTGCAAATCTTTGAATATATATTCTTTCAGAGCCAAAGTTTTTAACTAAAATCTTTGTTTCTGGGGGGTCCCTGGAACAACATATTTTCAGATGGGGTTGCGGTGGGCCAATTACATATAATTCTGGGGGTCCTTGACATGTTTGACAACCACTGATACAAACCCCATGAAACTGTCAGGATTTAGAAGACATTTTGTAAAATCGTTCCCAGGTCAAAATGGGTTAATGGCCCCTGTCACTTAAAAGACGTCAATGTCTTTCCCTGCGTTTTGTTCGCCACATCTTCTTGAGTATGTGCTTTGATGTACGATGGCCCTGGCTACGTACGCCGACATGATTTGCTGGTGTCTCCTTTGCAGTACTTCATGGCTTACGGTCTCATATTACAGCAGGGCATCTCTTCAGGGGCACAGGAGGAGCAGGCCTTGTTTCTCCACTCCATCTTCCTCTCCAGTTCTCTCACCACCACTGTTTTCTTCCCATCTCCCATTGTTTAACCCATTTTGACCTGGGAACGATTCTATGAATTTCTTCTAAATCCTGACAGTTTTCTGAAAAAGCTATGTTTCTATGTCAGTCGTTGCCACTCGGTGCCGCGCTATGAGCTTGTAGATCTGCTATTTTTCAATAGCTAAAGCATAACATAATGCTAACACCAAAAGGGGTTCCCGCCCAAAATGGGTTAACATCAACTTTAGTTCACAGAATGGTGAAGTTAATTAATGTGCATTATCCCTGATAATAAAGATGAACTGTACATCACCACAAAGAAGAAGTTTCTTAGGTGGTTATGTTGGGCTGTTCCGTGGTGTGTTTTCATTTATGTAGATGGAGAATGACTGGCGAATAGCTGCTACAGGATAGTTTATCAGATGGGCAAGTGTGCTCTGGGGTTAGCTCTGGTCAAAGACGGCAACCAGATAAGAGAATTATGATTCCAAAAGGTCTACAATAGTTGTAAACACTCCAAAAAATGTTAAAGTACTCCCTTTTGATTTGAGAGAAGCCTAGCGTTCTAAGCCTAATCCCCCTGTGGGGGGGAGAAGAAATGAATGAAGAAATAGCTTATGTTTTCCCAGGTCCCATGTGGTCCCGTAGATTTATGTTGACCCGACAGTCCAGTCAACTCTGCAAAGCTTATTTTTGCTTTCCTGCAGCTTTCATTCTCAGGGTTCTCTGTCACGCCATGCAGCCTCCTCACTGCTGCTGTTGTGGCATCAGACACCCCCCTGTTCCCCTGTTGCATATCTCCTCCCGAACCACGCTTCATTACCATGCAACCTGGCAACCTGCGACGTCTCCAGAGCCGTAGCCTTTTTCACCTCCGAGCTGCTTGTTATTGTGCTCGCGCGTTTCACTGTGTACTTTAACCCATTTAGGACTTTGTGAGACCACATTCTATAAATATATTCTAAATCATTTTTTTGAAAAAACCTACTGTATGTGTTTCTATAATTATATCGGTGGTTTCTCAAACTATTTCATATCAACAACCCCTAAAAGAAATCAGATGTAATCGCCCCGCCGACCCCCATCTGAAAATATTTTGTTCCCCGGAGGGACCCCCCAGAAGCAAAGATATGAAGTTAATTGTGAAATAATATATACTGTACATCCAGAGATCCAGATCAAAGATTTGCACGATGTTTTCACGATTTAAAAACGTAATACCAAATCTACAAGCTTCGTATCGCGGCACTCGGTGCCGCGCTCTGAGCTTGTAGATCTGCTATTTTTTCAACAGCTAAAGTTTAAAATGATGGTTAAAGTGGTTGAAAGCTTTAAGGTGACACGGATGCGTTCCCGTCCTGAATGGGTTAAACTTAAAGAGATGAGGCTCCGCAGTTTCCCGGGCCTAGAATGTGGCTGTCGCTGAGTCGCTGACCCCGACCCCTGTTCTGCATCTTGTGTTTATAATGTTTTCCCCCACGGTGACACACACAGTCTGTGGTATTGCACGGTTATTATTTTTCCTTTTGAAATGTTTGTAATAATCTTTCTAAAGTGCGAGTATCAACTTTTCTTCTGTGCTGTAAAACTGAACAGGCACTGCCATGCACAGCTGCACATCCAGCCTCTCTGCTTAAAGCCACGTGCCTTCTTCACAGGGATTGTGTTAGTTTAAAATGTATTTGGCAACAGATTACCTAAATACCTGCATATTGTTGTAATCGGTAATCTGGTGAAGTACTTTAGATTGCTCCAAAATAAAACATTCTAGTAAGTTAACCAAGGGTTACAAACGGGTTATATATATTTCCAAATTAAAATCATATGCAGGATTAATCTGTAACTGACTACATTTTGAAAGTAATAATGTGCAGTAAGTAGCCTAGACATCTATCTAAAGCTAAAAGGATGACACGGAAAACGTCCTCGGGACTTGTTTCCATTGTGGTCCTATGAATTCGATTACTCAACATGGCATGATGCAAAACTAGATAGAGTGCCCCTCGGGGAACAGGTCTCCACCAGGGCAGGTGAGGTTAACTGTGCCGGAGATTAGCTGTGGACGGACACACACACACACACACACACACACACACACACACACACACACGTACTGAGTGCAAAACAAACTCTCTGACCCATGCCTTCGGCCTGGTGGAGACAATTGGCACAATAATAGGTAGTGTTATCTACAAATAACACAACGGGAGGTCCATTTACCTCCCCCTGTGGTCTCATGACGGTAACCTAGATAATGGATATGATGTAGTTTTGATTTTATCGGCCATACGGTAGCTGTCTGAAGAAATGGAGAGGCTAGTAGAACACCGGCCCAGAGTATGAGATTAAAAACCAGCCACTAAAGGTGATTTATCATGCCATAATATAAAGTATGGCTATCAGTAATGGCTCATGGAGCATTCAAATACTCCTTTTGAGTTCTCGGTGGTGATTTAAAGGCCCCTGTCTACACGGCGGCAAAGCCACAGCTATCTCAAATAGCTTCAATCAAATGCTGTGCTGCTTACTTGATCATCAAGATTGAATCATCGTTTTTTTGTTTTTTCTCCTCTTTACCTTTTAGTTCCATTCCAGATATCTTTGAACCAGAAGATATCAGATACCAGAACCAGAACATTGAGTGAGTAGTTATTTTATCCTTCCAGTATATGTGTTTATTTATTGACACATATACTTGTCGTCAATGGCAGACAAACGGGTGGATTTGAAGTGACGCTTATATGCATCAATGCCATTCAATGGTAGTGAATTAAAACCCTGACTAAGAAAGGAAAGAGGCCGCACAGCTCGTAGTCACGATGCTATAAACTTTATTATTCCAACGTTTCGGCAAACGGGTTGCCTTCTTCAGGGTATATGAATAGTGAATTAAAACCTGTCACATTTTTTTCTGCTGAAAAACAAGGTTTTTCTGAGCTGGCCATGTCTGAAGTCAGGATGGGTACAGCGCACACACGAAAAGTTTCTTGACATTGTTTTGATGTACAGTGTCTATATGTCTTGTTTTTGTGGGCGGCGGTGGGCAGGCGGTGGTGGGCAGGGGTAGGGTGCCTGGATGGTAACCGCAAGGTTGCCAGTTAAAACCTGGGCTCCCCCAGAGTTACTGTCAAAGTATCCTTGAGCAAGACACTGAACCCCTAATTGCTCCTGATGTACTAGTTGGTGCCTTGCATGGTTTCCGCTGCCATCGGTGTATGAATGTGTGTGTGAATGGGTGAATGTAATGCACAATCTCTGTAAAGCGCCTTGGATAAAGGCGCTATATAAATGAACCATTTACCATTTATTTGTGTCCGCGGCAATCTCCCAAAACCACTGGACTGATCAGCGCCACATTTCTATTGCACAGTGCCAGTTAGTAGGCCAAGGAAGAAAAGCAACCCCTGAATGCATTTCACATGTTATGATGAATATCACGTCGGGCAACACCTACTGTACGCTGTGCATTGCTGGAATTTGGCGGACGTACCGCTCAAATAAATGACATCGACGCTTTACAAATCGGTTTACATTTCTCCGTGAATGAAACGATTGTTGTGATTTGGTCGAAAAATATCGCATCTGGGGAAAATACATCCGGCGGATATTCCGGGCCGACATTTCCGGCTATGCAATCTCTGCCTTATATTGTCAGTCTGTGACCAGGCTTTTCTCTTCGCAAATGAGTAAGGCTGGGACCGAGGCGAGGTGAATATTGTTATACTTACATTTTACTGTGCTGAAACCGAAACTTTGCATCATTCTATCCAGGATCAACGTGGAAGCCATTAAGTCATTAATAATACTATTAATAATAATAAAACTTTATTTGTATAGCACCTTTCATGACATGAAATGCAGCTCAAAGTGCTTTACAGAGCAATGGAGGGGGAAAAAAGGCATAAAACATTGAAATTATAGCAATAATGCAATACAGTGAGGACATGAATAACAAGGAATAGCAAGACCCGGATATATTTCTACTTGCAAAAAAGATATTTCAACCTTACTACTACTTTGTATAATGATTAAAATTATATTAATTTAATTTTTAATAATTTTTAATTTGGGGGATATCTTTCACAATAATAAATGTACATGTTCCAGACATTCTAATGATCACAAAGAAATATATATATTACAGGCTTACCTTTTTCAAGGTTAAAATGTTAATGTTAACTGTGGGGGGTATTTATATGCAAATATCATGACCAATGGCATTGCAAGACTAAACAATGAACATCAATGATGATGTTTAGGTGGAAAAAAAACGAACTAAAATATAATAATTAAGTAATTAATTAAAATAGAAATGTTGACCAAAAGCATCGCTGAGGCTTCCAGGGTTAAAAGATAAATTAAAAGCAAGAGTGTAGAAGTAGTAGAAGCAGGTCTTGAGCTGTGCTTTAAAAATGTCCACAGAGGCTGCCTGTCGAAGGTATAGTCATAGTGGGAGTTTGTTCCACTGCCTGTCGAAGGTATAGTCATAGTGGGAGTTTGTTCCACGCCGTCAGCCCGAAGAAGCAGAATGCTGCTTCACCGTGTTTTTTAGTTGCCATTCTTTTTAGCCACAGCAAGCAGGCCAGCAGTGGAAGACCTTAGGGGGCGGTTTGGGACATATCTAGGCACGCTGTCATGTAGGTAGGAAGGTGCGAGACCATTGAGAGCTTTATAAACGAGAAGCCATTGCAGTGAAGCTAAGACTGGAGTAATATGTTCTCTCTTCTTAGTTTTAGTTAAAACTCTGGCTGCCGCATTTTGGACAAGTTGTAATCTGTCAGTTGTTTTCTTCGGCAGTCCAGAAAAAAAGTGCATTGCAGTAATCAAGCCGAGCAAAAACAAAGGCGTGGATCAAGCGTTTTTTCATCGTCCAATGACAGATTTGTGCAATATTTCTAAGGTGAAAAAAAGGCAATCTTGGTAACATGATTAATGTGTGAATTAAAGTTCAATTCAGAATCAATAACGACCCCCAAGTTCTTTACTGAACTGTTACTTTCAAAAGTCTGCTTATTATTGATTCTGTCTGCTCACTAGAATCGATTATGAGAACTCGATAGCCATAGTTCTCCATTAACCCCCGGCCATCTTGTTTTTATATTCCTCTAGTTTAATAGACCACAGTGCTGTAGTATCTAGAAGAGACAGTACAGTATGTGTACAGTGAGCTCGGACAGCTCTGTATGAATTGACACATCTGGTGTGAAATATGTATTTATGCATCATCATCCTCCTCTACTCTCCCTGCAGTCTGCAGTCTTCTCTCTCATTAACACACCGTGCCATGACGATGGATTATAGAGATTGACCCACTGGATCATAACTCATAACGTACTCTATAATTAGTTTATGTACTGTATATCGCACGGCATGCCAAATCATCATATCATCATAACGGCCAATGAACACCTAG
Organism: Protomyctophum bolini; assembly: GCF_963924005.1. Classification (NCBI taxonomy): domain Eukaryota; kingdom Metazoa; phylum Chordata; class Actinopteri; order Myctophiformes; family Myctophidae; genus Protomyctophum; species Protomyctophum bolini. The sequence continues at coordinate 21,489,046 of NC_137863.1, forward strand.
ATTTTTATACATTGCAATGTGACACTTCCAAATAATGATGGTGCTTACAGTGCTCATGCAGTTATCGAAATGTCAATGGGCTTGTTGGGAACATTGGGTTTTGCGTGTTCTGGTTTTTTAATCATAAGACACAATTACTGAATGCCAAGTCTCCAGGTTTTGTTCAGAAAAGGTATGAGACTTATTTACTACGACACTATGGCACATTAGGAGTCCAACTACTAGGGGTTCTCAATAGGGGTGCACGATTATCAAATGATGACCGATATCCGATCTCCGATTATTGGCAGGGTCATTATCTGCCGATACCGATTCTGACCGATTCCGAGGACCACAATGGAAACAAGCCTTTGCCCTAGGAGGCGGAGCTTGGCTCAAAGCCTGTTAATAAAGTATCCAATCAAACAATAGATAGCCTACGCCTACGCTATACTCTTTTCCAAGTGTCTGTTTTCACAACTGAATGACTACTGAATGAGATGAGTACAGTACACAAATTCAATGTGGAATTATTTGTCTTCTTTTTTCTTTCTTTTTTGCTGGTGAAAACCGATTAAATAATGTGTACTATTTTGGGACCATTCCGATACCATTACCAATATGACATTTTTATGGCCGATTCTGATTATTGTACCGATTTAATTGTGCATCCCTATTTCTCAATTGATTCATTTGCAAGGACCCCTTAACCCATTTTGACCTGAGATAAGATTCTAAAAATGTCTTCTACATCCTGACAGTTTTCTGAAAAAGCTATGTTTCTATGTCAGTGGTTCTTCGATTTTTCAAAAATAGCAGACCTACAAGCTATTAGATCTGCTATTTTTCAATAGCTAAAGCATAACATAATGTTAACACCAAAAGGGGTTCCCGCCAAAAATGGGTTAACTCAGAGTGTACAAATGACAAAAATGCCAGCATGGTGTTGAACCCTGGTCAAGCTATTAGGACCTCAGAAATAAACAAATATGATTGAATACAAAGTAAAAATGTATCTCATTATTATACAGGTACTGTATGAATGAATGCATTTTTATTTTCGTGTCTTGTCATTAAGACCCATCCCTTACGGGGTTATAAAACACCAACAACATAAATAAACAATATCACGTTCACTTCCCACACAGAAGATAAAAAATGATATCACATGTAAGTTTTCTTTGTCCGTGTGTCCCAAGCTTTCTCTATATATTCTGCTAATGCAAATATCTTCTGTTCGAAAATCCATCTCAGTACTGTAATTACTATACAAAAAATGTCTTACTTTTACACTCCAATATGCCATTTGATATGGCTAAATGGAGTGAATCCTCATGGTTTTTGGGCTTAAAATATTGGCATGAAGCAAAAAAGAGTGCTACAATTTCCAACCAGACAGTATATAATTATCTAGTTGTAGAAAAAGGTAGGAAAACGTGTTGGACAATAATAGGACAAATATTGGACTCGGCCAGTAAGTGCACTGAACCATTATGTTTGTCTGTCGGACGTCTGTGAGAAGGAAGAGGATCGAGGCTACTATTGTCACAGTTTCAATTCAAGTCGAGGTGTAGCTTTAATTTGTTTTTGACAGAGTGACAAAGTAGCTCTTTACACAGCTGGGTTCCCCATCATGAATATCTACTCCGATGTGCTGTTGGCCATGACTTATTGACTTGTCATAGTTTTTTTTCTTCTCTCCCCACCTGCCATGTCATGACAGTGCCCTGGCGGCTGGCGGGGACCTCTTATCCCATTTTGGACTGAGGTCGATTGAAAAAAAAAAACGTTTTTCTGTGTCAGTGGTGCTCAACCTTTTTCCCCAGAAGCCAATATTTTAGTTAAAAATGTTCACTCTGAAATGTATATTCAAAGATTTGTGACACATTTTCACGACTTAAAAAAAATAGCAGACCTACAAGCTCGTAGCGCGCCACTCTGTGGTGCGCTATGAGCGTTTAGATCTGCTATTTTCCAATAGCTAAAGCATAACATAATGCTTCAAACACCAAATGGGGTTCCCGCCCAAAATGGGTTATGACAGGAATACAAATGTTTTCCTGTATACTGTACGTGTGACCAGAGTGGTGGAAATTGATTCTGCACAGTTGTTGTTATTATTAATGTAGTGGCCGTAGTTTGGAGTTCTCTATCCGTCAATTGGACTGAATTGTTCATCAGGCCCTTTTGACTGCTGGGTGTAGACGACGTCACGGCTGTTGATAAGAAGCACTGGAGTGTGTCCTGACAGCCACAATCGAACAATACAAACCCAGGCTGTTATAATGTATACACAGGCAGGCCTACTTCCTGGGCATGACGTGGGTTTTAAATTGAATACCGTACCCTAGTCTTTGAAACATCCTACTATACATGCGCCACGTCTCTGCGTGCGTGTGTGTGCGTGCGTGTAATGCACGTAACTCGAGAACTGTTTCACCCACCAACTTCACATTCGACACATGCGTTCCACACCCCCACAGGGAGTGCAGTGCCCGGCATCGAGTCGGTCGGACCCACGGTTCTCCAGAACCACCACAAAAGGCTCTGGTCAGGCTCTGCCAGTGCGCCTAATGAGGCCAACTCCTTTCACCTGTGCGATTTCCAGCCTCTGCCAATTGAGGCTCAACCTCCAATCAGGCTCTGCCAGTGGGCGCAGGCACATACACAGATCTCCATGTGGGACACTGGCTGACAGTTAAAACGGGTGCTATGGCAACGTATATCATTAGGTTCCCAAGTTGCATCGTTCCCAAGTCGGCCGGTGGCCGACTGCGACGGGCACGTACAGGTCTACTGAATATTAAGTATCCAAGACCACTGGTCTAAAGTGAGGTCAAATGTGAGGCAAAATGAGCAACAGTTTAAATGCTTAAGGCCTGTTTAAAAAATGGCGATCTACAAACTCGTCACGATAAAGGAACGAGTTACGACACGTTGGGAGCTTGTAGATCTGTAATTTTGTTATTATCAGTTATTTCTCTCCCTGGCACAGCATCTTTTCAAAGGGGGGGTCCACGGCAAAATACATTTAAATGGGTGCGTAGCGTTACTTAGTCCGACGTCCCAATAATCGAGGTAGGGGGCGAGGGAGTGTTTGCTCATTCTAGGTACTCCAAATATCACCTACGTCTCTGCTACAATGTAATAAACATGCGTTGTGAACCCACGTGAGCCATGATTGTCACAAGTTTCGCGGATTCATAGTTTTGCTCGTTTACATGGAGACGGGAGGATACAGGCATTTTCAAAAATGTCCACTTTGGAAGGTGTTTTCACTTTGTTGCATTCTCCCGAAAACGCCGTTCTCGTCTAAAGGGACCCCAGCAAACATACTTTAGTTTAGCGTTTTCTATGAACACCGTTCTCGTCTAAAGGGACCCCAGCAAACATACTTTAGTTTACCGTTTTCTATGAACACCGTTCTCGTCTAAAGAGACCCGAGCAAACATACTTTAGTTTAGCGTTTTCTATGAACACCGTTCTCGTCTAAAACGAGCCTTAGTGTTGAAGTGTCCTTGAGCAAGACTCTGAGTCTGAACCCCTAATTGCTCCCGATGTGCAGGTTGGTGCCTTGCATGGTTTCCTCCACCATCTGTGTATGAATGTGTGTGAATGGTGAATGTAATGCACAATCTATGAAAGCGCCTTGTATTGGGTAAAAGTTCTATATAAATGCACCATTTGCCTGAAAAACATGAAAATGTTTGCAAACCACTGTCCCTGGTACCACTTGAGATGGTGTTTTCTTTTTTAACTGTAGCCAGTTTCATACACTTAAAATAACAGTATTCACAGGTTTTAAGCTCTTCAGTAAACTGCCATGGATAGTCGTGCCACCTATAAGCTCCCTATACATGTTTTGACAGCTGACATCCTCCAAAGACCGATGCGATCAAATAAAGGACGCTCATGGAAACATTTGCTTCAAGGTTCGGTTGAGTGAAAGGCAAGTGGGACCATAATAAAACATAATGGCCAGTGCAGTGTGTCTGTCTTAAGGTCACTGTATTTCTCCTCCGTTATGGTGCTTGTGCAGAAGATCCAAGGCTCCACTCCGTCACTGTCTGTAATGACCTTTTGGTAAATTCAAAACCGGCCAATGTTTATTCCTAAATGTCTCATAGTTCCACACAACACATCTTCCATATAGCCATTCATATCCCCGTAGTGCTGGAACCTTGGAATGCCGTGTTGACTCAAAAGGGTGGCGGGAGATGATTTTATTGTCTTGTGATGAGTGTGAAAGGACTTTTGGCCAACAGCAAAACCAAACCGCTCCTATCCTCGGGCTTTTTCTCTTGAACACGGCGAGGAATTTGGCTCCAGAAAAGCTCTCACTTTCTACGTGGTATACTATACAGTACACAGGGCACATCTTTACCTTTTTGTTACATGTGGATTCCTCACAGAAATTCCAGCAGTGGAATTTTGTTTTTACTATTCATCCAGTCGAGATAGCATGGCACAGGACTTAAGTCATTGACTGCAGGGTAACATGTCGGTAGGGTAAACAACTCCAGAGAGCCTTCATGTTGAGCCCTAAATAGTTCCACATGCACTGAGGTTTGCGGGCCCCCCTCTTGTTCCTGGGGCCCCCCTCTTGTTCCTGGGGGAGTTCTGTTATCTGAGCATTTCCCTCAGAGGAGAGAGAGAGAGAAGTTTTTCCTCCTCCCTGTCAGAGCAAAGTAATTCCATTCCCCTCTTTCCTCCTCCTCGCCTCCATCAAACGCTGCGTGCCTCTCCCTGTGAGAGTGTTGTACACGGGGCCAAGAACCTCAAGAGCTCGCCCAGTGTTTGTCAGTTCATGTGAAATGGTGCCATAACTTAACTCATTTTGGGCGGGAACCCCTTTTTGGTGTTAGCATTATGCTATGCTTTAGCTATTGAAAAATAGCAGATCTACAAGCTCATAGCGCGCCACCAAGTGGTGCTACGAGCGTGTAGGTCTAATATTTTTTTTAAGTCGTGAAAAAGGGGCAGCAAATCTTTAAAGCAAATATTTGGAGATGGGGGTCCGTGGCCCAATAGAGATAATTCTGGGGGTCCTTGACATGAAAAAGGTTGAGCACCACTGACATAGAAACATGTTTTTTTTTAATCGACCTCAGTCCAAAATGAGTTAACACTAGTGAGACACTTGAGCTGCCGCCGCTGCCTCACAGCGGGGTGTCTCCATCTGTCCCGACACCCCTCTCTGTTCTAGTCTGACACCGACACACACAGAACATTAGCACCGTTTATTGACTTTCATATCACGTCAAGGACGGCCAACTTGATTGTGTATTTGACCACGGATAGGACCCCCATCTGTAAGGGTTTGGTCCTCATAAGAGACAATCTGTGTTACCAAATGGTACCATTATTCCAATTTTAGTTTTTAATTTTCAAAATGTCAAATCAATCAAAGAAAATAACGAGTTTGCAAACCGGCTATTTTGAATCACTGCTGAAGCATAAAATATGGTTAAATTGATCCAACACATTTTGATGCTATTTTAACTCTTGCTGAGGACCCCCTGAACCCCTTCCACTGTTGTCTTATTTCCTTTCCCATATCCATCCATGAATTCTACTGACTTGTCCCAACTCCCCGCTGAGTACTAAATAATCGCTGAATTGGCAAAGTAATGGCATGGGTATGCGTGCGTCTGAACTCAAGGTCTTGTAATATTTTCTGCTTCTCCATTGTAACTCGCAGAGGGTGGCATTCACTCAAGAGGATTTAATAATGATACAGCTGAGTCGAGTATTGGCGGAATTAGCTAAAGCTACACTTATTTGGCTTATTACAAGTTCCTTTGAATTATATCCAATGTATTATGTGACTGCCTCGCATTTGTTTAGAAAAATTATGTTCCTTTCTGAGGCACATTTCATTTCATGTAAACTGTAGTGTAACCTTTCAAGATTCATGCATGGGCGTGCCAAGATACAGTAGGTGTTGCTTCTGAACGTCAACCTCATAGAATGAGACTAGGCTTCTGAGAGCACACCACAGACTTTAGTGCAAGTCTGTACATGGTTTGAATGGCGAGTTCTGTGTTTAACATTGAGGGAGGGGAACCAGTAGATTAAATGGTAACACGTGATGCTCTCAATAAGGCGCCACCGCTGTGTCCGGGATCCACTCAAAGTTCCGACGGCACATTATTCCAACAAGGTGGCTTCGCGTGAGGTCAGGGACAGAGTTATAATTGGGCAAGTCGGTCTAACGCGCTGACTTGTAATAATGATGCTGTCCCGTTGCGTCCTGATTTGAAAAGGCAAGACACTTACCCAGTAATACCCAGTGTACTGAACTAACTATCTATAGCTGGCTCATATGGAACCTTCTGGGCTGTCGGTCAGGACATGGAGACAGACAGGACTTGTGTTATAGACTTAACTGTAGGTTCCAGGCAAGTCAAGAACATGATGGGCACAAACAATGTTTGGCTGTGGTCTAAACACAAATCAAAAGTATATTACATGAAGACGAGCGTTATCATACAAGGCCTGGCCCTATACCTACATCTCGGCCATGCTTAAGCCGTACAACCCACCACGTACCTTCAGATCGTTGGGGAGGGGGTCTCCCGACTCCCATGACATCAAAGGGCACCATATCATACCCCATAATCTGAGGGACGCAACCTTAGTGGCTCTTTTAAAATCACTGTTTTAAATACCCACCTGTACACACATGCTTTCCCCTAGATTTATTTTTATTGTTTTTACTATGTGATATTATTTTATTTTACTGCTTCTGTGTACTGCATTAACGATTTATTGTTGTTATATTCCACCCAAGTGCCTCTTAAGCTGGTGTACTGCATTTTCATATTCCACTGTAAAGCACTTTGTAACTGTTTTGAAAAGCGCTTTATAAATAAAGTGTATTCTTATTATTATTATTATTATGTCTAAAACACTGAAAAGGCACACAGCATGTACAGCATAAAGGCTACAAATGTTCCTTGCAACGAGGTGGAGAACACCAACAGGGCCTCTATAGAGCGGCGAGCGCACCTTTCCGAAAGCGATTTCACTTCTGCCCATAGGGGTCGCCACAAGTGCGCAAAGTTGCACTCTGTCGTTCGTACATTATTTCCAACCGCTGCTTCTTTGTGTCCTCCGATCACTAGTGTGCCCCGTGAGTGACACAGCCCTGGATAGGCCACCCGTCCTGGCAGAGATATACGCTTTGAGGAGCGCACTTTTGTAGTTTTAGCACTGAAACTTCATAATTGGTTCCTAATAATGTAGGAAATGACTTTGACTTTCTAACATTACCATAAATGACTTACGATGTACTAAAAACTGTCCCTCTAGACGCCCAGCAGGATAGCATATTAATTATTGTTTCACTTGAAACAATATTGTGTGATGAGTGAATAATACGCTTGAGGAATAATTTAGTCTTTTTGATGGAGAGCTTCCATTGTGATATTTGGGAGGTTTTCTTCCCCCTTGTCAAAATTATTCTATAAATAGATGCTCTAAAACAAAATGCCAACAAACCCAACCCCTATGTTGCATGTTCTGCATAATAATAACTACGGCCAGTTTAGTTACTTTAGTTTCTTCTTTTTACCAGCTCAGTGGCCTAGTAGATAGTAGGGAGTCTAGGGACTTTAAGCAACGACGGCTACGGCAGTCTGCGCCGGCAACCGGAAATGGATCAGTGCTCGATACATAAACCTGCTTGCCGTCGCAGCCCTTTCTACTACGGCAGAACCTACACTTACACGTAGTGTCTACAACGCCATGTCATAACCATGTTTATTGAAATTATAGCTGTCATACTTCTCTTATGCTGTGTAATGTGTTGGCATGCAATGAAGAAATAACACTAATACCATACAGTATGTCACATTAACCATGTTTATTAAAACGGTTTTAGAATAACACAGATTGCTCCAGCACCTTCCTCTTTCCACTGCTGATCATGTCCAGTGCATGTAAGAATTGACACACGCTGCATAGCCGCGTCACCATGGGAACCAATGTCTCTGTCGCCGACGGCTGTTTGCTTAACGATTTTGACAGCTACGGCGATGGCGTCATAGCCGCCGTAAATCTGCCTAGTGGAGCCGTCCTGAAAACCGTCGTTGCTTAAAGTCCCTAGTGTCTGTCCTGGAGGTCGGGGTTCGATCCCCGGCCAGGTCACACCAAAGACTCTGAAAAATGGGACCCAGTGCCTCCCTGCTTGACACTCAGCATCAAGGGTTGGATCGGGCGCAAGTCCCTGCGTCATGTCCACGGGGTGTACTTCTTGTACATCAAGCTGCCTCGCGCTACAGAAACAGGAGAGCCCCGATGGGCCTCATGGCTAGTTCTTTTGATTTGTATTACCAATTTAAGCCCTAGTCGTACGATGATGAATAGTCAAAATAGCCTGTCTACAAGCTCACAACACGTCACGGTGCAAGTAACGCATTGTGAGCTAACCCTAAATAACCCTGTGAGCTGCTATTTTGGAACATTTTTGCCTTTTAAAACATGCCCAAAACAAGGCCCCCAGATTGAGAGTGCTTGGAGGAGCTTGCAGTCACACAGGGGCTATGAATATTACTGTGTTGACTGTATGAATATTACTGTATTGACGGTATGTCTTGACTGGTGGCGACACAGAGCCCCAGCGGGGGATTTGTATTGTTTTCTCATATCTCTGTTGGAGTTCATCCACCTGGAATAATGCATAGTGAAAAGTCCGTTTGGCAGATTTGCAACCTGTAAACGGCTTATTTTTCTTTTTTAATTACACTGGAAAGTTTTTCTTTCTTTTTCTTTCCCCCCCCCCCCCTTCCTCTCAAATCCTTCATGTGACTCCTTGGGATTACCTCCCTGGTCTGCTATTAACCGCCAAGAGGAAAAGGAGAAATAGGCAACTTCAAGGAGATTTGGGAAATATACATTTTAAATTGCACACCTACAGAATTCAAGTATTAATTCATTTAAAATGTATTTCTTCATTAGACGGCTGAAATAAGCATGTTTCTGCGATGATTTCTTTTCATGTGGTTATCAATTTCAGAATGACCAGTACCAATATTTAACAACACAGCCAGCAAGTAGGTCAACTTAATTGTTTTTACCTTTTGTGGCACTGACACTTTTTTGGGGGTGTGACTGGACAGTGCTAGTCAGTTAGGCCAACTGTAAGTGATTGATGCACAATTTGCACATCATATCGGCAAGAACCAAACTCTGAGGGTTCAAGTTTTGTCTGTCGTGTGAATTCTGTGTGCCTGACATACTACTGTATACATTCACGAAACCACAGTTGAGACTTGGTGGGTAATGGTGTAATTTATTTCAGAACATTTCTATTCTGCTCCATCAACAACGGTGTTGATTTCCTTTCAGAAACATGACGCCCCGAAAGAGGACTACTTGCTCCAGAGAGGAAGATGCCGCCGACCCTCTCATCCCCCTCAAACGCAAGTGCAAAACTCTAAGAGAAGACCGCTGAGGAGATCAAAATGATTTTGTTTGTTTTGTGGGGTTTTTCATTTTAAAAATCTGTTTTATACAGTCAGTTGTTTAAAAGAAATACGGGTCGTTGTTAAAAATGTTTGTCATACTCCGTCATTTCACAGCTTCAATGACCTTTGAGGTACTTGACGAGCATAAAAATAAATGTTTGAGCTAATTGCCAATGCAAAATGGTCATGTGTGTAGTTTGCATGTTCTCCCTGTGTCCCCTAGGGTAGGTAGGTACCCTCACAAAAAACGTGCAGTAATCCTGGTCTCGATACTGCCTCCCTCTGGCCAGATGGAGGGCAAAGGGACTTGTTGGAAACTTGTTCCTTCCATATGGACTTTCCTCGTTGGACATATCGTGTGGAAGGAACAAAACGGGTCAGTACTTAGGTCAGTCCGTTGCTCTCCCCAGGTTGGCAGAGGGAGTGTAGCGCCCAGGATTGCACTAGAGTTGACAATTGACACTGAGTGGAAAAAATTGGGTTACAAAAACGGTGGGATAACAATTTGGTAAAAGAAAAAAAGGCTAAAGATCCACCCTGGGACTTTTTTGTTGCTGTAAAGTATATATTTGAATAGCGGCTGTATGAATGGCTCAAACTAAAAGCCCTTTATCCTTTTGTGTTTGGCTGTCAGATAAAGTGATAAACCTTTCAGCCGTTTGCGTCATGTGTGTCTTGTTTGCTGCTTCCTCCGATTATCAGAGCTGTGACACAGACGTGGCAATTGTAATTCTAGCGGAGCACCTATGGCTCTCCCATCGATCTGTGTGCGCGCACATTGTGGGGTGGCGGTCTAATTCAATAAACTGGAAATAATAGGTTTCTTAGAAATGGCCTGATAAAGGCTGAGCGGGAATAAATAAACAGGGGGAGGGGGTTGCAACTGGCGTGTGAGGGAGAGTGAATTGGAACACTTTCGGCTACAAACGTGTGATTGAAAACCTGCCTTGCCTGGAGGCTGAACAGGACGATCACGCTGAGACTTGAGTGACTCTGACCCCCAAATACAGAGACTCTCTGACAGAGACTATCCATCCATCCAGGCAAAGGTTGTAGAGCATTTCCATGCCGGCGTCACAGACGCCACTGGACACATCACCGTGACGTGACATGCACATTCCATCACACACACACCCCTCACTTCTGCGCCTCCTTACCTTCCCCACACACCCCCCTCACTTCTGCGCCTCCTTACCTTCCCCACACACACCCCTCACTTCTGCGCCTCCTTACCTTCCCCACACACCCCCCTCACTTCTGCGCCTCCTTACCTTCCCCACACACACCCCTCACTTCTGCGCCTCCTTACCTTCCCCACACACCCCCCTCACTTCTGCGCCTCCTTACCTTCCCCACACACCCCTCGCTTCTGCGCCTCCTTACCTTCCCCACACACCCCCCTCACTTCTGCGCCTCCTTACCTTCCCCACACACACCCCTCGCTTCTGCGCCTCCTTACCTTCCCCACACACACCCCTCACTTCTGCGCCTCCTTACCTTCCCCACACACACCCCTCACTTCTGCGCCTCCTTACCTTCCCCACACACACCCCTCGCTTCTGCGCCTCCTTACCTTCCCCACACACAGCTGCAAAACGGGTTATCCCGGCTGGAACAGCAGGCATGTCACTCTGTGTTTCAAACCACAGCAGAGTGCCATGCCTGGCTCTAGATCCACGCTTGGACTTCGGGGAGGCAGCAGCAGGCTGTTATCTTGGGTACCAGACCTAGGAACCAGCAGCAGGCTGTTATCTTGGGTACCAGACCTAGGAACCAGCAGCAGGCTGTTATCTTGGGTACCAGACCTAGGAACCAGCAGCAGGCTGTTATCTTGGGTACCAGACCTATAGGAACCAGCAGCAGGCTGTTATCTTGGGTACCAGACCTATAGGAACCAGCAGCAGGCTGTTATCTTGGGTACCAGACCTAGGAACCAGCAGCAGGCTGTTATCTTGGGTACCAGACCTATAGGAAGTAGGAACCAGCAGCAGGCTGTTATCTTGGGTACCAGACCTATAGGAAGTAGGAACCAGCAGCAGGCTGTTATCTTGGGTACCAGACCTAGGAACCATCCACACACATTTTCCACGATTTCCGATGGAACTCACCCGCACCCTATTTGTCTACTACTGAACGGAAAAACATTGAGAGGTTGCTGGGGGAAAAACACTTTTGATGGAAGCGGATAAGGTTGCCTCGCCTCGGCAAAGTGAAACAAACTGGAAGATTGACAATTTTCCATGGTAATTAAATAATGATTTTTGTTCCTGGTCTCTGCCTAAACAAGCACTCGCTAGCTGAAAGAAGCTGGGAAGGTGCTTTGATGCATCGTGGTGTCTGTGCAGAACTCAAATAGCTGCAGACAATACTTTATTTTCCGTTTGTGTGCTTGGCCTTGGAGTGTCAAATTGGTGAAGGTTTACCACCAAAGGATAATGCATGCAGTCGCAGCAGCCAATGTGGTTACGGTATTTAGTCTCTTGTTAATACTTTTCATTGGTTCAATATTTATTTATTAAGCCCACAGACATGGGCATTAACTTTTTGAAATGTTTTAAATAAAGTGAAAATGGCAGATCTATGAGCCCATGATGTAATCGTCTCTTTTCACTACTGTTGTACAACACTGTGAGGCATTGGTTTTCAACCCTTTTCAAATCAAGACCCTTTTTTTATTCAGCATTTGAGCCACAGACCACCATTTGAGCCACATACCACCATTTGAGCAACAGACCACCATTTGAGCCACATACCACCATTTGAGCAACAGACCACCATTTGAGCCACATACCACCATTTGAGCAACAGACCACCATTTGAGCAACAGACCACCGTTTGAACAAAAGACCACCATTTGAGCAACAGACCACCATTTGAGCAACAGACCACCATTTGAGCCACAGACCACCATTTGAGCAACAGACCACCATTTGATGAGATTTAGCCTCTCAGACCCCAAACCATTCCTCACTGTATTGATGTGGCACCATAGGAGAGATAACAGGGCAAACGATCAAAATAACAATTCTTCTACTTTTTCTAATATGTAGTCGTCTTGTAAATCAAGTAATGCTGATGTTTAACAATACTTTAACTCTTGAGAGCGTACAATGAAACCAAATGGACCCGTACGGGTCATTTTACGCCCTCAAGAGTTAAAGGAAAAAAAAATTAGATACAATTTCTGTCTGATGGAAACAATATGAAATATGGATATACAATTTCTGTCTGATGGAAACAATATGAAATATGGAGATGCAAGGTTCTGCCTGATGGAAACAATATGAAATATGGAGATGCAAGGTTCTGCCTGATGGAAACAACATGTAGTAGCCTACAGAGTTTAAGTTTGAAATCACAGAAGAGCACAGTGGCCTACAACAGTAATTTAGTAAATCCCAGCCATCTGGCACTGACACAACTAAAGCTTGAGGTATTTGCAAATAACAGCTCCTGTTTGATCCAGGTGTGCTAGGATTTAGATTGTGTTCTTATTGAAGTAATCCCCCCTTTTTTTCTCCCTCTCCTTTTTGGAAATGGTGAGTTTGGCCGAGTGAATATGATGGGATCGAATACTCCATCGTTGGAACACCGAGGGAGGCCTACAGTGGTGTAAAGTAAGTACATTTACTAAAGTATATTGAGGTCTTTGCACTTTACTTGAGTATTTCCAATACTTTTACTGCTACTCCACTACACCTCGGATCTAGATATTGTACTTTTTCTCCACTACATATATTGAAAACTTTATTTACTTTTTAGATTTTGGTTATTATTACAAGACAATCGTTATGATTAACCACTTCAGCCCTCTGTACATTTTTGCTCATCTACAAGCTCAGCTTGTGGACCTGCTATTTTCATCTACAAGCTCAGCTTGTGGACCTGCTATTTTCATCTACAAGCTCAGCTTGTGGACCTGCTATTTTCATCTACAAGCTCAGCTTGTGGACCTGCTATTTTCAAAATGTTGTTCAAAACTTGAAATTAGACATTCTGTACAACGAGTACTTTCGACTTTGGGAACTTAAGTACATTTTAATACCAATACTTTGGGACTTTCACTTGTAGCCGTGTTTCTACAGTACATTAGCAGTATTGACATATACTTTTACTTGTAGCAGTGTTTCTACAGTACATTAGCAGTATTGACATATACTTTTACTTGTAGCCGTGTTTCTACAGTACATTAGCAGTATTGACATATACTTTTACTTGTAGCCGTGTTTCTACAGTACATTAGCAGTATTGACATATACTTTTACTTGTAGCAGTGTTTCTACAGTACATTAGCCGTATTTACGTATACTTTTACTTGTAGCAGTGTTTCTACAGTACATTAGCAGTATTAGAAATGTGGGTACTTTTCCCACCACCGGAGGTCTAGTTTCTTCCTCAGAATGTGCTAGTATATATATATATATTTCCTCAGAATGTGCTAGTATGCATTCCATAATTGTCCCTCTTCCAAAAGGTACGGTACAACCATGACAGCCTTTTGTCCAAGTTAAGAACCAGAAAGTCCTAAATGATTGAAGCTGCCTCTCTGCAGATGTCCTAAGACATGGATGACCAATCTGAATGACATGGTCAGAGATCTAACTTAATCTTTGCCTTGAGGGAAGTATATCTCAAAGCATCCCAAAGAACCCCGCGATGAACAACACATTCTGTCCCCCTGACTGCAGTTCATTTAGACCTGACATTCTACAAATGTCTTCTAAATCCTGACCGTTTTCTGAAAAACCTGTGTTTCTATATCAGTGGTTCTCAAACATTTTCATGTCAAAGACACCCCAAAAATATATGTAATTGGCCGCCGACACAGCGACCCCCACCAGAAGCAAAGATTTTAGTTAAAAACGTCCGCTCTGAAAGAATATATATTAAAAGATTTCCAACACATTTTCTACAGTTTTTCAAAAATAGCAGATCTACAAGCTCGTGAGCTTGTAGATCTGCTATTTTTCAATGGCTAAAATACGACATAATGCTTGAAAAACACCAAAAATGGATTCAAGTCCGGGAATGGGTTAAAAGCATTGCCCTATAAGATCCAGCTGAAATTAATTATGCATGTTGAAATATGCCAGTCTCTTTATACAGCAGGCCATCTGATACGGACTGTACTAGCTGTCAAAACAACTGTCATGGTGATAGGCCGCTATACAACATCTGGTAAGACTGCTCCATTATTCCTCTCTTCTGCTTTGTTGACGGCTTGTCAGAAAGTCGAATGCTCACGAAAAAATGAAGGCCTGGGTGCCGAAGCTCAACTGTAGGAGGTAGTCCTACGTACTGTACATGTACATGTGACTTGCTGATCAATATATGCAGACTGTTGACCTGCTACCTTTAAACACATCTTAAATCTGAGGACTTTTTTGTATACTATTTAAATTAAATAGTCTTGAGGAAAACATGCTTATTTGTCCTAAAGTGGCTGCAAACGATTGCTGCTGTTTGTTTAAAAATGGCGTTCTACATCCTCTATAAAACATAATGACGCAATGTGACATAGCTCTGTTTACACATGCTGTACCCCCGCCTCCATACTGTATTCTGTTTACACATGCTGTACCCCCGCCTCCATACTGTATTCTGTTTACACATGCTGTACCCCCGCCTCCATACTGTATTCTGTTTACACATGCTGTACCCCCGCCTCCATACTGTATTCTGTTTACACATGCTGTACCCCCGCCTCCATACTGTATTCTGTTTACACATGCTGTACCCCCGCCTCCATACTGTATTCTGTTTACACATGCTGTACCCCCGCCTCCATACTGTATTCTGTTTACACATGCTGTACCCCCGCCTCCATACTGTATTTACACATGCTGTACCCCCGCCTCCATACTGTATTCTGTTTACACATGCCGTACCCCCGCCTCCATACTGTATTTACACATGCTGTACCCCCGCCTCCATACTGTATTTACACATGCTGTACCCCCGCCTCCATACTGTATTTACACATGCTGTACCCCCGCCTCCATACTGTATTTACACATGCTGTACCCCCGCCTCCATACTGTATTTACACATGCCGTACCCCCGCCTCCATACTGTATTTACACATGCTGTACCCCCGCCTCCATACTGTATTCTGTTTACACATGCCGTACCCCCGCCTCCATACTGTATTTACACATGCTGTACCCCCGCCTCCATACTGTATTTACACATGCTGTACCCCCGCCTCCATACTGTATTTACACATGCTGTACCCCCGCCTCCATACTGTATTCTGTTTACACATGCCGTACCCCCGCCTCCATACTGTATTTACACATGCTGTACCCCCGCCTCCATACTGTATTTACACATGCTGTACCCCCGCCTCCATACTGTATTCTGTTTACACATGCCGTACCCCCGCCTCCATACTGTATTTACACATGCCGTACCCCCGCCTCCATACTGTATTTACACATGCTGTACCCCCGCCTCCATACTGTATTTACACATGCTGTACCCCCGCCTCCATACTGTATTTACACATGCTGTACCCCCGCCTCCATACTGTATTTACACATGCTGTACCCCCGCCTCCATACTGTATTTACACATGCTGTACCCCCGCCTCCATACTGTATTTACACATGCCGTACCCCCGCCTCCATACTGTATTTACACATGCTGTACCCCCGCCTCCATACTGTATTCTGTTTACACATGCTGTACCCCCGCCTCCATACTGTATTTACACATGCTGTACCCCCGCCTCCATACTGTATTTACACATGCTGTACCCCCGCCTCCATACTGTATTTACACATGCTGTACCCCCGCCTCCATACTGTATTTACACATGCTGTACCCCCGCCTCCATACTGTATTCTGTTTACATATGCCGTACCCCCGCCTCCATACTGTATTCTGTTTACACATGCCGTACCCCCACACATGCCATATAGCAATCACGGCTAGTAAATTCAGAAATAATAACAGAGTGACAAATACAAAAAAAAAAACTAAAACACACACAATAACAAAACACGAACTTCAAGCTGCAATGTCTTTTTGACATGATGCTTAACCACCATGTAATTGTCTTACTATTGATAGAACAGGCAAAGCAATCATCTCTAGTCTGGAAGGATAGCTGTTGTTGCAATCAGTTATCCAATCCAAGAGACAAAATGAAAGTTATACGGTAATCAAAGCCAGGAAATTAAATGATTACTCCGTAATGACTTCCAGTTTACACTAAGGAAGTTACAGACTGCCTGATTAGTTGGTTGTGCACCTTGTTGTGCAGTAAACAAATAGCCAATCTTGGATCACAATGTGCTATGAGCTTTTAGATTGGCTATTTTTGGTGCGTGTGTGACACCAGCACACAACTAATTATAAAACCGGCTTTAAAAGTAGTGGAGATATTTTTATTCTAAATGTCATGCATGCTATTTTACTGATGGTTAGGTTGATGCATAGGTTGTATCCTCACAACTAAGTCCTGTTAACTAGGCCTGCATCATGAACCTGCATCTGTGAAACATTTATTTTTGTCTATACTATATGCCAACTAAAGATTCACAGTGACATTAGGGTATCCAAGCACGGCTACCTGGAATGTTTGAATTGAGTTTGAATTAAAATTATAGCAGTTTACTCCCATTTTTACTGTCTCGTCAACAAAATGTCGAAAAACCAATAGTTGCATTGTTATTGTTATTTAACTTTTTGAGGACACGGGTTTTCCAAGTGTGTGTGGCCACTGGTTCAAGGAACACAAGAAGTGTGTCCAGGCCAAGAGAAGTTCATACTTATGATGTAAACTCTGTGTGAACTGCAGCTCCTGAGAACAGATATATTGGTCTTTGGCTTGGTCCTTTTCCAGATAGATCAGTGTAGTCAAAGTCGTACGATTAGTCACGCACGTTACCGCAGTGAAATCTGTTCTCCGCATTTGACCCATCTCTTGGAGCGGTGAGCCGCAGCATGCGCTGCGCTTGGAAATCATTAGTTGATTTGACCCTCAATCCAACCCATTGATGCTGAGTGCCAAGCAGGGAGGCATTGGGTTTTTACAGTCTTTGGTATGACCCGGCCGGGGATCGAACCGCCAACCTCCCAGTTTCAGGGAGGACACTCTAACCCCAAGGCCACTGTCTGGTGAGAGATAAGAGAGACATTTGCAATATATCATCATTGTTGGGAAAAGTACTCACTTTTCTTTACTTAAGTAAAAGTATCAATTTTGCATTCAGTACATTGTAGAAATACTCAATGTACAAAAGTATTGCCAAATTCGAAATGTGCTTATCCTATAAAAGAAGCTCTCGTCACACTGATTTCGCTGATGAAATCACGCTCAGCCTCTCCTTCAATCTCTTGAGCAGTCCTCCAACTGAGTTGGTCTTTATCTCAACGAGACAGAAACTGAATACGTAAATGTATGCAAAACCAACAATAACTTCGCTATTAAAACACTTAAAGGACCACTTCACCACTTTATATCTTCATATAATAGGTCCTCATTATAATCATGATAAAATGGCACCATTTTTTTGTCTCATAGGAGGGCTGTGGGCAGTTGAGAAATGTTTTAACGCAGCGTGCAATTTACGTGAAATCTTTCATACATGTTCTTACTAGGCTGAGGAATATATCCCACCCTTTTCACATTGGCCTGTTGTAGCGCCACCAACAGGTTGATTTTTGCAAAACACATTTTTGTAACAAAATGCCTCAAATCATCAAATTGCCATCAATGGTGTAAGAACAAATGGCACCCTTTTCACATTGGCCTATTATAGCGCCACCAGGAGGCCACACCAGTCCTGGTGGAGACCTGTGCCCCGAGGGGCACTTTTTCTTGTTTTGTTTTGTTTTCCCAAACATTTTTTTTAATAAGCAAAAAAGAACAGACTACAAGCTCACAACACATCATGGTGCAACATGTGTGAGATAGTACAGTAGATCAGCTGTTTTCACTAATTGTCGTATACAACCATTTTCTGTAGGTCTTAAATGGTTAAATTCCCTTTGTTTCACCCTGCATTTTCCTCAAAGTGTCCCCTATCATTTTGGAAGGCCTCACTGTTTGTCTGCCTGCTGACATTGGCCGATACTTGCAATTTGAATGAATCCCACCCAGCGAGCTGAAATAG
The DNA here is from genome assembly GCF_963924005.1 of Protomyctophum bolini. Taxonomy (NCBI): domain Eukaryota; kingdom Metazoa; phylum Chordata; class Actinopteri; order Myctophiformes; family Myctophidae; genus Protomyctophum; species Protomyctophum bolini. The sequence continues at coordinate 21,507,617 of NC_137863.1, forward strand.
AATGGAAATAGATATTTTTTTCTTCCAAAAGTAAGGGACACTTTCATGCAAATAAATGGATATTTTGCATATTTTACCAGCTTTGTTTTCCCAGAATATGTTTCATGGCATGCAATGACTGTCTTGAGTGACATTCTACCACAAATATACTGTACTATTTGTTTCATTTCTCAAACCATAATTAAGTGATTTGACATGGCACACGTCTCTCTGTCATCCAGATGCAATTTCTTGATTTAATGGGAACATTATGACAAAGACAACTGATTTCTAAATCGTGCCTGCAGTTTATAGGCAATCATCAGACTCGGTTCTTTTCTTTTAGAGGAGACTATTGTAAGTTCCGGAGACGTGCAGAGAATGTTAGAGAGTTGTTACTGGAGATGCAGCCGCTACACTATGGATTTCTACACAAATTCATGCTGTGTTCAAGGTTGAGGTTCATTTTGTTGAACGCTTATTTACACTTTTCAGTTTCAAGTCTGTATATACATTGTGTGTGGTGTGTGCGTTCACGCGCGCTGAGAGAGAGTGAGTTTATTTTTTTAAAGCATGACCTCTAGAGGGCAAGCCATCTAGAGGGGGGTGTGTGTGTGTGTGTGTGTGTGTGTGTGTGTGCGCTGTGTGTCTCAGTCATCAAGATGGATATCTTACCCTACATTAATTTCATCAGCTCAATGATCCCACTGTCACATCCAACAGGATATTGGCAAATTAACTAAACTTCTTATCACAAAGCTATGTTTGGAATCGTGGGCGACCTGGTATAAGGTGGTCAACGCTTCAATTAAAAATAATCAGGTAGGGGGGATGGCCATGTCCTCATTTTCAATGTCCTCATGTATCACTGAGCGTTTGTATTATGAAGTTTCAACTATTAATTATATATACGGTTACTGCCCGGACAGCAACAATATAGTATATCATATAATTAAATATACAAAAGAAAATAACAAAATGTTTTATGGTCATGATTTACCAAAGAGCCTGGATGGGTTGATTCTAGGCTTAAAATATGAATCGGTGGAACCAGAAAATGTGTTCTACTGCTATGCCCTATACCAGGGTTGGGCAACTGGCGGCCCAAAGTGGTGACCTCACCACAAAGCGGTGACCTCGCCCCAAAGCGGTGACCTCGCCCCAAAGCGGTGACCTCGCCCCAAAGCGGTGACCTCGCCCCAAAGCGGTGACCTCGCCCCAAAGTGGTGACCTCACCACAAAGCGGTGACCTCGCCCCAAAGCGGTGACCTCGCCCCAAAGCGGTGACCTCGTCGCTTTGCGGTGACCTCGCTGCAAAGCGGTGAGCTCGCCCCAAAGCGGTGACCTCGCTGCAAAGCGGTGACCTCGCCCCAAAGCGGTGACCTCGCTGCAAAGCGGTGACCTCACGGTGACCTCGCCGCTTTACGGTGACCTCGCGGTGACCTCGCTGCAAAGCGGTGACCTTGTGGTGACCTCGCTGCAAAGCGGTGACCTCGCGGTGACCTCGCTGCAAAGCTGTGACCTCGTGGTGACCTCGCCGCAAAGCAGCAACTTTCTTTACATGGGACTCAAGGGTCATCCTGCTGTCAAAATGTACACCCAGGTTTTTGACTGTTGATTTTACATTGATTTATTAGCTGCCAGTGGGCCAAGGGACTGTCTAATAATGTGGGAACTAGCCTCTGGGCCAATGATGAGGATTTCAGTTTTGTCTGCGTTGAGCTGTAGAAAGTTTTGTGCCATCCAGTTTTTTATAGCGGATAGGCAGTCGTGCATGATTGAGAGTTTACCGAGGTTGTCTTGCTTGAATGAGAGATAGATCTGCCGTAACAATGGTATGAGATACCTTCAAAGCTGTTGATAAGGGAGCCCAGGGGGAGCATGTAGAGTGAGAAGAGGATTGGACCAAGTATGGATAAAAAGATCAACAATATGTACACATCACGGAGTGAGACAACAAGTGAAATGTCAATAAAGCTGCAGCCTCTTGCTGAAAGAAAACATGAATAATCTGTCTGGCAGGACTGAAAGCAGCTCAGAGGATTGGAGCGTTGGAAACCTCCCCAAGACTCTTTGGCTTTGTAACGTTGCTTAGCTGCAACTGACTATCCGGATGGTGGAGGGATAGTTGTTTGTATTGTCCATATATGTTTATTTTATTTATTTGATATGGACATAAAAATTACATTGCTCATTGCACAGTTGTACAAATTGTAGATTTGATTTAGATCAAGATTTAGATTTAGATAGATTAGTTCTAGTTTTCACCACTTGTCCACAGGAGACTTTACCAAAGAAATGCAGTGACACTATATTTAAAAAAACACCCAATCAAATACAAAAAAAGTATACGTTCTAATAATATTTACAGCTAAATTACAATACCCATTACATAATCTCCAATACACAAGTAAACATAATCACTCTAGTAACCAGTCAGAAGCTATACATGTGAACACAGTTGATTTGATTTCAACCATAGTTTGAGTCCTCTGTAGAACACGTTACCGTCTGTCTCTAGTTTTAGAACCATAGTTTGAGTCCTCTGTAGAACACGTTACCGTACGTCTCTAGTTTTAGAACCATAGTTTGAGTCCTCTGTAGAACACGTTACCGTCTGTCTCTAGTTTTAGAACCATAGTTTGAGTCCTCTGTAGAACACGTTACCGTCTGTCTCTAGTTTTAGAACCATAGTTTGAGTCCTCTGTAGAACACGTTACCGTCCGTCTATAGTTTTAGAACCGTAGGCAAAGAGTTCCATAGTTTGCTCCCTTTACCGAGAGGGCAAACTGTCCGAATGAGTTGTTACACCTAACTAATACAGTTACCACTTGTTGAGGCTCGTGTGGTTGCTCTACGAGAGCTCGGAAGTCTATCAACCAGTCCAGAGAACAAAGGTGAAACATGACCATGTAAACAATTTGATAGTAGAAAAAAACATTTTCAAACGTAAAAAGGTTGTTTTTTTAAGATACCACAAAGGTGCCAAAGATACCTCATCGGTTTTTGATCCAATGAGATAATAGTAATATTACAGTAGGCTACCGTTAGCATTTCACATTTCACATTATTGTAGGAGTGAGTATCAAATAAATCCTCTTGAATCTACTATCAAGTCTTATATATCGAGTATAACTTGGGCTTAAATGTCTTGATCCACACGATGCCTCCGGCTGTGAATGCATGATGACAGAATGAAGTGCTTATTACTAGGTTGTCTTGACAGCTGCGGACGTCTCTCTCTCTCTCTCTCTCTCTCTGTGGGGTTAAACTAAGTCTGATCTTTTCACAAAGACATGTCGTAATGTGTGGAGAAAATGTAGAACGACCTTGCGTAACCCCTGTGCTAATCTCTTAGAGTAGAGGTTAATTACGGGTTAAAGCGAATATCAACGTCTACTTAACATTGAATGATCTTGATGGGGGTCTCACCTGAGGCACCGCTTTGACACGGACTTGGTTTGGTAGATAGCCTAATACCTCTGAGCAGTGTTGTGTTAAATTGCACTAGATTCAGTACAAGGTGCAATACAACCCAAAATGTTCATGGATTATGCTACACCTTAAGCCATTTAAATCCTGACAGCTTTCTGAAAAACCCATGTTTCTGTCAGTGGTTCTCAAACATTCTCATGTCAAGGACCCCCAAGATTATATGTAATTAGCCGCCGACCCCCATCTGAAAATATGTTGTTCCAGTGACTCCCCCAGAAACAAAGATTTTAGTTAAAAATCTGGTGAATAGTGCATTTATATAGCGCCTTTATCCAAGGCTATTTACATAGATTGTGTATTACATTCGCCCATTCACACACACATTCATACACCGATGGCAGCTGAAACCATGCCAACGCCAACCAGCACATCAGGAGCAATTAGGGGTTCAGAGTCTTGCTCAAGAACACTTCAACACTAACTCTGGGGGGAGCCCGCCAGCCCGGGTTCGAACTGGCAACCTTGCGGTTACCATCCAGCCACTCTACCCCTGAGCCACCGCCGCCTTGAAAGAATATATATTCAAAGATTTGTGCCAAATGCATTTTCACGATTTTTCAAAAATAGCGGACCTACTTTAGATCTGCTATTTTTCAATAGCTAAAGTATAACATAATCCTCAAAACACCAAAAGGGGTTCCCGTACTGAATGGATTAAGCCATTTTATTTTTTACACACACTGGTAATTCGGCGATAATATTCTAATGGCATCATATCGTGTCTGTTTACAGTGGTGTTGTGGACTAATTTAATTCCAGCGTAAACCTGGCATCTCATCGGTTCCCCAATTCAATTTGGACTTACAAAAAAACCCCCCCAAAATAACCTTCCTGGAAGCTGAGTTTATTTGACGGTATCTTCAGTTGATGATTTCAAGGGTGTCCATGTTCATCTTCTTCATCTTCCTCCTGATCCGATAATGACATTCTGAACGGGAACCCCTTTTGGTGTTTTAAACATCATTTTATACTTTAGCTATTGAAAAATAGCAGATCTACAAGCTCGCGTGTTGGGATAAAGTAGACCTTTTAGCAGATACCATTACTCATAAAAGTGTGCACCCTAGCTGTACTCAAGCGAGGTCACAGAGTGACAGAAAGATTCCATATAGTGTTTGAAAAAGTAGAGACATGTCAGAATTCTCCAGGACAGACAACCCCTCTGGCCTGCGCTTCAAGGGGCGCCCCGATCAACAGACTGATCCAATCTGATTCGATCATATCTCATGTCTCTACTTTTTCAGACACTATATAGTCACTCTGTGACCTTGCTTGAGCACAGCTAGGGTGCACACTCTTAATGGTAACTGCTTAAAAGGTCTACTTTATCCCAACACGCGGCAACGAGTGCCGCACTACGAGCTTGTAGGTCTGCTATTTTTGTGTGGTGGATATCTTTCAATATTCTTTCAGAGCGTTTTTAACTCAAATCTCTGCTTCTGGGGGGGGGGGGGGGGGGGGATTTAGAAGGCATTTGTAGAATCGAGCTCGGGTCTAAATGCGATATATTGCATGTTTATGATTTTTATCACCTCTTTATGACCTCTCTCATGTTGCTATTTAGAGCGAGAAATTCAATTAGCGCCATCACCGCCATGCCTTCCACAGATTCCTATAGCAGATCAGTCTCTCAACGTGTCGCAAACATGATGCATTATGAGCTTATCTTTGCAGAAGAGCTTTGGTGTATAGACCCCCATTTGGAAAAGAGTTTGTGGCAGGGAGTATAGGGACTCAGGGAGGGACCCCTACAGTATATGAGAAGATTATGGTAACCGGAGTGGTTGCCTTAAATACCATTTATTTCCGGCGACCTTGCCCTCGGTTGGGGCGGTTCTGGTGCTCGTTTCACTGAGGAATAAGGTTAGAAAAACATTTTGGCTTATAGGCATAATTCAGGTTTAACCGTTTAGGCCTAATTTACTGAGGTTACGTTTACCAGGCAGACACCGTTGTACAGTTCATAGTTTTCTGAGGTTATGTTCCCACGCAGACACCGTTGTACAGTTCATAGTTTTCTGAGGTTATGTTCCCACGCAGACACCGTTGTACAGTTCATAGTTTACTGAGGTTATGTTACCAGGCAGACACCGTTGTACAGTTCATAGTTTTCTGAGGTTATGTTCCCACGCAGACACCGTTGTACAGTTCATAGTTTTCTGAGGTTATGTTCCCACGCAGACACCGTTGTACAGTTCATAGTTTACTGAGGTTATGTTACCAGGCAGACACCGTTGTACAGTTCATAGTTTTCTGAGGTTATGTTCCCACGCAGACACCGTTGTACAGTTCATAGTTTACTGAGGTTATGTTCCCACGCAGACACCGTTGTACAGTTCATAGTTTTCTGAGGTTATGTTCCCACGCAGACACCGTTGTACAGTTCATAGTTTACTGAGGTTACGTTTACCAGGTAGACACCATTGTACAGTTCATAGTTTACTGAGGTTATGTTACCAGGCAGACACCGTTGTACAGTTCATAGTTTACTGAGGTTATGTTACCAGGCAGACACCGTTGTACGGTTCATAGTTTACTGAGGTTATGTTACCAGGCAGACACCGTTGTACAGTTCATAGTTTACTGAGGTTACGTTTACCAGGCAGACACCGTTGTACAGTTCATAGTTTTCACACGACACACAACAGCACGTGCACCAAGGCACCGTGCCCAATCAATCATGATTAGAGGAAGGCCCCTCTCATCCTGATTGGATGGAGGCTGGCTAACCCTAGCCAAATACGGAAGCTATGGTTTCTTGACCCCAGGGGTTAACTGGGGACAAGGAAGGAACTCCTTATAGGTCAGCACACTCTATAGTAGGATTATATATAGATATTTGAATTAAGTGCATTCACTGAATATATAGAATTTCCCAAACTATTACATTTTCAAGATTTTTTGTTTAATTCATTAAAACATCAATATACAAGCATTCTCAATGTAAATTTTTTAATTGCGAAGACCAAATTTTTTTTTTTCCGACCGCGGTCGAGATCATGGATTTCACAATGCCATGCCAGACTTCCCGGTCCTTCATTGCCACCCCCATAGTTCCTGCTTACTGATGCATGTGTCCCTAGCGATGACATCAGGGAACGACAGTTTTCTACCTCTGGTCTGCTTTGAAGCAGGACTCCAGAGAAGAAGGGAATATATACTGTATAGGTTACGAGCTCATGATGCATTGAAGTGACACATTGTGGGCTTGCAGATGGGCTGTGATGGAATAGCCGAAATATAAATTATGGTCAAAGTGCATATATTGTTCCTCATTTTGCTGCGGCGCCCCGTCAAGGACCCCACTTTGGGAACCAGTGATGTATACATTTCTTATTGTAAAACATCAACACATATCTACAGTACAGTATTGTAAAGCAATCTGGCCTGAAGGCAACATCAGTCAAGGGAAGTGTCTAGGGTTCAAAATCGAAGTATAATGTAATGGTCCATTACACGACGAACACGTACCCCCTAAAAATGCTGAATCATGTACTTGGATATAGATATTATTCCTTGAAATTAGTACGTGGTACAATTTCCCAGCTAGAGTCGTTGGCTCATCTATTTCTTCTTTCTTCTATTTAAAGATTTAATATAACCTCTTCTCATATATCTCAGCTTTGGAATGTCATTTTCGGAGTAAAAGCTCCAGGTCGAGATAAAGTGATTTCAGCCTTTCTATTTAGGGAAGATGGAGTTGGAAAGAGCCATAAGGATGTTCAGTGGGGCGGCAGCATCCTTCAATCCCTGATAATTGGAATCTAAATGGAAAGGTAGCAGACCCTCAAGGGATTGGACTCTGATTTCATCTATTTAGCTGTCAATTCAAATAAGGCTCATTCATAGTCTGGATTTCCGGTGGTGAGCTGACCACCGCTCCGGTGGTGAGCTGACCACCGCTCCGGTGGTGAGGTGACCACCACTCCGGTGGTGAGGTGACCACCGGAGCTGAAATAACGTTGAGCGGTGGTGAGTAAAAACAGAGAGAAGGGCTGGAGCGGTGGCGGTGGTTTACTCTTTAATCTAAGCCTTAGATTACTCTGTGGCTACAACAACTCCTGATTAAGTCGTAGTAGCCACGGAGTAATCTAAGCCTTAGATTACTCTGTGGCTTCTACAACTCCTGATTAAGTCGTAGTAGCCACAGAGTAAACTAAGCCTTAGATTACTCTGTGGCTACAACAACTCCTGATTAAGTCGTAGTAGCCACGGAGTAAACTAAGCCTTAGATTACTCTGTGGCTACAACAACTCCTGATTAAGTCGTAGTAGCCACGGAGTAAACTAAGCCTTAGATTACTCTGTGGCTACAACAACTCCTGATTAAGTCGTAGTAGCCACAGTCTGAGCGGTGGAAGTGGACAGCAACTTCCTCTGGTTGCTGTCCACTTCATTTAAGATTAAAAGCAACCAAAGTGCCAAACAGCATACACATGGTTAAAATGATCACAGCTAACTAAACCATCACTTATTCTCATATAATAAATGATGATCCTCTGAAATGCATCATTTACCTCGGCGTTGTGTCGACGTGGAGCAGATGGCTTACCAGATGCAGTGCTCTGTGAGCCCTTTTTGTTTTCTAGCAGTGTCTCCTTAATTCTACTCTTAAAGCCACAATCACTGATACAAAGAAACAAAGTACAGTAGCCCCACCACCAAATAATACATAAAATAGCAGCTTTTAATCTGTAGGTCATTATAGGTTTGTTTGTGTTGGTAATTTGTAAACAGAGTAAAACAGACATATAATTTGATTTATGATGGGGTAGAGAATTAAGTTCCAAATAGCATTATTCCTCTAGTCTAAATCTACAAATCAAACTGGTTAATAAGAATGTACAGTATGTGCTTATAATCCCAATTTATATGTTCTAGACAAAATCCAATGATTAAATGAAACATTACCCATCCATCACATCAACTTTGGGGGTTTTTCCATAGAAGAACTTAACCAACATAAATTGTGGTCCTACCTGACAAGCTGTGATCTGCAATGACAACGCAATTTTCCGGTACTTACTGTAATCTTTGAATTTAGTATTGCATTTCTGGCTTTGTATGTATTTATTTTGGCTGACTGTTGCTGGAGTTTGAAGTTTAGTTGAGGATGACATTTCCCTGGGATTCCCTTGCTATATTCCCGCGGGATGGGATTACATTTTTTTATTATTCCCGGGATTGGGACGCGAATCACGAGATGGGAATTAATTCAATTCATTTTTTTAAGGGGCGCCAGCCCCTCCTATACACAGGTTTAATGTTTGTCTTTAGTTCAATGTTTTTTTTTGTAAACGCATTGACAATGAAGGGAAAATGTCATATGTCATTTACGTCATATTGTCTCTTTATTGTTAACAGCGTTTAATGTTTTACATCACCTAATCAACAGTACGGGTGTCAACATGAGTTACACGTAAAACTTACCTGATTGTATTAAGTCTGATTGTATTAATAATAATAATAATACATTTTATTTATAACGCACTTTACATTTGAAACAAATCTCAAAGTCTCCAAACTCTAGCTCACTGTACTGTGAGTCTGACCATGGTTCTGTGGCTCCAAACTCTAGCTCACTGTACTGTGAGTCTGACCATGGTTCTGTGGCTCCAAACTCCAGCACTATACTGTGAGTCTGACCATGGTTCTGTGGCTCCAAACTCTAGCTCACTGTACTGTGAGTCTGACCATGGTTCTGTGGCTCCAAACTCTAGCTCACTGTACTGTGAGTCTGACCATGGTTCTGTGGCTCCAAACTCTAGCTCACTGTACTGTGAGTCTGACCATGGTTCTGTGGCTCCAAACTCTAGCTCACTGTACTGTGAGTCTGACCATGGTTCTGTGGCTCCAAACTCTAGCTCACTGTACTGTGAGTCTGACCATGGTTCTGTGGCTCCAAACTCCAGCACTACTGACCATGTGGTTCTTAATGTAATGGTCGTGTTACTTGTGTATAGGGCTGGGTGACCTGTTACCCATTTGTTCCATGATTTGGTTAAGTTACTGTAGGAAAGATATTTTGTATTTTTGGTTTCCTTTAGGTTTGGTCAGAACCATATTATTTTTGTTTGTAGTTGTTTGTTGTAGTTCTCCTCCCTGGAGTTTTGGTCCCCAGTGGTGCCCGTACCCTGAGGTAATGTTCTCTTAAAAGATGTCCAGTGTCCAGTGTTGGCAGACAGAGTCTGTGATGATACATCCACTATCCAGTCTGACAAGGGCATTCATGCGTAATTTAATATTTTGTAGGGGTGCATCAGCAGCATAATTGCATTCCGTCTGGTTGGGTTCCAGCTGGAGAACTGTGATGCAGTTATCCCCCCCTGGTTGTCTATCCTTTTCTTGTCTCTCGCAACTTGTCAAAATATTGTCCTGTCTTGTCAAAATATTTTGTATAGGCCTATAGGCGTCACTGAAGAAACCTGACTGCAAGTTGTCAGTGTTGAAACGACGTCATCAAGATACTCAGATGTAGGCTATTTATTTAATCTTCTAAAGTCCAAGTTGCATGACAGTCCAATTATGGCCAAATATGAACATGCCCGAGTCCCGACATCAGTACACATCATCCCCTAAATGATTTGATTGAGTTTTATTATGAACAGCCGAGAGTAATGCCACAGGGGGTCCCACAGTGACGTAGACTCCGTGGGGGGCGGTGGGGCTCGAGCCCCCATGAGGAATTGGACCTGAATATAGCCTATATATTCGCCTCGGTTTGTCCCGTTTGTACCGCATCAGGTTGCACCGCTCCCGTTTGCGCAATTCTCTTCTTTCCATTTACTTTGTATGTAATCACACCTCGGGCCCCATGAAGATTCTAAAAACATTTCGTCTCCCACGGACCACGGTACACTGCCGTCCGCGGCTGCTAGTTACTGCGTCTGGCCGTGTGTCACAACACCCCCCACCCTCCCAGCAGTTGTCACCCCTCCCCGGCAGTGATGAAGCCACTGCTGGAGAATGTATTCACTCCTTCTGGTTAAATTAACTACTGAAAGTATAAAAAACTGAACTGAACGTAAATGTTTACACTTTCAGTTAACACTTCAGATTTGACTGTGCCTTTGAAAGATGTGCCTAACACCGTGCACTCATTGCACTGTATCTATCACACTACTACAGGTCTCTAACAGGGTCTGGAAAATCAAATGGCATCATTAAATGAAAGGTCCCTCTGGGCGCTATTTCTGTAGCAAGACTGTCTCGCAAAGGTTGACCAAAATTGTTTTGGAAGTAATGATTTCAGCATAGCTCTGGTTCATGCCACTCTCTGCTTCCTGCCCTCGCATGAAATGCAGACCAGCCTCTCCTCTCCTCTGTAGCGAAAATTAAAATAACGTTTTTGCTACTCACCAATACAAAGAGGAGTTGTGTCATTACAAAGTGAAAAACCAGTGAAGCTAGTTTCAGCAGGGACATTTTTCACCTTTTCTCTTAGAGCCTGCAATCCAACTAATTATTATGTGCAGCTATTGAAGAGGAAAATAATTGTCTCTCCAGTACTATAGAACCATACTGCCCCAGTACTATAGAACCATACTGCCCTGGTAGTATAGAACCATACTGCCCTGGTAGTATAGAACCATACTGCCCTGGTACTATAGAACCATACTGCCCTGGTAGTATAGAACCATACTGCCCTGGTACTATAGAACCATACTGCCCTGGTACTATAGAACCATACTGCCCTGGTAGTATAGAACCATACTGCCCTGGTACTATAGAACCATACTGCCCTGGTACTATAGAACCATACTGCCCTGGTACTATAGAACCATACTGCCCTGGTACTATAGAACCATACTGCCCTGGTACTGTAGAACCATACTGCCCTGGTACTATAGAACCATACTGCCCTGGTACTATAGAACCATACTGCCCTGGTACTATAGAACCATACTGCCCTGGTAGTATAGAACCATACTGCCCCGGTACTATAGAACCATACTGCCCTGGTACTATAGAACCATACTGCCCTGGTACTATAGAACCATACTGCCCTGGTACTATAGAACCATACTGCCCTGGTAGTATAGAACCATACTGCCCCGGTACTATAGAACCATACTGCCCTGGTACTATAGAACCATACTGCCCTGGTAGTATAGAACCATACTGCCCTGGTACTATAGAACCATACTGCCCTGGGAGTATAGAACCATACTGCCCTGGTACTATAGAACCATACTGCCCCCCCCAGTACTATAGAACCATACTGCCCTGGTACTATAGAACCATACTGCCCTGGTACTATAGAACCATACTGCCCTGGGAGTATAGAACCATACTGCCCTGGTAGTATAGAACCATACTGCCCTGGTACTATAGAACCATACTGCCCTGGTACTATAGAACCATACTGCCCTGGTACTATAGAACCATACTTCCCCGGTACTATAGAGCCATACTGCCCTGGTACAATAGAACCATACTGCCCTGGTACTATAGAACCATACTGCCCTGGTACTATAGAACCATACTGCCCTGGTACTATAGAACCATACTGCCCCCCCAGTACTATAGAACCATACTGCCCTGGTACTATAGAACCATACTGCCCTGGTACTATAGAACCATACTGCCCTGGTACTATAGAACCATACTGCCCTGGTACTATAGAACCATACTGCCCCCCCAGTACTATAGAACCATACTGCCCTGGTACTATAGAACCATACTGCCCTGGTACTATAGAACCATACTGCCCTGGTACTATAGAACCATACTGCCCTGGTACTATAGAACCATACTGCCCTGGTACTATAGAACCATACTGCCCCGATACTATAGAACCATACTGCCCTGGTACTATAGAACCATACTGCCCTGGTACTATACAACCATACTGCCCTGGTACTATAGAACCATAATGCCCCCCCAGTACTATAGAACCATACTGCCCTGGCCGGCGGGCTAGCATGTTGAGGACTACTGATTATTTTATAGCATAATGTATACATACTGTAGCTACTGTGCTTGATTTGCAAATTGCCTTGGGATTCCATTAATTTCAGTACAGTAGGGCCTTAATTAAACTGAAAAGGTTTTTGGTTTCAAATTATATGGATTAGGGATGTATGCAGTTAGGGATTAAGGATGCAGTGAACGTTTTCACTAAGGTTTTAAAAGTGTTTTTGTAGGGTACAGAACTACACAAGACACATACAACAAAGTGTTTTTGTAGGGTACAGAACTAAACAAGACACATAAAACAAAGTGTTTTTGTAGGGTACAGAACTACACAACACACATAAAACGAAGTGCTTTTGTAGGGTACAGAACCACACAAGACACATAAAACAAAGTGCTTTTGTAGGGTACAGAACCACACAACACACATAAAACAAAGTGTTTTTGTAGGGTACAGAACCACACAACACACATAAAACAAAGTGCTTTTGTAGGGTACAGAACTAAACAAGACACATAAAACAAAGTGTTTTTGTAGGGTACAGAACTACACAACACACATAAAACGAAGTGCTTTTGTAGGGTACAGAACCACACAAGACACATAAAACAAAGTGTTTTTGTAGGGTACAGAACCACACAACACACATAAAACAAAGTGTTTTTGTAGGGTACAGAACCACACAACACACATAAAACAAAGTGTTTTTGTAGGGTACAGAACTACACAACACACATAAAACAAAGTGTTTTTGTAGGGTACAGAACCACACAAGACACATAAAACAAAGTGTTTTTGTAGGGTACAGAACTACAACACAACACACATAAAACAAAGTGTTTTTGTAGGGTACAGAACTACAACACAAAACACATAAAACAAAGTGCTTTTGTAGGGTACAGAACTACAACACAACACAACACACATAAAACAAAGTGTTTTTGTAGGGTACAGAACTACACAACACACATAAAACAAAGTGTTTTTGTAGGGTACAGAACTACAACACAACACACATAAAACAAAGTGTTTTTGTAGGGTACAGAACTACACAACACACATAAAACGAAGTGTTTTTGTAGGGTACAGAACTACACAACACACATAAAACGAAGTGTTTTTGTAGGGTACAGAACTACACAACACACATAAAACAAAGTGTTTTTGTAGGGTACAGAACTACAACACAACACACATAAAACAAAGTGTTTTTGTAGGGTACAGAACTACACAACACACATAAAACAAAGTGCTTTTGTAGGGTACAGAACTACAACACAAGACACATAAAACAAAGTGTTTTTGTAGGGTACAGAACTACACAACACACATAAAACAACCACATTTTAATCAATGGCCAAAGCTTGTTGGACAAAAAAATAACTCATGATATGAAATGATTAAAATGAGTAGGCTTTATTCACAAAATGTGATCAGAGCAGAATGTGGACAGATTGCTGTTGCAGTAATCAGAGAAGCATTAATTATGCCGGTTTTCTCTGGCACACTGGCTTGTTTTTTTCCCCTTCATAAAAGCACATTCTTCCTCCTGTGTATTTTGAAATGTTGTCTTTGTTTTGATTTAACGACGTGTCTTCAATGAAAGAAGAATAATTATATGAAGAAAAATAATCTGTACAAGCCCTCCTCCCTGGCCGACAAGTGGACATTTTGGCCTAGACTGAAACAGGACTTGAAACAGGACTTGAACTCCCCTAATGAAGTGTTTTTGTAGGGTACAGAACCACACAACACACATAAAACAAAGTGCTTTTGTAGGGTACAGAACTAAACAAGACACATAAAACAAAGTGTTTTTGTAGGGTACAGAACTACACAACACACATAAAACGAAGTGCTTTTGTAGGGTACAGAACCACACAAGACACATAAAACAAAGTGTTTTTGTAGGGTACAGAACCACACAACACACATAAAACAAAGTGTTTTTGTAGGGTACAGAACCACACAACACACATAAAACAAAGTGTTTTTGTAGGGTACAGAACTACACAACACACATAAAACAAAGTGTTTTTGTAGGGTACAGAACCACACAAGACACATAAAACAAAGTGTTTTTGTAGGGTACAGAACTACAACACAACACACATAAAACAAAGTGTTTTTGTAGGGTACAGAACTACAACACAAAACACATAAAACAAAGTGCTTTTGTAGGGTACAGAACTACAACACAACACAACACACATAAAACAAAGTGTTTTTGTAGGGTACAGAACTACACAACACACATAAAACAAAGTGTTTTTGTAGGGTACAGAACTACAACACAACACACATAAAACAAAGTGTTTTTGTAGGGTACAGAACTACACAACACACATAAAACGAAGTGTTTTTGTAGGGTACAGAACTACACAACACACATAAAACGAAGTGTTTTTGTAGGGTACAGAACTACACAACACACATAAAACAAAGTGTTTTTGTAGGGTACAGAACTACAACACAACACACATAAAACAAAGTGTTTTTGTAGGGTACAGAACTACACAACACACATAAAACAAAGTGCTTTTGTAGGGTACAGAACTACAACACAAGACACATAAAACAAAGTGTTTTTGTAGGGTACAGAACTACACAACACACATAAAACAACCACATTTTAATCAATGGCCAAAGCTTGTTGGACAAAAAAATAACTCATGATATGAAATGATTAAAATGAGTAGGCTTTATTCACAAAATGTGATCAGAGCAGAATGTGGACAGATTGCTGTTGCAGTAATCAGAGAAGCATTAATTATGCCGGTTTTCTCTGGCACACTGGCTTGTTTTTTTCCCCTTCATAAAAGCACATTCTTCCTCCTGTGTATTTTGAAATGTTGTCTTTGTTTTGATTTAACGACGTGTCTTCAATGAAAGAAGAATAATTATATGAAGAAAAATAATCTGTACAAGCCCTCCTCCCTGGCCGACAAGTGGACATTTTGGCCTAGACTGAAACAGGACTTTAAACAGGACTTGAACTCCCCTAATGAACACAATGAGCCAATAACAACTTATTTTACAATGTCTTATAGTCATTTATACTCTCATATGTGGTCTGTAAATCATAAGGTGAGCTGTCCGTCTCTTCCCTTTACCAACACACCCCCGTGGAAAGTAGAGACATCTCACCCCGACATCACCGGTTGAGTTATCCAGTATTCTGATGGTGGGGGCAGCTCTGATATGAGTTGGGATTGAGTTCCAAAGTGAAAGGGCGTCCAGCTGGCCACGAGAAGGCCCTGTCACCCCAAGTTTGCTTGTTTACTGAATGTACCGGTAACTTCGGTATGGGCCGTGTTTGACTCTGCATATTATCAGATATCGGCAAAATTCTCTAGTCAATCAATAGGTCACACCATATCCATTGGTCTGATTGTACAGTGTTTGTTACTGCATGTGTGTCAGTGTCGACACCAAATGCAAAAAATAATGTAGGGAGACACTTGGAAAGTACATTCCAAGGTTGGGGGAAATCAGTTCTTGTCCATGGCCAGTATAACGGGTAACATAAAAAGTAATTTATAATGAAGTCTAGAGAGAGGCAGGCAGCAAGAAGGGTGATCCATTTCATGACCAGTAAAATGGTGTTGTGAGATTTGCAAGATGATAAAACTCCATGGAACTCATAACAAGATGATAAAACTCCATGGAACATTCATAACTCGGGAGAATTTTAAAAGGTCTTCATTTGTGCATTTTTCAACATCTAAGACAAAGTCACTAACACTGAAGTGCTGTCACTGAGGACGTTTTGGGCGTTTACTGTAGGTTGATGCTTGCATTCAGATGTATTGCCCGATTCTCACCCATTTCCATGAATCTATTTCTGTCCCTTCATGAGGTTGTCCCAGGATGATCCCTGATGGAGGGTGAACCGACAGAACACAGCGTGGAATGCGTTTTTTTTCCTTCTTTCTTTTAATGGACTCTCTCGTGACTGCAGTACAGTCAGTTGTCATGGTGATTGCAAATATGCATGGATGCCTTGGGAAGGAGTAATCAGCACTTTTGTTAATCATTTCAGAACATTGTGCTAATCATTTCAGTGGCTCGGAAATCAAATGGTTCCGTGGGGAGCACGCACCACCGTGTTCACTCTGTCAAGTCTATTAACAGTGAGAGACTGCTCTGTGGGGCTTTGGGACGCAATATTATGACTCTGCAACTGAGGACACGCGTGCTTTTAAGCGTTATTAGTTGCACTCTGCGTCTAATCGAACTTAATCATGCTGCAGGAGATAATAATAATGTGCAGTGGTGGAAAAAAGTACTCGGTTGTTTTACTTAAGTAAAAGTACCATTACTGCAATGTAGATGTACTTCAAATGGCCGAAATGTATAGGGTTGAAGTGGTTAATGTATGTATTAAATCGCCAAAGTACTAAAGTTTTCAAATAATTACAAATTTTGGCTCCGAGATGTAGAAGAGAGTAGAAGAAGTACTTAAGTGAAAGTACTTAGTTACTTTCCACCACTGATAATGTGACATGATATCTACCGTCACTGCGGACGCTGCCAGTGTGAGAGATGACATTAACACCTGAAAACACCCACTTTCGTATTATATTTAAACTCTTAAACCAGGATACCAGTATACTTGTATACTCTTACCAGTATACCAGTATGTCTGGTATACTCTTATAGTCTGGTATACTCTTAAACCAGTATGACTGTGGTCTCTCTGTGCCGTCTTCCTGTACTCCAACAACACGTTACAACAGCGTTGTAAACTTGATCGACTGTTTTCAGGGATTGTTCCCCCCCGCCCCCGGAATAGGGATACTGTGATCTCATCCAGTCCATATCCTGTTGACAGACAAGCGTATGAAAATCTAAATTCAAAAGTGTTGCAAAGAAAGACAGTCGTGTCTTAAGTTCACAGAAATTCTTTCTCGTCCGTGGGAGTATGTTCACGTAATTAGTGTTTGGATGAGTGCAAAGGGCACACAGTAGGAGCACTACTGTTTCTGCTCTAATTGATAGCAGGAAAGGGACCTGGAGTTTGTTGGCGAATGAGGAAATATTGCAAAATCAAAGTGAGGCACAGCTGGATTTTCATTAATTTCTCTAATTTCTGTATAATTTCTTGCCTCCAGGGTTGGCGTATAGCGTATGGTGTTGTTAAATTGAACACAGACGTGAACAAACTGTTGGGTGCTTGCGGCACAAACATTCCAGTTAAAATATAAAGGAATGTAAAATGCATGGAACGAGTCTTCCTGTCATATACTTGCTGTGTTGAGTGTTTGGGGAACTTTGTAAAAAGATATATATATATATTATTCAGGATGCTTGGTTGTTCAGCCAATTAGTGCAGTGGTTTCCAAAGTGGGGTTCCATCTAACATAGATTTTACAATATAAATTGGGGTCCCAGAGATGGAAATACCATTAAATGGGGGCCGGTAGACTAATTTATGCATGTCAAACTGGGGGTCCTTGAAATTAAACCGGTTGTGAATCACTGCTAGAGCCGTGAAAATGTTCTCTTATGGCGGTCCCTGGCATATCTTTTCAAATGGGGGTCCACGGGGATAATTATAGTGTCAATTTGGGAAGCACTGAATTAGTGCACAAAGACTGCACATGGGCTCCATTTCCGTCACCGCTAAACCCCTTATCCCTAAACTTCTTTTTTACTATTTGTCAAAACATTTTTGAATAGTTCAACTAGCCAATCTACATTGACGTTGTGAGCTTGTAGACTGGCCATTTTAACTATTCAAAAATGTTCAGCAAAATAGTAAAAAAAAAAAGGCAAAGAAGTTTAGGGATAAGGGCTTTAGCGGCGACGAAAATGGAGCCCAATGTGTTTTGTAATTAATTGTGAACCGCGAGACCCAAGTTTGAATCCGATTCCCAGTTTTGTCTCTCATGTTTCTCCGCTCTCTGCCCTTGGATTCCTGTGTCTCTACAATCTCCTGTCTAAGAACTTTCTTTCAAGCCATAATCGGCAAGATTTAAACATCCGCTATTTACTGCGAGTGGCACTATTATATTGTGCGAACAAGTTAGTGAACTAGAACAGTGGTCCGGGGACCACCAGTGGTCCTTGAGGGGGTTCCAGGGGGTCCCCAGTGGTCCTTGAGGGGGTTCCAGGTGGTCCGGGGATCACCAGTGGTCCTTGAGGGGGTTCTAGGTGGTCCCCAGTGGTCCGGGGACCACCAGTGGTCCTTGAGGGGGTTCTAGGTGGTCCCCAGTGGTCCGGGGACCACCAGTGGTCCTTGAGGGGGTTCCAGGTGGTCCCCAGCTAAATGACAGAGAGTCGGCAACCAAATGGACCCTTAGTACAGATCTTTAGCTCTTGAGGGTGTAAAATGAAACACAATTGAATTTTGTTTCATTTTGTACTCTCAAGAGCTAAATTATTTTAAATTTACACCTAATTTACAAGAAGTTTACAAAATTAGAGAATGTAGAAGACCTGCTATTTTCATTGTTTGCCTGTTTGCTTGAAATGATAATGGGCCTTGAAATGGCCTTGGAAAAAGGGTTGAAAACCCCTGAACTAGAAAGGTGCGCTTTCTGACTCCCAGCTATTGCCTGTACAAAACATATTGATGTTGGCCTACAAAGAAAGCAACCAAAGTTATGGCACCCCCATACTTTACTTTATTTGGTCGGGACAGTGTATATTGATGAACATTACATTAAAAATGCAGTGTAAATATACCAGATTTAGCAAGACTTGCTAATTTCCATCTGTAGTCCCCAGACATCAAACATATACACAATACAATACCTTCAAAGCCTGATCCCCCGACCCCAAAACGGTGTAACAAACTCCCCATTGCAGTTAGAACTGCAGACTCACTCATCATCTTCTGCCGTAAATCAAAAGACTCACCTCTTCAGACTCCACCCATAGCACTTGCCCTAGCCTTGACGTTGCAGGCTTATGCAAAGGCTAAAATGTAGCCTTTGCATAAGCCCCCCACCCCCCAAAAAAGGATCATATTTGAACTGGGGACGTCACACCCTGACAAGCAGTTTTGACTCCGTTCCACAAAATGAAAATAGCCTAACAAAAAAAAAAAGCGTAATACCTCTGTTGATACAGGCCTCACATACTGTACGACATGACAGTAATCCTAATATAAGCTCTATGGAGCTCATTAGGAGCCCTGAAATGAGACATTGTTACAATGGCTGTCGGTACATCTCTGCCTCAGAAAGGATCACAAAATATGCTGCTTCTGTCTGCCTCTGTCAAACAGATTGGTTCACCCCGTCTCTACATTAAGGACTGTCCTTGTAGACAAGACTGGTTATATGCAGGGGCACGAACGTGTACATGCTAGAATTGTTTGCTTTAATTTACATGCGGAAGATGTACTGTATCTCGAAGGGGCATAGAAATCATCTCATTTGCAACTCCACTGAGACCGAATTTTAATAGAAATCAGCCTTCCACAATACATGGATATCATTGTCATGCAACTACTGTATTTTTGCCACACTGTAAAATCATCAATGATCATTTAACTCTGAGCGTGGCACAAATACTGTACGTGTGTGCACTTTCAAGAGTTTCAAATGGATAAAATGTAGACTGGGGATTTTTTTTCTGTGCTGTGAAACCAATTCAATTCCCCAGAAGTGACTAACAGAACGGAAGATAAAGAAATAAGGCTGTTTTCCTTTGCGATAGCCTGACTTTTTAAACATCCCAGGAATGCGTTGGACATCAGCGATCTATCACTGTTAATGATTAAATGCCACAGTCGCATATACGTTTGACGAGGCTGTCTAGATTGTTCTGTGATAGCAGTCTTCAATGAGATAATAAATACAGTAATTTGACTCTACCAACACAACTCCATATTTAGAGTTGATATGGCGTCAAGCCCAGCTTCCTTTTTGTAAAAGAACTGTTATCACACATAGCTTAAGCATTCCACCTTTGAACCGTGAAACAATTTATATCTCCTTCCACATTCCCCAGTTTTAATTGTATTTCACTGAATATGCTATGAATATGCTATGTTCATACTTCATACACTTATGAATTTATTAAAAATCCATTGATCAACATCAGCTGACAACGGTACAAAAACACATTACATGACATAAATGATGTTGGCTTGTTATCCATATTTATTTGTGTTGTGGTCCCTACTGGAATATGCGTTCATACTTCACACTTGTGAATTTATTAAAAATCCATTGATCAACATAAGAGCTGACAGAACGGTACAAAAACACATTACATGACATAAATCCTGTTGGCTTGTTATCCATATTTTCATGTGCAATAATACAATAATATTGGCTCACCTGAAGCTTCAAACATAATAATATCCACATTCAAAACATTGGGCCTGTGTAAGTCCTTCTTACATGACTTTAACCATTTGAATCCCAAACTACTGTAATTGCTTTACTTTCCAATGAAATAAAGCACCTCGGCCCACCTGTTTACCAAACAATGGTCCGGGAGTCTCGGGACACATTTTTTGAGTGGTGCAACCACTCCTATAGACAGCTATGTGTGTGTGTCTCTGTGTCCCTGTGTCCGAGCACGGAAATAGCGCTATAGCGTTTGTTCACCACCAAGTGTCACTGTTGCACAGCCTAACACACAGACACCCACAGGTCAGGGAAGAGGAGCTTGTACAGTACAGTACAGTACAGTACAGTACAGCACCACTCAAGTCTGATTTTTTTTTGTAAAATATATATATATTTTATATATATATAAAACAATATATATATATATGTATATATAAAACAAACACATCTAAGAAATAAAAATAAGAATTAAAATAAAATAAAATTAAGTAGTAGTGAAAGTAGCAGATCTACAAGCTTACAGCGTGAAGCGACGCATTGTGCGCTTATAGATATTATTTTCACTAGTTTGGGTCCCGGGCAAAATCTCTCTTTTGGGTATCGACCAGAAACGTTTGGGAACCACTGATTTACAAGTACGTCCCCTGGAGGTTATATCTTCCCTTCTTCTCTGGAGTCCTGCCTCAAAGCAGACCAGAGGTAGAAAACTGTCATTCCCTGATGTCATCGCTGGGGACTCATGCATCAGTAAGCAGGAACTATGGGGATGGCAATGAAGGACTGGAAAGTCTGGCGTGGCATTGTGAAATCCTTGATCTCGACCACGGTCGAAAAATGATGATGATGAGTATGTCTCAGGGACTCACCTCCAGTCCAACACTTGCTGCTGAGTGCCTTAAGCAAGGAAGCATTGGGTCCAATTACAACATAGTCTTCGGTATGACCCGGGTCACGCGGCCGAGGGATTGAGACCCTCCGTCTCAGGGAACACCAACTGAAACAAATCACGAGGCTACTGAGCTGAGAAGAGACGCAACGAGTAAAATAATCTATCACCGGTTCAAGGGCCTGTGTGTGTGTGTGTGTGTGTGTCCTTTGTGTATATGTCGAGAACTGCCTTTCTATAATTGACTTCAAACTCAGTGCATCTCTCACAGTGTGGCGGTGTGAAGTCGGCCTCATCATCGGTTGTCATTGATCATATGCCTAATTGCTGACATCAGGGATCTCGCATAAGAGGAACAAAACAGACAGATACATAATAATAATAATACCGGTAATACCATGATTGCCTTATAATGCCAGTAACTTTTTTTTTTCCTAGATTAACGTTCCACTCGACAGCTTTGATTTTCCACCATACCGTGTATCCGAAATCATTTCCAGTGGTCCATGAGCTGCAGAGGAAATCGATGTGTTCCTGGCAGCTTTTTGAATGATGATTAACTGCTCATCTAAAATCTCCCCTCGTCGTCACTCACTCTGATAAAACTTGCTTCTTAAAAGTTTCACAGGACGGAAATGTCAGACACAGGGGAGTCTCCTTTAGGCTACTTGGGCATGCGGAGACAATAGCAATTCCGAGCTCATGCAGGCACTAAAATCCCAATGAAACGGCTCATTATTTTTAACCCATTTTGGGCGGGAACCCCTTTTGGTGTTGAAAAATAGCAAACATTTAGGCCTTCTAAATGTCTTCTAAATTCTGACAGTTTTCTGCAGGATCTGCGCCACATTTTCACGATTTAAAAAAAATAGCAGACCTACAAGCTCGTAGCGCGCCACTCGGTGGATTATAACATGTTTAAAACACCAAAAGGGGTTCCCGCCCAGAATGTGTTAAGCTATTATACAAGTTGACTCCCACCAGTACACTGGAAAGTTTGCTAGCAATTTGCTGTTGCCGTCTCGCCGCCTCCATTTTTTTTACTCACCTAACAAAAGAAGGATGCAGTGGGATTTTTTAAAATTGAGCTATTTGGACGACAGCAGTGGTTCTCAAAGTGGGGTCCGGGGACCCCCATGGGTCCTTGGGAGGGGTCCATGGGGTCCCCAGCTAAATGATAGATAGTACAGGAACCAAACCGACCCTTATGGGTCGGTGACTCAGAGAGTGTTTGGTTCCATTTGTATACACTCTCAGAGTTAGCCTAAATTAACATTGATTTGACTATTTACTTGCGCAAGCAGAGCGCGCAAGTAATCATTTCGCTTGGTCTCTTCAAAGTGAAGCCAAGTTTTTTTCAACCGTAAGTCTGTGCCTGGTTTGCTGGGACCAGTTACGACATTACGTCATCGCTGAGAACTGGGACCGTATGTAACTGGTCCCAGTTCTCAGCGATGACGTAATGTTGTAACTGGTCCCAGCAAACCAGGCACAGATTTACGGTTGAAAAAAACTTGGCTTCACTTTTTGGAACCAAGTAACCACAGTATACTGCTAATCAAATTACAACTACATACTCTGTATGTAGTTGTAATGTGATTTGTAATTTGTAAATCTGTGCCTGGTCTGCTGGGACCAGACTACACAGATGACCATATCTCTTACGTCATCACTGAGAGCTAGTCATACATACACACCATGTACTCTGGTCCCAGTTCTCAACGATGACGTAATGTTGTAACTGGTCCCAGCAAACCAGGCACAGACTTACAGTTGAAAAAAACTTGGCTTCACTTTTTGGAACCAAGTAACCACAGTATACTGCTAATCAAATTACAACTACATACTCTGTATGTAGTTGTAATGTGATTTTTAATTTGTAAATCTGTGCCTGGTCTGCTGGGACTACACAGATGACCATATCTCTTACGTCATCACTGAGAGCTAGTCATACATATACACACTGTGTACTCTGGTCCCAGCTCTCAACGATGACGTAATGTGGTATCTGGTGGGACCAGATTACACAGCTGACCATTTCTCTTACGTCATCACTGAGATACAAATCCAACTACAGATTTCTGAAGTATTTTAGATCATGTATATTTCAACAAATTTGAAAGTATTATTACAGAAATTGAAGTTAGAGACACATATTACTCTGATCATGATTTAGTATTAATATCACTATAGTACAAAATGAAATACATTTAAAACAATTGACAATTTACAATAAGTAATAAAATAATTATACTGTATAATATATTTTAATTCAGTTTATATACCTTTTCTTTTTCATCACATATCAATGATTCATTTTTCTGTAAAAAAGTAGTTAGGTAGCAAATAGTTACACGTAATGATTATACATTTCAAACGTTCCTTCACAGAGATACTGAGATGTGATAGTTTCCAGCGGTCGAAAGTACTTGCGCGCTCTGCTTGCGCACTAGTAGGCCATTTATGGCCTACTAGTGTGCAACAAGCAAGTATGCACTCGGCAGAGTGCAGTTCTAGTTTATATATAAATTGGGGTCCCAGAGATAGAAATACCATTAAATGGGAGTCAGTAGGCGTAGCCTAATGCATTTCAAACTGGGGGTCCCTTGACTAAAGAAAAGAGGGCGCACAGCTCGTAGTCACGATGCTAGAAACTTTAATAAACCAACGTTTCGGCAAGCAGGTTGCCTTCTTCAGGGTTATGAAAAGCAAAAAGATTAATATGCCAGGGTCCCTGGCATATTACTTTGAAATGGGGGTCCGTGGGCTAATAAGTGTCAATTTGGTGGTCTTTGACATGAAAAAGTTTGAGAACCACTAACTGGACTAAAGTACAGGAAACTGGACATTAATTAATCGTCGGTGAGCATAATCCGTCGTTCGTAGTGAGTATAATCCTTACTCTCCGTGCTTTATCGGGCTAATAGAAGGTTGGCTAATAAGATCAGATTCCACATTTCATGTGAGGATTAAAGCTTTGTCTCAATTAAATGAGATTAGAAGCCACTGACTGATTGTATCTTCTTTGAAGTAAAGTGGATGGTCAAAACGTAATTACCCCACCGCCGAACAATAACATGATTACACTCCAATGACTTCTGCAGATTAGAACTTGAATAATCTGAAAGCAGCAGGTCATGTCGGTTGAGCCTAGATTGTAACAGTTACATACTGTAACAATCTACACATCCATGACCTATACTAAACATCCTTTTTGTCAAACCATATCACTAAACACTGGTATATATTTTACCTAATGTAATATTTATCATCCAAATACATGACAACTTAAGGTACTCTTTTTTTTATATATAACTAAAAATAGATATGCTGGGGGGGGGGGGGGGTTATTATAGTTGAATAATGTGGGTATTATAAAAAGGTTCCCAGCTCAATTTATACATTGTATATATAAAATAAATTGAGCTGGGAACTTCTCCTTGGGTCCACCCAGGGAAATGTGACATTGTATATATAAAATAAATTGAGCTGGGAACTTCTCCTTTGGTCCACCCAGTCCTGGGAAATGTTAATGGTCCAGTGGGTGTGGGTGTGTGGGATTTTTCTCTATCACTAGCCTCGGTAGTACCAGGCATTTATTTCCGTTCACATTCGGCTCAACTCTATCACTAAACACAGGGTGAAATTCACCCGAACACCTTAACCTCACCTCACCAGGCTTTAAGTTTACACCTCGGAGGAAAGCCCGGTCTCTGTTACAAAAGTGCCGTGTACTGAACCGGTCTGGAGTGGATGATATTGTTACGTCATGTTGTAGTATTGTTTTGTAGTCATCAGGATGATATTGTTACGTCATGTTGTAGTATTGTTTTGTAGTCATCAGGATGATATCGTTACGTCATGTTGTAGTATTGTTTTGTAGTCATCAGGATGATATTGTTATGTCATGTTGTAGTATTGTTTTGTAGTCATCAGGATGATATTGTTACGTCATGTTGTAGTATTGTTTTGTAGTCATCAGGATGATATCGTTACGTCATGTTGTAGTCATTGTTTTGTAGTCATCAGGATGATATCGTTATGTCATGTTGTAGTATTGTTTTGTAGTCATCAGGATGATATCGTTACGTCATGTTGTAGTCATTGTTTTGTAGTCATCAGGATGATATCGTTACGTCATGTTGTAGTATTGTTTTGTAGTCATCAGGATGATATCGTTACGTCATGTTGTAGTCATTGTTTTGTAGTCATCAGGATGATATCGTTACGTCATGTTGTAGTATTGTTTTGTAGTAATCAGGATGATATCGTTATGTCATGTTGTAGTCATTGTTTTGTAGTCATCAGGATGATATCGTTACGTCATGTTGTAGTATTGTTTTGTAGTCATCAGGATGATATCGTTACTTCATGTTGTAGTCATTGTTTTGTAGTCATCAGGATGATATCGTTATGTCATGTTGTAGTCATTGTTTTGTAGTCATCGGACAGAAACAATCATCCGGAACTTCCTTTTCCCTCAAACCGGAAGAATAACAATAAAAGCTAGTAGTTTTTATTGAGAAAAATCGGTTTGAGGGAAAAGGAAGTTCCGGATGATTGATGACTACTAAACAATACTACAACATGACGTAGCGATATCATCCCCTCCCGAACGGATCATAAACCCGATCATAAGCCCCAGGCTACCAAACACCTGGTAGAAATAAACAGGGATGTGGGCAGGGAATCAAACCTATACCATATATGATCATCATGAAGATACTGAAAGACTATACCTCAGACATCAACAACGTTTAAAGTTACAAAAATGTACCTATGTAAAAGTATCCCCCTGTAGTTACTGCTCTAGGGGTTAAGCAGTGTAATATATGTGTAATCATTGTAATGTATGCATGTTCAGCCCTATAAATCCTCAGATATGTCCTATCTTTAACGTGTATGATGAATGGTCGCACGGTTCATCCTCCTCTATCTCGGCACTGTCAAAACAGGAATGATTAATCCATTTAGGACGGAAACGCATCTGTGTCGCTTTAGCGTTTAACCGCACGTTAAACCATTATTTTAAACTTTAGCTGTTGAAAAACAGCAGATCTACAACATCTGCTGTTTTTGAAAGATCTTGAAAATGTGGTGCAAATCTTTGAATATAATATATTCTTTTACAGCGATTGTTTTTTACCTCAAATCGTTGCTTGTGGGGGGTCCCTGGAATAACATATTTTGAGATTGGGGGGGGGGGGGGTCTGAGTCAGAAAACTGTCATGATTTAGAAGGCATTTTGTAGAATCTGTTCTCGGATCTAAATGGATTAACCCATTTTGGGCGGCAACCCCTTTTGGTGTTTTAAAGCATTGTTATACTTTAGCTGTTGAAAAATAGCAGATCTACAAGCTCATAGCGTGGCACGCGCTATGAACTTGTATAGGTCTGCTATTTTTGAAAAATCGTGAAAATGTGTATCAAATCTTTGAATATATTACAGAGTGAACATTTTAACTCAAATCTTTGCATCTTGACATGAATTACTGAGCACCACTGATACAGAAACATAAGGTTTTTCAGACAACTGTCATGATTTAGAAGGCCTTTTGTAGAATCTGTTCTCGGATCCAAATGGATTAAAAGTGCCCCGCTGGGTTCGGTGAAGGTTTTGCTACAGAAAACAGACATAACACAGCAGAAGGTTGTCTCAGGTCGAGCTTGAAACTTTATCTCAGGACAATGTCAGACACAGCCACATCTTTGTGGCTCAGTCCCTAGACGACTTCAAGGCCAATTCTCCATTGATTTGATGCTACGGCTTATCGATTTTCTGTAATGGCATTCGTGATTCAAGCTTTTACAAGCTTTTTTTTGCTTTACAACGTTCTGACAAGTTGTGTCAATCTGTGGCACTGAATTATTCTACACTCTGCATGGCAGGAGGCTGGATTATTCCCAAATATCAGTGGGGGAAGAAGTACTCAAATGTTTTATTTAAGTAAAAGTATCAATATTGCAATGTAGAATTACTCAGTCTTTTACAAGTAAAAAGTCTGGCATTAAAAAATCACTTAACCACGAAATAGCCCACCCAATGTACAGAAACCAGAACCGACATGTTGTCCTATACACACTGGGGATGGAGTGGGGGGGGGGGGGGGGGGTGTTTTCTGCTTGTATATTATCTATTAGGCTACTTCAGAATCAATCAGAATTCATCTTTAGTGTGTGTGTGTGTGTGTGTGTGTGTGTGTGTGTGTGTGTGTGTGTGTGTGTGTGCGTGCGTGCGTGCGTGCAAACCCAACACACATCCCATAGCTTTAAAATGCACGGGCACATTCCCCACGACATGCTTCACTGATGTCAGCGTCTAAGTGGTTTGTTAACCCACCGTGACATTCTGGGTAATAGTCTGGTGGTCCGACATGGATTGCATTTGAAAGCAGAGCCAGAGACTTTGCCCCCCCCCCCCCCCCCCCCCCACGTGTACAGTCTGCACACATTATTAGAGCTATGGTGCGGATGCTGTCCTGTAGGCGTGATTCATGAAGGATCACCAAACCAAACCGTATACGCACGGTCGCACACATGCACATCACACACGCACATCACACACGCACGCATGCATCATTGCATACAGTACATACACAAACACACACATACACGCAAGTGTAATTGATAGCTATTCCCCAGCCGCCTGGCAGGTGTGTTTTAAGGTAATGGTCCGAGGCGAGGGCAAGGGGCAGCTATTTCGGTATTTAACCGCACTTATCATCCTCACTGGAGCGCTGCTGCATGGAGAAGCATCGTCTGGCAGGAGAGCCACATCATGTTGAATGTTAATGAATGCCACCACCAGCATCCATGCAGTATGCAGATTCTTACTAAATAAATTGGTGTTAGTAGGCTATAGTTTTCTGACCCGTTCCATCTTATTAATTTAACTTTTTGTGTGCCGTCTCTCTCAACAACATACAAACGAGGGGCACAGTGGGCAGTCGGTATTAGTAGTTTTCTGACCTGTTCAATCTTATTCATTTAACTTTTTTTTGTGCCGTCTCTGTCAACAATATGGCCTACAAACGAGGGGCACAGTGGGCAGTCGGTATAGCACTGCAGTCACCTCACAGCTAGAAGGTCCTGGGTTCGATTCCCGCTGTGGGCGCTGGGGGGGTGTGTTCCCTCCTCCGCATGGCCTCATCAGCGCCAAAGGGACTTTCTGTGTGGAGTTTGCATGTTCTCCCCGTGTCCCCTAGGCCCTATAGAGTAGGTAGCGGTACCCTCACAAAAAACATGCAGTAATCCTGGTCTCTAAACTGCCTCCCCCTGGCCAGCCGGGGCACCTGATGGAGGGGAAAGGAACTGGTTGGAATAACGTGTTCCTTCCACGCGCTACGTCCAACCGGGGAAACTCCACCCTGTCCGGTCTAAATGGGTTAAAATGTATCCTTACACCCCTAACTTTCCACAAACGACAAACTCCCTCAAACTGTCCCCATCTCCCCCGTCTCTGCTCCATTGTGCAGCAAAGTATAAATTCGACATTACTTCTGGATTTAGGGATTGATGGTCAGTCCTCACACCGGGCCGACAAAGGCAGCCCACTGGCAGCCAATTGGTTTTCTGTACTGCTGAGCAGGCCGTTTCACGGTTTCAAACCGGTAGTTCTCCAGCTGTCCCTTTAATTCCTTCCTAGTTGTTGTCGATACAATTCAATTTCTGGGCCGCTAAGTCTGTTGTTTTAGAGCACAGTCAGCCATACTATTATATATATTTACGGTGAGTCACAGTATTTTGGGGTAAAGCCAGGTGTAACCCATTGAAACCGGGAACACATCAATGTCACCTTAACTTTTAACCAATTTAACCATTATTTTAGCTGTTGAAAAAATAGCAGATATACAAGCTCGTAGTGCGGCACTCTGTGCCTTATATGAGCTTGTAGATCTGCTATTAAAAATATATAATATTATTTTAAAGCGAACGTCTTAAACTCACATCTTTGCTTTCTGGGGGGTCCCTGCATGGAACAACATATTTTCAGATGGCGACCAGTCGGCGGCCAAAATACATATAATTCTGGGGGTCCTTGACATGAAAGTTTGAGAACCACTGAATAATAGAAACATGGGTTTTATTATGAGAACCACTGACATAATAGAAACATGGGTTTTTTGAGAAAACTGAAATGTTGTTTTGTAGAATGTGGTGTCGGGTCTGGGTGGGTTTAAGCGGTGTTATACTGCAGACAGCAGCAGGTGTAGAATGGTTCCTGGACGTCAGAATTCCCCGTTCAGCCTTCTGGACGAGTCTGGTTCTCATTTTGTGGAGTGTGACTGTGACAGGACGGTTCCCCATTTATAGCCCTACGGGCATTACTGTTCCCTTCCCTCCTCTTAGCGTCCATACGAGAGATAATTACACTCGTAAATATTTGTTGGGCTGGTAAATATTATCTCCCGAAACAGCTAAACATGAATGTATATTCTTTATTTAAAGGTATATTCAGTTGATTTCACTTTTTCAAATATCACTTATTTTTTTGTTTTGTTGTGAAAATCCTCCCTACTATAGAGTGTGCTGACCATATAAGTAGTTCCTCCCTGTCCCCAGTTAACCCCTGGAGGTAAAAAATAGGTTTAGTTTTTGGCTAGGTGGCCCAGCCTTGATCCAATCAGGATAGAGAGGGGCCTTCTGCCAATCATGATCGAGCGGTGGCGGGCCTTGGTGTGTGAGCTGTTGGCCCTAACCCACCGCGCACAATCAGTATCACTAAAGGTTTTCAAAGAGATAATTATACCTGCCAGACAGTAGGATACAAAGGCTGAAAGGCATGCATTTACATTCGAATGGGTGATTGAGGGTCGTGCTCTATACGGCCAATCAGCTGTCCACTAATAGTTCTCAGGTCTTGTTTTTGTCCTCAGTGTATGTATTTTGGCAGACAATGGATTTGGACCATATTGTAGATACTGTATGCCTCTGTCATGGGCAGTGGCAGATGATCCCCTTATAGCCCAGACTAATATCACAACGGTTGATTTGCGTCTGGCTTGCAGGCTACCACACACTGTGTATATATTATGTGTGTGTGTGCGTGCATGCGTGCATACACCTGTCATCACCTTCATCGACTTCCAAAAAGCCTTTGACACCATACAACGATTACACAGGGACACACTCATGAACATTCTCTGGCCCTATACGGAGGTCATGAGAAGATGGTCCTGGCGATGGGGGCAAAGCTACAGTCAGACTCAAGCCAAGATTTAGTCCCATGATCTTTGACCAAAGAGTCCTATAGGGCCTATAGTATAGGCTATGGGTGACACCACGCCCCCCCCCCCTTCCTGTTTATTGTAGCGATGGACTCATTGTCAGGGAGGAGACATTGGAGTTCATGCTGCTGGTCCCAAGGAATTAAGACACGGCCAAAGCATTTCCGGGGGTCCCCAGCCAAAAACGCTGAGAACCCCTGCATCAGACGACCAAACTGACTGAAAAGAGGAGCACGAGCACCACATACCGATACGCTGATACACTGTGGCATGACAGCAGAGCTACCAACACTGCAGAGGGCAGCCATTCAGTTGGGCAGGAGTCTTGGGTTGGTGTTGGTACACTGCATAGTTTCGTTTAACAGAATACAGAGTCAAACACCCTGCCTCGGGTTTTGGGGTTAGCTTTAGGCATAAAGGTTAGGATTAGACATAGTGTTTGTGAGGTTGGTGTAGACTCCATCAAGGCGAAACACCTGGGAAAGAGGGAGTCCCCTGAGTCTGCACTCTGCCAGGCAGTGGAGAGGGCAAAACCATCTAACTCCAACCCCTCTGGTGGAGTTACCTGGTTTCGCAGACCGTTTGAGGAATCCAATGGATTCAGCTGGTTTGGTCAGAAGTACCTTTTAATACTTTTCATAGCTAGTTTCCGCCCCCGACAGCTATACAGTACGATATATGATGTTATTGCAGATCGTGTTCTGTTGAAATGTTGGATACACTGCTGTGTTCAGTGATGTTCTACGTCCTCGTCTTATCTAGGGGGAAAGGAATGCAACATAAAATGATGGGAGTGAAATGATGGGGTTATAGTGCTGACAGCTGAGGAACCCATGGATGTAACTGGTTTTGTCAGAAGTACTTTTTTTAACTTTAACTTTTCATTGGTTCAATATTTTCTTTTAAGCGACACACAGACAGCTTATTCAATAGCGTTGATTTATGGAAAATAGAGTTGGCTAGTTTCTGCCCCGACAGCGACGATATATGATGTTATTGCAGATTGTGTTCTGTTGAAATGTTGGATACACTGCTCACAGATTATACTGTACGTCCCACACGGCTTATCTCTATAGGGGGAAAACATCAACTGATGGGAGTGAAACCCATTCTTATTTAAAACTATAACGATATATTAAAGACACTGTACTCAAATAGCACTTCATAGCGGTATACAAGAAGCTGGCTTCCGTGGCCCAGTGCTCTCTTTTCCTAGCTAGCTCCATAACTAGGATGACTGAAAGGACTGCACACAGATGTGTGGGTGGACAGCATTATACTGCAAATACGCCTACCAGCCAGCAATCAGTAAATTGTCAGCACCGGGAAGTGAACACTCCCAAGCACACACACACACACACACACTGACCCAATCGCCACACCATCCTTACACGCAGGGGCGTAACTATACCGTGACGCAGACAACGTGACTGTGTGGGGGCCCAGAGGCAAGGGGGGCACACGGCCGCCCACCCGTGCCGTCTGTAAAATAAACACATACAGAGATGCAATGACAGTTGAGTTGAACAAAGTTTGTCGGAGGGGGGTGTGCTGTCGGGGGCACTCGCTGATCAGCCTGCGTCGGGGCCCACTGACATCTAGTTACGCGTCTGCTTGCACATATAAGTGATGCATTCAACAGTGGTTGAATACTCTCGTCCAGAACGCATACCACCTGTACAGAACACCTTCGGAGGCCGGCCGGCCTCTTCATTTATAAATGTATTAATTTTAGGTGCCCTTCTTACTTGAAGCAGTATTTGGCCCCATGTCTACTTTGTCACATCCACGTAGACATCTACGTACAATACCCTTACTTTAAAGTACCAAAATCCTTAACGTGGTTGGGCGGATGTCTTTCTGCTACAAAGCCCCAACTGATTGGAATCTAACTATCTCTTAGGTCTATTTCACCCTTCAGTGGCTTCAGGAATTCCCTACATTCACATCTTGATTAATCTTGTTTGTGCTTCTAAACTGACGAGTACCAGTATTGACAACATAATACACTGTGCCATTCTTTCCTCTGTTGTTCGACAGCTGATGATGGCTGGTTGGTGGGTGGAAGAGGGCCTGCAAGCTATCTGTGTATACTGTATATTTTAGGGCTGTCAAACAATTAAACATTTTAATCAGATTAATCACAGCTTAAAGAATTATTAATCATGATTGATCACCATTCGCACTGTCCAAAATATGCCATGTTTTATTATTGTTGTGGGAATGGAAAGAAAAATGACAGAAGGCCGGTTATATACATTTACCATACTGTACATGTATGTTTACATTCTTCATAACAAAAAAAGTGTGGCAGGATGGTGTCTGTCTCTCATCCCGTCGTCGTCATGTGATTTGAGCCTCTGTCTATTTAAATTGTGCAGCCTTTTATGGCAATAATGTACATTATGTTGGTTATTGCCGTCCAGATAGGCTAGATAGTGCAGAGTGGATTAATTGCGTTAACATTTTTAATCTGATTAATTTCACAATTTAATTAACTCAGTTAATTTTGTTCGATTTGTCGATTTGAGATTTGTTCGATTTGAGATTTGTTCGATTTGAGATTTTGTTCGATTTGAGATTTGTTCGATTTGAGATTTGTTTACTGTGAGTGGCCTGAGATACTGAGGTACACCATGTGCGATTGTGGTGTTGGTACGATCAAAAAAGTGGTTATAAGAGCGAGTTAAGAATTGTCTTCGCGATAATTTCCTTGTAAGAATTATACAATGGAGGTCAATGGGCAGCTTGACTGTATTTGTGTCACTTAAAAGGCCGTAGTTCACATTCTGTATGTCTCTGTGCTTTGGTGGTCACATTGTGTGAAAGAGGACATGTGTGGCTACAAAATGACCAAAGAACATGCGTGTAAAGCTTTTATTGATTCACTATTATGTTGTGATTTCTGTTAAGCTTTGTTTTTTTTAGTTCTAGTTTCTGTGTTGGTATGCGGTCAGGTTTTCAGCTGGCTCAGGGAAGAGGACGACCCTGCCATGCATAGTCCACCATAGATAGGTGAATGAACTGTATCTGTCTGTGGGCAGGCACATGCTGTGCCTGTGTGTGCGTGAGTGTGACAGTGTATGCGGTTGTATGAGTTGAGGATTAGAGGTATAGGCCTTTTTGTTACGCTGTAATATTTGACTCACTTTAGCATCAGTGCAATTTGAAATACAATGTACTATTTTATAATTTATTTTGTAATGTTTTAATTTATTTCTGGACTCGTGGAAGATTAGCCGAAAGGCTAAAAGAGATCCAAATAAAAATAAAAAAGTTCAAATAATTTAGACTCTTGTATCACAGTGTTTGTAAAACAAGAGTCTAATTTTTGCTCACATGGGTTCCCCTTGAAAACAAGCTTATAAATGATGGGCCCCCCTTGACAATAAGATGCTGCATCTCAGGGGGCTGTCCAAAAATCTGAAAAGCTTAATTCAGCTTAAATGTAGTGCATTTGCATAGAGTTAATGTTCATCTTCATTTCATTCACAAGGCAGGAGAGTACATAACGCATTCCAATTATGACACTTTTCACACACAAAGCAGTGCGTGCATGCATGCGCGTGTGCGTGTGTGTGTGTGCGTGTGTCTGTTATGAAAGATGTGTCTGGATCCACTCGTCAATGTGGCTCTGAAGAACTCGGCGTCCATTTCTGGTGCCCTTGGTTCCATTTTATGAAATAAAAACAGCCTCTGACGTACAGTATATAGCTTCAGCGTGTCTCCATGTTCCAACTGGCACATTGTTGCTGTCGGTCAGAAACCTTGTCTCCATTTTCAACTTTTTATGTTTTTACAAGACACTCTTCAATTCTTCATTGTGAAGAGTGTCACAACCAAAAGTAGGGAAAATAGCAGATATGCAAGCTCACTAACTATTTAGATTACATTTTGTATAATGAAAAAAATTACGGTTTGGGACATAGACCTACAAGATTTCCACCCAACAGCGACGACATGCTCAG
Source organism: Protomyctophum bolini (assembly GCF_963924005.1). Taxonomy (NCBI): domain Eukaryota; kingdom Metazoa; phylum Chordata; class Actinopteri; order Myctophiformes; family Myctophidae; genus Protomyctophum; species Protomyctophum bolini. The sequence continues at coordinate 21,542,397 of NC_137863.1, forward strand.
TACGGCATGAGTGCTATAGTGCATTTACCTTCACCTTCATTTCATTTACAACGCAGACATGCATAGAGCATTCCAATTATGAAGCTTTTCACTCACAAAGTGAGTGAAAAGTGCAGCGGGTGTGTCGTGTGTTGAAAGCTGTCTGAATCCATCTGTGTTTACGCCCATGCAGGAAACTCACAATTCAATGTGCCTGTCACTTAGAGTACAGAACAGAACTCGGTGTCCACTTTTGATGCCCTTGGCTTAGGGTCCATCTCCCCAGCCTCAACCTCTCCCGCCCACGATGCATCCATTAGTCAGGATTACAAAGCAACACCTCACCTCTCTGTTCTCCCAGCATGTCCTTGGCTTGCATTACGCTTTCAAGGATTCAGCTATACTGTAGGAAAATAATATAAATTGTATCCCTCTGGATGCTATATGTTTCATGTGAACACAATCAGCAAATGTAACGGGAACAATTCGCTCTCAAGTAAAATAATGTAGGCCACATTTTGTGGAGAGAATTATGGTGTCGCCTAAAACGGCAAAATATATTTGGGTTTTTAAAGTCAAAGTAAAAAACAACATGACTAAAATACTGCTGCGTATACACCCAACCAGACCAAAGTGGATTACATTTTAGGTTTAAATTTAGGCACAGTTTTTGTTTATTTGGAGCTATATTTCCTGAGCATTAATTTCACAGAGAGTGGTGACAAGAACTGCAGTGCACTTGTCATTTTCACCTCTACCACTCGTTATTGGATATATTAACACCATATTAGGGTAAGAAAATGGTTAATCCGGAATTCTCCTTTAAATAGACCAGTGGTTAATTCTCAACCAGTGGTCCGGGGACCACCAGTGGTTCTTGAGGGGGTTCAAGGTGATCCCCAGCTAAGTGATGGAGAGTTGTTAACCAAATGCACCCTGCAATGTACTTTTTCTGGACTGCCAAAGAAAACAACTGACAGATTTTAGTTTTAACTAAAACTGAAATGAGAGAACATGTTACTCCAGTTTTAGCTTCACTGCATTGGTTTCCGGTTGTTTTTAGGATTGATTTAAAAAATATTTTACTTGTTTATAAAGCTCTCAATGGTCTCGCACCTTCCTACCTACATGACTGCCTGCCTAAATATGTCCCAAACCGCTCCCTCAGGTCTTCCACTGCTGGCCTTCAAGTTCTCCCTATGCCTAAAAAATGGCAACTAAAAAACACGGTGAAGCAGCTTTCTCCCCCTTCGGGCCGACGGCGTGGAACAAACTCCCACTATACATTCGACAGGCAGCCTCTGTAGAACAATGTAAAGCACAGCTCAAGACCTACTTCTACATTCTTGCTTTTAGTTTATCTTTTAAATTCCTTGTTATTCATGTCCTCACTATATTGCATTACGGGTATTATTTTAATGTTTTATGCCTTGCTTTTCTTTTCTTTTTTCTCCATTTCTCTGTAAAGCACTTTGAGCTGCATTACATGTCATGAAAGGTGCTATACAAATAAAGTATTATTATTATTATTATTATTATTATTATTATTATTATTATTACACTTGATAGTGTAAAATGAATGAAACCAAATGGACCAAGAGTTAAATTATTGTTTTATCTACATTAAGAAATCTATTTAATTTAAGAATGTAGAATAATTGTTATTTTGATCAATGACTGTTATCTCTCCTGCGGTACCATGAGGCATTTTCCAACATCAATACAGCATGGAATTGTTGATAAAATTCAATCCGACGACAACAAAACATACAATGTTTTGGGTCTGGGAAGCTTAAATCTCATCATCCGTGGCTCAAATACCAAATAAATAACGGATCACAGAGAAGATTGTGTACACATCTATATTTAGGCCATGCAGGTCCTCGCTGTCAGGCATCAAGGCAAACATCAAGGAAGAGAAAGAACATCCGCACACAGTTTCTATAGAGCTCCGAGACTTACTTTATGGGAACAAATTGACAATTTGTTCCCTCTAAATAAAGTAAGTCTGGCCCAGGCGGTGGCGTAACCGTCTGGGCACCCGACTGGTAATCCAATCGCAGTGTGCCGCGGGTTCGACTCCCGAGCCCAACACGGCCTTTACTGCATGTCTTCCTCCATCTCTCCCCCGTTTCCTGTCAGCCTGTCCCTTCAAAAAACCAATAAAAGGCGTAAGCCGCAATCTTAAAAAAATAAAAATAAAATAAAGTAAGTCTCAAAGTCAAAGTCAAACGGGTTCGACTTGATATGATATGATATGATATACTTTATTAGTCTCCCGAGGAAGAAATTTGTCTTAGTCTTAGGCTTCTGAGCCTGACGGCCTTTGCCACGTGTCACTCCACATCTCTCTCCCCCTGTCCTGTCTGTATACTGTTCCCTATCAATTAAGGCAAAATAAAAGCCCCAAAAACAAAATCTTAAAAAAAGGTTTATTTTTATAGTGTTTATTTACAACTAACATAGCTGCTCTACTGGGACATTTCCATCCTATGGTCAGGTATCAGGTATGACCGGTACTGGTTTATAATTGTGGTATTACTGCCTGAAGATCATTCAATTCAATTTCTACCCTGACCACACCCTCTAGCTCAGGCACTCCTGGGGGCGGCGATGGCTCAGGGGTATAGTGGCTGGATGGTTGGAAGGTTGCCAGTTCGAACCCGGGCTCCCCCAGAGTTAGTGTCGAAGTGTCCTTGAGCAAGACACTGAACCCCTAATTGCTCCTGATGTGCTGGTTGGTGCCTTGCATGGTTTCCACTGCCATCAGTGTATGAATGGGTGAATGTAATGCACAATCTATGTAAAGCGCCTTGGACAAAGGCGCTATATAAATGCACCATTTACCATTTACTCCTCGCAGGCTGCCAGCTGGGTTCAAACCTCGGGTAGGACATGTAAGTTACAGATGGCAGCTTGAACATGTAGTCCAGAATAACACATTGTTAGACGTCGTTTTCATTCAAGTCTCCATTCTATATGATGAATAAGTGATGCTGAAGTTAATTCAATATAACCGTAAAAGAGTAAATCATGGCTAAGTGCTTTGTGACACTTCAAACGACCTTCCGACTCTCTCTCCCAAATTGAAAGGGGGCATTGGATTAGAGGTATTTGTTGAGTTTGTTTGTTTCATTTCCATTAGGCATCCAACACTATACCCACAAGTGCCCCTTTGAGTGGGCACGCCTATCACAGAACGGAGGGGAAAAAAACACCTCTTCAAGGAACACCATGGGAGGCTTTATCCTGTTATTGTTTATGAAGCAGATGCTTTGGTTCTTGGCTGGTTTAAAGGAAGAGTTCAGGAAGGCCGCCTACCACCAGGGACATTCTTATCTGTCAGAAGAGAGCCCTTCTGCAGGAAAGGAGACATGCTCTGTGCAGGAGTCTGACGGTGATATTGTGTAAATACTCCATTCTCGGCATCAACTCTCTGATGCTCCAGCGGGATATGTCACGGCGAGGTGTGATGCATTGCTTAACTTCTCTTACAGAACGCCCACCCCTAAATCAAATCAGTGCTTCTTCTGACAAGTATAGAGCAGAATGGAACGGCACCATGGCCCTTATTGGACTAATGACCTGCATACTGCTTTGACATGTTGACGTGTTATACGAACTTGTAAGGTCACAGCACCAGAATAGTAGCATACCGTCATATCATACTACACACTGACACTACAAAGACTAATTGTCTGTCAGCACTGTACATTCACGCTGTACATTTTACACATAACTCCAGAAGATATTAAAGAGCAAAGTGGCCATCTGAGAATATGATTGCATAAACAGTTAGCGGCCAGAGCTGTTTGACTTCGACGTCATCAGGAGGTAGGGGTTCAGCTGTGTCTCTAATTAGATCTGTCAAGTCAAAGCCCGGCATCTGCGCTGAACGCCAGACAGTGCTTGAAATGGGATACAGATGTTGGAACAGGTTTCTGGTAGCTGTTAGAAGTCACAGCTGAATTCATTATCTTTGAAATGTCAGTGAATCTGATTACTGCCAAACTATTGACCATATTCACACGGTGGCCATTTTGGCCTGCAAGATTGATGAGGGTCAAACGGCCCAAATGTGGTAAACCCTTGGGGTTTTATCCTGTCAATTAATTCCTGAATGTCATGACTCGATGGACAAGAAACCGACATGTTCATGCTATTCTTCAAACAAAAATGACAAGATCTATCTTTAGAGTTGGCTATACTCCACGTGACCACAGCCACGTCACTCTAACTCAGACATAACCATAAATAATTTACAATTTTGGCATTTAGCAGACAGTCCAGATCGAGCGACTTTTTTAGGCTACAGTAAGCATGCAAGAACAACACATAATACATAAAATACATAGAAATATGTCATCAAGGATCTAAGTAAGATAAGAACCTAACATCCGTCCAACAGTCAAATGTACATCTGTACAATGAAAGTATAAATACTATAGAATGCTATGTCTACATAATGTGCTATCTAAATTACATCATTTGAAACAAACCGGTACGGCCTTATATAGGCAGCCCACGTCACTCTGACATAACCATAAACAACCCCATATATATATATATACCGATATATATCGGTTGTCCAGATCCGCAGATCCTATTGCTGTGCAATTGTCATGTGCATATATGGGGCAGACTAACTTCAAACTTGACGCACGCTGCGGTACACGAGGGAGTGCAGCCGCCGTGGCTACCGTTGCAGTCTATGATGGGGATCCCCCTCCCACTCCAGTCAAAATAAAAAAAAGAAGGGGGGAAGTCCCGCCTCGTTGTCTGGGCCAGCCAATGGGCCAGCTGGGCCCAAACGGATCTAGAAAGATGGAGATTTACAATAGAACGAACCATGTACAACCAAGATTCGACACAAACGAGGGACTAATTTATTTTCGCTCCTATGCCACCAAAATGTGGAACGCCCTACCAACAGTCATTAAGACATGCAAATCCCTTGACTCCTTCAAAACCACTCTCAAAGGGCACCTACGGACGGCTGCAATTCGAAACTGGCCCCCGTAAAATCTGAATCCCCCAACCGCCCCTTTCCCCTCACTGTATATGTTTCTTTTCCCTTTTTACCTCCTTTATGATGAATTCCGGTTCTGTTCTTTGACTATAATTATAGAAGTGTCTATTTGTACGTGTGATGCATTGCTTAACTTCTCTTACAAACACCCACCCTAAATAAAATCAGTGCTTCTTCTGACAAGTATAGAGCCGCACAGGTGCATAATGGAACGGCACCATGGCCCTTATTGGACTAATGACCTGCATAATGCTTTGACATGTTGACGTGTTATACGAACTTTATAAGGTCACAGCACCAGAATAGCATACCGTCATACCATACTACACACTGACACTACAAAGACTATGATACCATACTACACACTGACACTACATACCATACTACACACTGACACTACAAAGACTATGATACCATACTACACACTGACACTACATACCATACTACACACTGACACTACAAAGACTATGATACCATACTACACACTGACACTACATACCATACTACACACTGACACTACAAAGACTATGATACCATACTACACACTGACACTACAAAGACTAATTGTCTGTCAGCGGCGAGCGCTGTACATTTACGCTGTACATTTTACATAACTATGTAAAATAAATATTAAAGTGGCCATCTGAGAATATGATTCCATAAACAGTTAGCGGCCAGAGCTATTTGACCTCGACGTGTGGAACGTCGAGGTCCCCCCCCCTTTTCCCCTCACTGTATATGTTTCTCTTCCCTTTTTACCTCCTTTATGATGAATTCCTGTTCTGTTCTTTGACTATATAGAAGTGTCTATTTGTACGTCCCTAAATGTTTTGATCAATTGAACATGGTTGACCCTCTTGTAAACAAGTGTGATGCTTAATCGTCCACTCACAGTTGACTTAATCGTCCACTCACAGTTAACAGTCTTTGTATTGAGTTTGTGCTTGAAATGTACTGTAATTCTGCAAACTGTTAATAAATATTTCAATCAATCAATCAAACTATATGACTCCGACATATGGGTCAGATCGGCGGTGCGACGTACGTAGGTGTGAGGGCTGCATAGTGGCCGCACGAACTGTGAATACACAAAATTCAAGAACGCTATTTCTACAATGTTTATCTATATATCCTTTCAAACAAATCCAATACACATACTCCATCATACAGACCCTCGGGGCCTTGTTTCATCTCTAGACAAATAACTTCAACCTCCCTTCCCTTTTGACTTCCTGGTCCCGCTCTCTTGACAAAAGGAACACAAATCACCGTCAGCTTTCTTCCCTGAGTTCAGCGTATATATGACACGCCTCTCCTTTGACCCGCGCGGTCGGCATTCCATCTTTGAACCTTCATGTAGGATATATTGTACTGACCCCACTTTGAAGAGATGATGTTGAACAATGAGGCTAGAGCGAATGGAAACAAGCTGCTTACTGGGTCATAGAGCACAGAAATATGTTTTTCACAATAGTCAAAACAAATATTGGCAAAGGAAGTTTAGGGATTAGGGGTTTAGCATGGACGAAAATAGAGCCCTTAATAACCCCCTAGGCGTTCAATGTTTCACGCTGAACTGGCTGGTGCCTTTCATCACTGTGTATCACTTTCAATAAAAAGGCAGTCTATAAATGCACCATTTACTGTACTGAGAAGTACAGTAGTATAGTATAGGCCTATATCAGGCCCACTAAGCCACAAACCAAGGTTTTAGTAGCCTACCAATGTTCAACATCAAGTATTTCCTTTGTTCTTTTTCCTGATTGACAGACCCGTTTTGAGGCCACTATTTTCGCAAATTCTCATCCACCATCACGTCCCGAAAACTAAAGCAACCGAAAACGAATAGGTGGAGGGAGAGAGAGGGTGGTTGTAGAAGCCCTAGAAGAATGACCTACTTTATCACCCATAAATATAATAATAATAACAATGCAACCGTAATTTACAAAACTGCAATTATGTTAATTGAAAGACAAATTTAAACTAGCGACTGAAAGCATAAAGTATTTTTCACAATGTAATAAACTCAAGTGTAACGTTTGGCCAAACACACATTCACTTGAGTGGAGTGTTAATGCTTCTGTAACCAGCAGGAGTGAAATAGCAACACCATCTAAGGGTTCTAGGCCACTAATGAAAACAGCAGTGCTTTAATGACTCCTGCATTAGCTTCAATTCCAAGAGCTCTTCCTTGCCGCCTGGGCTCGACTCGTCAATAATCAATACGGAAATTGTCAGTGAATATAAAAACTGTCCGTGCCGACCGGCTGTTGTTTGTTTTGTATTTCCCATTCATTTAAACTGCTGTTGTGCGCTATGAATACATGCACACTGCTGAGGGCGATTATAACCAGGTGATGAAGCGACATATTTTCAATCAAAACAATGTTGATTTTTCTGGCGTGAATAAAATATCCACCTTTTTGAATGAGGCATCACCAAAATAGAAGTTTGATGTGAAATAATTGCGCTGTATTTTAGTGTTGTGTATTCACGGAGCTTCTGGTATGTAGGCTCCAGAGACATAGAGTAAGACAGAGTTATGACAACTCCGTTCACTTCATGGGGCCATGGGCTCTTCTACATTGACTTCTATTGGTTTGTCCCGGAGGTTTACGGAAGGCATTGGAGTCTATGGATTTGCGCGAGTACATGAACCACGTGACGAGGCTGTTTTCTGCCCCCTCAATGTCGTAACTCTGCCTTACTCTATGGCTCTGGTAGGCCCTTTGGTGTGGTAGATCTTTTCTAGATCTGTAATGACCTTAACTTGTGACCCCGACATGCGTTGCATTGTGCTTGCGGTTAAGGACGGTGTCGGACTAATGACTGTCGGACTGTTAGTATGTCGGAACTTATGCCTGTATAGTCAGTTTGTCACATACTCTCTACACATGCTTTCATTATAATCATGATCATGCTCACCGTGCTGACACTTGTGACACCTAAGTGGAGCCCATTCACGCAGTCTCTGAGTAACTGACACCCAGACAAACTTCCCCCTTTTAAACCTTATTCATACATCGTACAATGGTGTCACGTGGCGAAAATAAAAATCTACAAGCTCGCAGCGGCTTGCGGATGTGGCACATTATGAGCTTGTCCTTCTTCCATCTTCGGTGCGTGACAGCAGCATACGAGCTCGGGGGCATAAATTAGGCATTATACACGGATCCACCCTCATGAAACCATCTTTATCGACAGTCTTCAATGTAATTGTTCCGCACTTTTATGTAAATGTGATGTCCCTCAATGCCTTGTTAGTTGTTGCCTTGTGGCATTATGATTGATAAGCAGATACGGAGTGCCCACAGACAGGGAAATTGTTGAAAAATGCCATAAAAATGCATAAATACATGGATTGTGTCTACAGTCTAACATTGGTACAGTACAGTAATACATGTCTTTACATTTTCTTAGCCCCCATTACAGTTAGTATATTAGGCTACAGCCTCCAAACAAATCAACTAAACAACCAGTGGCTCAAATTGACCCCAACATAAAGGACACCACAACAACAAGATTATTATTATTAAATAAGATAGAAAATAAACTTAAACACCAAAGGAAGAAATGAAGAAACCAAAGGGGCCTGGAGACAGTCGAGTTTACAGTGGCTGGGATGAGGATCAGCATCTACAAATCTGAGGCCATGGTTCTCAGCAGGAAACTGTTGGATTGTGCAGTCCAATTAGGGAATGAGACAAAGTATCTCAGGGTCTTCTACAGTCGCTGTAACATTCCTACTCTCACCTATGGTCATGAAGTGTCACTGAAAGAATAAGGTCGTAAATACAAGTGGCCGAAATTAGTTTTCTCCGACGGGTGGCTGGCATCTCCCTCTTATTAGAGATAGGGTGAGAAGTTCCGTCACGCAAGAGAGAGTCGGAGTAGAGTCGATGCTTCTCCGCCTGAAAAGAAGCCAGCTTAGGTGGTTCGGGCATATGGTTAGGTTGCATCTCAAGCGTCTCCCTAGGGAGGTCCTCAATGCACGTCCCACTGGGAGAAGACCAAGACGCAGACCAAGACGCAGTTGGAGGGATTACATCGACTCACTGGCCTTGGTACGCCTCGGGATCCCCCAGGAGGAAGTTACTAATGTTGCTCTGGAGAGGGAGGTGTGGAGCTCTCTGGTGGAGCTGTTGCCCCCGCGACCCGACTATGGATAAGCGGTTGAAGATGGATGGATGGATGGACTTAACCAAAGGAAGAAATCAAGAAACCAAAGGGGCCTGGAGATGCCGGTCAAAACCAACAGAATGTAATTGGTGCAAGGCCACCTCCTAGGGACGTTGAAGCTGCTACCCCCTCCCTAACAAAAAAAGCAAAAAAAAGCACTATAGTAAAATCTAACCAAAAACTTAGGGCCTGTTTGGCCATCACCAGGCCAAACTAACTAAAATATAAAGGTAACTGAAAAGAAGAAGGCTTCTGGGCCTAGAATTATCATAGCAGTGGACTTGAGATTGGCTTTTAACACTAGCATGACTGAAGTAAAATGAGACACAAGTAACATATGCTTAAATTTATATTTAGAAAATGTTTCAGATGTCAAAGATTTCTGAGATGATAGAATGGTGATGGATGATGGTCATGGATAATCAATCATAATCATAATCAACTTCAACCAGCTTAACTTCGACCAGCTCAGTGGCCTTGTGGTTTGAGTGTCCGCCCTGAAACTGGGAGGTCGGGGTTCGATCCCCGGCCGGGTCATACCAAAGATTGTAAAAATGGGACCCAATGCCTCCCTGCTTGACACTCAGCATCAAAGGGTTGGATTGGTGGGTCAAATCTACTAATCAAATGATTCCCAAGCGCAAATGCGGAGAACAAATTTCACTGCGGTAACGTGTGTGACAAATCGTACGACTTGACTTGACTTCAACGTCTAAAAAAAAGTGAGTAAGTGATGTCTTGGCCTCTGCGCATGCAACAGATCCTCAAAAGTAGCAGCAATAACAACAATAAACAACAAAATAATTAAGAATAGCAACAATAGTTAATAGAAGGTAAAGCATTTACATTAGTAGTCGTGTGACGTGCTTGCAGCCAGGTGCTGTGTGCGTGCGTGGTTGCACTTCTAAATATGTTCCCTATGTGTATTACTATTTACGCATTCCGCAATATGTGTATATAGGCCTCTTTGTGGATGTACTATTAAGTGTGTGTCTGTGTGTGGTCTTAATACAATGCAAAGTGTGATGTACAGTGTGCAATGCATGGCATAATTGTGTGTGAGTGCCTATAGGGCCTAGTGTCAATCATTCAGAACCTGATTGCCGGCGGGGGAGGATTTGCTTTAACGTAGCTTTCTGCTGTAACTGCATCGTTATATCAGTGGTTCTCAAAATGGTTTCTTTGTGACCCCCGGCGGTCCTTGAGAAGGTTCCAGGGGGATACATGTTAACTAGAAAAGTGTGGTTGCCGCAGTCGCTTACATACAGGCCCCTTTTGACCCTTTGCTACAACCTCTGTCCAATTCTCCTTGACTAATTGACTCCTTGACTCTCTGGAAAAGTAATTTAATATTTTCTATAACACTTGAATAGTTTGGTCTTCTGCCCCTGCAATGGAATGTATGTAAACGTTTGTAAAACATAGATTGGTTACGTAACCAACAACAGCGAATTAGCTCCTACAAATGTTAGGCAAAGCTCGGCCAATCACAGCGGAAGAATAATAAAGTGAGACAAGTCTGGGAAACCACACTAATATAGCATCAGAACTCGTTTAACTTTAATACACAACAAAACAATACAAGACATCAAATGACAGAAAAGTAAGCTTAACATTCATACAAAAATAGACACGCGCGCGCGCGCGCACACACACACACACACACACACACACACACACACACACACACACACACACACACACACACACACACACACACAAGGGAAAAGCAAGATGTTATGAGTCCAATAGTGAAAGCTGCATGGAGGGGTGCCCTGGGGGCGCGGCCATTACTGAGGTGTACCATTAACTGATTAGCTACACCTGACCTACAGGGGACTGCTCCATGTATTAGTGCCCAGTATACAGAACATATACTCAACTGTTGTCAAGCACTACCAGGAATGGCATCCAAAATTTTGGGAACTTAGCTTGTGTATTGATCTGTCCGTCATGACGGATTTGTTCCAGCCTAGCAATGGAAAGCATCTTGTTGAGACATCTCTAGAAAAACATGGAGAAGTTTTTGGAGACTTTCAGTTTATTCAGTATAAATTTTTTGGGCAGCAACCATACCTGCCTTAAGCAGGTGTTTTTGGTGAGAAGGAAGGGTCCTTGTCTCATCAGAGCAACCAAATATTTTTTTGTATTGATATTTAATGTTTTGTGGTTAGTACGAGTCGGGTCACTGCCAGCTGAGCTTACGTCAACGAGGAATCTCAGGAACGCAATGTGTTGACAGCTGGGTGTGACGTATATTAGCAGCGACATTGCTTTCATATGTAGTTTCAAGGTTTCAAAAGTCCTCAAGGTCAACACAACACACAGAGATTCAGTGACGCTAGAGGGAACAACACTTGAGGAAGTAAAAGCCTTCACATACTTACAGTAGGCAGTGTCATAGACAGTCAGGGCGGCAAGGCAAGAGCGGCATTCATCCAACTTAAGACCATTTGGAGCTTGAAACAAATCAGCCAGCAGACAAAGCTCAGACTCTTCAGCTCAAACGTCAAGCCTGTACTATTGTACGGATCAGAGACGTGGAGGACAACAAAGGCAACAACGATGAAGGTGCAAACTTTCATCAACAGCTGCCTAAGGAGAATCCTGAGCATCCGCTGGCCAGACACCATCAGCAATAATGACCTCTGGGAGAGTGGAAGAGGAGATTAAGAGAAGAAGGTGGGGATGGATAGGCCACACTCCGGAAGCCCAATACCAGCATCACAAGACAAGCCTGCAAGGCCCGCAAGGCACAAAAGAGAGAGGGAGGCCGAAGAACACCTGGCGCAGGGACCTTGAGACTGACATCAAGCAGTGTGGACTGACATGGAAACAGCTGGAAAAGAAGGCCCAGGATAGACGACTCTGGCGAACTCTAGTCAACGGCCTATGCTCCATGAAAAGGAGCGATAGGCATAAGTAAGTAAGTAAGTAAGTAGTTTCAAGGCTTTTGCGGCCAAATTAATTCCATTTTCTCCAGAAACTGGCTATATCAAATATGAATGGACATAATTAACGACGCCACCCCCCTGACAGAAAGGCCGGGGTGATCGGTTTATTTTTCGAACACAGTTCTTATATGAAGCGACCTAAAATCGGGATTTCAATGCAAATAAAAAAATACATGAACCTGTGTACTGGCGCCCTCTACTGAAAGTGACGTCAGACTTCGGTGCTCTATAGGCCTAGTTATTTATCATGACCAGGTGAACCAAAGTGCTGTACAGGTTAAAAGAAAACAAAGAGAAAACAATGCAATATGAACAAACATCTAGAAACATAAAACTTAAGCAGGAATTTGAAATAAAAGCTAAAACAATACCATATAGACAGACTTTAGCAGGCAATCCAAAAAGCACAAACAAAGCAGACATTTGCACAAATGAGGGGAGCGGGGCTACCTCAAGTGACACTAAAAGGCCAAGGTGAATACATACGTTTTAAGCAGAGATGTAAAGGCAATTATGGGCTGGGCAGCTCTGATGTGAAAAGACAAAGTATTCCAGGGCCTGGGGCATGCCCCCACATCTATCACATTCTAAGTTTTGATTTAGAGTAAAGCAATCTGTGCAAAACTTTAAATTGAATCAATCTATAGAATTGATAAGAGCGGGGCTCTGAATACTAGACAGGCCAGGCCGTTTAAATGGCATCTTCTCAATTCCCATATACAAAATCTGGGACAAAATGACTAAATGGAAATGTCTGCGAACAAATGCAATTGATATGATGCATCTTTATTGTGCACAGAAGGGGCAAGTGCTTGAAGAGATTGCATGCCAGAGCCACATAGGCAAATTAAGTGAATTATGTAACATTTCAAAATTGTTCTTCCTTACCCATGTGAGCTCTCTGTGGTATCCCTTTGGTCAGTTCATTTATTTATTGAAATTATTATTTAGCATTATTTCCCACATATATTTTTGACAACCATGTTGTTTGTATTAAATAATTAAAACTGCTTTACCTTCTAATAAGTCTTCCTGATTGGTTGGACCAATGACAAAGCTTCAAGGAACATCTTTGAATCTTAAATATTTTTGGGAGCGCATTGCTGGCTGTCTGAATACAAAAAAAGAGAAGGTCATTTTGACATATTATTGCTCATAGCAGCTATAAATATAGGCTAATTGGCATTGCTGTTTAAAAGTTGTTCTCATTGAGTAGGCTACAGTTGAGTACAATAATGAAATTTCACCCCTCTGCATTGCTAGGGAACAGAATGAGTTGAAATTTATTTTGGTCCTTCCTGTGCAGCTACTGATATTCATAAACGCTGCAACAGGAGATTCTCCCTGTGGTTTGAAATGCTTCAATTGAATGGAAGCTCAAATAAATAACAAGTTTAGGTGAATGAAGACATGCCAGTTCATTATCGAATAATAACTTCACAAAGGTTGCTTGATGACATTATCTTGATAATCTTGGCCCACTGAATGGCTTTCAACTGAAATGAAATTCTTCCCCTTCTAACATATTATTTTGAACCCATGCACTGTTTATTTGATTAAATATGTGGACAAGGCTATACACCAAACAAATTCATATGGGCTAAAATATTATCTTGTTTTGGTCTAGTTCCTGGCTTTCAAAATGACCCAGCTGTTAATAAACTTGTTTTTAAACGAAAATAATGTTGTGCATGTTTGTATACATACATGTCATGACTGTAACTACATAACAGTATGCTACGTCAAGACCAAAGACAGTAGCCTATAGGTTGACTGTCTGGCGCACATGGACACCTAGTGGCCGTAATGGGTCACACACGCGTCTCCAAACTACTCCATGTCCAATCTCGGAGGTATCAGTTGCTTATATAGTGTTGGCCATTCCGAAATGGTACCAGAGATGAATGCCAGCGGTATCACTTTGTGAAGCAGCAATTGAATTCTTCCGTCCACAAAAATATTGTGATTTTCTTTTCGAAGGCAAACAAAAAATCATATGTAAGTTTTATTGAATTTTAGCCTATGACCGAATTGCAATTGTGTATAATTGTTGTAATTACTTTGAAATTACGACGAATAGGCTACCAATGCATTTAGTTTCTATATAATTGCGCATGCAGTGAACATATAGCTAATGCGTAATGGCCATGCGTTTTGGTCTTTAAACTCTGTTATTTTGTAGTTTTGTTTTATAGCTAAACCCTACTATGAGTTTTCCCCCTATGCATCTTGCCATATGGTGCTTCATAATTGTATTGTGATCATGATTATTAGGCCGATTATCCTGTTTATTATTAATAATATTATAAATGGAAACATGTCGCTCTTTGTTATGCCTCTGTGGTATTACAACAAAACAGCTGGTCAAACTTTAACAAAGTGTTTCTCTGCTACAGGAGAGGCATCCTGTGAAGCCCGTTAGCTTGACAAGAGAGGTCCTATACGTCCCTGGAGGAACACGGTCTGTGCAGCCATCGCATTGATGCCCATGCACCGCTGAAAACAGTTTTTTTTTTGCACAGAACGCGCTTTTCTTGCAAAAACAACAATGGAAAGCGTTTCAAACGAAAGTGACTTTTGGCAACTAAACGAGTCCACCTGGCGGAACTCGAGCCTCCTCGGGGGCAACGGCGGGGTGACGAACCAGACGAACCCGCTGAAACGGAACGAAGAGGTGGCCAAGGTGGAGGTGACCGTGCTGGCCCTCATACTGTTCCTGGCGCTGGCCGGCAACCTGTGCGTCCTGCTCGCCATACACACCACCAAGCACAGCCAGTCGCGGATGTACTACTTCATGAAGCACCTGAGCATCGCCGACCTGGTCGTGGCGTTCTTTCAGGTTCTCCCGCAGCTCATCTGGGACATCACGTTTCGCTTCTACGGACCAGACGTCCTGTGCCGGCTGATCAAGTACCTGCAGGTCGTGGGGATGTTCGCCTCGACGTACATGCTCGTGCTGATGTCCATTGACCGGTGCCTGGCCATCTGTCAGCCTCTGCGCTCCCTGCACAAGAGAAAGGACCGTTTCTATGTCATCATCTCGTGGGTTCTGAGTCTGCTGTTCAGCATTCCGCAGATGTGCATCTTTTCTCTGAGGGAAGTCGGGTCGGTCGGGTCGGGGGTGTACGACTGCTGGGGCGACTTCGTGCAGCCGTGGGGCGCCAAAGCCTACATCACCTGGATCAGCCTCACCATATACATAATTCCCGTGGCCATTCTGAGCCTCTGCTATGGATTAATAAGCTTCAAAATATGGCAGAACTTTAAGCTGAAAACCAGGCGAGATCAGTGCATAAACCTCACGCCCAGGACCTCCAAAGGAAATACGCTTTCCCGAGTGAGCAGCGTCAAGCTCATCTCCAAGGCTAAGATAACCACTGTGAAAATGACATTCGTGATCGTTTTGGCTTATATTGTCTGCTGGACACCCTTTTTCTTCGTGCAGATGTGGTCGGCGTGGGATCCAGCGGCGCCTCGTGAGGGTAGGTTGAACTTAAAATGTACATATTATGCTTATGGTGTGTGTTGGTTTGTGCGTCAACGCGCTACTTTACGCACGGGGTAGGCGCACCTTTAAAACATATAATGCTGCAATGCATGATTTTGAACGTACATTTTACGAGAAAAATAGCATTTGAAAATTAGGAATATTGTTGGAATGCAGTCACATTAATCATTCTTTGGCGTGCGTCATTGTTCGCAACATTACGCACACGTTTTTGGGAACGTTGTATGTATAGGCTATTGCCCATGCGGGATGTTACCTGTGCACTCATAAAAACAATGTCATATTTTGAGTATTGTTATCTCTGTTACATTCTCATGAGATTGTGACACAATTCGATTCTGCTTTGTGATTTAGGTATAATATCATAGAATCAATGAGGTGCAGATGTGCATTATAAGTGAGGTTTCAGTGATTCAGCCCAGTGGTTCCCAAACCTTTTCACGTCAAGGACCCCCAAATTGACACTGCAGGGTCCCCATAAGAGAACATTTTTACATACAGCAGTGATTCTCAACCATTTTAATTTGAAGGACCCCCATTTAATGGCATTTCTATCTCTGAGACCCCAATTTGTATTGTAAAATCAAAGTAAATTTAACTCTCTGAGAGTGTACAAATGGAACCATTTGTACACTCTTGGAGTTACAGACCCATAAGGACCCATTTGGTTACAAACTATCATTTAGCTGGGGACCCCCTGGAACTCTCTCAAGGACCCCTAGGGGTCCCCGCAACCCCACTTTGGGAACCACTGTCATTAATGTCAAACCGTGTTGAAGTAAGGTATTGTGGTGGCTACATGAGTGCAGAGGGGGAAAAAGAACGAACAGTAGGTTATATTGCCAGATCAGTGACCTGCAGGTGGGTATTTAGGCTATCTAAGATAAGAGCGTCTGCTAAATACCCTGTAAATTGTAAACTGACAGGAAATGTACATATTGCTCATTTAAAGGTGAAACTAATGTCTCTTAAAACTTAAATTAACCTTCCCATTAAACTATAGAGTGAGTGACCCGACTTTATAATGGGCTTTAACTTAATGTTCTGCTTCGTTAACCATTGATCAAATTAGTGCGAGCACACTGCAGCCAAGCAGCTTATTATTTATGAATAAATTAGTGAGAGCACACCGCAGCCAAGCAGCTTATTATTTATGCCTGCGAGGCAAAAATGTGGAGTTGACATTTAACAGCTAAACTGAAATGAATGTGTTCAGTTAGTATTGATCTCTGTATGATCCAACAGAAGTACCATTATGGGAAAAGCATTAACTGGAAAATCAATTCCTCATTTTAAACAGACCTTGTGGTCCTGTGTAAAATATATGTCTGCTAATATTATAAAATGGGAGTTTATTGCCAGTATAGCTATAGTAGCCTATAATTAAAATAATGTAATCTGCAGTGCATGTGTGGTTTCAAATGACCACACACTTCAAGGCAAACACTGTCAGAACAAAATAGATGACACAAAAAAAGAGAGAAATGTAAAAAAGAAGAATATATATATATATATATATATATATATATATATATATATATATATATATATATATATATATATATATATATATATATATATATATATATATATATATATATATAATGTATATATAATCATGTAAACAAATACATTTCCTTCTCTGGGTTCCAATCTTGTCATGGCAGTTGTCACTGCTGCTGTCCTCTCAACATCACATAGGCTGTCATGCACGTCGTCAGGACAAATCCTGTGTGCAACTTCATGTCTTCATGGTGTCAGAATATATTCACAGACTTTCCAAACATCAGAGAAATATACACTACAGTATTGCGAGATCGGTGGGAAGAGTGTGACAAAATGAGATTCCACGCAGGCTTGTTCAACAGGGTGTAGTGGCTGCTGTTGTGTGACATGAGGCTTCTGTGCATGCACGTGTGTTTGCTGAGAATGGCCAAATCTGGCAGTCACTGCACGTGTGGACTGTGTGTGTGTACAATAGATAGGCGAGAGTGTCACCTGTGCTGTGCACAGATAAAGTGTCCATTAGAGTGAAGTCAGCATGGACCATGATGCACCAGTAGACTACTTTGCTAATGTTCAGGAAAGGTTCTTACAGGCAATCATGGCATTCAGATTAATCACATTAAATTGGCCCCAGTGCACCAGACTACCGGGATTACTTTACCAAAGGATATACTCAACCATTTGTGTGAAACCATAGAAAAAAACACATCTTCAGTAAAACACTCTGTTGAATTCTTGAACACTGCTTATTTGTATTGTGTTGTGCGACCATGTAGAACAAATCTGTCACGTCAGTGCCGATTAATCATTGCAGTCATTATCTTAGTAAGATCACATCTTAATAATGACCTTTTTTTATCCTTCTTCCATGCTCGCCATAAATCAAACCATCTCTTTATCACGAGTCAAAGTGTCCTAGATGCTTTCTCCGTCCTGTCTTTCTTGACAAGGGTATAAAGACACTATATACTGACGTGCACCGTGATGTAAATTAGATTATGATTGCCTCATTAGTTAAGGATGGATGGACAGGACCACAGTGCTCACAGTGCTCACACAGGGATCTATTACAGAGCCATTTTACGATTTACTGAGTGAGGGACTACAGTAGGTAGATGAATGGAATCAAAAAGTTTTATTTTCCACAAGTGAAGAGAGCTGTAATGATATCCACAAAGTACTAAGATAATAATTTTAATAATAATACAAAAAAGAACACTAATAATAATTATTATTATAATAATAATAATTATTATTATTATTATTGATCACTGTTGTGCTACAGTTTCTTGTGACAGTACACTTTATTTCTTTATTTTGTTATTTCTCCTTGAGTGGTTTGGTATTTGCTTAGTTATCTTTTTAACTATTTTCTCTTTTTGTCGCTTCTCCATGTTTATGGCCCTATAATATCTACCGAATAGAATCCTTGCCAGAGCTTAGAGCCCTGGGCTTTGAGACACCGCAAGCAATAAAACATGTTAATACAGGAGGGATGATTTGTCCATGAAATAAACACCACTGCTCATCTGCCGATAGACTTAGTGGAGGTGCTGGAGTCACAAATGTTTGGATCATATGAAAAAATAAAGGGAGGCATCTGAAGAAGGTCAATAAGCCGAAAGCTTAACACCCGGTTGTGTACAGAACAGATTTCAGTGTGCCTCCCTTTATCTTATCAAATGCATAATAAAACAAAAAAATATCATATATTGCGAGGTACATTGTGAATCTGTCCTCTAAGGTTAAGAACTGGTATCTTCTAAGCCTTCATCAGGATCATATTTAGAGTAAATACAGAATGACAAAATATTCAACAATTTTCTTCACAGTATAATAATAAACATTGCCTTTATACAGTGCCTTTATTTACAGATTTCAACTTTATCCCACAGGTTAGTAAATTGACTCCAACACAATTAATGCATCATCTCCTTTCATACAATGTCGAGGTAGGGTTATGAAACGGCTCCAATAAAACATCTCATCATGATGACTTCAATCATAGGAAGTCACATGTACATCCGGATGCTTATCATGTACACATAAACTCAAAGGATATATACAATGCACAATCTAAAACAAATTGGCAGTTCAAACAAGCTTACTGTGGCAGCACGTTCTCAAACAAAGGATTTGAACAGAACTCACAGCTTTGAACTCCTTCCCTGTGCACTGACCTGTACAGCATGGACAGGTGAGACACAGACAGGTGAATCTCTCCACCAACTGGTCTCACATAATTGACAATTCTTAGAGGCCTGAGATTCCTGAACAGACCCTCCTCACGAACAGGATGAACACCACTTAATTCCTCCCTAACTGGCCTTTGTGGATTCCAGAATTCCTACTGGTGACATGACGCTCCCATAGAGACCATGACACTCATTAGATTTGACTGGCACAGATGTATGCAAAAGAACATGGAGCCAGCTGAAACCAATATGACATATATGAAATATATATTTGGCAACAGGATCATACAAAGAAGTGTGCATCTGGCTTAAATACAGAAAGAGAAAGAATGTCTGGAACACAGACAGTTCAGCCTTTTGCACTGACGTGTGCTTGGAGCTAAGAGTGCTTATCGGTACATATATATATATAATATATGTATTTGTTTTGTCAAGATCAATACAGGTTCTTCAGTGGTTCTTTCGTATGGTTGAGGACGTGCTACCAGCGCCACACAAAGCAACTGTTAAGCCCCATGTATGGTTGTTTAAACTTTTAGAACACTCTAAAGTTTAGAGGGTTCTCTGCTATTCAGTTCAACTTATTGTAAGTCACCTCTAAATGGTTCTACATATTTGACGACAGTATGAACACATTTAGCTGTAATTCTGGGCCATTTGGTCCAATTATCCTCCTATAGGTGCATATTGTATTCGGGCATGGGAGAGACATAACACCTTCCCTTAGATTAGTCAATGAATGTTCCCCTTTGAATGACATTGTAGTTACTAGTTAGTCTACTAGTTAGTTAGCAGTTAAGCAGGAAACTGTCGGCTGAGGAAGCTCTGCTGGAACTTTAGGATATATATATCACCAAACAAGGTTTGCCTATAACTACAAACCAAAGAACCAATTGTATTGCTAATTAGCACCATTTGTATTGTTGAACGATAACATTTGCAGTAGGGAGAAATGATGGGTAATACTAATAGTAGCCTGGCTCCAGTCCAGACCATAGATAGATAATCAGACTAGGGCAGGGGTTTTCAACAGGCGGTCCATGGACCACTGGTGGTCCGTGGAGGTATTCCATGTGGTCCCTGACCATACATTTAGTAATGCAGGATTTGTTGATTTTTACTTTTTTCTTTCCACTAGTTGAGAAAACATGAACTGAATGACCTGGTGACCTATGATGACCGTCCATGTAGTCATTTACTAGTTGGAGGTCAAGAAATTCAACAGAAAAAGGGAGTTAGAATCTTAAGAGGGGGAAGTGCACTGGATTGCATGGTTGAGTCATTATTATTAGGAAATTATTAGTATTTGATCTTCATCAGGTCATCAATGACCATGACATCGATGACCAGATGAAGATCAAATAGATCAAAACGTTGTCAGATTTCTCAATAAAGAAAGTATTTTTGTACCTGTGGTGTGCGGGGTCTATTCCTCACCATCAGCTCTTACAGGTCTACCTGTTTAAGTGGATATGTTTCCGGAATTCCCATTTGCCACCTAAGTGTGATGTATCATTCCCCTGTGGAAGACAACATTAGCTAATTGAGTAGCCATAATTCCCAGTGTAATTCAAATTAGATTCTGGGTCTGCACTGCAGTCACGCACAGAGTCAAGAATGCCCAGAAGCCACTTGGTTGGTCTGGGCTTTAGGGCCGACGGTTTTGCAGAGTTTATTTGACCTGTGTATACTGTGTACATACTGCATGCTATGATTGAGCTGTTATATTCAAATAATGATGGTGATGGAGGGGCAACCCGATAGCTGAATGATTTGGACCCATGCCACGTAGACGATGCCTGGGAACAAGTCCAGGGTTCTCAAAATACTGTGTAGCATTGAATGTTTTTTAAGCTTGACTTACTCATTTGTGCTTGAACATACTACAGTAGGCCAGCGGTTTTCTGTGTATTATTACATTATTGGTGCATTGTTGTCATTTAAGAGCAGAGCAGTTAACATTGGGCTACATTTCATTTTGTTATAATTTTGTTCAGTTCTTGTTAATTACTGCATGCTATATGTGCTTGTTTTCGTGATCTCCGAGGTCTTATTCTGGGGGACAACATTCTGCCAAGTTTAGGGAGAAGTCATTAGACATAATGTTAGCACAGGGCATAGGATGGAGGCGGGGAGATTATCAATCAACAGGTTAAATACAGGACACAAGGCAATTGCATTAACTTGAAATTCATCTACCAAATGTCAGTTGGACAGTGGAGTTGACATAATGTCACCCAACACACCACTACAGGCCATTTTTGTGTCATCTATCTCCATTGACCATGAGCAGAACTTTTCTCTCAATCTAATCATGTGAGAGTAGTGTCTTGGTCATGCAGTGGACTCTGGACTGTACCACTGACTGCGAGTGTTTGCTTTAACTGGTAGTGTTCAGTCAACGCTATCTTCAATAGACCAATAGGTTCAATTATAATTAAAATAGTAGTAGTAGTAAGGCCTCATTCACACACGTACCAAACACCAATCAAGCAATGTTTGGTCGTTTTTTTGTTTCTTTGGGCCACCACAATGCTTTTCCAATGGGAGTCACATATGGTTTGATCAAACATTTGTGTTTGATTTGCTGATTGCTCCCCCCCATATCAAACAAAAATGTTTGGTCAAACCATGTGACTCCCATTGAAAATGAATTGGAGCAGCAATCAAACAGCAATCAGACATCGCACACGGACTGAACATTTGTTGTGTAGGTGTGTACGAAGCCTAAGACTTCGTACACACACAGGGGTAGATGCATGCAGCAAATAATGGGAATAGTGGTGCTATTGGATGGCATTATATGGCTACCCATTAATATCATCATTATCAAGAATGAATTACTCCTTGCAAAACTTGAATCCATTTAGACCTGAGGCCTATACCTAACCTAAGCGTTCTGAAAACCTTCAAATTCTTATTCAAAGATAGAAAAATATATAATAATTATATTGATTTACATGGAGCAACATCATTATTATTCTTTTTTTCCTCACAACTAGTGAGACACAGAGGTAGCTCCAGGATTGAAAGGTATAACTAAATTCCTAACCTATAACATATAGGTTGCAACAGGTCTCTCAGAGATTAAGGTATTCTGGCTGTATAGTTACTGTAGGCTGTATCTTTCTGAGTCAAATGATCAATCAGGATTTCTCTGTAGAACAAGAAAGAAGAGGGGTGATAGCACTACAAATAGGTACAAAAGGAGAGAGGGCGGATGTAAAATTAAGGTGCTTTCTTAAAGTTAAAAAGCCAACATCTTCATCAGGGCATGAATGAAGACTCTTAGAAGTCGAAACATGTTGGATTTTTAACTTTATTATAGTACCCTGATCTTTTGTACCTTCTAGTAGTGCTCGGATCGGATCACCCCTCTTCTTAATTCTTCTTCGAGTCCGTAGCAATCTCAGATGTCGTTCTGCCAATATCGGGCACAGAGGCCACAGCAGATGGGGTGGGTTCTGCCAGGTCTTCTGGACTTCACCGGGGAGCGTCGGCACATTCCAGTAGGTGGGACATTGTCTGTATACTGATCCACAGCTGCACGTGTCTTCTGTTGTGAGGTTCCAGACTTTCATCATCAGTGCTTTGCACCTCCTCTGTTCCACACGTAGTCTAATGAGTGACTTCCAGGTTGTCCAGACAAGGTCGTGGCCACTAGCGAGGCTTTCTGTTGGTGTTATTCCTCTGTCCAGCCATTCAAGAGCGCGCATGTCGCTTTGCCATTCAACTTGCCAGATGTTGGCCCTTGATGCTTGTTTGGTTATCTGGAGGGGCAAGACTGTCTGCACGAAACGGGCTCTAGATGGGAGCCTGCATGGGGGTGCTACGTGGCCATGCAAGGGGTGTCTACAGTCTAATGTCTATCTCCTGTGTTCTCCGTTGTTCTCCAGAATTTGGCACCATCAAACTGTGTGTCTCCTCTCTCTCTCTCTCTCTCTCCCTCTCTCTCTCAGCCATGCCCTTCATCATCTCCATGCTGCTGGCCAGCCTCAACAGCTGCTGCAACCCATGGATCTACATGTGCTTTGCTGGGCACCTGTTCCAAGACCTCAGGCAGAACTTCATCTTCTGCTGCTCCTCACGCTACCTCAAGTCCAAACAGGGCAACTGTGAGCGCGACTTTGACTCCAGTCACAAGAGCAACTCCTCCAACTTTGTCATGAAGAGCACCAGTAGTCAGAGGAGCATCACACAAACCACCAACACATAAAGCCCACAATACCTGCATTTACACATTTGGCGGGAACAGTAAGGAGGCAAAGACTTGCATGAATTTAATTTTTTATGGAATTTAACACAGTCAACCAACCTTCACCGACCGACCCTATTGATTAAGCAGCTGGTGCCAGTCACTGCCAGTCAGTTAGATCAGTGATTTTGGAACGAGCTAGGGGTTTATTGAGCTGTGTCTGTCGGATAATGGTGTTGCTCTCCTGTTATAGACGTTGTGCACTAAGTTTTGTTGCATTTGCAGTGGACATTTTAACATCTACATACCCTACTCTGACAGCCGTTACGAGTATCCTCCAGATAAAAGGCACTTCCTTTAAAATGTAGTAGTAATACGTTTTTTGTTAAATAAACGCTTTATTTTGTTTTACTGTTGAGCTCTACAAGCACGGTGGCATGTAAAACCTCTTTAAATGGCTTTTTGCAACCATTATCTTGAAGTATTTCCTAGTGAAATGGACTGGGCGCTTCTCTGCCAATCACAGTGATGGGTAGTACCACTCAAGGACTTGACGGTGACGCTTTACAAATCTGTTTACATTCTCCCTGAATGAAAATTGTTGTGATAAAAATATAGTGTCCGGGGGAAATACTTCTGACGGATGTTCCGGCACAACACTTCGTGACCAGACTTTTCTCTGCGCAGAAGAATAAGACTGGGAACGACCCTTAGGTGTGCAAGGTAGCTATATTCTGCCAAACCCCACCCAACACGTTCACCTGAGCGACCCGTCCCGTCCCCTTGGGCTATGGGGATTTACACTCTGCGATTCAAACTTCGTATCGCGCACTACAGACAAGACAATGCTGAATCAAGATTATGTTTGTAAATAAACATTTATGAACGCTTGTTTATCTGCATCTGTTTGTTTAGCTGTGTGTTTTGTTTTTGTTTTGGCATCTATTGTTAACTGTGACCCAATTAAGTATGACCACTATTACGCTCTAAACGTTTTCATTTCAGCTTAATCTGTAATGTCCATCCAGGAGGCCATGTGAAACAGGGCATTGGCTCCCTTTACAGACGATGTCAATCATAATGTCCACATCATTGATCCAAGAGGGGGAAAACAATATCAGAGGAATTCTTAAAAAGTTACGTTAAGATCATTTCAAAAGTGGAAGACATGGCCTCACAGAGGGCCAGGATTCCATGTATGCTGCCATAATGTACAGCATGTTTTAAGTGGGCCATTTGTAGTCAAATCCAGTGAACAACATGCAACCATACCTTCACACGTCCATAAATGAAGCAGTGTTCTTTACAGTATCTAAAACTCATATTATGAAGGATGCCAATAGATGTTGAGTACTATATGTGCTGTATGTGTCTACATGTTTTACAAAACAAACTGCCCACCATTCTCTAGTGGAAAAAAAACCTTATCTAAAACAATTTATCTGAGGTATTTCTGTAGCAACTGTGCTGTGTTTTGGTCAAATGTTTTCTATACATATAATATTGACTGTCTTTGTAATAGTCGTTGCTGGGTCAGTCTCCGTATATGCTTAATTTATACTTCGTCGTATTGCGGTGACGGAAATAGCCGATCTACAAGCTCACTATGTGTCACGTCGTCCCACGAAGCATAAATCAGGCTTTATGCCACTCAGAGATACTGTGATGATGTTGTACAAGCTTGGATCTCCCGTTTCAAAAGGGAAACATGAATAATAACATTTCATCACACAAGTGAACAGTGCATGTGTTTTTGAAAGGATATTGCGCAAAGAGGTCAACGCGACTTAAAGCATTGCTAACTGTACTTGAAACTCCAGTCTTTGTAAAAATAATATTAAACAGCAGCATTTAAAAGACAGGTTTTTTATTTTCGACAGAGATCTTTATTTTCCTTTTGTCATCTAAGCTAATTCTTTCTTTTCACTTTGTCCTTAATGCTACTGAGAACCTGAAGGGTTCCGATTTTTCTTATAGAGTGCTGTATTTTGGGAGAGAATGTCTCTTATTTATTTGAAATAAAGTGTATATATCATATTAAAAGATAACTCAAATATTTTGTGGTCCTTTTGCTTGAGTATGAAATTATATCTAAATTCTATTAAAGTTTAAAGGATAACCTAATTGTTGTTGCTGCACTGCACTTTGTTTGAACTTTTTTTGTTCCGTTTTATCTTTTGGGAAATCTTTTTGAAAACAACTGGAAAGATTTAAATTGAAAAAGCAAAACATTTAATGAAAATAAAACAGGATATTGACTTATACCAACCCACTGCCTTAGATGACTATATGTCACTAACATGCATGATGTTTTAGTTGTGGGAGGAAATCCCCACTGGAACTTAACAACAGTGTCTAAACTCCACAGGCATGCCACAGTCCGGCTAGCCTCGGAAACCCAGACGTTTTTATTTCCAGGGAGAAAACAGTCCGGCTTGAACCCAGGGAGGCGGAACTCCTTGCTGTGGGCTAACCACTGAGCTGTACTGTAAGAAGACATAATGGTCATTATAATCAGTATGTCCTTTTTAACAATGGGCAATAGAGAGTATGCACATGCATGATTTATTGATTTTCCCATCATCAGGACACGCCCCCCTCATCTAGACTGAGTGGCAAAACATTGAGCAGCCTGGAGTGTTGGAGTTTGGAAGCGCTCGTTGGAAATCACTCAACTGTCCTGCGTGCCACCTGTTTCTAAATGTCACATAATGCAGGAGGCAGCAAAATGTGTTATTGAAGACAAGCACTTCCAAACTCTGACACTTAATTTAATCAAATACAGGGCATTTCTTGACAGAAAGTAGCTCATAACGTTTCTATGGTGGATTTTTATGAAACACAAACTTTGCAAATAGAAAGAGGATAATTCAAGCTTTTCGTACAGCTGCAATGTTGGTGAGTTTAACATTGTTTAATGCAATCAGACAGCAGACAATTGTTCAAGTCGCTCCGGTCCGAGTCCAAGTCGAGTCCCAAGTCGTTTGGTCCCAAGTCCAAGTCGAGTCCCAAGTCAGTCCAAACCCTCAGGTCCGAGACCCAAGTCGAGTCCCAAGTCATTTGGTCCCAAGTCCAAGTCGAGTCCCAAGTCTTTCTGTTGTGGGCAAGTCAGGCCGAGTCACAAGTCGAGTCACAAGGTTGTGTCAAGTCTAGAATTTGAATTTTGTTATTTGTCATGTGACTTGTCATGATTATGAATTGATTACCCAGGACCGAATGGAAACAAGACAGCAAGGACTTTTTTCAGTGATCCCTTTTTGATCAGTGTTTGACTGTACCCTATACCGATTACATTTCTGCCAATAAAGTATTCAATCAATGAATCAATAGATATTCCCCACTGTATTTCACTGTACTATGGCTCCCCCTAATGGCCGTTTTGTCCCTGTACGCTGGAGCAGAGGCAGTGCAATCTGCGCATGCTCACAACTGTCACTGTGTGCCTGTGTTGACACTATAGTTTACAGACACAACTTCACACTTAGTTAGTACATATGGAAATATGGAATATACAATTGGATCTGGGTGTCTTTCAGCAACACTAACTCAAAGGTAGGAAGCAACTTTTCAATCTACTGCAGTTGTGTGGTGAAAATAAAGGTTTTGCCTTAGTGTGAGTGCGAGTTGCGCTGCACACCGACGCTGTATTCAAATACCGTATGCTCGGAAACAAAACAAGTCACAAGTCATCTTGTCTCGAGTCGAGTCGAGTCGGGAGTCATTGGCTAGCAAGTCGGAGTCAAGTCTCAAGATCGTTGGTCTTTTACCTTCCAAGTCCGAGTCGAGTCGCAAGTCTTTACATTCAAAGTCCGAGTCGAGTCGCAAGTCGTCAAATATGTGACTCGAGTCAGACTCGAGTCCAATTGTCTGTCAGACAGGACTTTTCTGTTTGGATGAATGGGCTATCAATGCCAGAAAGTTGTTTTTTGCCATCAAAATGATCTATTTGTGTAGACTACTTCCAAGTGTGACTAACAGACCTGCGTAATCAACACAGTTAATGAGGAAAACAACAGTTAATTAAACACGTACTTTCCCAAGCATCACTCTGTCAGAATGTCCTGATTGTGCAATCAATTGCACTGGAAGAGAGCCGTACAATTTACTACTGTAATATTCTCTCTAATAGTTTCAGATGAATGTCAAAATGTGCCCCCATCTCTCTCTCTCTCTCTCTGTATCTCTCTCTCTCTCTGTATCTCTCTCTCTCTCTGTCTCTCTCTCTCTCTCTCTCTCTCTCTCTCTCTCTGTCTCTGTCTCTCTCTCTCTCTCTCTCTCTCTCTCTCTCTCTCTCTCTCTCTCTCTCTCTCTCTCTCACTCATGTCTCTCTCTCTGTGTTAACCTGTGTTCCAATGTCGTTATTAATTTGTCACAAGCTTTGTTTATACTTTTCATTGGTTAAATATTTATAAAACCTACAGTCAAAAATAGAACAGATGGCAGAAATACAAGCTCAAAACATTGTAACATGATGCGTTGCGAGCTTGCATATTGGCTATTTTTGCGGCTTTGCATGACACTTTGTACAATACAATTAAATAGGGAATTTGTGTAAAAAACTAAAAATCAACGATTACGATTACACATTCAGCAGTAGAGAGCCATATAAGGCTTAGTTCTTTTGTTTTTGTTGGTTGGTTGGTTTTCTTTTTTTTTTTTTTTCTTTTTACAATTCCACAAACTTAAAAGAAAAGTCTGACATATTTTATTTTCAACATCATTCTTACCAATAAAAACAAGTAGTTAATTGGTTCCTGAATGGCAATAGAAGGAATCATAGAAATAGTATTGATATTGTGATACCAAACAGTTTCAACATACTCAAAGTCATATACTCTAAAAGAGTATCCAACAATTTTTAATCGGGATGATTGAGCATTGAGCAATAATATCACTATTGCTGATGTTGATATATAATTTATTATAAACGAGCATGTCAGACACAAAACCAATAGCAGAATCTCACTGTTCTACAATGTAACATCCAAAAGCAGTATTTATAAATATTGATTTTAGCCAAACAGAATATAAAAGAGGGAAGTTTGATATTCTTCCCACAGGAGCAGCCCTGTTGGAGAGTTTGTGTCGTGTGGTATAGAGAAGTCATTGTCTTATAGCATTTTTGTGACACTAATTCATACGGCCATGAAGACATCCTCCTCGCATCGTCCTCCCCTCGTCTCCCTGCCGAGCAGTGCCCAGCTCTCCAGGACAGCCTGTCACAGAATGATGCTGCACAAGTCAGCCGTCACAAGGCGCCTGGCTGCGGAGGGCGCACCGGGGGATGCCAGCCCAGGCAGGGACGTGCACACATAGACATCAAAGGGGCCCTTTTTACCCGTCTGTAAAACAACTGCCCTTTCCAGACCACGAGTGCAGCATTTACTATAGGTGAAAGAGATGCAAAATGCCACTCCTTTCCATGCCATACTGGAAGTATAGGATTCAGGAGAATAGCTTTTTTCCCCGAAGTCTCCTGAACTTGAACACAGTATTTTGCGTTGAACGAATTTGTTTAGAAATCCATGTCGCTACACACCACATCTCCACTAGCTAAAGAGTGCTGGGTTGCGCCCCGAAAATAGCTGATCTACAAGCTCTCAACGAATCGCACGTTGAGAGCTTGTAGATCTACTATTTTTGTCCAAAAGTGCCCTCTTATGGGATTTCAGCCCCTGCCTCTCTACCGCTCTCTGCGCGTCCCTGAGCCCAGGACTCATCGGAGGAGATGAGTGGGGCTCTGAGCTTGGATGTGGTTGAGTGGGGCTCTGAGCTTGGATGTGGATGAGTGGGGCTCTGCGCTTGGATGTGGATGAGTGGGGCTCTGCGCTCCATGGATGTGGATGAGTGGGGCTCTGCGCTCCATGGATGTGGATGAGTGGGGCTCTGAGCTTGGATGTGAATGAGTGGGGCTCTGAGCTTGGATGTGGATGAGTGGGGCTCTGAGCTTGGATGTGGATGAGTGGGGCTCTGAGCTTGGACGTGGATGGCATATTGGATCTGTGGGGGTTTTGTCGAAAGCGAGGTGGAGGTGTCATGGAAAACACACCGACGATGCCAGGACTGAACGTCTAGGCCAGGGATCTTCAACGTTTTTCAGGCCGAGGACCCCCTTTAACTGAGAGAGGGACCCCCACTACATATTGTATGGAATTGTGTTGCACATTTAACTTTTTCATTGATTTCACAGATTCATAGATTGTTTAACAGTGTTGTGTAAACTGTAAATTTATGTTTTTTAATGCTGGATTCATGTCAATGTGCATTTTCAGACATTAAAACAACTAAATCCTCAAAATCTTTCACTCTGTACTCTTTTTTCCCCCTCTACATCAACATCTCCGCCAAAACAAAGCCGATCTACAAGCTCACTGCGGCCGTTGAGAGCTTGTAGATGGGCTATTTTCAATGAATGAATGTTCCCACCTGAATAGGTCTGCCGTAGGGTTCAAGTGGTTACTGTATGTAAAAATAAAAAACAATCACACCCGTGTGAAGTGAGGGGAGCTCTTATCATCACACGTCATCATACATCATCTCATTCTGGCCAATCACAATTTGCGTCCTCACTTTTGTCTTCAATGTTTGTGTTTATACACGTTTGTGTTTACACAAACCCTCAAACTGTCTATGGGAATTCACTTTGTCTTCAATGTTTGTGTTTACACAAACCCTCAAAGCTGGACATAGGATGGGCTAGCGCAACTAAAATAAAATAATATCACACCGTGTGAACTGAGCGGTGTGTCTATGTGTGTGTGTGCGACCCCAATGCAACCCCAATTAGCTGACCGCTCAGTGTGAATGTGAATGGCCCGGCTGCTGAGGGGTCAATAGGTCGTGCTATACAAACACATTCCGTGCGCCAAACAAACAGACAGACATACACACGGCTGTTCCTTGTGAGCGGTTTACACCGCAAAACAAAAAGATACAAAAAAAGGTTCCTATCATTCAAAGACGGCCCCCCTTAGCTATATAGTAACTCTGACGACCCCCCTGTTAAAGACCCCTTGCTCTAGTAGTGGATATATATATAAAAAAGGGACCACATTTCAATCCATCAGTCAGTCTTTTTATACTTCCTTGCGCAAGGCCACGCGGATGCTGCCGAAGACCTTGCCCAGGGCTTCGAAGAAGGGGTCGCAGAAGGTCTGGATGCACAGCGAATAGATCTGGCTGATGCACTGCGACTCGATGAGGCAGCTCTTGATGCACGGCACCACGGCCCAGATGTGGCAGAAGGAGACGCAGGCGAACAGGAAGCCCCAGAGCAGCGCCACGGGGATGCCGAAGACGGCGGACAGGATGCGGTAGCACCAGTACTTGGACACGGTGAAGGTGGTGTAGCTGAGCTTCCACACGCCGTCCAGGCTGTGGGTGCCGTCGGGCTCCGCGATCACGTCCTCGAACTCCACCTGGAGAGAGAGAGCGAGGAGAAGAGGTGGTGGAAAAAGTGCTCAATTTTCTTTTGCAGTTTTTCTTCTTTCTAATTATTTGTTCGGCCCAAAACAATTTGTTTATTCATTGTCATGTTTTGTCAACTCGGATGTTGGTATTGTACGGGGCTAAAGGCTCATACATATACTCATACACTACCGCGGTGTATAGTTTTTTATGGTATAGCTGTTTTTTACGGTGTAGCCGATCTACAAGCTCACTGTCACATTCTGTCTCTCCCTCAGTCTGTGACTCCACACTGGCCACTCCCATATCCCATTCCAGCACACCCAGTTCACCCAGTTCCATTTACACACCTGTCTTCAACTACCTCCTCAGCCCAGCAGTGAACACTTCTCCAATCAACCTGCTCACTATAAAACTGGACTCAGTACAAACACTCATTGTCAGTTCATAACCTGTTGTCATTGATGTCCTGCCTGTTCCTGCGTTGACTATGTCATTCTTGATTGCCTGATTCCTACCTGCATCTACCGTGTAAGATCTGCTTATTCTTTATTATTAAATACTTTATATCTATCTACTCTAGTTTGTTGTGACTTTGCTCCTGGGTTCAACTCTGTCTGCATCCTTGACACTCACAATGCGTCGCATTAGTACTTAGTACTTTAAGTGCATTTTGATGCCGATACTTTTGTATTTTTACTCAAGTACATTTTAAATTTGGTAACAAATACTTCTAAATTGCAGTATTGGTACTTTTACTTAAGTAAAACAATTGAGTACTTTTCCCACCACTGCTCTGGTGGTGGTTCTACAGAGACTGATCCTCCTCACTCCTGTCTGTCATAGTGGAACTGTGTGTTGTAACGTCCTTATCTAATGACATGTTACACTCGGGTAAGTTCAACATTATAGTTAATGACCAGGAATTAATGATGAGAATGAGGATGAATTGAGCTCATCATTAGTTCATATAGCGTTCATTTCATGTATGGATTTGCATGCTCAAGTATACAATGTGACCCCTTTTTTGTGTTTATATTAGGAACGGGCACAGGGAGGAGGAGACTCGCTCGGAAAGAGCTATACTTCCACATTTTCCAGCCTCACTGTCACTCTCGCGACACATAGGCCTATAGATAAGGAAACAGCGCACAACAACATTGACATTTTTAGACACACAACGTGAACTGAACAGATTTATCGGGTTAATTTTGCGCCGGTGTCTCCGTCGTGCCTCTTCATGTGCCCAAAAGAACAGATGTACAAGCTGTCGACAGCCATGAGGCAGTGAGTTGATATACCGGTAGCTTATAAATCTGTTTTCTTTGGGCAGGCATATGCTACATGTCACTTACGTGTTGGACAGTGCAACATACACCACCCGACCAGCCCACCACCCAATGTATTCATATTGCGGGGACATTTAGCTCTTAAAATAGTCTCCCATGGCCAGACTGTTGCCTCTCACAATTTTCAAATGCTTCCTCTATATATACAGTCTGGAGAACGGAAGCTCTTTCCATGAGTAAGCGATAAAGCGGATGTGACACGCACCCCTTATATTGTGTTTAGTTTCCAAGATGGCCGCAGCATCAGGAGGGGGTGGGGCGGAGGTGAGCGGGCGGGGTCGACATATGCCCTTAAAGGGCTGCATTCAAGACACTTGCCTTGTGTCCGACACCTGACTTGTGTCTGAACACAGCTTTGATGGATGTGTTCTGCCCCCCCTCCCCCCCACCAAACAAAATGTTTGGTCAAACCATATGAGCTTCCATTGGAAATGCACAAGACAGGTGTCTTGAATATGTGAACGCAGCCCAGTAAGGCCACCCACTCCTGGTGCTGCGGCCATCTTGGAAACTAAAATACAATATAAACAATGGGAGAGAGGTGGGGCCGAGAAAGGCCCTTATTGGTGCAGCGGCAAAAACAAGTCCTACTCGCAGCAAAATTAGTACTACAGTTCCCTGAGCACCGTGTCGTGACTCGTGATTGGTTGAATATCTTTCCGGTCTGAGCAGCAGAGACAGCTCTTGGGAGCTGTAGTTCCAGACTCTATATAGCATTCGGAGATTGTGCAATAGTTGTCTGGCTATATGCGAGACTACTCTTAAAATAACAACCATTCTGCTAATGTTGTTATCTGGAGTTGGTTTGACAGACAGACAAGAGTCTGTTGCTTGATATAGGCCCCTCAACTCTGTGTGTGTGTGTGTGTGTGTGTGTGTGTGTGTGTGTGTGTGTGTGTGTGTGTGTGTGTGTGTGTGTGTGTGTGTGTGTGTGTGTGTGTGTGTGTGTGTGTGTGTGTGTGTGTGTGTGTGTGTTTATTTAATTATTTGATATCTCAGACAGTCAACGCACTGTATGGCTATCTCAGCTAGGCGACTAGTAACAACACACCGACTAGCCTACTAGACAGATGCGTATCATGATCTGCGTGCAACATAAAACTGCTATTTATTTACTGAGGAGAGAACACGTTTGCCTGATTACCCGTCAATTCACTCTCGTGGTGTCTTTCTCTCTCTCTCTCTCTCTCTCTCTCTCTCTCTCTTGTTCCGTAAGGATCACATGTCCAATTGTCCACATGTGTTCTTGTCAAGTCAAGTTGTAAACATTGAGAACTGTTTTGACGTGAGGGGATATTGAGACGGAGATTAGACCACCCAAACATTTTCTAACAGCAAATAATAGCACTGTCGACCCATAGCTAAATCTGAGCAACAGACAAACAAGTCAACGATAGTAGAGAGATGGAAGATAGTGTACTGCAGTGACAGTCTACACACCAGCGGCAGACTGGCGTTACTTGTTTTAAACGTCAAAGTCGTAGACTGTAAAATGGCGCCTAAAGTGGGCAGAGTTAACCCCGAATCTTACCTGACATGTCCCTTTATGCCTGTCTCTAATAGTCATGAATAGAGGGTGTCATGATTTGATTCTCCAAATGGTAGGCACGTGCAGCGTGGAAAATGTACGCCTCAGCTGCGAGTTTCACCATTACAGCACTCCTTCAGCAGCCCCCCACCCACCTGGTTGCGTGCCCTGTGCTTTGTTATATAAACTATATGGTTCATGTGCATAACGCAGAAATACAAAGTGGGCCTGTTATATCTCCACCATGACCGATATCAGTCCAGCGATGTCTCTGAGAGTATAGCTGACACATGATCTCTGGGAATGTGCATATCCAGGTTCTGGGGTTATAGTACTGTATGTGGCACATACGTGAAAAGAAAGGCTCTGGTGTGCTTTCATCTTGGGTCTCCCTTCAGCAGAGATTAATTAGAACTTTTCACAATATACTGTAGGTTATTCCATAAACTCCTTAGTATTAGCCTGAAAATGCATGTTTAATCAATTGAATTAAAGAAAAGCCTCCAACTTCGGTACAAAGAGATTCTTAATGTTCTCCCTCAAGAGAGAGATTATGGGCAGTATTAAAGGCCACATGCAAAACATCTTTCCTGCAAGCTATGAGGCCCACTTTTAATATTTCCCCACAGAGATCTCTCAGATCGTTCTAAAAGGAAGGTCAGTAAGTGTCCTCCTAGTTGGAACCCCTCCTCTGAAAATTGTTTGTGAACATGATTTCTCATGTTGCTGTATCTAGAATGTAAACGTACCTAATATGTAACATGTCTACTACATGCATATTTCTACACTGAACTACTGATGATCCTTTCTATCTTGTGTTGTTTGCTGCATTCTTATCCTACAGCTTGTCGTTGATTATGAGAGGTGCGGCTATATATGGATGACATGCATTACGATACATTGGACATAATCATTCTGGTATGTACGCTCAAAATTGTCTATTAGATATTTTAACACAAGAAATATTCTCCATCCATTCATTTTCCATAGCGACAGACAGCAAGTTGGAATCCATTGCGTTTCCCTCCGTGTACAGTTCAAATGAGTCGTCATGAAGACTTGATCTGTGTTCATAGGGGCTTGCCAGAGCAGATAGTAGAAACAATAGATGTGTAAACCCATTTGGTCAAAGTGCCAATCAGATTATTGAACACCTTGTTTTATCGGGCAACATCTTATCACTCAAATAGTCACAAAGGCAAATGGAAAATGAAGAAAAAAACATGAAAAGTGGGCTACAGAAAACAAGATTTATGTTAACTAATTTGCTGAACATGAACATATTTAGTCTTGTTACTGACAACTGTACCAGTCAGTGTTAGTGTCACAGTATATAGGTACCCTGCAACCCCTGAAATGTACCAATCACTTTTTAATGATACCGCCTGTCCTGGCATACATTAACGCAACAGCATACAACGACAGGACAGTATATGCACAGATATGAATACATTTTATTAATATCTCTGAGTAAGCCGTGCTGTTATTGTGATATGTACCCATGGCAACAATCGACAGGATAAACACGGGTCTAGCTTAAATAAGACATGGCGGTAATATGTGTGAGTGTGTCACTCCTTTCCCTTCCCTTCCCGTCCACCCCCCACCCCCCCCACACTCCATAAATAAACCCTGTGTTCAGCTCAAGCAGCACAAATAGATCTGGTACTATTTTTGGGATCTCCCCCAGTAGCATAGTAACCTATTCTTCTACGTTACTTCTTCTTATACTATTTCTAATATGCATATTACCCCTTGTTTAGCTTGATTACTGTAAATCGCGCTGGATTAAGAATGTCTGCTAAAAAGGCCTAAATTGTAAATTGTGTTCATGCCTAAATTGTGTTCTTTAAACATTTTCTCCACATGTGAACACACCAAACCTCTTCGTCAAAAATAACCAATCTGCAAAAACAAATAGCCGATCTACAGTACAATACAAGCTCTAGTAGATCAGCTCATTTTTTTTGGGCCAAATGTTCATCCAGATTAGGGATGCTAGAGTTCAGGTGCTGAAGCCAACCAGTGCATAAAGTAGGCCTATATGTTGAACCAAACGGAGCACACAAACCTTCACCACATCCTCGTTGATCTGCTTGGGGTCTCTGTTGATCAGGTCGATCTCCTTGGTGTGGCTGTCTTTAATTGGGATCTTTTCCTCAATGGTGGTGTTGTACTGGTACTGGTCCGCCATTGTGGGTGCCGTGAGTCCAAACCTAGTGGGCCGCGGCTCTAAGGCGAATGGGAGCGCTCAGGGCTTGGTGGTGGGCAAGAGGGGTGGTGGTGGTGGTGGTACGAGTATAAGGGTGGCTTCCAATCCCCAAAAACTGACTGCACGCAGGCCGGCCTGTCAGGTCCCTCCGAACCCCCCGTGTCACTGACTGCACTGACGACACGGCTGAAATGCCAGTGGACAGCTGCTGCAAACGCCCTGGTGAAAATGTGGGCCCCCTCCCCAACATTCCCACCCCACCTCATCCACTCTCTACACACGCAGTAATGCACTTACACCACACGCGCACGGCAGACCACACACACACACACACACACACACACACACACACACACACACACACACACACACACACACACTTGCACTTACTTACTCACACTCTCGCATGCGCACGCAACATGCACACAATAATGCACATTGACAGAGGAGGCATGCCTTAGAGGGGACCCATGGCTGTGTCACATTTCACACAGGACTGTGGGGCTGCAGGGGCAGAGTTTGCACGGTGGCACGAATTTCCACTGAAGGGTGAGGCAGCAGCACACACACATACAGAGTAGAGTACAGCAGCACGGATCCTACTGCTGGTTCTCTACAGAAGAAACTTGAAACTAGAAACATACATTTGATCATGTGATTTAGTTTTCCAGTGACATTACACAATGCACAATGCAACCAAAGCATTCGTCACAGCAGTGTGTTGATTTAGTCTTTTGAATAACACACCATTTAGTCTTAGTCCTAGTCTTCTGAAAAACCTTAGTCGATTTATTCTTTAGTCTTAGTCAACAAAATTAACACTCCGTCACTGTTGGGTGGAAACCGTGTACGTCCAAAACTGGAAATTACATTTCTTTATTACCTTTCTTTATTAACCTCACCTACATTGAAAATGAGGGCTTGCCCTCAACTGTATACTTCCGAGTATAAATGAAGGTGATGAATTATAAAAGAGTAGACTATTTTTTTATCGGTCCCCTTAACCCTTATCCCTAAACTTCATTGGCTTTTTTACTATTTTGAAAAACATTTTTGAATGTAGCCGATCTTACAAGCTCACAACGTGTCAATGTAGATCGGCTAGAGTTGAACAATTTTCAAATGTTTTTCAAAAAGGCATAAAGGATTTGAAGGGTAAGGTTTTGGCGAAAATAGGGTCCTTACATCCTCCTGTTCCTTTATCATACCTATATATAGGTGTGATAAAGGTATGATAAAGTAGAGCATTATTAATGTACGAGGAAATTTGACATTTGACATTATGAGGTTCATGTTTTTACCGTGCACATTCTGAGCTGCTATATAATTCTTTAAATGTGTGCTGCACATATGTGCAGCACACATTTAAAGAATTAATAATGACATATGTCATTATTAATGTTTTAAATGTGTGCTGCACATGTCATTATTAATGTACGAGGAAATTTGACATTATGAGGTTCATGTTTTTACCGTGCACATCCTGAGCCGCTATATAATTCATTA
Organism: Protomyctophum bolini; assembly: GCF_963924005.1. Lineage (NCBI taxonomy): Eukaryota > Metazoa > Chordata > Actinopteri > Myctophiformes > Myctophidae > Protomyctophum > Protomyctophum bolini. Next base: position 21,579,944 of record NC_137863.1, read on the forward strand.
AATGTGTGAAGTACTCGGCCGCACAGGCATACAAATGGAACACATTGTACAGGGAAGAGAATAATTCACCCAATAGTGTCACATTTCCAGTCACATTCTTGCCTACTGGGAGAGCTTAGGAAAATGTTTGTTTGGGATGCAGTCATTATTTGACTTTCTACCAGTAAACGGATTACTTCTACTTCTACCTTCAATACAGTATTTCTCCTAATGACACTGAAGGTTTAACTTTAGCAAACACATTGTGGGCAGTGGTGGAAAGTAACTAAGTACATTTAGTTAAGTTCTGTACTAAAATACAATTTTGAGGTATTTGCACATTACTTGAGTATTTCCAATTTCCAGTACCTTTACAAGTTTGTAGTTCTGTTATTTTCAAAAGATTCTTATACATTAGAAACCTTAAAATTAAACATTCTGTATAATAAGTACTTTTGCTTTTCGTACTTTAAAGTACATTTTGATGTCGATACTTTTGTACTTTTACTCAAGTACATTTTTAATCTGCACTTTTACTTTTACTTAGTATTGTGATACTTTTACTCAAGTAAAACATTTGAGTACTTTTTCCACCACTGGCAAACACACTGGGTCTGTCTTCAATCAAAAGACCTGCAATGGAATTAAATAAATCTTTAAAAGACTCACTTTTCCTTCGTCAACCAACCTCTTGCCTGCGGGCAGCGTGATATAGTGTATAATCTATCTCGAATAAATCCTTTATTAAGTTATTATCCATGTGTGTCAGTGATGTTTACCGTGAGAAGCAAGGCCATAAATCATTTGAGACTGACGTGACGTCAGTGTATGACGCGCTACGTCTGGTCAAGGGGTGAACAAAATATTACCAAAATATTTGTATGGCATTTTCATCAAAACCTTCTTTCTTTTTCTTTGCCAGGCATGACTTAATGAAATTAATGAAAACATTAATGATTTCTCTCAATTCTGGACAGTAATCAAAGTTCCCATACTGTAGGCTACCATAGCGTTGGGTCTGAGATTTGTTGTATAAGCACTATGTTTATTTCATGCAGGGAAAATACTGTAAAACTTAATACTACCCTCAAAATAAAACTATGATTCAGCCTTCCTTAAGCTGTGCAGTTGTTCCTATCAGTCATAGCTTTCGGCAAGTAGCATACACATTAAAGCTGATATGCTGTAGGCGGATGCTGTTTAGAGTAAAGAGTCTCAATGAACATATCATGCAACCTCCTGAGGCCTGAGCATGGCTGTTGCTGTTTGTCTGTGATCAACACCACCACACTACAACCGACTACAACCCAGCTAGTGCAGCAAGGCAGTATGCTGTACTTTAAGGAAGTGCTACTGGAAAACAATCTTGTCTTCATGCATGGCCTCTGTCTCTCTCTGCCCTGGTGGCTGAGACAGAGGGCTAGTAGGGTGTGTCTCTCTGCCCTGGTGGCTGAGACAGAGGGCTAGTAGGGTGTCTCTCTGCCCTGGTGGCTGAGACAGAGGGCTAGTAGGGTGTCTCTGCCCTGGTGGCTGAGACAGAGGGCTAGTAGGGTCTCTCTCTGCCCTGGTGGCTGAGACAGAGGGCTAGTAGGGTGTGTCTCTCTGCCCTGGTGGCTGAGACAGAGGGCTAGTAGGGTGTCTCTCTGCCCTGGTGGCTGAGACAGAGGGCTAGTAGGGTGTCTCTCTGCCCTGGTGGCTGAGACAGAGGGCTAGTAGGGTGTCTCTCTGCCCTGGTGGCTGAGACAGAGGGCTAGTAGGGTGAGGGGTGAGGGCGTGCCGTGAATCCATGGGGAAATGGGATCAGAATGCATGTAAGCAAGAGCCAACCCAATTAGAGGAGTATTCTTGGTGTGGTGGTGGTGGTGGTGGAGAAAGGAGAGGGCATATACAGTACAGTAGGCACTGCAGGAGAGGGGACAGAAATAACTCTTCACGGTGGACGGCAGGCATTTCTGTGCCTCTAGTCTACATGTGTTCAAGTATTACACTGAGCACAAGGATGCTAACACACGCACACCAAAGTCCTTTTTTGCGAACGCAGTGAGCACTTACTATGAGACCTAGCAGATCATGTCTGTGCGTGCGTCTGTCTGTCTGTCCGTGTGTCTGTCCTGCTATCCAAATATGGAGTGTGTTGCACCAGCAATCACTCAGCTCCATATATGGGCACAAAAGGGGCCAGGTCCACTCAGCTCCATATATGGGCACAAAAGGGGCCAGTGATTTGTTTGTTGTGGACCTGGCCCCTTTTGTGCCCATATATGGAGCTGAGTGCGTTCGCTTCCCGCGTTCGTGCGTCTTACTCGTTAGCGGTGCCGACCCACAGGAGAGAACTTGAAGAGGGAATCTTGAAAAAACAAGAAAGTGACACTGTGGCAGGTTTTAAGACGTATGAACCCAAAGTTCATCGTTAAGCCTTCATCATTCCCTGATGAAGGCTTAACCGCCGAAGCGTTGGATTCTTAACCTGCTGCGTCCTAATTAAATGAAGTATTTGGCACTCTTGGCCTCTTCAAGTGTTAAACCGAGTCTGCATCGGTTCCTGACTTTTATGTAACAAAGAGGACACAGACTTGTTCACAAGATGACCTCCTTTAGATGAATGGTAACATGCCTCACATTCACCCTCCCTCACACGCAACTATACGGCAGAGGCAGCAAGGCATGGGAGGCAGTGAGGCACCAAACTGCTCTTCAGGGAGGAGTTGTTAGGGCTTCAGCACCAAACTGCTCTTCAGGGAGGAGTTGTTAGGGCTTCAGCGTCTATAGCTCAAGGACGCTCTGAAGTGATGTCCGAATTAAACTGGGAAACTTGTTCCCAGTTTGTTGTTTTGAATAGTTGTTCTGAACGTGTCCCTTCCACGCGCTACGTCCGGCCAGGGAAATTCCCCCCTGTCAGGTGAAAAGAAGCAGCTTGGACTCCTCATGCATAGAAGGAGGCATGAGGTCAGTCCGCTGCCCCCCCAGGTTGGCAGAGGAAGTGTAGCGCCCAGGATTACATTAGATAATTGGCACTGGGTGAAAAGAAAACTGGGTTACAAAATTGTGGGATAAAAATTTAGTAAAAAAAAAAAAAGAATAGTTGTTCTGAAATTATTGTTTTTGATCGCTCCAGCCTCCAACAAGTGACCTTGTGTGTATGTTATGTCAAAATAATCTGCCCCCAATTCCGATTCAAGTCAATGGCAAAAGTTAATTACTGTGACATCATTGATACGCTACTTGCACTTGGGTGCAGCAGCAGATCAACTCATCTGTGGGTTTTTTCCCCGAACAGTTTCATCTACAAATTACAATTTACTAGCAGCCATTAGACTACTGAACAAGCGACTAGTATTATTACTGCTCCTTTATAGACGCTTTTAATCCACATGGCACTGATTATTTTATACTTGGCAGTGATTTTATAGTTTTATGTTGTGAGATGGAGGATGACTGATTTAAGCAGTCACACCTGGCCTGAGTCAAACTAGAACTGGACTCAGAGCTATGGGTGTGGCTGCGCACCTGTTGTGCATCATGGACTTGATCAAGGCACAACAGGATAAATCAGTCATCTCAACCTCACAAGTATGTCTTCTCTTCTCTTCATTTTAAATTATCTTTTCCCTATACTTTACTACTTTTTTAACTTCACAATGAGAGCCTCCACAAACGCTATGCAGCAGTATATAATCCTGTTTTTGAAACCTGAGAAAAGTAATTCAACTCATTATCCATTTTTGTTGATTTTATTGTTGCCCGTATAGCAGTCTCTCCATAACTTCATAGCTTCCTTCAGCTTGGATTTATATCATGAGGACCCCCTTGAAAACGAGTTGCTGCAACTCAAGGGAGTTATCCTCTAGTGACATTTCAAATAAATGTAATGGCCCCGTTATTTTAGCATTTTAGTTTAGTCAATGTTGGTCCTGGAGTGCCTCTTTCTGGGCGTTCTTCTTTACGCACAGGCTGATTTCAGTTGTAACTGCTTATTAGTCATATTCGTATACAGTAGCTGACTGCCATTTGTTCAGAAAAGTCTGGTAATGAGGTTAATGGTATGGAAAATTAGTTTAGGCAGAACCCCAGCTCCTTCGTTTTCAATGCAGTCTGGTGTAAAATGTGTTACCCAAAAGAGATCCCATCCATTTATCACAGTCTCCTTTTTATGCAAATTATAAGCCCTGCTGGGGGGGAAAAAGTTTGATGATGGTTTCTGGTTTTAGCTGGTCTTAACTGGACTTGCTGGTTTGTCAGTGTCAGTATTGGTCAGCTGCATGGTCACCTATGCAGGCACTAGGCAGGCTAACCTGCATGGTCGGCCAGCCGGGTAGAATGACTAGCAAAGCCAAGCTAGTAAGGTGGGTTTTGCTGGTCAGTCCTATAAATGCAAAAGTGTTTAGCATATTGTGACCACCCGTGATACAGGATAAGTCATCTCGGGACTGACAGTTTTCCACCAGAGGCAAGGGAAGGTTGTTTTTTTTAGCACAGGCAGAGAATGTTAACATATAAACAAACACTTCAAAAGCACTGAACAGTGAACGTGAGGCTCCTTATCCCTTATGCCTTAATTATCGTATTAGGAATTTTTGTGAGATTTTTATTGGATTTGCCACCCAGGGTTCCAACAGTCTCGGGAATCAAATGTGGAAAAACTAAAAACACAATTAATATAGCCTAAGAACAGGTGTTTATTGTTTTTACTATAAGTATGAATAGACCATTGTGATGAGTGCACATTGAGTGTGGCTGGTTCTGCATTTGTGTGTTAGAGGGGGGTCCGTCCCTGCTTGCAAACCTCTACACTGACCCTCCAGCAAGGGCAGAATCCAATCCGCAGGCCGGCCGATCATCTGGAGGCCGGCCGGCCTGGTGTATAAATGGGCCTGAGAAACATGCTCATTTGACTCCTGGCAGCCAGGCAGAGCAGTGAGCTGTGTGTTTAGTGTTCATACCTCGCCTCGAGGTATAGTGTGTTGTCTCCTATAGCGAGATCTGAGTGACAGAGTTATAGCTTCTCAAAGGGTATATGGTTACTTAATGTATGTGTGTATATAGCTTCTAATATTCCTTGAAGAGTAGAGTGGGTTACTTGTAGTGACTGACAGGTAACTGTGTTTATTAAGAGTGTGTCTTTTCATTCGAACATAAGTTGTCTGTATTCCTTTTATTGATTGTGTATTATTTGTGTTTGCTTTTGTCATCCTTTAGTGTAGTGTTTGTTAATACATTCCTATTTTTGCAACCTTGGTAATCCTTTTTCTTTTCCTCTGACCCCCCCCCCCCCCCCCACCACCACCACACCCCATAACATGTGGCAATGACAACTATGGTTTTCCTTTTTGTGTGGATTTCTAACCTGATCAGATCCAGGCTATTGCAAGTTCAAATTCTTTGTTGGCTACTTCCTCTAACTAGAGTTTAGACGTTCTTTGTCTGCACCCTGAGGGTAAAACTGGAATTCCAACACTGGTTTTGACAATTCAGCGCAGATGATAAAAACATAATTCATGTAGCCTAAGGAAGCCAAATGGCAAACTAACTGATGTTTCAACCAATGCAGAAAATAAAAACATACAGCCTATGAGCGACAAGATCTGTCAGGGAACTGTACAGTAGTTCTGTAGATCTGCTACTTTTGCTATTGACATGAATTTGAATTCTGAAAAGTAACAGTTTCGGAGGTTTCCACCTGACAGAGACAATAGAACAAATCTCTGACATACAGTAAAGCCACGCTACAGTGTGTGGGACAAGTGATGATTTCTGCTGAATTGGATATAATTTAATTCATGTACAATTAATTCACACATACAAAAAGAAATCAACAACAGACATGTGTGATTTAATTCACAACAGGCTACGACTAGGCTGGGACCGAGGCTATGACTAGGGTTGGGATCTTTTAGGATCTTTTAGGATTTCTTTGATTCCTTAACGGTTCCCTTTAACGATACGGGCTTGGGGTTCCAAATGGACCCTTTAACAGGACTGTAACTCTGAGTGTGTACAAATGGTTCCATTTGTTGTACTGTACACTCTCAGAGTTATGAGTTACTCTCAGAGTTATCGTGGTCCTTGAAAGTAAAACGTTTGAGAACCACTGGTATTGTAATTGTATGGCAGACGAAAAAACGGTCCCGGAAACGGTTCCAAATGTGATGCAACCAATTCCTGTTCGTCAATGTTGCATGGTTAAACTAACTAGAACAATGCCTATTGGTGGGTGATCATCAGGTGTGATCAATTGGCTAATAAAGGGCGAGGTTGCGCATCATTGTGATGTCAGAACAATCATTGTGATGTCAGAACAGGCCAGCTCCATATATGGAGATCTTGGGGTGATCAGTGCCCGTTGGGGGGTGATCAGGTGTGATCAATTGGCTAATAAAGGGCGAGGTTGCACCTCATTGTGATGTCAGAACATCATTATGATGTCAGAACAGGCCAGCTCCGTATATGGAGATCTAGGGGTGATCTGGATTTGGGCCCTGTCCGAAGTATGTGTGGCTTTGTGCTAGCCTGGCTAATAAGCCAGACCGAATCAGCCGTTGGCAAAAAAAAAATCCTGCCAGCGGATTACGGTCTGGAGAGGCTCAATTGTACGCCCATTTCCTACACCAGAGAACTGGTGTGGCCAATCGGGACACAGTATACAATATGGGCAGGCTTTGGTACAGTGACGTTCAATGCTTGAGACCTTGACTGACAGTAGCTCTGACCAACTGCGTCAAAGAGAAAATGTTTGAACCCGCCCCCCGGGAAACAAGATCCATACACAGCATCTCCAGACTCAAATACCACACGACAGTGTGATTTGAGTCTGGCTCATTATTAGCCAGGCTAGCTTTGTGCTGGCTCTGACAGACTTGACACCGGGCGCTGCACTCCCTGTGGTGGTGTGGAACGCGTATGTGTGTCAAATTTGAAGTCAGTGGGGCGAAAGGTTCTCGAGTTACGTGGATTACAGACGTATACGTACAGTACACACACACACACACACACACACACAGACTTGGTGCATCTTGTTGCATGGATTCTTCCTCTTCCGGATCCCAACCATTCTGGAGACAACATCAATGGCTTTCGACGCCTTGCTAGTCTTTAGCCAAGCGGATGTTGATGCCTCCGCAGCACTTTCCCATGCTACTGAAGAAGGGACCAATGGCTATGTTCAACACACTGCCCCAGACAGTCTGTATCCAGCTCATGTTAATCAGACAGAGCTGAACGCAGGGCATGATTAACCTGTAAAAGACACAAACAAAAATGTCAGTTCAGTCAGTTCATTGGCATACATGTGTTGAACTGCATGCAATCTGCAGAGTTTTAATGTATTGGGTTCGGTTAATTTCCAGTTCAGATTGCTATAACTGTTGCTATTATTACTATTGAAGTATTTTATATAAATTAGGCTATATTTAATATAGTACATATATATATATTTCAAAATGTATTATCTATTCCAGGGGTCTTCAACAGGGGCTACAGTAAGTATTGAGGGTTCACTGTGGCTAGACTGTGCATGGTCAAATGTCTGAAAATACACATTTAAAATTAATCCAATATATGTAGTGGGGGTCCCAGCTAAGAGGGTCCTTGGCCTGAATAAAGTTAGAGAGTAGACCCCTGATCTAGTCCAGTGGTTCCCAAACGTTTTAACCCGTGACCCCAAATGAGAAAACTATATCCTAGTGAAAATGGCATGACTATAGGAGCTCACAACGAGGCGTGAAGCGACGTGTTGTAGATCTTCTATTTTCACCACTTCTCAAACATTTGTTTTCTAATTTATGGATTTTTTTTGTTTGTATTTCTTCATGAAATTACTACAAAAATATATATTTGAATTCTGTTTTTAATTCAGGAAAAGGTTTCCTTTTTTGGGAATGTGTTTTTTTTTTTTTTTATAATTAAAAACAAAATGTAGGAAACAAAAACAATAAAGGGACCCATAAATAATTCACATGATCACCCAACCCACTCCCACTCCCCAACCCACCCAGTGTGTTTGGGAGCAAATCTAGCCATGAGTCACGTCACGTGATATCCAAAATGACTGTACCAGATGTGCAGGCAGCTGAGAACAGCAAAGAGGATCCCTGCCAGCAGCGAGACAGGCACTGCCAGCAGCAGAGAGATGAGACGGTAGCACCACAGCCTGGAGACCTCAAACAGTGCATGGCTCCACAGCCACACTCTGTCAAAGCTCCTCACAGAGGGAGGCTCCGCTATCACGTCCACAAACGTAACCTCAGGAAACCCAGACAAACAATATCCTTCACTAGGACTGGCTTTGAGCTGTGTGTGGTTATTACAATATCTGCTAAAGCAGATTATATAAAAGCAGGGCCGGCTCCAGGATGAAATGACTATAAGGGGTGCAGTCGAAAATTACGAGGGTGCACACTAGGGGGCCTCACTCACACACGCAAGACACACTACTGTGTCCTGTGTGTTCTGTGTGTCATGGCCATTTCCAATGGGAGTCACATGGTTTGAAGACACAACCTTGTTGCATGGGGGCAGAAGACAGCCATGCAACAAGGTTGTGTCATGAAACCATGTTACTCCCATTGGAAATGCATTGAGGCGGCACACAGAAGACACAGGACACAAGTGTGTCTTATAGGTGTGAGTGAGGCCTAAGTGTTGTTTTTTTTATTTCATGCAGCTATTGCGTTGCTAAATCAAACAGCTAGGGTGATACTGACTTGACTTGACTTGACTTGACTTGATACTGTAAATGTGTTCTGCCTCTGTGTGGGGGTTTGGAGAGGATGATTGTGTGACAGAATATAACAATGGCTTGTCTGTGCCTGCAGCCGCGCACACATTTTTATAGTAAAACTGAACAGAAAGTTATCATCCTGCTGCCATAATGTTGATTGATTTAACAATGTAATAGCTGAATGCTGAAATAAAATAACATTTACTGGCACTGCTGTTAAATGGAGGTGCAAGAGGTCGGGTTAAGGGGGCAATTCACCCCTTTGCACCTCCTGTGGCGCCGGGCCTGGATGAAAGTCTTTTGGTGCAGGGCTCGGTAAAGCAATAGAAGTGAAGAAGTATAGCCGAACACACAATACATGTCAATTTGATGGTTTATTTACCTCTCATGCACAAGCCATGGACTCATTTCGTAGGCCTTAATTCCTCAGTGTTGTGACGTTGACGTATAGCATACTGTGTGCTGTCTTTAGCTGTCTACTTCTTCACTTCTGTTAAATAATGATTCAGTATAATGCATGTACTGGTGCTGCTGTGTAGGAGCAAATTGAATTCCAAAGAGGCCTCCCGGCATAACAATGGAATGCTTTAGGCATTATCGCAGACACAAGGTTAAGACATACATCAAATGCACTGAGACAGCTAGTGTGCCTCAGTGATCTATTCTATTATGATACATTATACTACTAAAAGCAGACTGAAGGAAAGTATGCATGCCTATTTCCACTTGAGGTCAGTATTGTGTAACATTTCTGTGTTCAACTAGAAATTTCACAAAGGGAAACAATACCAACCACATTAAATATGACCAGATATGATATATGCGAACAATAATTAGTGTTAACAGCACATCTTCTGCATTGTGGACCATATACCTGTATGTACCAAAATGTACCAAATCATTAATTCTTTCAAATGTGAATACCGTATGCTGATGTAACAATAGTATTTGCCTTCTGTAATGTTATGTTATTATATAACGCTGTGTGTGTGTGTGTGTGTGTGTGTGTGTGTGTGTGTGTGTGTGTGTGTGTGTGTGTGTGTGTGTGTGTGTGTGTGTGTGTGTGTGTGTGTGTGTGTGTGTGTGTGTGTGTGTGTGCGTGTGTGCGTGCGTGTGCGCGTGTGCGTGCGTGCCAGGGCCGGATTTACCAATAGGGTCATTTAGGGTGGGCTGCAGCCCCCAAATTATGAATTTGTAAAGTATCAATGATATTTGTGTTTAGTTACTGTACATTTAGTTTTATTGTGTTTAGTTACTGTACATTTAGTTTTATTGTGTTTAGTTACTGTACATTTAGTTTTATTGTGTTTAGTTACTGTACATTTAGTTTTATTGTGTTTAGTTACTGTACATTTAGTTTTATTGTGTTTAGTTACTGTACATTTAGTTTTATTGTGTTTAGTTACTGTACATTTAGTTTTATTGTGTTTAGTTACTGTACATTTAGTTTTATTGTGTTTAGTTACTGTACATTTAGTTTTATTAGGGTGATTTTGCCGATTCCCCCAAAAAACAACGCCAGCACGGCTGGCCGTGCAAGGGCCCGGAGGGCCTAAAAATGACTCTAACCCAGGGGCCTCAACTTCTATAAATCCGGCACTTGTGCGTGCGTGCGTGTGTTTCAAACCTATTAAGATACCTTCAGAACCTTGTTGACTCCTTTGGGGTCCCTGTCTTGAAGCAGAGGCCTGGTGTCATCACAAGGCATCTCCAGCTCAACGTCAGTCTGTTCCCGTACCTCTTTCTCGTGTGGGAAAACCTGCGGGGTCCACAAAGTGCAGGCCTCCTCTTCCTCCTCCTCCTCCTCTGGCTCCTCTATGTGTTCCAGGTTGAGTCGTGTCTCGGCCGGTGTGTTCTCCATCGTGTCTGTGCCTCGCTGGAATGATACAATGGAGGACGAGCAAAGCCACAGACCATACTATCCCTCCCATGCAGAGTCCTCCCCGGGCTGGTCCCTTCCCTTGCACCCTGGTGGAACATAGTGCACCGTTGACGGGCTGCTTTTCCCCTCGTTGAGGAATGCCTTGATTGGCTTTTGCAGGTCACACTTGACATTCTTCATGTCGGAGGCTAATAATGAAAGGACTCATTTGGAACTGTGTGAGAAATGAGCTAATAATGGCCCGGGTGCGTATACGTGAAGGTCACCAATTGAACATGAGAATTAATCCATGTTATTGTTACTAAGGTGGCGGTGACAACAGAACAAAGTATACTGACACTATGACAACACTATGATAATGGTTATAATTAGGGATGCAGGGATTAATCGGTAGCATAATAGAAATACCATATCGGTATCGGAACGGTCTCAGATTAATACAGATTATTTAATTGGTTTTCATCAGCAAAAATGTTTTTAAATTAATAATGTAAAAAAAATCATCAATGAGCAATATAAATCAATAGTGTACCTCTTGTCTAGAACAAAAGCCAAATCAAATATATGATATAAAATCTTAAGTAAAGATAAACTGGTTGTGAAACCAGACTTGGAAAAGAGTATAGGCTATTTATTGATTTATTTAATACTTTATTAACAGACTTTGGGCCAAGCCCCATATGGTCTATAGGCTTGTTTCCATTGTGGTCCTCTGTATAACATCCAAATCGGTCAGAATTTCATAATCGTTCACCCCTAGTCATAATTATATAGTGATGTGCTGGTGATGATTTTATTTTATAAACTGGTGTAAATAATGTGAAACCACAGAATGACCCATATCACCACAGACACTGCCCACCTCTGGTACAAATATATATAAACTTTAGAACTTCAGGCTTCGTATTTATCCTGCTGTATGCTACAGTAGGCGATTACACATGAAAGACAGATTGAAATTCAAATGTATGGCTGTAGATTTTACCAGCATATTATTCCACATGTTGTTCTTTGAATTGATAATATTAAGTTAACATTTGAATTCATTACAATGTACAGTATAAGTTGACTATAATTTATATCTGTGTTATGTACACACAATTCAACCGGCTCTGATTCTACTCATGCTGTAGTAAATTCATGGGCCATATCTTACTCTAGTCCACACCATTGAGAAGCACATTTAGCCAACTTCATTTCTCCACTAACGCTTAATGAAAATGTCTAGGACTCACTTGTTCAGAGATGTCACGATGAAGAGGGAATCATACGCTTTACAGCACACTCTGTTGGCCAAGGCATGTCTCTGTATTTGGTTGCATCTAGCCGGGCACTCAGCCACACTTACCCTCAGACCCTCCATGACCTTACAGGCGTATGATAGGCTCAATTTATGTAACTTAGCATTTTATGTAGACATCATGGGCTCCATCTGGCCACCCCTTACCCATTATCCCTAAACTTATTTGCCATTCTTTACTATTTTAAAACGTTTAAAAATAGTTCAACTAGCCGACACGTTGTTAGCTTGCAGATCGGCTATTTGTACTGTTTTTAAATGTTTTAAAATAGTAAAACATAGCAAATACGTTTAGGGATAAGGGGTAAGGGGTGGCACAAGATCTAGACCTATATACGCATAGTTTCATCATATAGATAGTCCACTGTTAGGTTCTTATAGCTTATGTATGGTATGAAAAAATATATAATTGGGAATGTTTTTTGAAAATGTTTCGAAATGATAACGATTAAAAACAAAAGGTTTTATTGTTCAAGAGGAAAGGGGAAATTGACAATATTGCATAGTCATGTTGATTATGTCATATTGATGAGTCAGAGTGAATCAGATGGAAAAAAACAAAAATAAATTGGGGATTTACTTCCTTTGCCTTCTGGCCCAGTCAGTGGTTTGCAAGATTAGCCGTGGACGTACAGTTCTCATAATAGTGGCTCACCCCCTACTGTATAGGTACCATAATTAATTGTACACATTACATATTCATAATGTAAACTCACAGCATGTATTTCTCGTGTTATGCATTTTAACATTTAAACAAAATAGCTAGGAGCACACACCAATAGTGAGAAGACTTGAAAAATAAGGAGATCTCCACAGCTCATATAATCACCATGAAAAAAACTTTTAACATGAAACCAACGTTTGGGCAACAATGCCTTCTTCAGGGTATGGCTGGCAGGGATGGTATACAACTGATCAGATTTATAGAGATTGGGAGACTCCTCAACGCCCAAAGGGTAATTGGTTGCTGGCAACATTATTATTAATCTATTTATACAGCAATATAGAGAGAAATATATAAAGAACATCAGAATGCAACAGGTCGGCCAGTACAAGTATATGTGTATATACAATTGCTAAATACATTGAAATGTTGATGCATTTTCACTGTACTCTCAGTTTTTTTAGCTATGCTATACCCGCTCCAATGTGTGGCTTTGTGTGTCTATGCATTATTATTCCGCTTCAGATTCCCATTCAAGTCAATGGCAAAATAAACATTTACTACCCTGAACAAACATTTACTATCCTAAACAAACTTGGCCGGTAAAAAAACTACATAACTACCCAAAAGCAGTAGTCCATAGACCTGGCGACAGGGAATTTATTATTATTAGGCTCTAAACAAACATTAAATGTCCATATACTTGGCTGCCACATAACGTAATTTCACAATATTTAATATGTAATGCCTCACCTACTCCTACATTCCAAGTGCTTCATCAGGGTTTTATATGAGCTCCTTATTGGAACAATGGACTAGCTACTGTATATTATGCATACTAAATTTATACTTAAAATGTGAGACATTACTTCCATTATAAAATTATAAAATATTACCAAAATGGTTGGGTCGTATCCTCCATCACGTCCATGTTATTAAACAAGATGTCTACTAGAAATGTGGCTTACCTGTGAACCTCTGACATGTCAGTTTCAGTTTGGTGGTGGATCCGAGACAAACGTGTGAACTGGCACAAACATATTCACAAAATGTGAAGAATATTCAGGAACTGACTTCCGTGGCCTGGCAGCTGTGCATAAATTTGCCTCTGTTTTTGCCTCTGACACTCCAGTTGTTGTTATATACACCATGCCTGTTTTATTTTTTATTTTTACCTTTTCTGGTTGTTTGATTTCTGCCTCTGTTCCCAACGCTGCCTTTTGCTCTGTGGTTTTGGGCTATACTGTACACCACTGGAATGAATAAATAATACCTATTCAGTATCTGACGAACTGATGTTGAGCTGTGCAAACCCCAACAGTTTGACGTCGTCGGGTATGTCCGGCTCGTGCGAGCCTGATGCCAGTTTGAAGGTCACATTTCTGTTGTTCAGAGGATCGTCGACGATCTTTTGCAAATTGGAAGCAACAACAACTAAGTCCTTACCATCGACCAGACCGGCCGAGACCAACTCGTGGGCCACCCCATCGGCAGAGTCTCTGCCGGGCATGAACTCGAATCGGATGTCGTTGAGCTCCTTCTTCGTATTCCTCAGGGTCAGCACCAGGCTGATGGCGGCATTGGCGCCCGATGCCGCCGGGCCCTTTGCAGGCGTCGATTCCAGTGAGTGACTCCCCGACTGAGTGGAGGCCTGTGGTACGTTGGCGTTCGATGCTGCCAGGTCCTGTGCAGCCGGTCCAAGTGAGAGACATCTCAGTGCCCGAGCAGGGGTATGTGGTATAGCCTCTCCACCTGTCTGGTCTGCAGCAGCATTCCCAATGCCCTCCTGGGCTGAGACAGATGGCTGAAGAACCGGGGTGTCGACTGTGGGAAGGAAAATCTCCAAACTGTGTGATTCGTCCTTCACCCTTGGCGAGCGCAGAGCCGCCACAGCGGCCTTCCCCTCCACACTCTCCTCGTCCAGCTCGTCGTCGCTCCACTCCCATCCTCCGTCCTCTGTCTTGTGGAGAACGCCGCTGGACCCGGGTACGCGACGCACCTTTTTCGAGCGATCCGACATGGTCGGCGCCTTCCTGAGCTTCTCCTCCAAATACTCATTGTTCTTGGCTTTTGTGAAGAACTTGTGTTTTAACAACTCGCCAGCAGTTGGCCTTTTCGTTGGGTCTTTCTGTAAACACAGGGAGATCATCTTCCTGAAGGACTTGCCATATTTCTTCACCATATTCATGTCGGTGATACCCGTCTCCAGGCAGGGAGGGTCATTCTGCAGGGTCAGCATAAGCACCTTCATGGGAGGATACTTGTGATATGGTGCGGCTCCGGTGGCCAGTTCAATGGCTGTTATACCGAAACTCCAGATGTCAGCTTTGAAGTCATAGCCCCGTTCCGGCTCCATGACCTCTGGGGCCATCCAGCAAGGTGTACCCACGAATGTCTTCCGCACTTTGTTTCGGTTGTCTCCAGCTGCAAGGAAGTCACTCACTCCAAAGTCTGCAATTTTCACCGAGCCATCGCTGCCAAGAAGAATATTTCCACCCTTCAGATCCCTGTGAATCTGGCCATTTTTATGCAGGTATTCCAGCCCCTCCAACACTTCTTTTAGGATGGTGGCGATGCAGGCCTCACCCAAGACGCCATTGATGTGTTCAGCACGCTTAATGGTATGCTTGATTATGTCCAACACAGAACCACCGCTGAGTAGTGTCATCACCAGCCAGAGTTCATCCTTAACCACAAAGGAGGTGTAGTAAGAGACAATGTTCCGATGGTGACACTGGCTCAAAGACCGGCTCTCTTTCAGAAGCTCATCCATGCTGCTCTGACACTTTTCCAGGTTGATGCGCTTGATGGCCACCTGCTCCTTTCTGGGCATACAGTACGCTGCTTGGACCACGGCTGTGGCACCGCTCCCTATCACCTCTTTGAGAACATAATCATCCTTGTTGTTTGGCCAGGATTGAGAGCTCTGGTCCTCTGCCATCCTTCTGCTGTTTGCACACCGTAAACTGTGTGTTTAGACTCAGATAAGGTTCGAGGTTGATTTCATATAGGGGTCACCAGTCGTAGCGGTGAGGACTCTTGTAACTGCTAAATACTCCACTGTCCGGCACACCTGCTATATAATGCCAACACCACAGCGGTGTCGTAAGACCTATTGACGACGTCAGTCTAGCCCAGGTGTGAAGTTCACATGGTTCCAGACTGTTCCCAAGTACTGACGTCATATTGATGTTAATCTGTTCATTGCTGTCAGGCAATGAACCTCACACAAGAGTGTTGCAGAAAAGTAGTAAAAATAGCAGATCTACAAGCTCACAGTGCGTCGCAATGTGTTGTGTTGTCAGCTTGTAGAGCTATTTTCATTATTTTATAATATTGAATAAAAAAATCACACCCGTATGAAGTGAGGGGAGCTCTTGCCTCTTATCATCATTCGTCATCATCATCATCTCATTCTGGCCAATAACAATTTGCGTCCTCACTTTTGTCTTCAATGTTACACACTTTTGTCTTCAATGTTTGTGTTTACACGTACACACCCTCAAAGCTGGACATAGGAGTGGCTAGTGCCCCTCAAAAAAGAAACACTCTTGGACTAATAATCTGAGTTCCCAGAAGTTTTAATCGTGGACATACAATTTCTACCCGAAAGCGACGATATGGAGTTCCACATGGTTCTCTGATCAGATACTAATACGCATCCTTGACAAACTCCAGAGTCCAGGCCTAGTAACTGCTATCCATAACCAACAGATTGCACAGTGAAACCATGCCATTATTAGACCCAATTTCTTGTTATTATATGTATTATTTATGAGGCGTGGATTGTTTTTATGGCATAGGGGTGAGCTGTCAACACCAAAAGTTCTTGTGCATACTGCCAGTAGGCCAAGGAAGTACACCCCCTATTTGTCACATATTAGCTATAGTGTTAACGAGGATGCCATCTGTCAGGTTCAGCTATCCATTCAATAGGCCTGAAATAAGATAACAAACATATATATGGGTTATTATTGCAGAAACCCATTGCAGAACTAAACCGCAAATTGTATTGTTATGAGCCTTACCTTTTATTGTCTTGTGTTCTTCACCAATAAAGAGTGGCACCAATATAATAGGCCAATGTGAAAAGGGTGCCATGTGACGGCAATTGGGCGTTGAAATGCATGATTTGAGGCAACATACAACAGACAACATAATGTGCTTTGTTTATTTAAAATAGGCCTACAGAAAATGAAAGATCTGAAAGTATCTTCACACAAATAACATATTTTCCCCGTCCCAGCCAGATACGGTATGTATTGAAATAAATAGTTCAAATAAAACACACACACACACACACACACACACACACACACACACACACACACACACACACACACACACACACACACACACACGCATGCGTGCACGCACACACACACACACACACACACACACACACACACACACACACACACACACACACACACACACACACACACACACACACACACACAGACAAAGCTTTTATTTTCACTGAAGTTTCACCTGCCATGCCTAGAACAGGCATGTAAGGGTTCACGTGCATGGCTAATGCAGTCAGTGGAGTGGTTACTGGTAAATGTAATCAGGGATGCAGGGATCTCTCTTTTCCATGCATTGTGATCCTTTGCTCACTTCTCTTGATCCTATTGGTGATTGGACTCACTTCTCTTGATCCTATTGGTGTTTGGACTAAAAGCTGTAAACTGTAAAGGACAGCAGACCATCATTATAGGTTCTTCTGATTCACTCAGAAGGGGCTATGACTTTGATTCACTCAGAAGGCGCTATGACTTTGATTCACTCAGAAGGGGCTATGACTTTGATTCACTCAGAAGGGGCTATGCTATGACTTTGATTCACTCAGAAGGGGCTCTGCTATGACTTTGCTTGCGTTTCTTCTTATCAAATCTTCAAAAATGTAGAAAAACTGCGCGCTATAGTATGCCGTACGATATGGGCTATAGCCCACGGTCCAAAATGATGAGAAACGAGGCTAACTTTTTTTTCCAAAATTTCAAAAAACATGGGCTATAACCCATCGTTTTTGTCATTTCGTCATTCTTATCAAATCTTCAAAAATGTAGAAAAACTGCGCGCTATAGTATGCCGTACGATATGGGCTATAGCACACTGTCCAAAATGATCAGAAACGAGGCTAACTTTTTTTTTCAAAATTTCAAAAAACATGGGCTATAACCCATCGTTTTTGTCATTTCGTCATTTTTTTCAAATCCTCAAAGATGATGAAAAATGGCACGCTATAGTATGCCGTACGATATGGGCTATAGCCCATGGTCCAAAATGATGAGAAACGAGGCTAACTTTTTTTTTCAAAATTTCAAAAAACATGGGCTATAACCCATCGTTTTTGTCATTTCGTCATTTTTTTCAAATCCTCAAAAATGATGAAAATGGCACGCTATAGTATGCCGTAAGATATGGGCTATAGCCCATGGTCCAAAATGATGAGAAACGAGGCTAACTTTTTTTTTCAAAATTTCAAAAAACATGGGCTATAACCCATCGTTTTTGTCATTTCGTCATTCTTATCAAATCTTCAAAAATGTAGAAAAACTGCGCGCTATAGTATGCCGTACGATATGGGCTATAGCCCACGGTCCAAAATGATGAGAAACGAGGCTAACTTTTTTTTTCAAAATTTCAAAAAACATGGGCTATAACCCATCGTTTTTGTCATTTCGTCATTCTTATCAAATCTTCAAAAATGTAGAAAAACTGCGCGCTATAGTATGCCGTACGATATGGGCTATAGCCCACGGTCCAAAATGATGAGAAACGAGGCTAACTTTTTTTTTCAAAATCTCAAAAAACATGGGCTATAACCCATCGTTTTTGTCATTTTTTCATTTTTTCAAATCCTCAAAAATGATGAAAAACGGCGCGCTATAGTATGCCGTACGATATGGGCTATAGCCCATGGTCCAAAATGATGAGAAACGAGGATAACTTTTTTTTTCAAAATTTCAAAAAACATGGGCTATAACCCATCGTTTTTGTCATTTCGTCATTTTTTTCAAATCTTCAAAAATGATGAAAAACTGCGCGCTATAGTATGCCGTACGATATGGGCTATAGCACACTGTCCAAAATGATGAGAAACGAGGCTAACTTTTTTTTTTCAAAATTTCAAAAAACATGGGCTATAACCCATCGTTTTTGTCATTTCGTCATTTTTTTCAAATCCTCAAAATTGATGAAAAATGGCACGCTATAGTATGCCGTACGATATATGGGCTATAGCCCATGGTCCAAAATGATGAGAAACGAGCCTAACTTTTTTTTTCAAAATTTCAAAAAACATGGGCTATAACCCATCGTTTTTGTCATTTCGTCATTCTTATCAAATCTTCAAAAATGTAGAAAAACTGCGCGCTATAGTATGCCGTACGATATGGGCTATAGCACACTGTCCAAAATGATGAGAAACGAGGCTAACTTTTTTTTTCAAAATTTCAAAAAACATGGGCTATAACCCATCGTTTTTGTCATTTCGTCATTCTTATAAAATCTTCAAAAATGTAGAAAAACTGCGCGCTATAGTATGCCGTACGATATGGGCTATAGCCCACTGTCCAAAATGATGAGAAACGAGGCTAACTTTTTTTTTCAAAACTTCAAAAAACATGGGCTATAACCCATCGTTTTTGTCATTTCGTCATTTTTTTCAAATCCTCAAAAATGATGAAAAACGGCACGCTATAGTATGCCGTACGATATGGGCTATAGCCCATGGTCCAAAATGATGAAAAACTGCGCGCTATAGTATGCCGTACGATATGGGCTGTCCAAAATGATGAGAAACGAGGCTAACTTTTTTTTCCAAAATTTCAAAAAACATGGGCTATAACCCATCGTTTTTGTCATTTCGTCATTTTTTTCAAATCCTCAAAAATGATGAAAAATGGCACGCTATAGTATGCCGTACGATATGGGCTATAGCCCATGGTCCAAAATGATGAGAAATGAGGCTAACTTTTTTTTCCAAAATTTCAAAAAACATGGGCTATAACCCATCGTTTTTGTCATTTCGTCATTCTTATCAAATCTTCAAAAATGTAGAAAAACTGCGCGCTATAGTATGCCGTACGATATGGGCTACAGCCCACGGTCCAAAATGATGAGAAACGAAGCTAACTTTTATTTTCAAAATTTCAAAAAACATGGGCTATAACCCATCGTTTTTGTCATTTTTTCATTTTTTCAAATCCTCAAAAATGATGAAAAACGGCGCGCTATAGTATGCCGTACGATATGGGCTATAGCCCATGGTCCAAAATGATGAGAAACGAGGCTAACCTTTTTTTTCAAAATTTCAAAAAACATGGGCTATAACCCATCGTTTTTGTCATTTCGTCATTTTTTCAAATCTTCAAAAATGATGAAAAACTGCGCGCTATAGTATGCCGTACGATATGGGCTACAGCCCACGGTCCAAAATGATGAGAAACGAGGCTAACTTTTTTTTTCAAAATTTCAAAAAACATGGGCTATAACCCATCGTTTTTGTCATTTCGTCATTTTTTTCAAATCCTCAAAAATGATGAAAAATGGCACGCTATAGTATGCCGTACGATATGGGCTATAGCCCATGGTCCAAAATGATGAGAAACGAGGCTAACTTTTTTTTTCAAAATTTCAAAAAACATGGGCTATAACCCATCGTTTTTGTCATTTCGTCATTCTTATCAAATCTTCAAAAATGTAGAAAAACTGCGCGCTATAGTATGCCGTACGATATGGGCTATAGCACACTGTCCAAAATGATGAGAAACGAGGCTAACTTTTTTTTTCAAAATTTCAAAAAACATGGGCTATAACCCATCGTTTTTGTCATTTTTTCATTTTTTCAAATCCTCAAAAATGATGAAAAACGGCGCGCTATAGTATGCCGTACGATATGGGCTATAGCCCATGGTCCAAAATGATGAGAAACGAGGATAACTTTTTTTTTCAAAATTTCAAAAAACATGGGCTATAACCCATCGTTTTTGTCATTTCGTCATTTTTTTCAAATCTTCAAAAATGATGAAAAACTGCGCGCTATAGTATGCCGTACGATATTGGCTATAGCACACTGTCCAAAATGATGAGAAACGAGGCTAACTTTATTTTTCAAAATTTCAAAAAACATGGGCTATAACCCATCGTTTTTGTCATTTCGTCATTCTTATCAAATCTTCAAAAATGTAGAAAAACTGCGCGCTATAGTATGCCGTACGATATGGGCTATAGCACACTGTCCAAAATGATGAGAAACGAGGCTAACTTTTCTTTTCAAAATTTCAAAAAACATGGGCTATAACCCATCGTTTTTGTCATTTCGTCATTCTTATCAAATCTTCAAAAATGTAGAAAAACTGCGCGCTATAGTATGCCGTACGATATGGGCTATAGCCCATGGTCCAAAATGATGAGAAACGAGGCTAACTTTTTTTTTCAAAATTTCAAAAAACATGGGCTATAACCCATCGTTTTTGTCATTTCGTCATTCTTATCAAATCTTCAAAAATGTAGAAAAACTGGGCGCTATAGTATGCCGTACGATATGGGCTATAGCACACTGTCCAAAATGATGAGAAACGAGGCTAACTTTTTTTTTCAAAATTTCAAAAAACATGGGCTATAACCCATCGTTTTTGTCATTTCGTCATTCTTATCAAATCTTCAAAAATGTAGAAAAACTGCGCGCTATAGTATGCCGTACGATATGGGCTATAGCCCACGGTCCAAAATGATGAGAAACGAGGCTAACTTTTTTTTTCAAAATTTCAAAAAACATGGGCTATAACCCATCGTTTTTGTCATTTTTTCATTTTTTCAAATCCTCAAAAATGATGAAAAACGGCGCGCTATAGTATGCCGTACGATATGGGCTATAGCCCACTGTCCAAAATGATGAGAAACGAGGCTAACTTTTTTTTTCAAAACTTCAAAAAACATGGGCTATAACCCATCGTTTTTGTCATTTCGTCATTTTTTTCAAATCCTCAAAAATGATGAAAAACAGCACGCTATAGTATGCCGTACGATATGGGCTATAGCCCATGGTCCAAAATGATGAAAAACTGCGCGCTATAGTATGCCGTACGATATGGGCTATAGCCCATGGTCCAAAATGATGAGAAACGAGGATAACTTTTTTTTTCAAAATTTCAAAAAACATGGGCTATAACCCATCGTTTTTGTCATTTCGTCATTTTTTTCAAATCTTCAAAAATGATGAAAAACTGCGCGCTATAGTATGCCGTACGATATGGGCTATAGCACACTGTCCAAAATGATGAGAAACGAGGCTAACTTTTTTTTTCAAAATTTCAAAAAACATGGGCTATAACCCATCGTTTTTGTCATTTCGTCATTTTTTTCAAATCCTCAAAAATTATGAAAAACGGCGCGCTATAGTATGCCGTACGATATGGGCTATAGCCCATGGTCCAAAATGATGAGAAACGAGGATAACTTTTTTTTTCAAAATTTCAAAAAACATGGGCTATAACCCATCGTTTTTGTCATTTCGTCATTTTTTTCAAATCCTCAAAAATTATGAAAAACGGCGCGCTATAGTATGCCGTACGATATGGGCTATAGCCCATGGTCCAAAATGATGAGAAACGAGGATAACTTTTTTTTTCAAAATTTCAAAAAACATGGGCTATAACCCATCGTTTTTGTCATTTCGTCATTTTTTTCAAATCTTCAAAAATGATGAAAAACTGCGCGCTATAGTATGCCGTACGATATGGGCTATAGCACACTGTCCAAAATGATGAGAAACGAGGCTAACTTTTTTTTTCAAAATTTCAAAAAACATGGGCTATAACCCATCGTTTTTGTCATTTCGTCATTTTTTTCAAATCCTCAAAAATGATGAAAAATGGCACGCTATAGTATGCCGTACGATATGGGCTATAGCCCACTGTCCAAAATGATGAGAAACGAGGATAACTTTTTTTTTCAAAATTTCAAAAAACATGGGCTATAACCCATCGTTTTTGTCATTTCGTCATTTTTTTCAAATCTTCAAAAATGATGAAAAACTGCGCGCTATAGTATGCCGTACGATATGGGCTATAGCACACTGTCCAAAATGATGAGAAACGAGGCAAACTTTTTTTTTCAAAATTTCAAAAAACATGGGCTATAACCCATCGTTTTTGTCATTTTTTCATTTTTTCAAATCCCCAAAAATGATGAAAAACGGCGCGCTATAGTATGCCGTACGATATGGGCTATAGCCCATCGTCCAAAATGATGAGAAACGAGGATAACTTTTTTTTTCAAAATTTCAAAAAACATGGGCTATAACCCATCGTTTTTGTCATTTCGTCATTTTTTTCAAATCTTCAAAAATGATGAAAAACTGCGCGCTATAGTATGCCGTACGATATTGGCTATAGCACACTGTCCAAAATGATGAGAAACGAGGCTAACTTTATTTTTCAAAATTTCAAAAAACATGGGCTATAACCCATCGTTTTTGTCATTTCGTCATTCTTATCAAATCTTCAAAAATGTAGAAAAACTGCGCGCTATAGTATGCCGTACGATATGGGCTATAGCACACTGTCCAAAATGATGAGAAACGAGGCTAACTTTTCTTTTCAAAATTTCAAAAAACATGGGCTATAACCCATCGTTTTTGTAATTTTTTCATTTTTTCAAATCCTCAAAAATGATGAAAAACGGCGCGCTATAGTATGCCGTACGATATGGGCTATAGCCCATGGTCCAAAATGATGAGAAACGAGGATAACTTTTTTTTTCAAAATTTCAAAAAACATGGGCTATAACCCATCGTTTTTGTCATTTCGTCATTTTTTTCAAATCTTCAAAAATGATGAAAAACTGCGCGCTATAGTATGCCGTACGATATGGGCTATAGCACACTGTCCAAAATGATGAGAAACGAGGCTAACTTTTTTTTTCAAAATTTCAAAAAACATGGGCTATAACCCATCGTTTTTGTCATTTTTTCATTCTTATCAAATCTTCAAAAATGTAGAAAAACTGCGCGCTATAGTATGCCGTACGATATGGGCTATAGCACACTGTCCAAAATGATGAGAAACGAGGCTAACTTTTA
The DNA here is from genome assembly GCF_963924005.1 of Protomyctophum bolini. Lineage (NCBI taxonomy): Eukaryota > Metazoa > Chordata > Actinopteri > Myctophiformes > Myctophidae > Protomyctophum > Protomyctophum bolini. The sequence continues at coordinate 21,603,577 of NC_137863.1, forward strand.
TTTTCAAAATTTCAAAAAACATGGGCTATAACCTATCGTTTTTGTCATTTTTTCATTTTTTCAAATCCTCAAAAATGATGAAAAACGGCGCGCTATAGTATGCCGTACGATATGGGCTATAGCCCATGGTCCAAAATGATGAGAAACGAGGATAACTTTTTTTTTCAAAATTTAAAAAAACATGGGCTATAACCCATCGTTTTTGTCATTTCGTCATTTTTTTCAAATCTTCAAAAATGATGAAAAACTGCGCGCTATAGTATGCCGTACGATATGGGCTATAGCACACTGTCCAAAATGATGAGAAACGAGGCTAACTTTTTTTTTCAAAATTTCAAAAAACATGGGCTATAACCCATCGTTTTTGTCATTTCGTCATTTTTTTCAAATCCTCAAAAATGATGAAAAATGGCACGCTATAGTATGCCGTACGATATGGGCTATAGCCCACTGTCCAAAATGATGAGAAACGAGGATAACTTTTTTTTTCAAAATTTCAAAAAACATGGGCTATAACCCATCGTTTTTGTCATTTCGTCATTTTTTTCAAATCTTCAAAAATGATGAAAAACTGCGCGCTATAGTATGCCGTACGATATGGGCTATAGCACACTGTCCAAAATGATGAGAAACAAGGCTAACTTTTTTTTTCAAAATTTAAAAAAACATGGGCTATAACCCATCGTTTTTGTCATTTCGTCATTTTTTCAAATCCTCAAAAATGATGAAAAATGGCACGCTATAGTATGCCGTACGATATGGGCTATAGCCCATGGTCCAAAATGATGAGAAACGAGGCTAACTTTTTTTTCCAAAATTTCAAAAAACATGGGCTATAACCCATCGTTTTTGTCATTTCGTCATTTTTTTCAAATCTTCAAAAATGATGAAAAACTGCGCGCTATAGTATGCCGTACGATATTGGCTATAGCACACTGTCCAAAATGATGAGAAACGAGGCTAACTTTATTTTTCAAAATTTCAAAAAACATGGGCTATAACCCATCGTTTTTGTCATTTCGTCATTCTTATCAAATCTTCAAAAATGTAGAAAAACTGCGCGCTATAGTATGCCGTACGATATGGGCTATAGCACACTGTCCAAAATGATGAGAAACGAGGCTAACTTTTCTTTTCAAAATTTCAAAAAACATGGGCTATAACCCATCGTTTTTGTAATTTTTTCATTTTTTCAAATCCTCAAAAATGATGAAAAACGGCGCGCTATAGTATGCCGTACGATATGGGCTATAGCCCATGGTCCAAAATGATGAGAAACGAGGATAACTTTTTTTTTCAAAATTTCAAAAAACATGGGCTATAACCCATCGTTTTTGTCATTTCGTCATTTTTTTCAAATCTTCAAAAATGATGAAAAACTGCGCGCTATAGTATGCCGTACGATATGGGCTATAGCACACTGTCCAAAATGATGAGAAACGAGGCTAACTTTTTTTTTCAAAATTTCAAAAAACATGGGCTATAACCCATCGTTTTTGTCATTTTTTCATTCTTATCAAATCTTCAAAAATGTAGAAAAACTGCGCGCTATAGTATGCCGTACGATATGGGCTATAGCACACTGTCCAAAATGATGAGAAACGAGGCTAACTTTTATTTTCAAAATTTCAAAAAACATGGGCTATAACCTATCGTTTTTGTCATTTTTTCATTTTTTCAAATCCTCAAAAATGATGAAAAACGGCGCGCTATAGTATGCCGTACGATATGGGCTATAGCCCATGGTCCAAAATGATGAGAAACGAGGATAACTTTTTTTTTCAAAATTTAAAAAAACATGGGCTATAACCCATCGTTTTTGTCATTTCGTCATTTTTTTCAAATCTTCAAAAATGATGAAAAACTGCGCGCTATAGTATGCCGTACGATATGGGCTATAGCACACTGTCCAAAATGATGAGAAACGAGGCTAACTTTTTTTTTCAAAATTTCAAAAAACATGGGCTATAACCCATCGTTTTTGTCATTTCGTCATTTTTTTCAAATCCTCAAAAATGATGAAAAATGGCACGCTATAGTATGCCGTACGATATGGGCTATAGCCCACTGTCCAAAATGATGAGAAACGAGGATAACTTTTTTTTTCAAAATTTCAAAAAACATGGGCTATAACCCATCGTTTTTGTCATTTCGTCATTTTTTTCAAATCTTCAAAAATGATGAAAAACTGCGCGCTATAGTATGCCGTACGATATGGGCTATAGCACACTGTCCAAAATGATGAGAAACAAGGCTAACTTTTTTTTTCAAAATTTCAAAAAACATGGGCTATAACCCATCGTTTTTGTCATTTCGTCATTTTTTCAAATCCTCAAAAATGATGAAAAATGGCACGCTATAGTATGCCGTACGATATGGGCTATAGCCCATGGTCCAAAATGATGAGAAACGAGGCTAACTTTTTTTTCCAAAATTTCAAAAAACATGGGCTATAACCCATCGTTTTTGTCATTTCGTCATTCTTATCAAATCTTCAAAAATGTAGAAAAACTGCGCGCTATAGTATGCCGTACGATATGGGCTATAGCACACTGTCCAAAATGATGAGAAACGAGGCTAACTTTTTTTTTCAAAATTTCAAAAAACATGGGCTATAACCCATCGTTTTTGTCATTTCGTCATTTTTTTCAAATCCTCAAAAATGATGAAAAATGGCACGCTATAGTATGCCGTACGATATGGGCTATAGCCCACTGTCCAAAATGATGAGAAACGAGGATAACTTTTTTTTTCAAAATTTCAAAAAACATGGGCTATAACCCATCGTTTTTGTCATTTCGTCATTTTTTTCAAATCTTCAAAAATGATGAAAAACTGCGCGCTATAGTATGCCGTACGATATGGGCTATAGCACACTGTCCAAAATGATGAGAAACAAGGCTAACTTTTTTTTTCAAAATTTCAAAAAACATGGGCTATAACCCATCGTTTTTGTCATTTCGTCATTTTTTCAAATCCTCAAAAATGATGAAAAATGGCACGCTATAGTATGCCGTACGATATGGGCTATAGCCCATGGTCCAAAATGATGAGAAACGAGGCTAACTTTTTTTTCCAAAATTTCAAAAAACATGGGCTATAACCCATCGTTTTTGTCATTTCGTCATTCTTATCAAATCTTCAAAAATGTAGAAAAACTGCGCGCTATAGTATGCCGTACGATATGGGCTATAGCACACTGTCCAAAATGATGAGAAACGAGGCTAACTTTTTTTTTCAAAATTTCAAAAAACATGGGCTATAACCCATCGTTTTTGTCATTTTTTCATTTTTTCAAATCCTCAAAAATGATGAAAAACGGCGCGCTATAGTATGCCGTACGATATGGGCTATAGCCCATGGTCCAAAATGATGAGAAACGAGGATAACTTTTTTTTTCAAAATTTCAAAAAACATGGGCTATAACCCATCGTTTTTGTCATTTCGTCATTTTTTTCAAATCTTCAAAAATGATGAAAAACTGCGCGCTATAGTATGCCGTACGATATGGGCTATAGCACACTGTCCAAAATGATGAGAAACGAGGCTAACTTTTTTTTTCAAAATTTCAAAAAACATGGGCTATAACCCATCGTTTTTGTCATTTCGTCATTCTTATCAAATCTTCAAAAATGTAGAAAAACTGCGCGCTATAGTATGCCGTACGATATGGGCTATAGCACACTGTCCAAAATGATGAGAAACGAGGCTAACCTTTTTTTTCAGAATTTCAAAAAACATGGGCTATAACCCATCGTTTTTGTCATTTCGTCATTCTTATCAAATCTTCAAAAATGTAGAAAAACTGCGCGCTATAGTATGCCGTACGATATGGGCTATAGCCCATGGTCCAAAATGATGAGAAACGAGGCTAACTTTTTTTTTCAAAATTTCAAAAAACATGGGCTATAACCCATCGTTTTTGTCATTTCGTCATTCTTATCAAATCTTCAAAAATGTAGAAAAACTGCGCGCTATAGTATGCCGTACGATATGGGCTACAGCACACTGTCCAAAATGATGAGAAACGAGGCTAACTTTTTTTTTCAAAATTTCAAAAAACATGGGCTATAACCCATCGTTTTTGTAATTTTTTCATTTTTTCAAATCCTCAAAAATGATGAAAAACGGCGCGCTATAGTATGCCGTACGATATGGGCTATATAGCCCATGGTCCAAAATGATGAGAAACGAGGATAACTTTTTTTTTCAAAATTTCAAAAAACATGGGCTATAACCCATCGTTTTTGTCATTTCGTCATTTTTTTCAAATCTTCAAAAATGATGAAAAACTGCGCGCTATAGTATGCCGTACGATATGGGCTATAGCACACTGTCCAAAATGATGAGAAACAAGGCTAACTTTTTTTTTCAAAATTTAAAAAAACATGGGCTATAACCCATCGTTTTTGTCATTTCGTCATTTTTTCAAATCCTCAAAAATGATGAAAAATGGCACGCTATAGTATGCCGTACGATATGGGCTATAGCCCATGGTCCAAAATGATGAGAAACGAGGCTAACTTTTTTTTCCAAAATTTCAAAAAACATGGGCTATAACCCATCGTTTTTGTCATTTCGTCATTTTTTTCAAATCTTCAAAAATGATGAAAAACTGCGCGCTATAGTATGCCGTACGATATTGGCTATAGCACACTGTCCAAAATGATGAGAAACGAGGCTAACTTTATTTTTCAAAATTTCAAAAAACATGGGCTATAACCCATCGTTTTTGTCATTTCGTCATTCTTATCAAATCTTCAAAAATGTAGAAAAACTGCGCGCTATAGTATGCCGTACGATATGGGCTATAGCACACTGTCCAAAATGATGAGAAACGAGGCTAACTTTTCTTTTCAAAATTTCAAAAAACATGGGCTATAACCCATCGTTTTTGTAATTTTTTCATTTTTTCAAATCCTCAAAAATGATGAAAAACGGCGCGCTATAGTATGCCGTACGATATGGGCTATAGCCCATGGTCCAAAATGATGAGAAACGAGGATAACTTTTTTTTTCAAAATTTCAAAAAACATGGGCTATAACCCATCGTTTTTGTCATTTCGTCATTTTTTTCAAATCTTCAAAAATGATGAAAAACTGCGCGCTATAGTATGCCGTACGATATGGGCTATAGCACACTGTCCAAAATGATGAGAAACGAGGCTAACTTTTTTTTTCAAAATTTCAAAAAACATGGGCTATAACCCATCGTTTTTGTCATTTTTTCATTCTTATCAAATCTTCAAAAATGTAGAAAAACTGCGCGCTATAGTATGCCGTACGATATGGGCTATAGCACACTGTCCAAAATGATGAGAAACGAGGCTAACTTTTATTTTCAAAATTTCAAAAAACATGGGCTATAACCTATCGTTTTTGTCATTTTTTCATTTTTTCAAATCCTCAAAAATGATGAAAAACGGCGCGCTATAGTATGCCGTACGATATGGGCTATAGCCCATGGTCCAAAATGATGAGAAACGAGGATAACTTTTTTTTTCAAAATTTAAAAAAACATGGGCTATAACCCATCGTTTTTGTCATTTCGTCATTTTTTTCAAATCTTCAAAAATGATGAAAAACTGCGCGCTATAGTATGCCGTACGATATGGGCTATAGCACACTGTCCAAAATGATGAGAAACGAGGCTAACTTTTTTTTTCAAAATTTCAAAAAACATGGGCTATAACCCATCGTTTTTGTCATTTCGTCATTTTTTTCAAATCCTCAAAAATGATGAAAAATGGCACGCTATAGTATGCCGTACGATATGGGCTATAGCCCACTGTCCAAAATGATGAGAAACGAGGATAACTTTTTTTTTCAAAATTTCAAAAAACATGGGCTATAACCCATCGTTTTTGTCATTTCGTCATTTTTTTCAAATCTTCAAAAATGATGAAAAACTGCGCGCTATAGTATGCCGTACGATATGGGCTATAGCACACTGTCCAAAATGATGAGAAACAAGGCTAACTTTTTTTTTCAAAATTTCAAAAAACATGGGCTATAACCCATCGTTTTTGTCATTTCGTCATTTTTTCAAATCCTCAAAAATGATGAAAAATGGCACGCTATAGTATGCCGTACGATATGGGCTATAGCCCATGGTCCAAAATGATGAGAAACGAGGCTAACTTTTTTTTCCAAAATTTCAAAAAACATGGGCTATAACCCATCGTTTTTGTCATTTCGTCATTCTTATCAAATCTTCAAAAATGTAGAAAAACTGCGCGCTATAGTATGCCGTACGATATGGGCTATAGCACACTGTCCAAAATGATGAGAAACGAGGCTAACTTTTTTTTTCAAAATTTCAAAAAACATGGGCTATAACCCATCGTTTTTGTCATTTCGTCATTTTTTTCAAATCCTCAAAAATGATGAAAAATGGCACGCTATAGTATGCCGTACGATATGGGCTATAGCCCACTGTCCAAAATGATGAGAAACGAGGATAACTTTTTTTTTCAAAATTTCAAAAAACATGGGCTATAACCCATCGTTTTTGTCATTTCGTCATTTTTTTCAAATCTTCAAAAATGATGAAAAACTGCGCGCTATAGTATGCCGTACGATATGGGCTATAGCACACTGTCCAAAATGATGAGAAACAAGGCTAACTTTTTTTTTCAAAATTTCAAAAAACATGGGCTATAACCCATCGTTTTTGTCATTTCGTCATTTTTTCAAATCCTCAAAAATGATGAAAAATGGCACGCTATAGTATGCCGTACGATATGGGCTATAGCCCATGGTCCAAAATGATGAGAAACGAGGCTAACTTTTTTTTCCAAAATTTCAAAAAACATGGGCTATAACCCATCGTTTTTGTCATTTCGTCATTCTTATCAAATCTTCAAAAATGTAGAAAAACTGCGCGCTATAGTATGCCGTACGATATGGGCTATAGCACACTGTCCAAAATGATGAGAAACGAGGCTAACTTTTTTTTTCAAAATTTCAAAAAACATGGGCTATAACCCATCGTTTTTGTCATTTTTTCATTTTTTCAAATCCTCAAAAATGATGAAAAACGGCGCGCTATAGTATGCCGTACGATATGGGCTATAGCCCATGGTCCAAAATGATGAGAAACGAGGATAACTTTTTTTTTCAAAATTTCAAAAAACATGGGCTATAACCCATCGTTTTTGTCATTTCGTCATTTTTTTCAAATCTTCAAAAATGATGAAAAACTGCGCGCTATAGTATGCCGTACGATATGGGCTATAGCACACTGTCCAAAATGATGAGAAACGAGGCTAACTTTTTTTTTCAAAATTTCAAAAAACATGGGCTATAACCCATCGTTTTTGTCATTTCGTCATTCTTATCAAATCTTCAAAAATGTAGAAAAACTGCGCGCTATAGTATGCCGTACGATATGGGCTATAGCACACTGTCCAAAATGATGAGAAACGAGGCTAACCTTTTTTTTCAGAATTTCAAAAAACATGGGCTATAACCCATCGTTTTTGTCATTTCGTCATTCTTATCAAATCTTCAAAAATGTAGAAAAACTGCGCGCTATAGTATGCCGTACGATATGGGCTATAGCCCATGGTCCAAAATGATGAGAAACGAGGCTAACTTTTTTTTTCAAAATTTCAAAAAACATGGGCTATAACCCATCGTTTTTGTCATTTCGTCATTCTTATCAAATCTTCAAAAATGTAGAAAAACTGCGCGCTATAGTATGCCGTACGATATGGGCTACAGCACACTGTCCAAAATGATGAGAAACGAGGCTAACTTTTTTTTTCAAAATTTCAAAAAACATGGGCTATAACCCATCGTTTTTGTAATTTTTTCATTTTTTCAAATCCTCAAAAATGATGAAAAACGGCGCGCTATAGTATGCCGTACGATATGGGCTATATAGCCCATGGTCCAAAATGATGAGAAACGAGGATAACTTTTTTTTTCAAAATTTCAAAAAACATGGGCTATAACCCATCGTTTTTGTCATTTCGTCATTTTTTTCAAATCTTCAAAAATGATGAAAAACTGCGCGCTATAGTATGCCGTACGATATGGGCTATAGCACACTGTCCAAAATGATGAGAAACGAGGCTAACTTTTTTTTTCAAAATTTCAAAAAACATGGGCTATAACCCATCGTTTTTGTCATTTCGTCATTCTTATCAAATCTTCAAAAATGTAGAAAAACTGCGCGCTATAGTATGCCGTACGATATGGGCTATAGCACACTGTCCAAAATGATGAGAAACGAGGCTAACTTTTTTTTTCAAAATTTCAAAAAACATGGGCTATAACCCATCGTTTTTGTCATTTCGTCATTCTTATCAAATCTTCAAAAATGTAGAAAAACTGCGCGCTATAGTATGCCGTACGATATGGGCTATAGCCCACGGTCCAAAATGATGAGAAACGAGGCTAACTTTTTTTTTCAAAATTTCAAAAAACATGGGCTATAACCCATCGTTTTTGTCATTTTTTCATTTTTTCAAATCCTCAAAAATGATGAAAAACGGCGCGCTATAGTATGCCGTACGATATGGGCTATAGCCCATGGTCCAAAATGATGAGAAACGAGGATAACTTTTTTTTTCAAAATTTCAAAAAACATGGGCTATAACCCATCGTTTTTGTCATTTCGTCATTTTTTTCAAATCTTCAAAAATGATGAAAAACTGCGCGCTATAGTATGCCGTACGATATTGGCTATAGCACACTGTCCAAAATGATGAGAAACGAGGCTAACTTTATTTTTCAAAATTTCAAAAAACATGGGCTATAACCCATCGTTTTTGTCATTTCGTCATTCTTATCAAATCTTCAAAAATGTAGAAAAACTGCGCGCTATAGTATGCCGTACGATATGGGCTATAGCACACTGTCCAAAATGATGAGAAACGAGGCTAACTTTTCTTTTCAAAATTTCAAAAAACATGGGCTATAACCCATCGTTTTTGTCATTTTTTCATTTTTTCAAATCCTCAAAAATGATGAAAAACGGCGCGCTATAGTATGCCGTACGATATGGGCTATAGCCCATGGTCCAAAATGATGAGAAACGAGGATAACTTTTTTTTTCAAAATTTCAAAAAACATGGGCTATAACCCATCGTTTTTGTCATTTCGTCATTTTTTTCAAATCTTCAAAAATGATGAAAAACTGCGCGCTATAGTATGCCGTACGATATGGGCTATAGCACACTGTCCAAAATGATGAGAAACGAGGCTAACTTTTTTTTTCAAAATTTCAAAAAACATGGGCTATAACCCATCGTTTTTGTCATTTTTTCATTCTTATCAAATCTTCAAAAATGTAGAAAAACTGCGCGCTATAGTATGCCGTACGATATGGGCTATAGCACACTGTCCAAAATGATGAGAAACGAGGCTAACTTTTTTTTTCAAAATTTCAAAAAACATGGGCTATAACCCATCGTTTTTGTCATTTCGTCATTTTTTTCAAATCCTCAAAAATGATGAAAAATGGCACGCTATAGTATGCCGTACGATATGGGCTATAGCCCACTGTCCAAAATGATGAGAAACGAGGATAACTTTTTTTTTCAAAATTTCAAAAAACATGGGCTATAACCCATCGTTTTGTCATTTCGTCATTTTTTTCAAATCTTCAAAAATGATGAAAAACTGCGCGCTATAGTATGCCGTACGATATGGGCTATAGCACACTGTCCAAAATGATGAGAAACAAGGCTAACTTTTTTTTTCAAAATTTCAAAAAACATGGGCTACAGTATTGTATTTTGCCTATACATGGAGTACACTATACGATAAGTTTATATAGGCCTAATAAACAGTCACAATGGACAGTGACATAGAACCAACATGGGAACACAAATAGACCTTTAGGTTAGTCAAATTCAGCTATGAATACAGTAATATGGTTTACTGTTGTAGGCTAGCTCTGGTCCATTCTTTTCCGTGTTAAGGTACAAGGACTTCTCCTTATAGTCCTTAAGTTAACGCTATGGACCAGAGATAGTTGTAGGCTAATTTATTACACCTACGTTGCCATATGCAAATGAATGGCATGCCATGTGGGCCATAAATGCAAACTACCCTATCTTATCACACATCACAGGCACAGACATGAACCTGACAATTCTTACCTGCATAGAGCTTAATGTCCACTGCCCTCTGTTGGCCCAGGCCATTATTACAACATAATTATAGCTTTCAGTCCATCTCTGCTAATTGTAATTGTCCCCAAATTATTATTATTTTTTTGCAACTGAATGGCTGGAAAATGGAAATTTAGAGTTTACATAGTACACAGTGCATGCATAATTAAACCACCCAGAGATAGAAATGGCATTCAATGGGGGTCCATGGACTAATGCATGTCAAACTGGGGGGTCCTTGAAATTAAACGTGTTGAGAATCACTGCTAGAGAAACAACTAGAGCCGTAACAATCTTATTTTACATAAATTCTTGACAAGAAAATGTTTGGGAACACATGCACACACAATTCAATTCAATTGAAATTGAGTTGTGTGTGTGTGTGTGTGTGTGTGTGTGCGCGCGCGCGCGCATGCGTGCAGCTTGTAAATCCACACAGCTGTGATCCTGGCGAACGGACCAATGACCGACGGACTTTCCAATTACGTATTTCAACAGATCCGGATACAGTAGGCGGGGCTTATGATTTAAAATGGAGCCTCGCGCGGCCGGTGCGGGCCCCACCACGCACACCATAATAACTCTATGACGCACACCTGCAGGAGCGAGGAGATGATGAGAGAGACGGAGAAATGTTTGTTCCAAGCTGCGACTAAAAGAGTGAATATAAACAACTTTATAATCAACTTTATAATACTGTAACCTTCACACAACATGGGCAAGGAAGCGGGTAACGTAGTGACAGACAGCTGAAAGATAATTCATCTTCATAACAAACTGTCGTTTTGTTTGTTTTTTGTTTAAACCACTGAGACAAGTTGATGAGTTAGCTTACTGCTGCTAGCCCCTGAGAGACAGGTTTGTGTGTACATGCACGCACGCACACGGACGCACGCCCGCGCACTGCTCTTGCTTTGACATAGGCCTATAGCAAATGTCTGTTTTTAGTCTAGCATACTAGCAATTTCCGTTGCATAGTTTTTATTTATTAGTTCCTTTTGGTCGCGTTACTAAACGTTGCTGTTCTCCCTTTAGTTTGAGCTTTTGAGGGAAGTGAGGACCCATTTCTGGTCCAGTGATAGTTGCAAATTGGCCAGAGGTGTTTGAGCTTTGTGTTCTTATCTTATGTATGTCTTTTATGTTGTGGCTGCTCTTATAGGTTGTGACCGGGTGGGTCAGTGTTGCAAATAGCATGCATCCTTAGACTCACTAAATTGACAATTGAGGACGCAATCATGTCACCCTCCGGGGGTCCTGTGATGCAATACTGTACTTGGTACTGATGAGCATTGTATCATGTCTGTCCTGTTTTTTTGTACTTTTTTTTCTTTTCTGTGTCACTTATTTTTGCCTCTTGTCTTGGCCAGTTCACACTTGTAAAAGAGACTTCAGTCTCAATGTGGTTTTTACTGGTTAAATAAAGGTTAAATAAAAAAATAAAACACACACACGTGCTAACTAAGAAAACAATCAACAGTTACATGCAGGCAGCCCAGCTTAACTTCTTTCTTTCTTTCTTTCTGATACTCCAGCCATGAAGGGCTCATCGTCTAAGGATGAACTGGGGAGAGGTGCACGCAGGGCTCTATCTCAGCATGGCTTCCACAGGGTCACCCCATCATGGCGGGGTATAATAATAATAATATATATTATTTTTTTCTGTTTTTATTTTAAATTGTGTTTTTAGCTGTACATTTGTATTGTATTTGTTTTATTCAGGACTCCAGGAAGACTAGAGGCTCAGTCATGTGTCTCTAATGGGGATCCTTCAATAAACATAAACATAAACATGGCTGGCCAGCACTGACACAATTCAAGGTAGGAACCTGGTTTTATCCTTGGTCTTTGCTGCTGCTGTTGTTGTTGTTGCTGCTGCTCTGCATGCGTTTTGTTTCTGTAGTGCTACTAGCTGTTGTTGCTCTGTTGCTGCCACATTATGTTGTAGCCTATGTTATTGTTCTGTAGGCTATACTATCGTCATTCAAGATGTTGCTCTATTGCTGTCATACAGTCTTACTAGAACCCAATGACTGTGTGCCAAAGGAACATGTTATTGTTTAGTGACTGTTATTCCTGGCTCTGGAGTTGAAGGCTCAATTTTTTTTGTGTTGTGGTTGTTGGTAAAGGTAGTTACAGGGTACAGTCCAGACAGTACACACAGGCCTAGGTGTGTGTGTGCGTGTTTGTTATTGCCTTTTACCCTAGAACACCAAACTCAACATTTGTCACACCATCACAAAACCTGTGTATATATATTTTAAATATATTTCATTTATTAAATTCATGCCAATTTGAGGTACTCTTCTTTAATATTTCAACATGAAATTTCACAACTAAACATAATCTTTTAGGAGCTGTTTCTCAACAACCAAAAGTGTCAAATAATGGTTAGAAGCTGTTTCTCAACAACCAAAAGTGTAAAATAATGGTTAGAAGCTGTTTTTCAACAACCAAAAGTGTCAAATAATGTTTTATGAGCTGTTTCTCAACAGCCAAAAGTGTCAAATAATGGTTAGAAGCTGTTTTTCAACAACCAAAAGTGTCAAATAATGGTTAGAAGCTGTTTCTCAACAACCAAAAGTGTCAAATAATGTTTTATGAGCTGTTTCTCAACAGCCAAAAGTGTCAAATAATGGTTAGAAGCTGTTTTTCAACAGCCAAAAGTATCAAATAATGTTTTAGAAGCTGTTTTTCAACAACCAAAAGTGTCAAATAATATTTTAGCAGCTGTTTCTCAACAACCAAAAGTGTCAAATAATGTTTTAGGAGCTGTTTCTCAACAACCAAAGTGTCAAATAATGGTTAGAAGCTGTTTCTCAACAACCTATTTGAATTGTGAGTCTTCAGTGAAAGAGTGATGGGGGCAGATCAGTAGACACCTTATTTGTTAATTTAAGTGCAATATTGGCTGAGATATAGTGAAAATCGATTATTTTGATAATGGAGGCACTCATTTGCATAAAAATGGTAGATGGGACACTTTGTAAACTTTTTAACATAGCTTATTCAAGTAAGAAATATTCCATGATGTGGACTCAGTTCAAACTCAGTCATTCATTCATTTATTCCAAATGTATAGCTGATACTGACTAAATATACAATTTTCACCGATTTGAGGTATAGTTCAGAATTTTGGCTACAGAAAGAGTAATTTACAAGATAGAAAGGTTATCTTGGGCACAAATTGAAGCTTAGGGATATGGGAAGTTTTCTATATACAAGTGAGGCAGTGATACTCACCATAATGTGTTGGAAAATAACCATCTTTGTTGTTATTAGCCAAGCGGACACCATATTCTTTTGTGTTTTTGAGGATGATGTGGGTCATATTTAAGAATATAATGGTAGCAACCCCCCAAATCCTGTTCTGCTACTTACCCCTATGTGTCAAGATACTTCATGACCAATTTCAGACTACCATGTCTATTTATGTAATTTTAGTGAATTAATATTTGTCTTTACACAATTTCGCCAGAGCCATATACCAAAAAGGGGGTTTTGAGGTAGGTGGGACATTTTGACAACTTTTTATCATAGTTCATCATGTTCAGCACATTTTTTCCAATAAGAAAACACTGATTAGAAGTATATTTCCGGGGGGTGCAGGAGACCCCCCTCCAGCGACTAGACTAATGGGCCCAGGTTCTAGTCCCCATCGAGGACTGAGAGTTTGCTTCCTTCTTACAAAACAAACACAATTGTTTTTGCATTTGTTCGTGGTCCATTATTCATTCAGTATTTGAGCCTCAAATGGTGGTCCGTGGCTCAGATACTGAATGAATAAAGGAACTCGACTGGGATGGATTGGCCCCAAACACATGAATGCGTATGCCGTTGAACGAACGCGAACTAGCGTGCTGCCGTTGTGAACGTGCATAACCGTGTTAAATAATTCTATAGTGTGACAGTAATCATTGCTAGTGTGTTCAGTAACAGTGTTAAATAGCTCTATAGTGTGACTTTTGATTGATTGATTGAAATATTTATTAACAGTTTGTAGAATTACAGTACATTTCAAGCACAAACTCAATACAGAGACTGTTAACTGTGAGTGGACGACCCAATTAAGCATTACACTTGTTTACAACAGGGTCCACATTGTTCAATTCATCAAAACATATAGAGACATACAAATAGACACTTCTATGTAGTTAAAGAACAGAACAGGAATTCATCATATATAAGCAAAAAGGGAAAAGATACATATACAGTGAGGGGGAAAAGGGGGGTGGGGGAGGATTCAGATTTTACAGAGGCCAGTTTCGAATTGCAGCCATCTGTAGGTGCCCTTTGAGAGCGGTTTTGAAGGAGTCAAGGGATTCACATGTCTTAATGACTGTTGGTAGGGCGTTCCACATTTTGGTGGCATAGGAGCGAAAATAATTTAGTCCCTTGTTTGTGCCGAATCTGGGTTGTACATGGTTTGTTGCACTACCTCTGGTGTTGTGGGTGTGGACTTCGTTTACAATAAGGAAGTATTTAGACAGGTACACCGTACATGGGTATCTTACTATCTTAGTGGTGTATCGAATCTTGTGGACCAGACCCATTGCAAGATGCTGTACTCTGTCGTCAACCCTAAGCCATCCCAGCCTGTCAAAGTGGGCAGGGGTGAGGTGGGTTCGGGGGGTGAGGCCAAGTAGGAGCCTGACCAGTTTGTTTTGGGAGGTCTGGAGCCTTGTTTTAAGGGCCTTTGAGGTGCTGTGGTACCAAGAGGTGGATGCATAGTCAAAGAAACCTTGTACGAGGGCTCCTGTTAAGGTCTTCAATGTGTTTTTGTTGACCAGTGAGGAGATCCTGTAAAGGAATCTTGTTCTTTGATTGACTTTTTTTTATTACGTTGGTGGCCAGTAATCATTGCTAGAGTGTGTGTTCAGTAACAGTGTTAAATAGCTCTATAGTGTGACAGTAATCATTGCTATAGAGTGTGTGTTCAGTAACAGTGTTAAATAGCTATAGTGTGACAGTAATCATTGCTATAGAGTGTGTGTTCAGTAACAGTGTTAAATAATTCTATAGTGTGACAGTAATCATTAGTGTGTGTTCAGTAACAGTGTTAAATAGCTCTATATTGTGACAGTAATCATTGCTAGAGTGTGTGTTCAGTAACAGTGTTAAATAGCTCTATATTGTGACAGTAATCATTGCTATAGTGTTTGTTCAGTAACAGAGGTCTCCCGGTCCCTCCACCTTTTTGTTAAACAGAAAAAGCTTTTTCTGAAACTGCAACTTTATCCAATCAGGAACGCAGTCAGGATACAGATTAAACAAGTGGAATTGTAATGTAACAGACACAAATAGAACTGGAACATTAAGCTCATAAATAGCTACTTTCTCCTGATTGGCTGAAAATGTGTCACCTACCTGACGGTGTCACCTTATTAAACTAATTGCCTAAGTCATTTTTTCAAGGTTTTCAGGAAACACAAAAAACTGTGCCAAATGTAGAATATATTATATCTCTTAATTATTTAAATTCCAAAAAATATGAAAATATATGACTATTGACATACAAATAAAGGTGTATGTCAATCATGTAACATGTAAGGATAAAATGACTTAGGCCAATATCTGAACATGCCATTTTAACTTAGGCCATTCTAAACGTTATTTAGGCCAAATTACTTCTGCAGTAAGTGACTTAGGCAAAATGTTTTATTCCAATTATTTTTAATAGACCATGGTTTAGGGTCAGCCACAGAGTGTTTGGAGTAAATGGGACTGAATGGGAGGTACTGTTACTATGGGACTGAATGGGAGGTACCGTTACTATGGGACTGATACTATGGGACTGATACTATGGGAGTGATTGGGAGTTAATGGGACTGAATGGGAGGTACTGTTATTATGGGACTAATACTATTGGAGTGACAGTCCCATAGTAACAGTACCTCCCATTCACTCCCACTCAGTCCCATTCACTCCCTTTCACTCTGAATGGGAGTGACAGTCCCATAGTAACAGTACCTCTCATTCACTCCGATTCAGTCCCATTCACTCCCCCATTCACTCCCATTCACTTTTATTCACTCTCATTCAGTCACATAGTAACAGTACACCCCATTCACTCCCATTCAGTCCAATACACTCCCATCGTATCAGTCCCATAGTAACAGTACCTCCCATTCAGTCCCATTCACTCCCATAGTATCAGTCCCATAGTAACAGTACCTCCCTTTCACTCCCATTCACTCCCATTCAGTCCCATTCACTCCCATAGTATCAGTCCCATAACTAAAAAACATTGCATGGATGCACCTGGGACGTATCCTCAGTGATGTATCCTGAGGTCAACGGGGTTTCGGGTCTCAACATCATACCCCTCACTTAGGCGACCCAGCCGGGATTGATCAAGTCCCGACTTATGTCCCAGTAGGTACCCTCAATCAGTCCTACTAGGGAAATTCAGGGGCACACAATCCGTTGGAACTACTCCAAAACTATTCTGCCAAGGCTGGGAGGTACACTTCTGGCACATGGAGTGGAGGGACTAGGCTCTGTGGGTTGTCTCTTGGCCGGGTACTGTTACCCATAGTAACAGTACCTCCCATTCAGTCCCATGCACTCCAATAGTATCAGTCCCATAGTTGCGAATGCAGTGAGCACTTACTATGAGACCTAGCAGATCATGTCTGTCTGTGTGTCTGTGTGTGTGTGTCCCCTTTGTGCCCATATATGGAGCTGAGCGATTTGTGAATCACTCGGCTCCATATATGGGCACAAAAGGGGCCAGGTCCACATATACAGTAACAGCGGGACAGACAGACAGACAGACAGACATGCACACACACGAGCTGCGTTCGCTTCACGCGTTTGCGCGTCTTACTTGTAACAGTACTTCCCTTTCACTCCCATAGTATCAGTCCCATAGTAACAGTACCCCCCATTCACTCCCATTCAGTCCAATGCACTCCCATAGTATCAGTCCCATAGTAACAGTACCTCCCATTCACTCCCATTCAGTCCAATGCACTCCCATAGTATCAGTCCCGTAGTAACAGTACCTCCCTTTCACTCCCATTCTATCAGTCCCATAGTAACAGTACATCCCATTCAGTCCCATTTTGAAAGGTGTGTTAAAATGTCACATTTTATTATGACTTAGGCAAAATAATATGGCCTAAGTCTCCCTCTTGACATAGGTTTTAATTAGTTTTAATAGGGTGTAACAGGAAGGCCTTTTACATTAGGGTTTGGGCGATTTTACCAGAGGTGGCCAGCATCACCAGGTGGTGATTTAGGCCAAAATAATTGGCAAAAAATGACTTGGGTCATTAGTTTAATAGTAATTGATTGTCAGTTCACACTGAAATTTATCTTGCAACACAGCAGCCAAGTATGCAGAACACGCATTTGACATAACACAAACAAGACAATTTACATATACATAAAGACATGAAGACAACAGCAATATCCACCGCTTAGATTATCCTGTGGCTACTACAACTCCTGATTAAACCCCTTTCTATTTATTAAAGAGCTGGAGAGACAGGAATATCCCTGTTACTGAACACTTAACACTATAGTGTGTGTTCAGTGTTACCAAACACACTATAGCAATTATTACTGTCACAATAGCTTTGTAATGCTATACTGATTTTGTATTTTGGCGGGTCTTGATGCCGTCGTAATGAGTTTTTACACTTGCTGAAAATAGCCGATCTACAAGCTCACAACGCGTCGCATTGTGAGCTTGTAGATCGGCTATTTTCAGCATGCAACCAAAGTGTAAAATTACTTGTACTGGAACTCTTGTCCACTAGTTCCTTCCTAACATTTTAGTCTAGTTTTTATTTGTCGATGAAATTGTCAGTATATTTAGTCTTAGTTTTAGTCATCGTAGCTTAATTTTCATTTAGTTTCCATTCGTTTTTGTCAGTGAAAAAAGGTAGTCGACGAACATTTTTACTTGCGCAAGCAGAGCGCGCAAGTAATAATTTCGCTTGGTCTCTTCAAAGTGACAGCCAGTTTTTTTTCAACCACATTACGTCATCACATACATATACACACCATGTACTCTGGTCCCAGCTCTCAACGATGACGTAATGTGGTATCTGGTGGGACCAGATTACACAGATGACCATTTATCTTACGTCATCACTGAGAGCTAGTCATACATATACACATCATGTACTCTGGTCCCAGCTCTCAACGATGACGTAATGTGGTATCTGGTCCCAGCAAACCAGGCACAGACTTGCATATACATAAAAACGGTTGAAAAAAACTTGGCTGTCACTTTTTGGAACCAAGTAACCACAGTATACTGCTAATCAAATTACAACAACATACTCTGTATGTAGTTGTAATGTGATTTGTAATTTGTAAATCTGTGCCTGGTCTGCTGGGACCAGATTACACAGATGACCATTTCTGATGACGTAAGTAATACAACATTATGTTTCTGGAGTGTATAAAAGTAACGCAAATGTCAAAAAGTTAACCATTAAGCTTAACGTCGTTGTAGTGTAAGTATATAACTAACTAAACCAAACAGGACTTTAGGACAAAGGACAGAAATCCATACAATTTCAGAGAAGAGAATTTATCTACAGAACTGACTAAGCAAGTCACATTGTCAGATCAAACAGGACTTTAGGACAAAGATCTACACATTCAGAGGACCAGTGATCTCGAATATCCTGTAGAACCGGCAAAACTGACTAAGCAAGTCACATTGTCAGATCTGATGGATTAGTCAACGGTATCAGAGGACTTGTTGAGTATATTGACTTTGAGAAAAACGACACCTATGTTACAGTAATACTCGTTAAATTCCAAGACAAAGATGTTGGTCTTAATGCGAAGTCTAATAGTAAATATAAAAATTACCCAGAAGCAGTTCCAATATACAGACATGAAGCTATAATTTTCCATGGAGGCAGAAGAACAGGATCAACAAATAAGGTTTCAATTCCCGTTGACATTAGCTTGGGGATTAACTATTCATAAGGTTCAAGGTTTAACTATACAAGAGATTGTCGTATCTATGAAGGGCTCACGTTTTAACCCGGGACAAGCCTATGTAGCATTCAGTCGAGTGAAAAGGATAAGAGATCTATATATACTTGACTTTAGTCCTAAAAAGATCAAAAATTATACGATTACGACAATCACCTCTAGAAAATCCAAATATACGGAAGATTACAAAACAATCAGGAATGACAGAGAATATGATATAGGTGGGGGGGGTTATGTTTGCTATAAAAGAAGATATTGCCATTGAAATAATTCAAAAAGAAATCGGGATATTAGAAAAAGTAGAACACGTATGTATACATGTAAAAGATAAAGATCTATATATCATTCTTATGTACAGATCACCTAAAACAAACCTTTCGGAATTAAACACATTTCTCAAAAAAATGGTAAAGTATCTATCATCTCCGACTTCCACAATTATGATAATAGGAGATTTCAATGAAGACCATTATACTGAAAAATATATAACTATAAAGACCTTCATGTCAAGATTAGGCTTTAAACAATTAAATACAAATCCAACTACAGATTTCGGAAGTATTTTAGATCATGTATATTTCAACAAATTTGAAAGTATTATTACAGAAATTGAAGTTAGAGACACATATTACTCTGATCATGATTTAGTATTAATATCACTATAGTACAAAATGAAATACATTTAAAACAATTGACAATTTACAATAAGTAATAAAATAATTATACTGTATAATATATTTTAATTCAGTTTATATACCTTTTTTTTCATCACATATGAATGATTCATTTTTCTGTAAAAAAGTAGTTAGGTAGCAAATAGTTACACGTAATGATTATACATTTCAAACGTTCTTTCACAGAGATACTGAGATGTGATAGTTTCCAGCGGTCGAAAGTACTTGCGCGCTCTGCTTGCGCACTAGTTGGCCATTTATGGCCTACTAGTGTGCAACAAGCAAGTATGCACTCGGCAGAGTGCAGTTCTAGTTGTGTGATAATTTTGTGCGTGTGTGCGTGTGTGTCTGTGTGTGTGTGTGCGTGTGTGTGTGTGTGCGTGTGTGTGTGTGCGTGTGTGTGTGTGCGTGTGTGTGTGTGCGTGTGTGTGTGCGTGCGTGTGTGTGTGTGTGCGTGTGTTTCTCAGGTATGGGTATTACCACCTACACGGCTGCTCGTATCCTCAAGGGACAACTGGAGAACCGGACAGGAGAGGAGACGGTCATGACCATGGACACCTTCCCCCATGTGGGCCTAGCCAAGGTACGCACGCACGCACGCACGCACGCACTGTATGCATACGTGCTATCATAAACATTATGGTTTAATTTAGTGCAAAGAGAATAGATCTGAATAAAAGCACAAACTTATTGACATCAAAATGTACTTGACTTGATTTGATTTAACCCATTCTGACCCATTCGATTTAAAAAAAAAAATAGCAGATCTACAAGCTCATAGCGCGCCACCGAGTGGCGCTCTATGAGCTTGTAGATCTGCTATTTTTCAATAGCTAAAGCATAACATGATGCTAACACCAAAATGGGTTCCCGTTCAGAATGGGTTAATAGAACAATACAATAAAGCATAATACAAAAACATTAATAAAAAAGGTAAAGTGGCAGGAGGAGGGGGGGGGGGGGGGGGGGGTGGGGCTTATACGAGGCCTCTGAAGACTTTTAAAAAAAATAGAGGATTTAAGAATTTAAGAAATTTAAAAGTTTAAGAATTTAAGAAATTTAAAAGTTTAAGAATTTAAGAAATTTAAAAGTTTAAGAATTTAAGAAATTTAAAAGTTTAAGAATTTAAGAAATTTAAAAGTTTAAGAATTTAAGAAATTCCAAAAGTGTCAAATAATGTTTTAGGAGCTGTTTCTCAACAACCAAAAGTGTCAAATAATGTTTTAGGAGCTGTTTCTCAACAACCAAAAGTGTCAAATAATGTTTTAGGAGCTGTTTTTCAACAACCAAAAGTGTCAAATAATGTTTTAGGGGCTGTTTCTCAACAACCAAAAGTGTCAAATAATGTTTTAGGAGCTGTTTCTCAACAACCAAAAGTGTCAAATAATGTTTTAGGAGCTGTTTCTCAACAACCAAAAGTGTCAAATAATGTTTTAGGAGCTGTTTCTCAACAACCAAAGTGTTAAATAATGGTTAGAAGCTGTTTTTCAACAACCAAAAGTGTCAAATAATGTTTTAGGAGCTGTTTCTCAACAACCAAAAGTGTCAATGTTTTAGGAGCTGTTTCTCAACAACCAAAGTGTCAAATAATGGTTAGAAGCTGTTTTTCAACAACCAAAAGTGTCAAATAATGTTTTAGGAGCTGTTTCTCAACAACCAAAAGTGTCAAATAATGTTTTAGGAGCTGTTTCTCAACAACCAAAGTGTCAAATAATGGTTAGAAGCTGTTTTTCAACAACCAAAAGTGTCAAATAATGTTTTAGGAGCTGTTTCTCAACAACCAAAAGTGTCAAATAATGTTTTATGAGCTGTTTCTCAACAACCAAAGTGTCAAATAATGGTTAGAAGCTGTTTTTCAACAACCAAAAGTGTCAAATAATGTTTTAGGAGCTGTTTCTCAACAGCCAAAAGTGTCAAATAATGGTTAGAAGCTGTTTTTCAACAACCAAAAGTGTCAAATAATGTTTTAGGAGCTGTTTCTCAACAACCAAAAGTGTCAAATAATGTTTTATGAGCTGTTTCTCAACAACCAAAGTGTCAAATAATGGTTAGAAGCTGTTTTTCAACAACCAAAAGTGTCAAATAATGTTTTAGGAGCTGTTTCTCAACAGCCAAAAGTGTCAAATAATGGTTAGAAGCTGTTTTTCAACAACCAAAAGTGTCAAATAATGTTTTATGAGCTGTTTCTCAACAACCAAAGTGTCAAATAATGGTTAGAAGCTGTTTTTCAACAACCAAAAGTGTCAAATAATGTTTTAGGAGCTGTTTCTCAATAACCAAAAGTGTAAAATAATGTTTTAGGAGCTGTTTCTCAACAACCAAAGTGTCAAATAATGGTTAGAAGCTGTTTTTCAACAACCAAAAGTGTCAAATAATGTTTTAGGAGCTGTTTCTCAATAACCAAAAGTGTAAAATAATGTTTTAGGAGCTGTTTCTCAACAACCAAAGTGTCAAATAATGGTCAGAAGCTGTTTTTCAACAACCAAAAGTGTCAAATAATGTTTTAGGAGCTGTTTCACAACAACCAAAGTGTCAAAGAATGGTTAGAAGCTGTTTTTCAACAACCAAAAGTGTCAAATAATGTTTTAGGAGCTGTTTCTCAATAACCAAAAGTGTAAAATAATGTTTTAGGAGCTGTTTCTCAACAACCAAAGTGTCAAATAATGGTTAGAAGCTGTTTTTCAACAACCAAAAGTGTCAAATAATGTTTTAGGAGCTGTTTCTTAATAACCAAAAGTGTAAAATAATGTTTTAGGAGCTGTTTCTCAACAACCAAAGTGTCAAATAATGGTTAGAAGCTGTTTTTCAACAACCAAAAGTGTCAAATAATGTTTTAGGAGCTGTTTCTCAATAACCAAAAGTGTAAAATAATGTTTTAGGAGCTGTTTCTCAACAACCAAAGTGTCAAATAATGGTTAGAAGCTGTTTTTCAACAACCAAAAGTGTAAAATAATGTTTTAGGAGCTGTTTCTCAACAACCAAAAGTGTAAAATAATGTTTTAGGAGCTGTTTCTCAACAACCAAAGTGTCAAATAATGGTTAGAAGCTGTTTTTCAACAACCAAAAGTGTCAAATAATGTTTTAGGAGCTGTTTCTCAATAACCAAAAGTGTAAAATAATGTTTTAGGAGCTGTTTCTCAACAACCAAAGTGTCAAATAATGGTTAGAAGCTGTTTTTCAACAACCAAAAGTGTCAAATAATGTTTTAGGAGCTGTTTCTCAATAACCAAAAGTGTCAAATAATGTTTTAGGAGCTGTTTCTCAATAACCAAAAGTGTAAAATAATTTGCCTCCCAAAATAATTTGCCAAAATAATTTGCCTGCCAAAATAATTTGCCTCCCAAAATAATTTGCCTCCCAAAATAATTTGCCTGCCAAAATAATTTGCCTCCCAAAATAATTTGCCTCCCAAAATAATTTGCCAAAATAATTGGCCTCCCAAAATAATTTGCCTCCCAAAATAATTTGCCAAAATAATTTGCCTCCCAAAATAATTTGCCAAAATAATTTGCCTCCCAAAATAATTTGCCTCCTGAAATAATTTGCCAAAATAATTTGCCTCCCAAAATTATTTGCCAAAATAATTTGCCTCACAAAATTATTTGCCAAAATTATTTGCCTCCCAAAATAATTTGCCAAAATAATTTGCCTCCCAAAATAATTTGCCAAAATAATTTGCCTCCCAAAATAATTTGCCTCCCAAAATAATTTGCCTCCCAAAATAATTTTCCAAAATAATTTGCCTCCCAAAATGTCAACAACCAAAGTGTCAAATAATGGTTAGAAGCTGTTTTTCAACAACCAAAAGTGTCAAATAATGTTTTAGGAGCTGTTTCTCAATAACCAAAAGTGTAAAATAATGTTTTAGGAGCTGTTTCTCAACAACCAAAGTGTCAAATAATGGTCAGAAGCTGTTTTTCAACAACCAAAAGTGTCAAATAATGTTTTAGGAGCTGTTTCTCAATAACCAAAAGTGTAAAATAATGTTTTAGGAGCTGTTTCACAACAACCAAAGTGTCAAAGAATGGTTAGAAGCTGTTTTTCAACAACCAAAAGTGTCAAATAATGTTTTAGGAGCTGTTTCTCAATAACCAAAAGTGTAAAATAATGTTTTAGGAGCTGTTTCTCAACAACCAAAGTGTCAAATAATGGTTAGAAGCTGTTTTTCAACAACCAAAAGTGTCAAATAATGTTTTAGGAGCTGTTTCTTAATAACCAAAAGTGTAAAATAATGTTTTAGGAGCTGTTTCTCAACAACCAAAGTGTCAAATAATGGTTAGAAGCTGTTTTTCAACAACCAAAAGTGTCAAATAATGTTTTAGGAGCTGTTTCTCAATAACCAAAAGTGTAAAATAATGTTTTAGGAGCTGTTTCTCAACAACCAAAGTGTCAAATAATGGTTAGAAGCTGTTTTTCAACAACCAAAAGTGTCAAATAATGTTTTAGGAGCTGTTTCTCAACAACCAAAAGTGTAAAATAATGTTTTAGGAGCTGTTTCTCAACAACCAAAGTGTCAAATAATGGTTAGAAGCTGTTTTTCAACAACCAAAAGTGTCAAATAATGTTTTAGGAGCTGTTTCTCAATAACCAAAAGTGTAAAATAATGTTTTAGGAGCTGTTTCTCAACAACCAAAGTGTCAAATAATGGTTAGAAGCTGTTTTTCAACAACCAAAAGTGTCAAATAATGTTTTAGGAGCTGTTTCTCAATAACCAAAAGTGTCAAATAATGTTTTAGGAGCTGTTTCTCAATAACCAAAAGTGTAAAATAATTTGCCTCCCAAAATAATTTGCCAAAATAATTTGCCTGCCAAAATAATTTGCCTCCCAAAATAATTTGCCTCCCAAAATAATTTGCCAAAATAATTTGCCTCCCAAAATAATTTGCCTCCCAAAATAATTTGCCAAAATAATTTGCCAAAATAATTTGCCTCCCAAAATAATTTGCCTCCTGAAATAATTTGCCAAAATAATTTGCCTCCCAAAATAATTTGCCAAAATAATTTGCCTCCCAAAATAATTTGCCAAAATAATTTGCCTCCCAAAATAATTTGCCTCCCAAAATAATTTGCCAAAATAATTTGCCTCCCAAAATAATTTTCCAAAATAATTTGCCTCCCAAAATGTCAACAACCAAAGTGTCAAATAATGGTTAGAAGCTGTTTTTCAACAACCAAAAGTGTAAAATAATGTTTTAGGAGCTGTTTCTCAATAACCAAAAGTGTAAAATAATTTGCCAAAATAATTTGCCTCCCAAAATAATTTGCCTGCCAATATAATTTGCCTCCCAAAATAATTTGCCAAAATAATTTGCCTCCCAAAATATTTTTTCTCCCAAAGTATTTTTTCTCCCAAAATAATTTGCCAAAATAATTTGCCTCCCAAAATAATTTGCCAAAATAATTTGCCTCCCAAAATAATTTGCCTCCCAAAATAATTTGCCAAAATAATTTGCCTCCCAAAATAATTTGCCAAAATAATTTGCCTCCCAAAATAATTTGCCTCCCAAAATAATTTGCCAAAATAATTTGCCTCCCAAAATAATTTGCCTCCCAAAATAATTTGCCAAAATAATTTGCCAAAATAATTTGCCAAAATAATTTGCCTCCCAAAATAATTTGCCTCCTGAAATAATTTGCCAAAATAATTTGCCTCCCAAAATAATTTGCCAAAATAATTTGCCTCCCAAAATAATTTGCCAAAATAATTTGCCTCCCAAAATAATTTGCCTCCCAAAATAATTTTCCAAAATAATTTGCCTCCCAAAATGTCAACAACCAAAGTGTCAAATAATGGTTAGAAGCTGTTTTTCAACAACCAAAAGTGTAAAATAATGTTTTAGGAGCTGTTTCTCAATAACCAAAAGTGTAAAATAATTTGCCAAAATAATTTGCCTCCCAAAATAATTTGCCAAAATAATTTGCCTCCCAAAATATTTTTTCTCCCAAAATATTTTTTCTCCCAAAATAATTTGCCTCCCAAAATAATTTGCCAAAATAATTTGCCTCCCAAAATAATTTGCCTCCCAAAATAATTTGCCTCCCAAAATAATTTGCCAAAATAATTTGCCTCCCAAAATAATTTGCCTCCCAAAATAATTTGCCTGCCAAAATAATTTGCCTCCCAAAATAATTTGCCAAAATAATTTGCCTCCCAAAATAATTTGCCAAAATAATTTGCCTCCCAAAATAATTTGCCTCCTGAAATAATTTGCCAAAATAATTTGCCTCCCAAAATAATTTGCCAAAATAATTTGCCTGCCAAAATAATTTGCCTCCCAAAATAATTTGCCTGCCAAAATAATTTGCCTCCCAAAATAATTTGCCTCCCAAAATAATTTGCCAAAATAATTTGCCTCCCAAGATAATTTGCCAAAATAATTTGCCTCCCAAAATAATTTGCCTCCTGAAATAATTTGCCAAAATAATTTGCCTCCCAAAATAATTTGCCAAAATAATTTGCCTCACAAAATAATTTGCCTCCTAAAATAATTTGCCTCCCAAAATCATTTGCCTCCTGAAATAATTTGCCAAAATAATTTGCCTCCCAAAATAATTTGCCAAAATAATTTGCCTCACAAAATAATTTGCCTCCCAAAATAATTTGCCAAAATAATTTGCCTCCCAAAATAATTTGCCAAAATAATTTGCCTCCCAAAATTATTTGCCAAAATAATTTGCCTCCCAAAATAATTTGCCAAAATAATTTGCCTCCCAAAATAATTTGCCAAAATAATTTGCCTCCCAAAATAATTTGCCAAAGAATGGTTAGAAGCTGTTTTTCAACAACCAAAAGTGTCAAATAATGTTTTAGGAGCTGTTTCTCAATAACCAAAAGTGTAAAATAATGTTTTAGGAGCTGTTTCTCAACAACCAAAGTGTCAAATAATGGTTAGAAGCTGTTTTTCAACAACCAAAAGTGTAAAATAATGTTTTAGGAGCTGTTTCTCAACAACCAAAGTGTCAAATAATGGTTAGAAGCTGTTTTTCAACAACCAAAAGTGTCAAATAATGTTTTAGGAGCTGTTTCTCAATAACCAAAAGTGTAAAATAATGTTTTAGGAGCTGTTTCTCAACAACCAAAGTGTCAAATAATGGTTAGAAGCTGTTTTTCAACAACCAAAAGTGTCAAATAATGTTTTAGGAGCTGTTTCTCAATAACCAAAAGTGTAAAATAATGTTTTAGGAGCTGTTTCTCAACAACCAAAGTGTCAAATAATGGTTAGAAGCTGTTTTTCAACAACCAAAAGTGTCAAATAATGTTTTAGGAGCTGTTTCTCAATAACCAAAAGTGTAAAATAATGTTTTAGGAGCTGTTTCTCAACAACCAAAGTGTCAAATAATGGTTAGAAGCTGTTTTTCAACAACCAAAAGTGTCTAATGTTTTAGGAGCTGTTTCTCAATAACCAAAAGTGTCAAATAATGTTTTAGGAGCTGTTTCTCAATAACCAAAAGTGTAAAATAATTTGCCTCCCAAAATAATTTGCCAAAATAATTTGCCTGCCAAAATAATTTGCCTCCCAAAATAATTTGCCTCCCAAAATAATTTGCCAAAATAATTTGCCTGCCAAAATAATTTGCCTCCCAAAATAATTTGCCTCCCAAAATAATTTGCCTCCCAAAATAATTTGCCAAAATAATTTGCCTTCCACAATAATTTGCCTCCCAAAATAATTTGCCTCCTGAAATAATTTGCCAAAATAATTTGCCTCCCAAAATTATTTGCCAAAATAATTTGCCTCACAAAATTATTTGCCAAAATAATTTGCCAAAATAATTTGCCTCCCAAAATAATTTGCCAAAATAATTTGCCAAAATAATTTGCCTCCCAAAATAATTTGCCAAAATAATTTGCCTCCCAAAATAATTTTCCAAAATAATTTGCCTCCCAAAATGTCAACAACCAAAGTGTCAAATAATGGTTAGAAGCTGTTTTTCAACAACCAAAACTGTCAAATAATGTTTTAGGAGCTGTTTCTCAATAACCAAAAGTGTAAAATAATTTGCCAAAATAATTTGCCTCCCAAAATAATTTGCCAAAATAATTTGCCTGCCAAAATAATTTGCCTCCCAAAATAATTTGCCAAAATAATTTGCCTCCCAAAATATTTTTTCTCCCAAAATAATTTGCCAAAATAATTTGCCTCCCAAAATAATTTGCCAAAATAATTTGCCTCCCAAAATAATTTGCCTCCCAAAATAATTTGCCAAAATAATTTGCCTCCCAAAATAATTTGCCAAAATAATTTGCCTCCCAAAATAATTTGCCAAAATAATTTGCCTCCCAAAATAATTTGCCTGCCAAAATAATTTGCCTCCCAAAATAATTTGCCAAAATAATTTGCCTCCCAAAATAATTTGCCTCCCAAAATAATTTGCCTCCTGAAATAATTTGCCAAAATAATTTGCCTCCCAAAATAATTTGCCAAAATAATTTGCCTCACAAAATAATTTGCCTCACAAAATAATTTGCCAAAATAATTTGCCTCCCAAAATAATTTGCCAAAATAATTTGCCTCCCAAAATAATTTGCCAAAATAATTTGCCTCACAAAATAATTTGCCTCCCAAAATAATTTCCCAAAATAATTTGCCTCCCAAAATAATTTGCCAAAATAATTTGCCTCACAAAATAATTTGCCTCCCAAAATAATTTGCCAAAATAATTTGCCTCCCAAAATAATTTGCCAAAATAATTTGCCTCCCAAAATAATTTGCCAAAATAATTTGCCTCCCAAGATAATTTGCCAAAATAATTTGCCTCCCAAAATAATTTTCCAAAATAATTTGCCTCCCAAAATGTCAACAACCAAAGTGTCAAATAATGGTTAGAAGCTGTTTTTCAACAACCAAAACTGTCAAATAATGTTTTAGGAGCTGTTTCTCAATAACCAAAAGTGTAAAATAATTTGCCAAAATAATTTGCCTCCCAAAATAATTTGCCAAAATAATTTGCCTGCCAAAATAATTTGCCTGCCAAAATAATTTGCCTCCCAAAATATTTTTTCTCCCAAAATAATTTGCCAAAATAATTTGCCTCCCAAAATAATTTGCCTCCCAAAATAATTTGCCTCCCAAAATAATTTGCCAAAATAATTTGCCTCCCAAAATAATTTGCCTCCCAAAATAATTTGCCAAAATAATTTGCCTCCCAAAATAATTTGCCTCCCAAAATAATTTGCTTCCCAAAATAATTTGCCTCCCAAAATAATTTGCCTGCCAAAATAATTTGCCTCCCAAAATAATTTGCCAAAATAATTTGCCTCCCAAAATAATTTGCCTCCCAAAATAATTTGCCTGCCAAAATAATTTGCCTCACAAAATAATTTGCCTCCCAAAATAATTTGCCAAAATAATTTGCCTCCCAAAATAATTTGCCAAAATAATTTGCCTCCCAAAATAATTTGCCTCCCAAAATAATTTGCCAAAATAATTTGCCTCACAAAATAATTTGCCTCCCAAAATAATTTGCCAAAATAATTTGCCTCCCAAAATAATTTGCCAAAATAATTTGCCTCCCAAAATAATTTGCCAAAATAATTTGCCTCCCAAGATAATTTGCCAAAATAATTTGCCTCCCAAAATAATTTGCCTCCCAAAATCATTTGCCTCCTGAAATAATTTGCCAAAATAATTTGCCTCCCAAAATCATTTGCCTCCTGAAATAATTTGCCAAAATAATTTGCCTCCCAAAATAATTTGCCAAAATAATTTCCTCACAAAATAATTTGCCTCACAAAATAATTTGCCTCCCAAAATAATTTGCCAAAATAATTTGCCTCCCAAAATAATTTGCCAAAATAATTTGCCTCCCAAAATTATTTGCCAAAATAATTTGCCTCCCAAAATAATTTGCCAAAATAATTTGCCTCCCAAAATAATTTGCCAAAATAATTTGCCTCCCAAAATAATTTGCCTCCCAAAATAATTTTCCAAAATAATTTGCCAAAATAATTTTAATAATTTAATAATAATTTTAATAATAATTGCCAATAATAATAACCAAAAGTGTAAAATAATGTTTTAGGAGCTGTTTCTCAACAACCAAAGTGTCAAATAATGGTTAGAAGCTGTTTTTCAACAACCAAAAGTGTCAAATAATGTTTTAGGAGCTGTTTCTCAACAACCAAAAGTGTAAAATAATGTTTTAGGAGCTGTTTCTCAACAACCAAAGTGTCAAAGAATGGTTAGAAGCTGTTTTTCAACAACCAAAAGTGTCAAATAATGTTTTAGGAGCTGTTTCTCAATAACCAAAAGTGTAAAATGTTTTAGGAGCTGTTTCTCAACAACCAAAGTGTCAAATAATGGTTATAAGCTGTTTTTCAACAACCAAAAGTGTCAAATAATGTTTTAGGAGCTGTTTCTCAATAACCAAAAGTGTAAAATAATGTTTTAGGAGCTGTTTCAACAACCAAAGTGTCAAATAATGGTTAGAAGCTGTTTTTCAACAACCAAAAGTGTCAAATAATGTTTTAGAAGCTGTTTTTCAACAACCAAAAGTGTCAAATAATGTTTTAGGAGCTGTTTCTCAACATCCAAAAGTGTAAAATAATGTTTTAGGAGCTGTTTCTCAACAACCAAAGTGTCAAATAATGGTTAGAAGCTGTTTTTCAACAACCAAAAGTGTCAAATAATGTTTTAGGAGCTGTTTCTCAGTAACCAAAAGTGTAAAATAATGTTTTAGGAGCTGTTTCTCAACAACCAAAGTGTCAAATAATGGTTAGAAGCTGTTTTTCAACAACCAAAAGTGTCAAATAATGTTTTAGGAGCTGTTTCTCAACAACCAAAAGTGTAAGATAATGTTTTAGGAGCTGTTTCTCAACAACCAAAGTGTCAAAGAATGGTTAGAAGCTGTTTTTCAACAACCAAAAGTGTCAAATAATGTTTTAGGAGCTGTTTCTCAATAACCAAAAGTGTAAAATAATGTTTTAGGAGCTGTTTCTCAACAACCAAAGTGTCAAATAATGGTTAGAAGCTGTTTTTCAACAACCAAAAGTGTCAAATAATGTTTTAGGAGCTGTTTCTCAATAACCAAAAGTGTAAAATAATGTTTTAGGAGCTGTTTCTCAACAACCAAAGTGTCAAATAATGGTTAGAAGCTGTTTTTCAACAACCAAAACTGTCAAATAATGTTTTAGGAGCTGTTTCTCAATAACCAAAAGTGTAAAATAATGTTTTAGGAGCTGTTTCTCAACAACCAAAGTGTCAAAGAATGGTTAGAAGCTGTTTTTCAACAACCAGAACTGTCAAATAATGTTTTAGGAGCTGTTTCTCAATAACCAAAAGTGTAAAATAATGTTTTAGGAGCTGTTCATCAACAACCAAAGTGTCAAAGAATGGTTAGCTGTTTTTCAACAACCAAAAGTGTCAAATAATGTTTTAGGAGCTGTTTCTCAATAACCAAAAGTGTAAAATAATTTGCCAAAATAATTTGCCTGCCAAAATAATTTGCCTCCCAAAATAATTTGCCAAAATAATTTGCCTCCCAAAATAATTTTTCTCCCAAAATAATTTGCCTCCCAAAATAATTTGCCAAAATAATTTGCCTCCCAAAATAATTTGCCTCCCAAAATAATTTGCCAAAATAATTTGCCTCCCAAAATAATTTGCCAAAATAATTTGCCTCCTGAAATAATTTGCCAAAATAATTTGCCTCCCAAAATAATTTGCCTCACAAAATAATTTGCCTCACAAAATAATTTGCCTCCCAAAATAATTTGCCAAAATAATTTGCCTCCCAAAATAATTTGCCTCCCAAAATAATTTGCCTCCCAAAATAATTTGCCTCCCAAAATAATTTTTCTCCCAAAATAATTTGCCAAAATAATTTGCCAAAATAATTTGCCTCCCAAAATAATTTGCCTCCCAAAATAATTTGCCTCCCAAAATAATTTGCCAAAATAATTTGCCTCCCAAAATAATTTGCCTCCCAAAATAATTTGCCTCCCAAAATAATTTGCCTCCCAAAATAATTTGCCTCCCAAAATAATTTGCCAAAATAATTTGCCTCCCAAAATAATTTGCTTGCCAAAATAATTTGCCTCCCAAAATAATTTGCCTGCCAAAATAATTTGCCTCCCAAAATAATTTGCCAAAATAATTTGCCTCCCAAAATATTTTGCCTCCCAAAATAATTTGCCTCCTGAAATAATTTGCCTCCCAAAATAATTTGCCAAAATAATTTGCCTCACAAAATAATTTGCCTCCCAAAATAATTTGCCAAAATAATTTGCCTCCCAAAATAATTTGCCAAAATAATTTGCCTCCCAAAATCATTTGCCTCCTGAAATAATTTGCCAAAATAATTTGCCTCCCAAAATAATTTGCCAAAATAATTTGCCTCACAAAATAATTTGCCTCCCAAAATAATTTGCCAAAATAATTTGCCTCCCAAAATAATTTGCCAAAATAATTTGCCTCCCAAAATTATTTGCCAAAATAATTTGCCTCCCAAAATAATTTGCCAAAATAATTTGCCTCCCAAAATAATTTGCCTCCCAAAATAATTTGCCTCCCAAAATAATTTGCCTCCCAAAATAATTTTCCAAAATAATTTGCCTCCCAAAATAATTTGCCAAAATAATTTTAATAATTTAATAATTTAATAATAATTTTAATAATAATTGCCAATAATAATAACCAAAAGTGTAAAATAATGTTTTAGGAGCTGTTTCTCAACAACCAAAGTGTCAAATAATGGTTAGAAGCTGTTTTTCAACAACCAAAAGTGTAAAATAATGTTTTAGGAGCTGTTTCTCAACAACCAAAAGTGTAAAATAATGTTTTAGGAGCTGTTTCTCAACAACCAAAGTGTCAAAGAATGGTTAGAAGCTGTTTTTCAACAACCAAAAGTGTCAAATAATGTGTTAGGAGCTGTTTCTCAATAACCAAAAGTGTAAAATGTTTTAGGAGCTGTTTCTCAACAACCAAAGTGTCAAATAATGGTTATAAGCTGTTTTTCAACAACCAAAAGTGTCAAATAATGTTTTAGGAGCTGTTTCTCAATAACCAAAAGTGTAAAATAATGTTTTAGGAGCTGTTTCTCAACAACCAAAGTGTCAAATAATGGTTAGAAGCTGTTTTTCAACAACCAAAAGTGTCAAATAATGTTTTAGAAGCTGTTTTTCAACAACCAAAAGTGTCAAATAATGTTTTAGGAGCTGTTTCTCAACAACCAAAAGTGTAAAATAATGTTTTAGGAGCTGTTTCTCAACAACCAAAGTGTAAAATAATGTTTTAGGAGCTGTTTCTCAACAACCAAAGTGTCAAATAATGGTTAGAAGCTGTTTTTCAACAACCAAAAGTGTCAAATAATGTTTTAGGAGCTGTTTCTCAATAACCAAAAGTGTCAAATAATGTTTTAGGAGCTGTTTCTCAATAACCAAAAGTGTAAAATAATTTGCCTCCCAAAATAATTTGCCAAAATAATTTGCCTGCCAAAATAATTTGCCTCCCAAAATAATTTGCCTCCCAAAATAATTTGCCTGCCAAAATAATTTGCCTCCCAAAATAATTTGCCTCCCAAAATAATTTGCCTCCCAAAATAATTGGCCTCCCAAAATAATTTGCCTCCCAAAATAATTTGCCAAAATAATTTGCCTCCCAAAATAATTTGCCAAAATAATTTGCCTCCCAAAATAATTTGCCTCCTGAAATAATTTGCCAAAATAATTTGCCTCCCAAAATTATTTGCCAAAATAATTTGCCTCACAAAATTATTTGCCAAAATTATTTGCCTCCCAAAATAATTTGCCAAAATAATTTGCCTCCCAAAATAATTTGCCAAAATAATTTGCCAAAATAATTTGCCTCCCAAAATAATTTGCCTCCCAAAATAATTTGCCAAAATAATTTGCCTCCCAAAATAAATTTCCAAAATAATTTGCCTCCCAAAATGTCAACAACCAAAGTGTCAAATAATGGTTAGAAGCTGTTTTTCAACAACCAAAAGTGTCAAATAATGTTTTAGGAGCTGTTTCTCAATAACCAAAAGTGTAAAATAATGTTTTAGGAGCTGTTTCTCAACAACCAAAGTGTCAAATAATGGTCAGAAGCTGTTTTTCAACAACCAAAAGTGTCAAATAATGTTTTAGGAGCTGTTTCTCAATAACCAAAAGTGTAAAATAATGTTTTAGGAGCTGTTTCACAACAACCAAAGTGTCAAAGAATGGTTAGAAGCTGTTTTTCAACAACCAAAAGTGTCAAATAATGTTTTAGGAGCTGTTTCTCAATAACCAAAAGTGTAAAATAATGTTTTAGGAGCTGTTTCTCAACAACCAAAGTGTCAAATAATGGTTAGAAGCTGTTTTTCAACAACCAAAAGTGTCAAATAATGTTTTAGGAGCCGTTTCTTAATAACCAAAAGTGTAAAATAATGTTTTAGGAGCTGTTTCTCAACAACCAAAAGTGTCAAATAATGTTTTAGGAGCTGTTTCTCAATAACCAAAAGTGTCAAATAATGTTTTAGGAGCTGTTTCTCAATAACCAAAAGTGTCAAATAATTTGCCTCCCAAAATAATTTGCCAAAATAATTTGCCTGCCAAAATAATTTGCCTCCCAAAATAATTTGCCTCCCAAAATAATTTGCCTGCCAAAATAATTTGCCTCCCAAAATAATTTGCCTCCCAAAATAATTTGCCTCCCAAAATAATTGGCCTCCCAAAATAATTTGCCTCCCAAAATAATTTGCCAAAATAATTTGCCTCCCAAAATAATTTGCCAAAATAATTTGCCTCCCAAAATAATTTGCCTCCTGAAATAATTTGCCAAAATAATTTGCCTCCCAAAATTATTTGCCAAAATAATTTGCCTCACAAAATTATTTGCCAAAATTATTTGCCTCCCAAAATAATTTGCCAAAATAATTTGCCTCCCAAAATAATTTGCCAAAATAATTTGCCAAAATAATTTGCCTCCCAAAATAATTTGCCTCCCAAAATAATTTGCCAAAATAATTTGCCTCCCAAAATAAATTTCCAAAATAATTTGCCTCCCAAAATGTCAACAACCAAAGTGTCAAATAATGGTTAGAAGCTGTTTTTCAACAACCAAAAGTGTCAAATAATGTTTTAGGAGCTGTTTCTCAATAACCAAAAGTGTAAAATAATGTTTTAGGAGCTGTTTCTCAACAACCAAAGTGTCAAATAATGGTCAGAAGCTGTTTTTCAACAACCAAAAGTGTCAAATAATGTTTTAGGAGCTGTTTCTCAATAACCAAAAGTGTAAAATAATGTTTTAGGAGCTGTTTCACAACAACCAAAGTGTCAAAGAATGGTTAGAAGCTGTTTTTCAACAACCAAAAGTGTCAAATAATGTTTTAGGAGCTGTTTCTCAATAACCAAAAGTGTAAAATAATGTTTTAGGAGCTGTTTCTCAACAACCAAAGTGTCAAATAATGGTTAGAAGCTGTTTTTCAACAACCAAAAGTGTCAAATAATGTTTTAGGAGCTGTTTCTTAATAACCAAAAGTGTAAAATAATGTTTTAGGAGCTGTTTCTCAACAACCAAAGTGTCAAATAATGGTTAGAAGCTGTTTTTCAACAACCAAAAGTGTCAAATAATGTTTTAGGAGCTGTTTCTCAATAACCAAAAGTGTAAAATAATGTTTTAGGAGCTGTTTCTCAACAACCAAAGTGTCAAATAATGGTTAGAAGCTGTTTTTCAACAACCAAAAGTGTCAAATAATGTTTTAGGAGCTGTTTCTCAATAACCAAAAGTGTCAAATAATGTTTTAGGAGCTGTTTCTCAATAACCAAAAGTGTAAAATAATTTGCCTCCTGAAATAATTTGCCAAAATAATTTGCCTCCCAAAATTATTTGCCAAAATAATTTGCCTCACAAAATTATTTGCCAAAATTATTTGCCTCCCAAAATAATTTGCCAAAATAATTTGCCTCCCAAAATAATTTGCCAAAATAATTTGCCAAAATAATTTGCCTCCCAAAATAATTTGCCTCCCAAAATAATTTGCCAAAATAATTTGCCTCCCAAAATAAATTTCCAAAATAATTTGCCTCCCAAAATGTCAACAACCAAAGTGTCAAATAATGGTTAGAAGCTGTTTTTCAACAACCAAAAGTGTCAAATAATGTTTTAGGAGCTGTTTCTCAATAACCAAAAGTGTAAAATAATGTTTTAGGAGCTGTTTCTCAACAACCAAAGTGTCAAATAATGGTCAGAAGCTGTTTTTCAACAACCAAAAGTGTCAAATAATGTTTTAGGAGCTGTTTCTCAATAACCAAAAGTGTAAAATAATGTTTTAGGAGCTGTTTCACAACAACCAAAGTGTCAAAGAATGGTTAGAAGCTGTTTTTCAACAACCAAAAGTGTCAAATAATGTTTTAGGAGCTGTTTCTCAATAACCAAAAGTGTAAAATAATGTTTTAGGAGCTGTTTCTCAACAACCAAAGTGTCAAATAATGGTTAGAAGCTGTTTTTCAACAACCAAAAGTGTCAAATAATGTTTTAGGAGCTGTTTCTTAATAACCAAAAGTGTAAAATAATGTTTTAGGAGCTGTTTCTCAACAACCAAAGTGTCAAATAATGGTTAGAAGCTGTTTTTCAACAACCAAAAGTGTCAAATAATGTTTTAGGAGCTGTTTCTCAATAACCAAAAGTGTAAAATAATGTTTTAGGAGCTGTTTCTCAACAACCAAAGTGTCAAATAATGGTTAGAAGCTGTTTTTCAACAACCAAAAGTGTCAAATAATGTTTTAGGAGCTGTTTCTCAACAACCAAAAGTGTAAAATAATGTTTTAGGAGCTGTTTCTCAACAACCAAAGTGTCAAATAATGGTTAGAAGCTGTTTTTCAACAACCAAAAGTGTCAAATAATGTTTTAGGAGCTGTTTCTCAATAACCAAAAGTGTAAAATAATGTTTTAGGAGCTGTTTCTCAACAACCAAAGTGTCAAATAATGGTTAGAAGCTGTTTTTCAACAACCAAAAGTGTCAAATAATGTTTTAGGAGCTGTTTCTCAATAACCAAAAGTGTCAAATAATGTTTTAGGAGCTGTTTCTCAATAACCAAAAGTGTAAAATAATTTGCCTCCCAAAATAATTTGCCAAAATAATTTGCCTGCCAAAATAATTTGCCTCCCAAAATAATTTGCCTCCCAAAATAATTTGCCAAAATAATTTGCCTCCCAAAATAATTTGCCTCCCAAAATAATTTGCCAAAATAATTTGCCAAAATAATTTGCCTCCCAAAATAATTTGCCTCCTGAAATAATTTGCCAAAATAATTTGCCTCCCAAAATAATTTGCCAAAATAATTTGCCTCCCAAAATAATTTGCCAAAATAATTTGCCAAAATAATTTGCCAAAATAATTTGCCTCCCAAAATAATTTGCCTCCCAAAATAATTTGCCAAAATAATTTGCCTCCCAAAATAATTTTCCAAAATAATTTGCCTCCCAAAATGTCAACAACCAAAGTGTCAAATAATGGTTAGAAGCTGTTTTTCAACAACCAAAAGTGTAAAATAATGTTTTAGGAGCTGTTTCTCAATAACCAAAAGTGTAAAATAATTTGCCAAAATAATTTGCCTCCCAAAATAATTTGCCTGCCAATATAATTTGCCTCCCAAAATAATTTGCCAAAATAATTTGCCTCCCAAAATATTTTTTCTCCCAAAGTATTTTTTCTCCCAAAATAATTTGCCAAAATAATTTGCCTCCCAAAATAATTTGCCAAAATAATTTGCCTCCCAAAATAATTTGCCTCCCAAAATAATTTGCCAAAATAATTTGCCTCCCAAAATAATTTGCCAAAATAATTTGCCTCCCAAAATAATTTGCCTCCCAAAATAATTTGCCAAAATAATTTGCCTCCCAAAATAATTTGCCTCCCAAAATAATTTGCCTCCCAAAATAATTTGCCAAAATAATTTGCCAAAATAATTTGCCTCCCAAAATAATTTGCCTCCTGAAATAATTTGCCAAAATAATTTGCCTCCCAAAATAATTTGCCAAAATAATTTGCCTCCCAAAATAATTTGCCAAAATAATTTGCCTCCCAAAATAATTTGCCTCCCAAAATAATTTTCCAAAATAATTTGCCTCCCAAAATGTCAACAACCAAAGTGTCAAATAATGGTTAGAAGCTGTTTTTCAACAACCAAAAGTGTAAAATAATGTTTTAGGAGCTGTTTCTCAATAACCAAAAGTGTAAAATAATTTGCCAAAATAATTTGCCTCCCAAAATAATTTGCCAAAATAATTTGCCTCCCAAAATATTTTTTCTCCCAAAATATTTTTTCTCCCAAAATAATTTGCCTCCCAAAATAATTTGCCAAAATAATTTGCCTCCCAAAATAATTTGCCTCCCAAAATAATTTGCCTCCCAAAATAATTTGCCTCCCAAAATAATTTGCCTGCCAAAATAATTTGCCTCCCAAAATAATTTGCCAAAATAATTTGCCTCCCAAAATAATTTGCCAAAATAATTTGCCAAAATAATTTGCCTCCCAAAATAATTTGCCTCCTGAAATAATTTGCCAAAATAATTTGCCTCCCAAAATAATTTGCCAAAATAATTTGCCTGCCAAAATAATTTGCCTCCCAAAATAATTTGCCTGCCAAAATAATTTGCCTCCCAAAATAATTTAACTCCCAAAATAATTTGCCAAAATAATTTGCCTCCCAAGATAATTTGCCAAAATAATTTGCCTCCCAAAATAATTTGCCTCCTGAAATAATTTGCCAAAATAATTTGCCTCCCAAAATAATTTGCCAAAATAATTTGCCTCCCAAAATATTTTTTCTCCCAAAATATTTTTTCTCCCAAAATAATTTGCCTCCCAAAATAATTTGCCAAAATAATTTGCCTCCCAAAATAATTTGCCTCCCAAAATAATTTGCCTCCCAAAATAATTTGCCTCCCAAAATAATTTGCCTCCCAAAATAATTTGCCTGCCAAAATAATTTGCCTCCCAAAATAATTTGCCAAAATAATTTGCCTCCCAAAATAATTTGCCAAAATAATTTGCCAAAATAATTTGCCTCCCAAAATAATTTGCCTCCTGAAATAATTTGCCAAAATAATTTGCCTCCCAAAATAATTTGCCAAAATAATTTGCCTGCCAAAATAATTTGCCTCCCAAAATAATTTGCCTGCCAAAATAATTTGCCTCCCAAAATAATTTGCCTCCCAAAATAATTTGCCAAAATAATTTGCCTCCCAAGATAATTTGCCAAAATAATTTGCCTCCCAAAATAATTTGCCTCCTGAAATAATTTGCCAAAATAATTTGCCTCCCAAAATAATTTGCCAAAATAATTTGCCTCACAAAATAATTTGCCAAAATAATTTGCCTCCCAAAATCATTTGCCTCCTGAAATAATTTGCCAAAATAATTTGCCTCCCAAAATAATTTGCCAAAATAATTTGCCTCACAAAATAATTTGCCTCCCAAAATAATTTGCCAAAATAATTTGCCTCCCAAAATAATTTGCCAAAATAATTTGCCTCCCAAAATTATTTGCCAAAATAATTTGCCTCCCAAAATAATTTGCCAAAATAATTTGCCTCCCAAAATAATTTGCCAAAATAATTTGCCTCCCAAAATAATTTGCCAAAGAATGGTTAGAAGCTGTTTTTCAACAACCAAAAGTGTCAAATAATGTTTTAGGAGCTGTTTCTCAATAACCAAAAGTGTAAAATAATGTTTTAGGAGCTGTTTCTCAACAACCAAAGTGTCAAATAATGGTTAGAAGCTGTTTTTCAACAACCAAAAGTGTAAAATAATGTTTTAGGAGCTGTTTCTCAACAACCAAAGTGTCAAATAATGGTTAGAAGCTGTTTTTCAACAACCAAAAGTGTCAAATAATGTTTTAGGAGCTGTTTCTCAATAACCAAAAGTGTAAAATAATGTTTTAGGAGCTGTTTCTCAACAACCAAAGTGTCAAATAATGGTTAGAAGCTGTTTTTCAACAACCAAAAGTGTCAAATAATGTTTTAGGAGCTGTTTCTCAATAACCAAAAGTGTAAAATAATGTTTTAGGAGCTGTTTCTCAACAACCAAAGTGTCAAATAATGGTTAGAAGCTGTTTTTCAACAACCAAAAGTGTCAAATAATGTTTTAGGAGCTGTTTCTCAATAACCAAAAGTGTAAAATAATGTTTTAGGAGCTGTTTCTCAACAACCAAAGTGTCAAATAATGGTTAGAAGCTGTTTTTCAACAACCAAAAGTGTCTAATGTTTTAGGAGCTGTTTCTCAATAACCAAAAGTGTCAAATAATGTTTTAGGAGCTGTTTCTCAATAACCAAAAGTGTAAAATAATTTGCCTCCCAAAATAATTTGCCAAAATAATTTGCCTGCCAAAATAATTTGCCTCCCAAAATAATTTGCCTCCCAAAATAATTTGCCAAAATAATTTGCCTGCCAAAATAATTTGCCTCCCAAAATAATTTGCCTCCCAAAATAATTTGCCTCCCAAAATAATTTGCCAAAATAATTTGCCTTCCACAATAATTTGCCTCCCAAAATAATTTGCCTCCTGAAATAATTTGCCAAAATAATTTGCCTCCCAAAATTATTTGCCAAAATAATTTGCCTGACAAAATTATTTGCCAAAATAATTTGCCTCCCAAAATAATTTGCCAAAATAATTTGCCTCCCAAAATAATTTGCCAAAATAATTTGCCAAAATAATTTGCCTCCCAAAATAATTTGCCTCCCAAAATAATTTGCCAAAATAATTTGCCTCCCAAAATAATTTTCCAAAATAATTTGCCTCCCAAAATGTCAACAACCAAAGTGTCAAATAATGGTTAGAAGCTGTTTTTCAACAACCAAAACTGTCAAATAATGTTTTAGGAGCTGTTTCTCAATAACCAAAAGTGTAAAATAATTTGCCAAAATAATTTGCCTCCCAAAATAATTTGCCAAAATAATTTGCCTGCCAAAATAATTTGCCTCCCAAAATAATTTGCCAAAATAATTTGCCTCCCAAAATATTTTTTCTCCCAAAATAATTTGCCAAAATAATTTGCCTCCCAAAATAATTTGCCAAAATAATTTGCCTCCCAAAATAATTTGCCTCCCAAAATAATTTGCCTCCCAAAATAATTTGCCAAAATAATTTGCC
This sequence comes from Protomyctophum bolini, assembly GCF_963924005.1. Lineage (NCBI taxonomy): Eukaryota > Metazoa > Chordata > Actinopteri > Myctophiformes > Myctophidae > Protomyctophum > Protomyctophum bolini. Next base: position 21,644,419 of record NC_137863.1, read on the forward strand.
TCCCAAAATAATTTGCCTCCCAAAATAATTTGCCAAAATAATTTGCCTCCCAAAATAATTTGCCAAAATAATTTGCCTCCCAAAATAATTTGCCTGCCAAAATAATTTGCCTCCCAAAATAATTTGCCAAAATAATTTGCCTCCCAAAATAATTTGCCTCCCAAAATAATTTGCCTCCTGAAATAATTTGCCAAAATAATTTGCCTCCCAAAATAATTTGCCAAAATAATTTGCCTCACAAAATAATTTGCCTCACAAAATAATTTGCCAAAATAATTTGCCTCCCAAAATAATTTGCCAAAATAATTTGCCTCCCAAAATAATTTGCCTCCCAAAATAATTTGCCTCCCAAAATAATTTGCCAAAATAATTTGCCTCACAAAATAATTTGCCTCCCAAAATAATTTCCCAAAATAATTTGCCTCCCAAAATAATTTGCCAAAATAATTTGCCTCACAAAATAATTTGCCTGCCAAAATAATTTGCCTCCCAAAATAATTTGCCAAAATAATTTGCCTCCCAAAATAATTTGCCAAAATAATTTGCCTCCCAAGATAATTTGCCAAAATAATTTGCCTCCCAAAATAATTTTCCAAAATAATTTGCCTCCCAAAATGTCAACAACCAAAGTGTCAAATAATGGTTAGAAGCTGTTTTTCAACAACCAAAACTGTCAAATAATGTTTTAGGAGCTGTTTCTCAATAACCAAAAGTGTAAAATAATTTGCCAAAATAATTTGCCTCCCAAAATAATTTGCCAAAATAATTTGCCTGCCAAAATAATTTGCCTGCCAAAATAATTTGCCTCCCAAAATAATTTGCCTCCCAAAATAATTTGCCTCCCAAAATAATTTGCCTCCCAAAATAATTTGCCTCCCAAAATAATTTGCCTCCCAAAATAATTTGCCAAAATAATTTGCCTCCCAAAATAATTTGCCTCCCAAAATAATTTGCTTCCCAAAATAATTTGCCTCCCAAAATAATTTGCCTGCCAAAATAATTTGCCTCCCAAAATAATTTGCCAAAATAATTTGCCTCCCAAAATAATTTGCCTCCCAAAATAATTTGCCTCCTGAAATAATTTGCCAAAATAATTTGCCTCCCAAAATAATTTGCCAAAATAATTTGCCTCACAAAATAATTTGCCTCCCAAAATAATTTGCCAAAATAATTTGCCTCCCAAAATAATTTGCCAAAATAATTTGCCTCTTTGCCTCCCAAAATAATTTGCCAAAATAATTTGCCTCTTTGCCTCCCAAAATAATTTGCCAAAATAATTTGCCTCACAAAATAATTTGCCTCCCAAAATAATTTCCCAAAATAATTTGCCTCCCAAAATAATTTGCCAAAATAATTTGCCTCACAAAATAATTTGCCTCCCAAAATAATTTGCCAAAATAATTTGCCTCCCAAAATAATTTGCCAAAATAATTTGCCTCCCAAAATAATTTGCCAAAATAATTTGCCTCCCAAGATAATTTGCCAAAATAATTTGCCTCCCAAAATAATTTGCCTCCCAAAATCATTTGCCTCCTGAAATAATTTGCCAAAATAATTTGCCTCCCAAAATAATTTGCCAAAATAATTTCCTCACAAAATAATTTGCCTCACAAAATAATTTGCCTCCCAAAATAATTTGCCAAAATAATTTGCCTCCCAAAATAATTTGCCAAAATAATTTGCCTCCCAAAATTATTTGCCAAAATAATTTGCCTCCCAAAATAATTTGCCTCCCAAAATAATTTGCCAAAATAATTTGCCTCCCAAAATAATTTGCCAAAATAATTTGCCTCCCAAAATAATTTGCCTCCCAAAATAATTTGCCTCCCAAAATAATTTTCCAAAATAATTTGCCAAAATAATTTTAATAATTTAATAATAATTTTAATAATAATTGCCAATAATAATAACCAAAAGTGTAAAATAATGTTTTAGGAGCTGTTTCTCAACAACCAAAGTGTCAAATAATGGTCAGAAGCTGTTTTTCAACAACCAAAAGTGTCAAATAATGTTTTAGGAGCTGTTTCTCAATAACCAAAAGTGTAAAATAATGTTTTAGGAGCTGTTTCACAACAACCAAAGTGTCAAAGAATGGTTAGAAGCTGTTTTTCAACAACCAAAAGTGTCAAATAATGTTTTAGGAGCTGTTTCTCAATAACCAAAAGTGTAAAATAATGTTTTAGGAGCTGTTTCTCAACAACCAAAGTGTCAAATAATGGTTAGAAGCTGTTTTTCAACAACCAAAAGTGTCAAATAATGTTTTAGGAGCTGTTTCTTAATAACCAAAAGTGTAAAATAATGTTTTAGGAGCTGTTTCTCAACAACCAAAAGTGTCAAATAATGTTTTAGGAGCTGTTTCTCAATAACCAAAAGTGTCAAATAATGTTTTAGGAGCTGTTTCTCAATAACCAAAAGTGTAAAATAATTTGCCTCCCAAAATAATTTGCCAAAATAATTTGCCTGCCAAAATAATTTGCCTCCCAAAATAATTTGCCTCCCAAAATAATTTGCCTGCCAAAATAATTTGCCTCCCAAAATAATTTGCCTCCCAAAATAATTTGCCTCCCAAAATAATTGGCCTCCCAAAATAATTTGCCTCCCAAAATAATTTGCCAAAATAATTTGCCTCCCAAAATAATTTGCCAAAATAATTTGCCTCCCAAAATAATTTGCCTCCTGAAATAATTTGCCAAAATAATTTGCCTCCCAAAATTATTTGCCAAAATAATTTGCCTCACAAAATTATTTGCCAAAATTATTTGCCTCCCAAAATAATTTGCCAAAATAATTTGCCTCCCAAAATAATTTGCCAAAATAATTTGCCAAAATAATTTGCCTCCCAAAATAATTTGCCTCCCAAAATAATTTGCCAAAATAATTTGCCTCCCAAAATAAATTTCCAAAATAATTTGCCTCCCAAAATGTCAACAACCAAAGTGTCAAATAATGGTTAGAAGCTGTTTTTCAACAACCAAAAGTGTCAAATAATGTTTTAGGAGCTGTTTCTCAATAACCAAAAGTGTAAAATAATGTTTTAGGAGCTGTTTCTCAACAACCAAAGTGTCAAATAATGGTCAGAAGCTGTTTTTCAACAACCAAAAGTGTCAAATAATGTTTTAGGAGCTGTTTCTCAATAACCAAAAGTGTAAAATAATGTTTTAGGAGCTGTTTCACAACAACCAAAGTGTCAAAGAATGGTTAGAAGCTGTTTTTCAACAACCAAAAGTGTCAAATAATGTTTTAGGAGCTGTTTCTCAATAACCAAAAGTGTAAAATAATGTTTTAGGAGCTGTTTCTCAACAACCAAAGTGTCAAATAATGGTTAGAAGCTGTTTTTCAACAACCAAAAGTGTCAAATAATGTTTTAGGAGCTGTTTCTTAATAACCAAAAGTGTAAAATAATGTTTTAGGAGCTGTTTCTCAACAACCAAAGTGTCAAATAATGGTTAGAAGCTGTTTTTCAACAACCAAAAGTGTCAAATAATGTTTTAGGAGCTGTTTCTCAATAACCAAAAGTGTAAAATAATGTTTTAGGAGCTGTTTCTCAACAACCAAAGTGTCAAATAATGGTTAGAAGCTGTTTTTCAACAACCAAAAGTGTCAAATAATGTTTTAGGAGCTGTTTCTCAACAACCAAAAGTGTAAAATAATGTTTTAGGAGCTGTTTCTCAACAACCAAAGTGTCAAATAATGGTTAGAAGCTGTTTTTCAACAACCAAAAGTGTCAAATAATGTTTTAGGAGCTGTTTCTCAATAACCAAAAGTGTAAAATAATGTTTTAGGAGCTGTTTCTCAACAACCAAAGTGTCAAATAATGGTTAGAAGCTGTTTTTCAACAACCAAAAGTGTCAAATAATGTTTTAGGAGCTGTTTCTCAATAACCAAAAGTGTCAAATAATGTTTTAGGAGCTGTTTCTCAATAACCAAAAGTGTAAAATAATTTGCCTCCCAAAATAATTTGCCAAAATAATTTGCCTGCCAAAATAATTTGCCTCCCAAAATAATTTGCCTCCCAAAATAATTTGCCTCCCAAAATAATTTGCCAAAATAATTTGCCAAAATAATTTGCCAAAATAATTTGCCAAAATAATTTGCCTCCCAAAATAATTTGCCTCCTGAAATAATTTGCCAAAATAATTTGCCTCCCAAAATAATTTGCCAAAATAATTTGCCTCCCAAAATAATTTGCCAAAATAATTTGCCTCCCAAAATAATTTGCCTCCCAAAATAATTTGCCAAAATAATTTGCCTCCCAAAATAATTTTCCAAAATAATTTGCCTCCCAAAATGTCAACAACCAAAGTGTCAAATAATGGTTAGAAGCTGTTTTTCAACAACCAAAAGTGTAAAATAATGTTTTAGGAGCTGTTTCTCAATAACCAAAAGTGTAAAATAATTTGCCAAAATAATTTGCCTCCCAAAATAATTTGCCTGCCAAAATAATTTGCCTCCCAAAATAATTTGCCAAAATAATTTGCCTCCCAAAATATTTTTTCTCCCAAAATATTTTTTCTCCCAAAATAATTTGCCAAAATAATTTGCCTCCCAAAATAATTTGCCAAAATAATTTGCCTCCCAAAATAATTTGCCTCCCAAAATAATTTGCCAAAATAATTTGCCTCCCAAAATAATTTGCCAAAATAATTTGCCTCCCAAAATAATTTGCCTCCCAAAATAATTTGCCAAAATAATTTGCCTCCCAAAATAATTTGCCTCCCAAAATAATTTGCCTCCTGAAATAATTTGCCAAAATAATTTGCCTCCCAAAATAATTTGCCAAAATAATTTGCCAAAATAATTTGCCTCCCAAAATAATTTGCCTCCCAAAATAATTTGCCTCCCAAAATAATTTTCCAAAATAATTTGCCTCCCAAAATGTCAACAACCAAAGTGTCAAATAATGGTTAGAAGCTGTTTTTCAACAACCAAAAGTGTAAAATAATGTTTTAGGAGCTGTTTCTCAATAACCAAAAGTGTAAAATAATTTGCCAAAATAATTTGCCTCCCAAAATAATTTGCCAAAATAATTTGCCTCCCAAAATATTTTTTCTCCCAAAATAATTTGCCTCCCAAAATAATTTGCCAAAATAATTTGCCAAAATAATTTGCCTCCCAAAATAATTTGCCTCCCAAAATAATTTGCCTGCCAAAATAATTTGCCTCCCAAAATAATTTGCCAAAATAATTTGCCTCCCAAAATAATTTGCCTCCCAAAATAATTTGCCAAAATAATTTGCCTCCCAAAATAATTTGCCTCCTGAAATAATTTGCCAAAATAATTTGCCTCCCAAAATAATTTGCCAAAATAATTTGCCTCACAAAATAATTTGCCTCCCAAAATAATTTGCCTGCCAAAATAATTTGCCTCCCAAAATAATTTGCCTCCCAAAATAATTTGCCAAAATAATTTGCCTCCCAAGATAATTTGCCAAAATAATTTGCCTCCCAAAATAATTTGCCTCCTGAAATAATTTGCCAAAATAATTTGCCTCCCAAAATAATTTGCCAAAATAATTTGCCTCACAAAATAATTTGCCTCCTAAAATAATTTGCCTCCCAAAATCATTTGCCTCCCGAAATAATTTGCCAAAATAGTTTGCCTCCCAAAATAATTTGCCAAAATAATTTGCCTCACAAAATAATTTGCCTCACAAAATAATTTGCCTCACAAAATAATTTGCCTCCCAAAATAATTTGCCAAAATAATTTGCCTCCCAAAATAATTTGCCAAAATAATTTGCCTCCCAAAATTATTTGCCAAAATAATTTGCCTCCCAAAATAATTTGCCAAAATAATTTGCCTCCCAAAATATTTTTTCTCCCAAAATAATTTGCCTCCCAAAATAATTTGCCAAAATAATTTGCCTCCCAAAATAATTTGCCTCCCAAAATAATTTGCCTCCCAAAATAATTTGCCAAAATAATTTGCCAAAATAATTTGCCTCCCAAAATAATTTGCCAAAATAATTTGCCTCCCAAAATATTTTTTCTCCCAAAATAATTTGCCTCCCAAAATAATTTGCCAAAATAATTTGCCAAAATAATTTGCCTCCCAAAATAATTTGCCTCCCAAAATAATTTGCCAAAATAATTTGCCTCCCAAAATATTTTTTCTCCCAAAATAATTTGCCTCCCAAAATAATTTGCCAAAATAATTTGCCAAAATAATTTGCCTCCCAAAATAATTTGCCTCCCAAAATAATTTGCCTGCCAAAATAATTTGCCTCCCAAAATAATTTGCCAAAATAATTTGCCTCCCAAAATAATTTGCCTCCCAAAATAATTTGCCAAAATAATTTGCCTCCCAAAATAATTTGCCTCCTGAAATAATTTGCCAAAATAATTTGCCTCCCAAAATAATTTGCCAAAATAATTTGCCTCACAAAATAATTTGCCTCCCAAAATAATTTGCCTGCCAAAATAATTTGCCTCCCAAAATAATTTGCCAAAATAATTTGCCTCCCAAGATAATTTGCCAAAATAATTTGCCTCCCAAAATAATTTGCCTCCTGAAATAATTTGCCAAAATAATTTGCCTCCCAAAATAATTTGCCAAAATAATTTGCCTCACAAAATAATTTGCCTCCTAAAATAATTTGCCTCCCAAAATCATTTGCCTCCTGAAATAATTTGCCAAAATAGTTTGCCTCCCAAAATAATTTGCCAAAATAATTTGCCTCACAAAATAATTTGCCTCACAAAATAATTTGCCTCCCAAAATAATTTGCCTCCCAAAATAATTTGCCAAAATAATTTGCCTCCCAAAATTATTTGCCAAAATAATTTGCCTCCCAAAATAATTTGCCAAAATAATTTGCCTCCCAAAATATTTTTTCTCCCAAAATAATTTGCCTCCCAAAATAATTTGCCAAAATAATTTGCCTCCCAAAATAATTTGCCTCCCAAAATAATTTGCCTCCCAAAATAATTTGCCAAAATAATTTGCCAAAATAATTTGCCTCCCAAAATAATTTGCCTCCCAAAATAATTTGCCTGCCAAAATAATTTGCCTGCCAAAATAATTTGCCTCCCAAAATAATTTGCCAAAATAATTTGCCTCCCAAAATAATTTGCCTCCCAAAATAATTTGCCAAAATAATTTGCCTCCCAAAATAATTTGCCTCCTGAAATAATTTGCCAAAATAATTTGCCTCCCAAAATAATTTGCCAAAATAATTTGCCTCACAAAATAATTTGCCTCCCAAAATAATTTGCCTGCCAAAATAATTTGCCTCCCAAAATAATTTGCCTCCCAAAATAATTTGCCAAAATAATTTGCCTCCCAAGATAATTTGCCAAAATAATTTGCCTCCCAAAATAATTTGCCTCCTGAAATAATTTGCCAAAATAATTTGCCTCCCAAAATAATTTGCCAAAATAATTTGCCTCACAAAATAATTTGCCTCCTAAAATAATTTGCCTCCCAAAATCATTTGCCTCCTGAAATAATTTGCCAAAATAGTTTGCCTCCCAAAATAATTTGCCAAAATAATTTGCCTCACAAAATAATTTGCCTCACAAAATAATTTGCCTCCCAAAATAATTTGCCAAAATAATTTGCCTCCCAAAATAATTTGCCAAAATAATTTGCCTCCCAAAATTATTTGCCAAAATAATTTGCCTCCCAAAATAATTTGCCAAAATAATTTGCCTGCCAAAATAATTTGCCTCCCAAAATAATTTGCCAAAGAATGGTTAGAAGCTGTTTTTCAACAACCAAAAGTGTCAAATAATGTTTTAGGAGCTGTTTCTCAATAACCAAAAGTGTAAAATAATGTTTTAGGAGCTGTTTCTCAACAACCAAAGTGTCAAATAATGGTTAGAAGCTGTTTTTCAACAACCAAAAGTGTCAAATAATGTTTTAGGAGCTGTTTCTTAATAACCAAAAGTGTAAAATAATGTTTTAGGAGCTGTTTCTCAACAACCAAAGTGTCAAATAATGGTTAGAAGCTGTTTTTCAACAACCAAAAGTGTCAAATAATGTTTTAGGAGCTGTTTCTCAATAACCAAAAGTGTAAAATAATGTTTTAGGAGCTGTTTCTCAACAACCAAAGTGTCAAATAATGGTTAGAAGCTGTTTTTCAACAACCAAAAGTGTCAAATAATGTTTTAGGAGCTGTTTCTCAATAACCAAAAGTGTAAAATAATGTTTTAGGAGCTGTTTCTCAACAACCAAAGTGTCAAATAATGGTTAGAAGCTGTTTTTCAACAACCAAAAGTGTCAAATAATGTTTTAGGAGCTGTTTCTCAATAACCAAAAGTGTAAAATAATGTTTTAGGAGCTGTTTCTCAACAACCAAAGTGTCAAATAATGGTTAGAAGCTGTTTTTCAACAACCAAAAGTGTCTAATGTTTTAGGAGCTGTTTCTCAATAACCAAAAGTGTAAAATAATTTGCCTCCCAAAATAATTTGCCAAAATAATTTGCCTGCCAAAATAATTTGCCTCCCAAAATAATTTGCCTCCCAAAATAATTTGCCAAAATAATTTGCCTGCCAAAATAATTTGCCTCCCAAAATAATTTGCCTCCCAAAATAATTTGCCTCCCAAAATAATTTGCCTCCCAAAATAATTTGCCAAAATAATTTGCCTTCCACAATAATTTGCCTCCCAAAATAATTTGCCTCCTGAAATAATTTGCCAAAATAATTTGCCTCCCAAAATAATTTGCCAAAATAATTTGCCTCACAAAATTATTTGCCAAAATAATTTGCCTCCCAAAATAATTTGCCAAAATAATTTGCCAAAATAATTTGCCTCCCAAAATAATTTGCCTCCCAAAATAATTTGCCAAAATAATTTGCCTCCCAAAATAATTTTCCAAAATAATTTGCCTCCCAAAATGTCAACAACCAAAGTGTCAAATAATGGTTAGAAGCTGTTTTTCAACAACCAAAACTGTCAAATAATGTTTTAGGAGCTGTTTCTCAATAACCAAAAGTGTAAAATAATTTGCCAAAATAATTTGCCTCCCAAAATAATTTGCCAAAATAATTTGCCTGCCAAAATAATTTGCCTCCCAAAATAATTTGCCAAAATAATTTGCCTCCCAAAATATTTTTTCTCCCAAAATATTTTTTCTCCCAAAATAATTTGCCAAAATAATTTGCCTCCCAAAATAATATGCCAAAATAATTTGCCTCCCAAAATAATTTGCCTCCCAAAATAATTTGCCAAAATAATTTGCCTCCCAAAATAATTTGCCTCCCAAAATAATTTGCTTCCCAAAATAATTTGCCTCCCAAAATAATTTGCCAAAATAATTTGCCTCCCAAAATAATTTGCTTCCCAAAATAATTTGCCTCCCAAAATAATTTGCCTGCCAAAATAATTTGCCTCCCGAAATAATTTGCCAAAATAATTTGCCTCCCAAAATAATTTGCCTCCCGAAATAATTTGCCTCCTGAAATAATTTGCCAAAATAATTTGCCTCCCAAAATAATTTGCCAAAATAATTTGCCTCACAAAATAATTTGCCTCCCAAAATAATTTGCCAAAATAATTTGCCTCCCAAAATAATTTGCCAAAATAATTTGCCTCCCAAAATAATTTGCCTCCCAAAATAATTTGCCAAAATAATTTGCCTCACAAAATAATTTGCCTCCCAAAATAATTTCCCAAAATAATTTGCCTCCCAAAATAATTTGCCAAAATAATTTGCCTCACAAAATAATTTGCCTCCCAAAATAATTTGCCTCCCAAAATAATTTGCCTCCCAAAATAATTTGCCAAAATAATTTGCCTCCCAAAATAATTTGCCAAAATAATTTGCCTCCCAAGATAATTTGCCAAAATAATTTGCCTCCCAAAATAATTTGCCTCCCAAAATCATTTGCCTCCTGAAATAATTTGCCAAAATAATTTGCCTCCCAAAATAATTTGCCAAAATAATTTCCTCACAAAATAATTTGCCTCACAAAATAATTTGCCTCCCAAAATAATTTGCCAAAATAATTTGCCTCCCAAAATAATTTGCCAAAATAATTTGCCTCCCAAAATTATTTGCCAAAATAATTTGCCTCCCAAAATAATTTGCCAAAATAATTTGCCTCCCAAAATAATTTGCCAAAATAATTTGCCTCCCAAAATAATTTGCCTCCCAAAATAATTTTCCAAAATAATTTGCCAAAATAATTTTAATAATTTAATAATTTAATAATAATTTTAATAATAATTGCCAATAATAATAACCAAAAGTGTAAAATAATGTTTTAGGAGCTGTTTCTCAACAACCAAAGTGTCAAATAATGGTTAGAAGCTGTTTTTCAACAACCAAAAGTGTCAAATAATGTTTTAGGAGCTGTTTCTCAACAACCAAAAGTGTAAAATAATGTTTTAGGAGCTGTTTCTCAACAACCAAAGTGTCAAAGAATGGTTAGAAGCTGTTTTTCAACAACCAAAAGTGTCAAATAATGTTTTAGGAGCTGTTTCTCAATAACCAAAAGTGTAAAATGTTTTAGGAGCTGTTTCTCAACAACCAAAGTGTCAAATAATGGTTATAAGCTGTTTTTCAACAACCAAAAGTGTCAAATAATGTTTTAGGAGCTGTTTCTCAATAACCAAAAGTGTAAAATAATGTTTTAGGAGCTGTTTCAACAACCAAAGTGTCAAATAATGGTTAGAAGCTGTTTTTCAACAACCAAAAGTGTCAAATAATGTTTTAGAAGCTGTTTTTCAACAACCAAAAGTGTCAAATAATGTTTTAGGAGCTGTTTCTCAACATCCAAAAGTGTAAAATAATGTTTTAGGAGCTGTTTCTCAACAACCAAAGTGTCAAATAATGGTTAGAAGCTGTTTTTCAACAACCAAAAGTGTCAAATAATGTTTTAGGAGCTGTTTCTCAGTAACCAAAAGTGTAAAATAATGTTTTAGGAGCTGTTTCTCAACAACCAAAGTGTCAAAGAATGGTTAGAAGCTGTTTTTCAACAACCAAAAGTGTCAAATAATGTTTTAGGAGCTGTTTCTCAACAACCAAAAGTGTAAGATAATGTTTTAGGAGCTGTTTCTCAACAACCAAAGTGTCAAAGAATGGTTAGAAGCTGTTTTTCAACAACCAAAAGTGTCAAATAATGTTTTAGGAGCTGTTTCTCAATAACCAAAAGTGTAAAATAATGTTTTAGGAGCTGTTTCTCAACAACCAAAGTGTCAAATAATGGTTAGAAGCTGTTTTTCAACAACCAAAAGTGTCAAATAATGTTTTAGGAGCTGTTTCTCAATAACCAAAAGTGTAAAATAATGTTTTAGGAGCTGTTTCTCAACAACCAAAGTGTCAAATAATGGTTAGAAGCTGTTTTTCAACAACCAAAACTGTCAAATAATGTTTTAGGAGCTGTTTCTCAATAACCAAAAGTGTAAAATAATGTTTTAGGAGCTGTTTCTCAACAACCAAAGTGTCAAAGAATGGTTAGAAGCTGTTTTTCAACAACCAGAACTGTCAAATAATGTTTTAGGAGCTGTTTCTCAATAACCAAAAGTGTAAAATAATGTTTTAGGAGCTGTTCATCAACAACCAAAGTGTCAAAGAATGGTTAGCTGTTTTTCAACAACCAAAAGTGTCAAATAATGTTTTAGGAGCTGTTTCTCAATAACCAAAAGTGTAAAATAATTTGCCAAAATAATTTGCCTGCCAAAATAATTTGCCTCCCAAAATAATTTGCCAAAATAATTTGCCTCCCAAAATAATTTTTCTCCCAAAATAATTTGCCTCCCAAAATAATTTGCCTCCCAAAATAATTTGCCTCCCAAAATAATTTGCCAAAATAATTTGCCTCCCAAAATAATTTGCCAAAATAATTTGCCTCCTGAAATAATTTGCCAAAATAATTTGCCTCACAAAATAATTTGCCTCACAAAATAATTTGCCTCACAAAATAATTTGCCTCCCAAAATAATTTGCCAAAATAATTTGCCTCCCAAAATAATTTGCCTCCCAAAATAATTTGCCTCCCAAAATAATTTTTCTCCCAAAATAATTTGCCAAAATAATTTGCCAAAATAATTTGCCTCCCAAAATAATTTCCCAAAATAATTTGCCTCCCAAAATAATTTGCCTCCCAAAATAATTTGCCTCCCAAAATAATTTGCCTCCCAAAATAATTTGCCTCCCAAAATAATTTGCCAAAATAATTTGCCTCCCAAAATAATTTGCTTGCCAAAATAATTTGCCTCCCAAAATAATTTGCCTGCCAAAATAATTTGCCTCCCAAAATAATTTGCCAAAATAATTTGCCTCCCAAAATATTTTGCCTCCCAAAATAATTTGCCTCCTGAAATAATTTGCCTCCCAAAATAATTTGCCAAAATAATTTGCCTCACAAAATAATTTGCCTCACAAAATAATTTGCCTCCCAAAATAATTTGCCTCCCAAAATAATTTGCCTCCCAAAATAATTTGCCAAAATAATTTGCCTCACAAAATAATTTGCCTCACAAAATAATTTGCCTCCCAAAATAATTTGCCAAAATAATTTGCCTCCCAAGATAATTTGCCAAAATAATTTGCCTCCCAAAATAATTTGCCTCCCAAAATCATTTGCCTCCTGAAATAATTTGCCAAAATAATTTGCCTCCCAAAATAATTTGCCAAAATAATTTCCTCACAAAATAATTTGCCTCACAAAATAATTTGCCTCCCAAAATAATTTGCCAAAATAATTTGCCTCCCAAAATAATTTGCCAAAATAATTTGCCTCCCAAAATAATTTTCCAAAATAATTTGCCAAAATAATTTTAATAATTTAATAATTTAATAATAATTTTAATAATAATTGCCAATAATAATAACCAAAAGTGTAAAATAATGTTTTAGGAGCTGTTTCTCAACAACCAAAGTGTCAAATAATGGTTAGAAGCTGTTTTTCAACAACCAAAAGTGTCAAATAATGTTTTAGGAGCTGTTTCTCAACAACCAAAAGTGTAAAATAATGTTTTAGGAGCTGTTTCTCAACAACCAAAGTGTCAAAGAATGGTTAGAAGCTGTTTTTCAACAACCAAAAGTGTCAAATAATGTTTTAGGAGCTGTTTCTCAATAACCAAAAGTGTAAAATGTTTTAGGAGCTGTTTCTCAACAACCAAAGTGTCAAATAATGGTTATAAGCTGTTTTTCAACAACCAAAAGTGTCAAATAATGTTTTAGGAGCTGTTTCTCAATAACCAAAAGTGTAAAATAATGTTTTAGGAGCTGTTTCAACAACCAAAGTGTCAAATAATGGTTAGAAGCTGTTTTTCAACAACCAAAAGTGTCAAATAATGTTTTAGAAGCTGTTTTTCAACAACCAAAAGTGTCAAATAATGTTTTAGGAGCTGTTTCTCAACATCCAAAAGTGTAAAATAATGTTTTAGGAGCTGTTTCTCAACAACCAAAGTGTCAAATAATGGTTAGAAGCTGTTTTTCAACAACCAAAAGTGTCAAATAATGTTTTAGGAGCTGTTTCTCAGTAACCAAAAGTGTAAAATAATGTTTTAGGAGCTGTTTCTCAACAACCAAAGTGTCAAATAATGGTTAGAAGCTGTTTTTCAACAACCAAAAGTGTCAAATAATGTTTTAGGAGCTGTTTCTCAACAACCAAAAGTGTAAGATAATGTTTTAGGAGCTGTTTCTCAACAACCAAAGTGTCAAAGAATGGTTAGAAGCTGTTTTTCAACAACCAAAAGTGTCAAATAATGTTTTAGGAGCTGTTTCTCAATAACCAAAAGTGTAAAATAATGTTTTAGGAGCTGTTTCTCAACAACCAAAGTGTCAAATAATGGTTAGAAGCTGTTTTTCAACAACCAAAAGTGTCAAATAATGTTTTAGGAGCTGTTTCTCAATAACCAAAAGTGTAAAATAATGTTTTAGGAGCTGTTTCTCAACAACCAAAGTGTCAAATAATGGTTAGAAGCTGTTTTTCAACAACCAAAACTGTCAAATAATGTTTTAGGAGCTGTTTCTCAATAACCAAAAGTGTAAAATAATGTTTTAGGAGCTGTTTCTCAACAACCAAAGTGTCAAAGAATGGTTAGAAGCTGTTTTTCAACAACCAGAACTGTCAAATAATGTTTTAGGAGCTGTTTCTCAATAACCAAAAGTGTAAAATAATGTTTTAGGAGCTGTTCATCAACAACCAAAGTGTCAAAGAATGGTTAGCTGTTTTTCAACAACCAAAAGTGTCAAATAATGTTTTAGGAGCTGTTTCTCAATAACCAAAAGTGTAAAATAATTTGCCAAAATAATTTGCCTGCCAAAATAATTTGCCTCCCAAAATAATTTGCCAAAATAATTTGCCTCCCAAAATAATTTTTCTCCCAAAATAATTTGCCTCCCAAAATAATTTGCCTCCCAAAATAATTTGCCTCCCAAAATAATTTGCCTCCCAAAATAATTTGCCTCCCAAAATAATTTGCCTCCCAAAATAATTTGCCTCCCAAAATAATTTGCCAAAATAATTTGCCTCCCAAAATAATTTGCTTGCCAAAATAATTTGCCTCCCAAAATAATTTGCCTGCCAAAATAATTTGCCTCCCAAAATAATTTGCCTCCCAAAATATTTTGCCTCCCAAAATAATTTGCCTCCTGAAATAATTTGCCTCCCAAAATAATTTGCCAAAATAATTTGCCTCACAAAATAATTTGCCTCCCAAAATAATTTGCCTCCCAAAATAATTTGCCAAAATAATTTGCCTCACAAAATAATTTGCCTCCCAAAATAATTTGCCAAAATAATTTGCCTCCCAAAATAATTTGCCAAAATAATTTGCCTCCCAAGATAATTTGCCAAAATAATTTGCCTCCCAAAATAATTTGCCTCCCAAAATCATTTGCCTCCTGAAATAATTTGCCAAAATAATTTGCCTCCCAAAATAATTTGCCAAAATAATTTCCTCACAAAATAATTTGCCTCACAAAATAATTTGCCTCCCAAAATAATTTGCCAAAATAATTTGCCAAAATAATTTGCCAAAATAATTTTAATAATTTAATAATTTAATAATAATTTTAATAATAATTGCCAATAATAATAACCAAAAGTGTAAAATAATGTTTTAGGAGCTGTTTCTCAACAACCAAAGTGTCAAATAATGGTTAGAAGCTGTTTTTCAACAACCAAAAGTGTCAAATAATGTTTTAGGAGCTGTTTCTCAACAACCAAAAGTGTAAAATAATGTTTTAGGAGCTGTTTCTCAACAACCAAAGTGTCAAAGAATGGTTAGAAGCTGTTTTTCAACAACCAAAAGTGTCAAATAATGTTTTAGGAGCTGTTTCTCAATAACCAAAAGTGTAAAATGTTTTAGGAGCTGTTTCTCAACAACCAAAGTGTCAAATAATGGTTATAAGCTGTTTTTCAACAACCAAAAGTGTCAAATAATGTTTTAGGAGCTGTTTCTCAATAACCAAAAGTGTAAAATAATGTTTTAGGAGCTGTTTCAACAACCAAAGTGTCAAATAATGGTTAGAAGCTGTTTTTCAACAACCAAAAGTGTCAAATAATGTTTTAGAAGCTGTTTTTCAACAACCAAAAGTGTCAAATAATGTTTTAGGAGCTGTTTCTCAACATCCAAAAGTGTAAAATAATGTTTTAGGAGCTGTTTCTCAACAACCAAAGTGTCAAATAATGGTTAGAAGCTGTTTTTCAACAACCAAAAGTGTCAAATAATGTTTTAGGAGCTGTTTCTCAGTAACCAAAAGTGTAAAATAATGTTTTAGGAGCTGTTTCTCAACAACCAAAGTGTCAAATAATGGTTAGAAGCTGTTTTTCAACAACCAAAAGTGTCAAATAATGTTTTAGGAGCTGTTTCTCAACAACCAAAAGTGTAAGATAATGTTTTAGGAGCTGTTTCTCAACAACCAAAGTGTCAAAGAATGGTTAGAAGCTGTTTTTCAACAACCAAAAGTGTCAAATAATGTTTTAGGAGCTGTTTCTCAATAACCAAAAGTGTAAAATAATGTTTTAGGAGCTGTTTCTCAACAACCAAAGTGTCAAATAATGGTTAGAAGCTGTTTTTCAACAACCAAAAGTGTCAAATAATGTTTTAGGAGCTGTTTCTCAATAACCAAAAGTGTAAAATAATGTTTTAGGAGCTGTTTCTCAACAACCAAAGTGTCAAATAATGGTTAGAAGCTGTTTTTCAACAACCAAAACTGTCAAATAATGTTTTAGGAGCTGTTTCTCAATAACCAAAAGTGTAAAATAATGTTTTAGGAGCTGTTTCTCAACAACCAAAGTGTCAAAGAATGGTTAGAAGCTGTTTTTCAACAACCAGAACTGTCAAATAATGTTTTAGGAGCTGTTTCTCAATAACCAAAAGTGTAAAATAATGTTTTAGGAGCTGTTCATCAACAACCAAAGTGTCAAAGAATGGTTAGCTGTTTTTCAACAACCAAAAGTGTCAAATAATGTTTTAGGAGCTGTTTCTCAATAACCAAAAGTGTAAAATAATTTGCCAAAATAATTTCCCTGCCAAAATAATTTGCCTCCCAAAATAATTTGCCAAAATAATTTGCCTCCCAAAATAATTTTTCTCCCAAAATAATTTGCCTCCCAAAATAATTTGCCAAAATAATTTGCCTCCCAAAATAATTTGCCTCCCAAAATAATTTGCCAAAATAATTTGCCTCCCAAAATAATTTGCCAAAATAATTTGCCTCCTGAAATAATTTGCCAAAATAATTTGCCTCACAAAATAATTTGCCTCACAAAATAATTTGCCTCACAAAATAATTTGCCTCACAAAATAATTTGCCTCACAAAATAATTTGCCTCCCAAAATAATTTGCCAAAATAATTTGCCTCCCAAAATAATTTGCCTCCCAAAATAATTTGCCTCCCAAAATAATTTTTCTCCCAAAATAATTTGCCAAAATAATTTGCCAAAATAATTTGCCTCCCAAAATAATTTGCCTCCCAAAATAATTTGCCAAAATAATTTGCCTCCCAAAATAATTTGCCTCCCAAAATAATTTGCCTCCCAAAATAATTTGCCTCCCAAAATAATTTGCCTCCCAAAATAATTTGCCAAAATAATTTGCCTCCCAAAATAATTTGCTTGCCAAAATAATTTGCCTCCCAAAATAATTTGCCTCCTGAAATAATTTGCCTCCCAAAATAATTTGCCTCACAAAATAATTTGCCTCCCAAAATAATTTGCCAAAATAATTTGCCTCCCAAAATAATTTGCCAAAATAATTTGCCTCCCAAAATAATTTGCCAAAATAATTTGCCTCCCAAAATCATTTGCCTCCTGAAATAATTTGCCAAAATAATTTGCCTCCCAAAATAATTTGCCAAAATAATTTGCCTCACAAAATAATTTGCCTCCCAAAATAATTTGCCAAAATAATTTGCCTCCCAAAATAATTTGCCAAAATAATTTGCCTCCCAAAATTATTTGCCAAAATAATTTGCCTCCCAAAATAATTTGCCAAAATAATTTGCCTCCCAAAATAATTTGCCTCCCAAAATAATTTGCCTCCCAAAATTATTTGCCTCCCAAAATTATTTGCCAAAATAATTTGCCTCCCAAAATAATTTTCCAAAATAATTTGCCTCCCAAAATAATTTGCCTCCCAAAATAATTTGCCAAAATAATTTTAATAATTTAATAATTTAATAATAATTTTAATAATAATTGCCAATAATAATAACCAAAAGTGTAAAATAATGTTTTAGGAGCTGTTTCTCAACAACCAAAGTGTCAAATAATGGTTAGAAGCTGTTTTTCAACAACCAAAAGTGTAAAATAATGTTTTAGGAGCTGTTTCTCAACAACCAAAAGTGTAAAATAATGTTTTAGGAGCTGTTTCTCAACAACCAAAGTGTCAAATAATGGTTAGAAGCTGTTTTTCAACAACCAAAACTGTCAAATAATGTTTTAGGAGCTGTTTCTCAATAACCAAAAGTGTAAAATAATGTTTTAGGAGCTGTTTCTCAACAACCAAAGTGTCAAAGAATGGTTAGCTGTTTTTCAACAACCAAAAGTGTCAAATAATGTTTTAGGAGCTGTTTCTCAATAACCAAAAGTGTAAAATAATTTGCCAAAATAATTTGCCTGCCAAAATAATTTGCCTCCTGAAATAATTTGCCAAAATAATTTGCCTCCCAAAATAATTTGCCAAAATAATTTCCTCACAAAATAATTTGCCTCACAAAATAATTTGCCTCCCAAAATAATTTGCCAAAATAATTTGCCTCCCAAAATAATTTGCCAAAATAATTTGCCAAAATAATTTTAATAATTTAATAATTTAATAATAATTTTAATAATAATTGCCAATAATAATAACCAAAAGTGTAAAATAATGTTTTAGGAGCTGTTTCTCAACAACCAAAGTGTCAAATAATGGTTAGAAGCTGTTTTTCAACAACCAAAAGTGTCAAATAATGTTTTAGGAGCTGTTTCTCAACAACCAAAAGTGTAAAATAATGTTTTAGGAGCTGTTTCTCAACAACCAAAGTGTCAAAGAATGGTTAGAAGCTGTTTTTCAACAACCAAAAGTGTCAAATAATGTTTTAGGAGCTGTTTCTCAATAACCAAAAGTGTAAAATGTTTTAGGAGCTGTTTCTCAACAACCAAAGTGTCAAATAATGGTTATAAGCTGTTTTTCAACAACCAAAAGTGTCAAATAATGTTTTAGGAGCTGTTTCTCAATAACCAAAAGTGTAAAATAATGTTTTAGGAGCTGTTTCAACAACCAAAGTGTCAAATAATGGTTAGAAGCTGTTTTTCAACAACCAAAAGTGTCAAATAATGTTTTAGAAGCTGTTTTTCAACAACCAAAAGTGTCAAATAATGTTTTAGGAGCTGTTTCTCAACATCCAAAAGTGTAAAATAATGTTTTAGGAGCTGTTTCTCAACAACCAAAGTGTCAAATAATGGTTAGAAGCTGTTTTTCAACAACCAAAAGTGTCAAATAATGTTTTAGGAGCTGTTTCTCAGTAACCAAAAGTGTAAAATAATGTTTTAGGAGCTGTTTCTCAACAACCAAAGTGTCAAATAATGGTTAGAAGCTGTTTTTCAACAACCAAAAGTGTCAAATAATGTTTTAGGAGCTGTTTCTCAACAACCAAAAGTGTAAGATAATGTTTTAGGAGCTGTTTCTCAACAACCAAAGTGTCAAAGAATGGTTAGAAGCTGTTTTTCAACAACCAAAAGTGTCAAATAATGTTTTAGGAGCTGTTTCTCAATAACCAAAAGTGTAAAATAATGTTTTAGGAGCTGTTTCTCAACAACCAAAGTGTCAAATAATGGTTAGAAGCTGTTTTTCAACAACCAAAAGTGTCAAATAATGTTTTAGGAGCTGTTTCTCAATAACCAAAAGTGTAAAATAATGTTTTAGGAGCTGTTTCTCAACAACCAAAGTGTCAAATAATGGTTAGAAGCTGTTTTTCAACAACCAAAACTGTCAAATAATGTTTTAGGAGCTGTTTCTCAATAACCAAAAGTGTAAAATAATGTTTTAGGAGCTGTTTCTCAACAACCAAAGTGTCAAAGAATGGTTAGAAGCTGTTTTTCAACAACCAGAACTGTCAAATAATGTTTTAGGAGCTGTTTCTCAATAACCAAAAGTGTAAAATAATGTTTTAGGAGCTGTTCATCAACAACCAAAGTGTCAAAGAATGGTTAGCTGTTTTTCAACAACCAAAAGTGTCAAATAATGTTTTAGGAGCTGTTTCTCAATAACCAAAAGTGTAAAATAATTTGCCAAAATAATTTCCCTGCCAAAATAATTTGCCTCCCAAAATAATTTGCCAAAATAATTTGCCTCCCAAAATAATTTTTCTCCCAAAATAATTTGCCTCCCAAAATAATTTGCCAAAATAATTTGCCTCCCAAAATAATTTGCCTCCCAAAATAATTTGCCAAAATAATTTGCCTCCCAAAATAATTTGCCAAAATAATTTGCCTCCTGAAATAATTTGCCAAAATAATTTGCCTCACAAAATAATTTGCCTCACAAAATAATTTGCCTCACAAAATAATTTGCCTCCCAAAATAATTTGCCAAAATAATTTGCCTCCCAAAATAATTTGCCTCCCAAAATAATTTGCCTCCCAAAATAATTTTTCTCCCAAAATAATTTGCCAAAATAATTTGCCAAAATAATTTGCCTCCCAAAATAATTTGCCTCCCAAAATAATTTGCCAAAATAATTTGCCTCCCAAAATAATTTGCCTCCCAAAATAATTTGCCTCCCAAAATAATTTGCCTCCCAAAATAATTTGCCAAAATAATTTGCCTCCCAAAATAATTTGCTTGCCAAAATAATTTGCCTGCCAAAATAATTTGCCTGCCAAAATAATTTGCCTCCCAAAATAATTTGCCAAAATAATTTGCCTCCCAAAATATTTTGCCTCCCAAAATAATTTGCCTCCTGAAATAATTTGCCTCCCAAAATAATTTGCCAAAATAATTTGCCTCACAAAATAATTTGCCTCACAAAATAATTTGCCTCCCAAAATAATTTGCCAAAATAATTTGCCTCCCAAAATAATTTGCCAAAATAATTTGCCTCCCAAAATAATTTGCCAAAATAATTTGCCTCCCAAAATCATTTGCCTCCTGAAATAATTTGCCAAAATAATTTGCCTCCCAAAATAATTTGCCAAAATAATTTGCCTCACAAAATAATTTGCCTCCCAAAATAATTTGCCAAAATAATTTGCCTCCCAAAATAATTTGCCAAAATAATTTGCCTCCCAAAATTATTTGCCAAAATAATTTGCCTCCCAAAATAATTTGCCAAAATAATTTGCCTCCCAAAATAATTTGCCTCCCAAAATAATTTGCCTCCCAAAATAATTTGCCTCCCAAAATTATTTGCCAAAATAATTTGCCTCCCAAAATAATTTTCCAAAATAATTTGCCTCCCAAAATAATTTGCCTCCCAAAATAATTTGCCAAAATAATTTTAATAATTTAATAATTTAATAATAATTTTAATAATAATTGCCAATAATAATAACCAAAAGTGTAAAATAATGTTTTAGGAGCTGTTTCTCAACAACCAAAGTGTCAAATAATGGTTAGAAGCTGTTTTTCAACAACCAAAAGTGTAAAATAATGTTTTAGGAGCTGTTTCTCAACAACCAAAAGTGTAAAATAATGTTTTAGGAGCTGTTTCTCAACAACCAAAGTGTCAAATAATGGTTAGAAGCTGTTTTTCAACAACCAAAACTGTCAAATAATGTTTTAGGAGCTGTTTCTCAATAACCAAAAGTGTAAAATAATGTTTTAGGAGCTGTTTCTCAACAACCAAAGTGTCAAAGAATGGTTAGCTGTTTTTCAACAACCAAAAGTGTCAAATAATGTTTTAGGAGCTGTTTCTCAATAACCAAAAGTGTAAAATAATTTGCCAAAATAATTTGCCTGCCAAAATAATTTGCCTCCCAAAATAATTTGCCTCCCAAAATAATTTTTCTCCCAAAATAATTTGCCAAAATAATTTGCCTCCCAAAATAATTTGCCAAAATAATTTGCCTCCCAAAATAATTTGCCTCCCAAAATAATTTGCCAAAATAATTTGCCAAAATAATTTGCCTCCCAAAATAATTTGCCTCCTGAAATAATTTGCCAAAATAATTTGCCTCCCGAAATAATTTGCCTCACAAAATAATTTGCCTCACAAAATAATTTGCCTGCCAAAATAATTTGCCTCCCAAAATAATTTGCCTCCCAAAATATTTTTTCTCCCAAAATAATTTGCCTCCCAAAATAATTTGCCTCCCAAAATAATTTGCCAAAATAATTTGCCTCCCAAAATAATTTGCCAAAATAATTTGCCTCCCAAAATAATTTGCCAAAATAATTTGCCTCCCAAAATAATTTGCCAAAATAATTTGCCTCCCAAAATAATTTGCCTCCCAAAATAATTTGCCTCCCAAAATAATTTGCCTCCCAAAATAATTTGCCAAAATAATTTGCCTCCCAAAATAATTTGCCTCCCAAAATAATTTGCCAAAATAATTTGCCTCCCAAAATAATTTGCCTCCCAAAATAATTTGCCAAAATAATTTGCCTCCCAAAATAATTTGCCAAAATAATTTGCCTCCCAAAATAATTTGCTTCCCAAAATAATTTGCCTCCCAAAATAATTTGCCTCCCAAAATAATTTGCCTCCCAAAATAATTTGCCAAAATAATTTTAATAATTTAATAATTTAATAATAATTTTAATAATAATTGCCAATAATAATAACCAAAAGTGTAAAATAATGTTTTAGGAGCTGTTTCTCAACAACCAAAGTGTCAAATAATGGTTAGAAGCTGTTTTTCAACAACCAAAAGTGTAAAATAATGTTTTAGGAGCTGTTTCTCAACAACCAAAAGTGTAAAATAATGTTTTAGGAGCTGTTTCTCAACAACCAAAGTGTCAAATAATGGTTAGAAGCTGTTTTTCAACAACCAAAAGTGTCAAATGTTTTAGGAGCTGTTTCTCAACAACCAAAAGTGTAAAATAATGTTTTAGGAGCTGTTTCTCAACAACCAAAGTGTCAAAGAATGGTTAGAAGCTTTTTCAACAACCAAAAGTGTCAAATAATGTTTTAGGAGCTGTTTCTCAATAACCAAAAGTGTAAAATAATGTTTTAGGAGCTGTTTCTCAACAACCAAAGTGTCAAATAATGGTTATAAGCTGTTTTTCAACAACCAAAAGTGTCAAATAATGTTTTAGGAGCTGTTTCTCAATAACCAAAAGTGTAAAATAATGTTTTAGGAGCTGTTTCTCAACAACCAAAGTGTCAAATAATGGTTAGAAGCTGTTTTTCAACAACCAAAAGTGTCAAATAATGTTTTAGAAGCTGTTTTTCAACAACCAAAAGTGTCAAATAATGTTTTAGGAGCTGTTTCTCAACAACCAAAAGTGTAAAATAATGTTTTAGGAGCTGTTTCTCAACAACCAAAGTGTCAAATAATGGTTAGAAGCTGTTTTTCAACAACCAAAAGTGTCAAATAATGTTTTAGGAGCTGTTTCTCAGTAACCAAAAGTGTAAAATAATGTTTTAGGAGCTGTTTCTCAACAACCAAAAGTGTAAAATAATGTTTTAGGAGCTGTTTCTCAACAACCAAAGTGTCAAATAATTGTTAGAAGCTGTTTTTCAACAACCAAAAGTGTCAAATAATGTTTTAGGAGCTGTTTCTCAACAACCAAAAGTGTAAGATAATGTTTTAGGAGCTGTTTCTCAACAACCAAAGTGTCAAATAATTGTTAGAAGCTGTTTTTCAACAACCAAAAGTGTCAAATAATGTTTTAGGAGCTGTTTCTCAACAACCAAAAGTGTCAAATAATGTTTTAGGAGCTGTTTCTCAACAACCAAAAGTGTAAGATAATGTTTTAGGAGCTGTTTCTCAACAACCAAAGTGTCAAAGAATGGTTAGAAGCTGTTTTTCAACAACCAAAAGTGTCAAATAATGTTTTAGGAGCTGTTTCTCAATAACCAAAAGTGTAAAATAATGTTTTAGGAGCTGTTTCTCAACAACCAAAGTGTCAAATAATGGTTAGAAGCTGTTTTTCAACAACCAAAAGTGTCAAATAATGTTTTAGGAGCTGTTTCTCAATAACCAAAAGTGTAAAATAATGTTTTAGGAGCTGTTTCTCAACAACCAAAGTGTCAAATAATGGTTAGAAGCTGTTTTTCAACAACCAAAACTGTCAAATAATGTTTTAGGAGCTGTTTCTCAATAACCAAAAGTGTAAAATAATGTTTTAGGAGCTGTTTCTCAACAACCAAAGTGTCAAAGAATGGTTAGAAGCTGTTTTTCAACAACCAGAACTGTCAAATAATGTTTTAGGAGCTGTTTCTCAATAACCAAAAGTGTAAAATAATGTTTTAGGAGCTGTTCATCAACAACCAAAGTGTCAAAGAATGGTTAGCTGTTTTTCAACAACCAAAAGTGTCAAATAATGTTTTAGGAGCTGTTTCTCAATAACCAAAAGTGTAAAATAATTTGCCAAAATAATTTCCCTGCCAAAATAATTTGCCTCCCAAAATAATTTGCCAAAATAATTTGCCTCCCAAAATAATTTTTCTCCCAAAATAATTTGCCTCCCAAAATAATTTGCCAAAATAATTTGCCTCCCAAAATAATTTGCCTCCCAAAATAATTTGCCAAAATAATTTGCCTCCCAAAATAATTTGCCAAAATAATTTGCCTCCTGAAATAATTTGCCAAAATAATTTGCCTCCCAAAATAATTTGCCTCACAAAATAATTTGCCTCACAAAATAATTTGCCTCCCAAAATAATTTGCCAAAATAATTTGCCTCCCAAAATAATTTGCCTCCCAAAATAATTTGCCTCCCAAAATAATTTGCCTCCCAAAATAATTTTTCTCCCAAAATAATTTGCCAAAATAATTTGCCAAAATAATTTGCCTCCCAAAATAATTTGCCTCCCAAAATAATTTGCCAAAATAATTTGCCTCCCAAAATAATTTGCCTCCCAAAATAATTTGCCTCCCAAAATAATTTGCCTCCCAAAATAATTTGCCTCCCAAAATAATTTGCCAAAATAATTTGCCTCCCAAAATAATTTGCTTGCCAAAATAATTTGCCTGCCAAAATAATTTGCCTGCCAAAATAATTTGCCTCCCAAAATAATTTGCCAAAATAATTTGCCTCCCAAAATATTTTGCCTCCCAAAATAATTTGCCTCCTGAAATAATTTGCCTCCCAAAATAATTTGCCAAAATAATTTGCCTCACAAAATAATTTGCCTCCCAAAATAATTTGCCAAAATAATTTGCCTCCCAAAATAATTTGCCAAAATAATTTGCCTCCCAAAATAATTTGCCAAAATAATTTGCCTCCCAAAATCATTTGCCTCCTGAAATAATTTGCCAAAATAATTTGCCTCCCAAAATAATTTGCCTCACAAAATAATTTGCCTCCCAAAATAATTTGCCAAAATAATTTGCCTCCCAAAATAATTTGCCAAAATAATTTGCCTCCCAAAATTATTTGCCAAAATAATTTGCCTCCCAAAATAATTTGCCAAAATAATTTGCCTCCCAAAATAATTTGCCTCCCAAAATAATTTGCCTCCCAAAATAATTTGCCTCCCAAAATTATTTGCCTCCCAAAATTATTTGCCAAAATAATTTGCCTCCCAAAATAATTTTCCAAAATAATTTGCCTCCCAAAATAATTTGCCTCCCAAAATAATTTGCCAAAATAATTTTAATAATTTAATAATTTAATAATAATTTTAATAATAATTGCCAATAATAATAACCAAAAGTGTAAAATAATGTTTTAGGAGCTGTTTCTCAACAACCAAAGTGTCAAATAATGGTTAGAAGCTGTTTTTCAACAACCAAAAGTGTAAAATAATGTTTTAGGAGCTGTTTCTCAACAACCAAAAGTGTAAAATAATGTTTTAGGAGCTGTTTCTCAACAACCAAAGTGTCAAATAATGGTTAGAAGCTGTTTTTCAACAACCAAAACTGTCAAATAATGTTTTAGGAGCTGTTTCTCAATAACCAAAAGTGTAAAATAATGTTTTAGGAGCTGTTTCTCAACAACCAAAGTGTCAAAGAATGGTTAGCTGTTTTTCAACAACCAAAAGTGTCAAATAATGTTTTAGGAGCTGTTTCTCAATAACCAAAAGTGTAAAATAATTTGCCAAAATAATTTGCCTGCCAAAATAATTTGCCTCCCAAAATAATTTGCCTCCCAAAATAATTTTTCTCCCAAAATAATTTGCCAAAATAATTTGCCTCCCAAAATAATTTGCCAAAATAATTTGCCTCCCAAAATAATTTGCCTCCCAAAATAATTTGCCAAAATAATTTGCCTCCCAAAATAATTTGCCAAAATAATTTGCCTCCCAAAATAATTTGCCTCCTGAAATAATTTGCCAAAATAATTTGCCTCCCGAAATAATTTGCCTCACAAAATAATTTGCCTCACAAAATAATTTGCCTGCCAAAATAATTTGCCTCCCAAAATAATTTGCCTCCCAAAATATTTTTTCTCCCAAAATAATTTGCCTCCCAAAATAATTTGCCTCCCAAAATAATTTGCCAAAATAATTTGCCTCCCAAAATAATTTGCCAAAATAATTTGCCTCCCAAAATAATTTGCCAAAATAATTTGCCTCCCAAAATAATTTGCCAAAATAATTTGCCTCCCAAAATAATTTGCCAAAATAATTTGCCTCCCAAAATAATTTGCCTCCCAAAATAATTTGCCTCCCAAAATAATTTGCCAAAATAATTTGCCTCCCAAAATAATTTGCCTCCCAAAATAATTTGCCAAAATAATTTGCCTCCCAAAATAATTTGCCTCCCAAAATAATTTGCCAAAATAATTTGCCTCCCAAAATAATTTGCCAAAATAATTTGCCTCCCAAAATAATTTGCTTCCCAAAATAATTTGCCTCCCAAAATAATTTGCCTCCCAAAATAATTTGCCTCCCAAAATAATTTGCCAAAATAATTTTAATAATTTAATAATTTAATAATAATTTTAATAATAATTGCCAATAATAATAACCAAAAGTGTAAAATAATGTTTTAGGAGCTGTTTCTCAACAACCAAAGTGTCAAATAATGGTTAGAAGCTGTTTTTCAACAACCAAAAGTGTAAAATAATGTTTTAGGAGCTGTTTCTCAACAACCAAAAGTGTAAAATAATGTTTTAGGAGCTGTTTCTCAACAACCAAAGTGTCAAATAATGGTTAGAAGCTGTTTTTCAACAACCAAAAGTGTCAAATGTTTTAGGAGCTGTTTCTCAACAACCAAAAGTGTAAAATAATGTTTTAGGAGCTGTTTCTCAACAACCAAAGTGTCAAAGAATGGTTAGAAGCTTTTTCAACAACCAAAAGTGTCAAATAATGTTTTAGGAGCTGTTTCTCAATAACCAAAAGTGTAAAATAATGTTTTAGGAGCTGTTTCTCAACAACCAAAGTGTCAAATAATGGTTATAAGCTGTTTTTCAACAACCAAAAGTGTCAAATAATGTTTTAGGAGCTGTTTCTCAATAACCAAAAGTGTAAAATAATGTTTTAGGAGCTGTTTCTCAACAACCAAAGTGTCAAATAATGGTTAGAAGCTGTTTTTCAACAACCAAAAGTGTCAAATAATGTTTTAGAAGCTGTTTTTCAACAACCAAAAGTGTCAAATAATGTTTTAGGAGCTGTTTCTCAACAACCAAAAGTGTAAAATAATGTTTTAGGAGCTGTTTCTCAACAACCAAAGTGTCAAATAATGGTTAGAAGCTGTTTTTCAACAACCAAAAGTGTCAAATAATGTTTTAGGAGCTGTTTCTCAGTAACCAAAAGTGTAAAATAATGTTTTAGGAGCTGTTTCTCAACAACCAAAAGTGTAAAATAATGTTTTAGGAGCTGTTTCTCAACAACCAAAGTGTCAAATAATTGTTAGAAGCTGTTTTTCAACAACCAAAAGTGTCAAATAATGTTTTAGGAGCTGTTTCTCAACAACCAAAAGTGTAAGATAATGTTTTAGGAGCTGTTTCTCAACAACCAAAGTGTCAAATAATGGTTAGAAGCTGTTTTTCAACAACCAAAAGTGTCAAATAATGTTTTAGGAGCTGTTTCTCAATAACCAAAAGTGTAAAATAATGTTTTAGGAGCTGTTTCTCAACAACCAAAGTGTCAAATAATGGTTAGAAGCTGTTTTTCAACAACCAAAACTGTCAAATAATGTTTTAGGAGCTGTTTCTCAATAACCAAAAGTGTAAAATAATGTTTTAGGAGCTGTTTCTCAACAACCAAAGTGTCAAAGAATGGTTAGAAGCTGTTTTTCAACAACCAAAACTGTCAAATGTTTTAGGAGCTGTTTCTCAATAACCAAAAGTGTAAAATAATGTTTTAGGAGCTGTTCATCAACAACCAAAGTGTCAAAGAATGGTTAGCTGTTTTTCAACAACCAAAAGTGTCAAATAATGTTTTAGGAGCTGTTTCTCAATAACCAAAAGTGTAAAATAATTTGCCAAAATAATTTGCCTGCCAAAATAATTTGCCTCCCAAAATAATTTGCCAAAATAATTTGCCTCCCAAAATAATTTTTCTCCCAAAATAATTTGCCTCCCAAAATAATTTGCCAAAATAATTTGCCTCCCAAAATAATTTGCCAAAATAATTTGCCTCCCAAAATAATTTGCCAAAATAATTTGCCTCCTGAAATAATTTGCCTCCTGAAATAATTTGCCTCACAAAATAATTTGCCTCACAAAATAATTTGCCTCACAAAATAATTTGCCTCCCAAAATAATTTGCCAAAATAATTTGCCTCCCAAAATAATTTGCCTCCCAAAATAATTTTTCTCCCAAAATAATTTGCCAAAATAATTTGCCAAAATAATTTGCCTCCCAAAATAATTTGCCTCCCAAAATAATTTGCCTCCCAAAATAATTTGCCTCCCAAAATAATTTGCCTCCCAAAATAATTTGCCTCCCAAAATAATTTGCCTCCCAAAATAATTTGCCTCCCAAAATAATTTGCCTGCCAAAATAATTTGCCTCCCAAAATAATTTGCCAAAATAATTTGCCAAAATAATTTGCCTCCCAAAATATTTTGCCTCCTGAAATAATTTGCCTCCCAAAATAATTTGCCAAAATAATTTGCCTCACAAAATAATTTGCCTCTCAAAATAATTTGCCAAAATAATTTGCCTCCCAAAATAATTTGCCAAAATAATTTGCCTCCTGAAATAATTTGCCAAAATAATTTGCCTCACAAAATAATTTGCCTCACAAAATAATTTGCCTCACAAAATAATTTGCCTCACAAAATAATTTGCCTCCCAAAATAATTTGCCAAAATAATTTGCCTCCCAAAATAATTTGCCTCCCAAAATAATTTTTCTCCCAAAATAATTTGCCAAAATAATTTGCCAAAATAATTTGCCTCCCAAAATAATTTGCCTCCCAAAATAATTTGCCAAAATAATTTGCCTCCCAAAATAATTTGCCTCCCAAAATAATTTGCCTCCCAAAATAATTTGCCAAAATAATTTGCCTCCCAAAATAATTTGCCTCCCAAAATAATTTGCCTCCCAAAATAATTTGCCTCCCAAAATAATTTGCCTCCCAAAATAATTTGCTTGCCAAAATAATTTGCCTCCCAAAATAATTTGCTTGCCAAAATAATTTGCCTCCCAAAATAATTTGCCTGCCAAAATAATTTGCCTCCCAAAATAATTTGCCAAAATAATTTGCCAAAATATTTTGCCTCCCAAAATAATTTGCCTCCTGAAATAATTTGCCTCCCAAAATAATTTGCCAAAATAATTTGCCTCACAAAATAATTTGCCTCCCAAAATAATTTGCCTCCCAAAATAATTTGCCTCCCAAAATAATTTGCCTCACAAAATAATTTGCCAAAATAATTTGCCTCCCAAAATAATTTGCCAAAATAATTTGCCTCCCAAAATCATTTGCCTCCTGAAATAATTTGCCAAAATAATTTGCCTCCCAAAATAATTTGCCAAAATAATTTGCCTCACAAAATAATTTGCCTCACAAAATAATTTGCCAAAATAATTTGCCTCCCAAAATAATTTCCCAAAATAATTTGCCTCCCAAAATAATTTGCCAAAATAATTTGCCTCCCAAAATAATTTGCCAAAATAATTTGCCTCCCAAAATAATTTGCCTCTCAAAATAATTTGCCTCCCAAAATAATTTGCCTCCCAAAATAATTTGCCTCCCAAAATAATTTGCCAAAATAATTTTAATAATTTAATAATTTAATAATAATTTTAATAATAATTGCCAATAATAATAACCAAAAGTGTAAAATAATGTTTTAGGAGCTGTTTCTCAACAACCAAAGTGTCAAATAATGGTTAGAAGCTGTTTTTCAACAACCAAAAGTGTAAAATAATGTTTTAGGAGCTGTTTCTCAACAACCAAAAGTGTAAAATAATGTTTTAGGAGCTGTTTCTCAACAACCAAAGTGTCAAATAATGGTTAGAAGCTGTTTTTCAACAACCAAAAGTGTCAAATAATGTTTTAGGAGCTGTTTCTCAGTAACCAAAAGTGTCAAATAATGTTTTAGGAGCTGTTTCTCAACAACCAAAAGTGTAAAATAATGTTTTATGAGCTGTTTCTCAACAACCAAAGTGTCAAAGAATGGTTAGAAGCTGTTTTTCAACAACCAAAAGTGTCAAATAATGTTTTAGGAGCTGTTTCTCAATAACCAAAAGTGTAAAATGTTTTAGGAGCTGTTTCTCAACAACCAAAGTGTCAAATAATGGTTATAAGCTGTTTTTCAACAACCAAAAGTGTCAAATAATGTTTTAGGAGCTGTTTCTCAATAACCAAAAGTGTAAAATAATGTTTTAGGAGCTGTTTCTCAACAACCAAAGTGTCAAATAATGGTTAGAAGCTGTTTTTCAACAACCAAAAGTGTCAAATAATGTTTTAGAAGCTGTTTTTCAACAACCAAAAGTGTCAAATAATGTTTTAGGAGCTGTTTCTCAACAACCAAAAGTGTAAAATAATGTTTTAGGAGCTGTTTCTCAACAACCAAAGTGTCAAATAATTTGCCAAAATAATTTGCCTGCCAAAATAATTTGCCTCCCAAAATAATTTGCCAAAATAATTTGCCTCCCAAAATAATTTTTCTCCCAAAATAATTTGCCTCCCAAAATAATTTGCCAAAATAATTTGCCTCCCAAAATAATTTGCCTCCCAAAATAATTTGCCAAAATAATTTGCCTCCCAAAATAATTTGCCAAAATAATTTGCCTCCTGAAATAATTTGCCAAAATAATTTGCCTCCCAAAATAATTTGCCTCACAAAATAATTTGCCTCACAAAATAATTTGCCTCCCAAAATAATTTGCCAAAATAATTTGCCTCCCAAAATAATTTGCCTCCCAAAATAATTTTTCTCCCAAAATAATTTGCCAAAATAATTTGCCTCCCAAAATAATTTGCCTCCCAAAATAATTTGCCAAAATAATTTGCCTCCCAAAATAATTTGCCTCCCAAAATAATTTGCCAAAATAATTTGCCTCCCAAAATAATTTGCCTCCCAAAATAATTTGCCTCCCAAAATAATTTGCCAAAATAATTTGCCTCCCAAAATAATTTGCTTGCCAAAATAATTTGCCTCCCAAAATAATTTGCTTGCCAAAATAATTTGCCTCCCAAAATAATTTGCCTGCCAAAATAATTTGCCTCCCAAAATAATTTGCCAAAATAATTTGCCTCCCAAAATATTTTGCCTCCCAAAATAATTTGCCTCCCAAAATAATTTGCCAAAATAATTTGCCTCACAAAATAATTTGCCTCCCAAAATAATTTGCCAAAATAATTTGCCTCCCAAAATAATTTGCCAAAATAATTTGCCTCCCAAAATCATTTGCCTCCTGAAATAATTTGCCAAAATAATTTGCCTCCCAAAATAATTTGCCAAAATAATTTGCCTCACAAAATAATTTGCCAAAATAATTTGCCTCCCAAAATAATTTGCCAAAATAATTTGCCTCCCAAAATAATTTGCCTCCCAAAATAATTTGCCTCCCAAAATAATTTGCCAAAATAATTTTAATAATTTAATAATAATTTTAATAATAATTGCCAATAATAATAACCAAAAGTGTAAAATAATGTTTTAGGAGCTGTTTCTCAACAACCAAAGTGTCAAATAATGGTTAGAAGCTGTTTTTCAACAACCAAAAGTGTAAAATAATGTTTTAGGAGCTGTTTCTCAACAACCAAAAGTGTAAAATAATGTTTTAGGAGCTGTTTCTCAACAACCAAAGTGTCAAATAATGGTTAGAAGCTGTTTTTCAACAACCAAAAGTGTCAAATAATGTTTTAGGAGCTGTTTCTCAGTAACCAAAAGTGTAAAATAATGTTTTAGGAGCTGTTTCTCAACAACCAAAGTGTCAAATAATGGTTAGAAGCTGTTTTTCAACAACCAAAAGTGTCAAATAATGTTTTAGGAGCTGTTTCTCAACAACCAAAAGTGTAAAATAATGTTTTAGGAGCTGTTTCTCAACAACCAAAGTGTCAAAGAATGGTTAGAAGCTGTTTTTCAACAACCAAAAGTGTCAAATAATGTTTTAGGAGCTGTTTCTCAATAACCAAAAGTGTAAAATGTTTTAGGAGCTGTTTCTCAACAACCAAAGTGTCAAATAATGGTTATAAGCTGTTTTTCAACAACCAAAAGTGTCAAATAATGTTTTAGGAGCTGTTTCTCAATAACCAAAAGTGTAAAATAATGTTTTAGGAGCTGTTTCTCAACAACCAAAGTGTCAAATAATGGTTAGAAGCTGTTTTTCAACAACCAAAAGTGTCAAATAATGTTTTAGAAGCTGTTTTTCAACAACCAAAAGTGTCAAATAATGTTTTAGGAGCTGTTTCTCAACAACCAAAAGTGTAAAATAATGTTTTAGGAGCTGTTTCTCAACAACCAAAGTGTCAAATAATGGTTGGAAGCTGTTTTTCAACAACCAAAAGTGTCAAATAATGTTTTAGGAGCTGTTTCTCAGTAACCAAAAGTGTAAAATAATGTTTTAGGAGCTGTTTCTCAACAACCAAAGTGTCAAATAATGGTTAGAAGCTGTTTTTCAACAACCAAAAGTGTCAAATAATGTTTTAGGAGCTGTTTCTCAGTAACCAAAAGTGTAAAATAATGTTTTAGGAGCTGTTTCTCAACAACCAAAGTGTCAAATAATGGTTAGAAGCTGTTTTTCAACAACCAAAAGTGTCAAATAATGTTTTAGGAGCTGTTTCTCAGTAACCAAAAGTGTAAAATAATGTTTTAGGAGCTGTTTCTCAACAACCAAAGTGTCAAATAATGGTTAGAAGCTGTTTCTCAATAACCAAAAGTGTAAAATAATTTGCCAAAATAATTTGCCTGCCAAAATAATTTGCCTCCCAAAATAATTTGCCAAAATAATTTGCCTCCTAAAATAATTTTTCTCCCAAAATAATTTGCCAAAATAATTTGCCTCCCAAAATAATTTGCCAAAATAATTTGCCTCCCAAAATAATTTGCCTCCCAAAATAATTTGCCAAAATAATTTGCCTCCCAAAATAATTTGCCAAAATAATTTGCCTCCCAAAATAATTTGCCAAAATAATTTGCCTCCCAAAATAATTTGCCAAAATAATTTGCCTCCCAAAATAATTTGCCTCCTGAAATAATTTGCCAAAATAATTTGCCTGCCAAAAATAATTTGCCTCCCAAAATAATTTGCCAAAATAATTTGCCTCCCAAAATAATTTTTCTCCCAAAATAATTTGCCAAAATAATTTGCCTCCCAAAATAATTTGCCAAAATAATTTGCCTCCCAAAATAATTTGCCTCCCAAAATAATTTGCCAAAATAATTTGCCTCCCAAAATAATTTGCCTCCTGAAATAATTTGCCAAAATAATTTGCCTCCCAAAATAATTTGCCTCCCAAAATAATTTGCCAAAATAATTTGCCTCCCAAAATAATTTGCCAAAATAATTTGCCTCCCAAAATAATTTGCCTCCTGAAATAATTTGCCAAAATAATTTGCCTCCCAAAATAATTTGCCTCACAAAATAATTTGCCTCACAAAATAATTTGCCTCCCAAAATAATTTGCCAAAATAATTTGCCTCCCAAAATAATTTGCCAAAATAATTTGCCTCCCAAAATAATTTGCCTCCCAAAATAATTTGCCAAAATAATTTGCCTCCCAAAATAATTTGCCAAAATAATTTGCCTCCCAAAATAATTTGCCTCCCAAAATAATTTGCCTCCCAAAATAATTTGCCTCCCAAAATAATTTGCCAAAATAATTTGCCTCCCAAAATAATTTGCCAAAATAATTTGCCTCCCAAAATAATTTGCCAAAATAATTTGCCTCCCAAAATAATAATAATCACCAATAATAATAACCAAAAGTGTAAAATAATGTTTTAGGAGCTGTTTCTCAACAACCAAAGTGTCAAATAATGGTTAGAAGCTGTTTTTCAACAACCAAAAGTGTCAAATAATGTTTTAGGAGCTGTTTCTCAACATCCAAAAGTGTAAAATAATGTTTTAGGAGCTGTTTCTCAACATCCAAAAGTGTAAAATAATGTTTTAGGAGCTGTTTCTCAACAACCAAAGTGTCAAATAATGGTTAGAAGCTGTTTTTCAACAACCAAAAGTGTCAAATAATGTTTTAGGAGCTGTTTCTCAGTAACCAAAAGTGTAAAATAATGTTTTAGGAGCTGTTTCTCAACAACCAAAGTGTCAAATAATGGTTAGAAGCTGTTTTTCAACAACCAAAAGTGTCAAATAATGTTTTAGGAGCTGTTTCTCAACAACCAAAAGTGTAAGATAATGTTTTAGGAGCTGTTTCTCAACAACCAAAGTGTCAAAGAATGGTTAGAAGCTGTTTTTCAACAACCAAAAGTGTCAAATAATGTTTTAGGAGCTGTTTCTCAATAACCAAAAGTGTAAAATAATGTTTTAGGAGCTGTTTCTCAACAACCAAAGTGTCAAATAATGGTTAGAAGCTGTTTTTCAACAACCAAAAGTGTCAAATAATGTTTTAGGAGCTGTTTCTCAATAACCAAAAGTGTAAAATAATGTTTTAGGAGCTGTTTCTCAACAACCAAAGTGTCAAATAATGGTTAGAAGCTGTTTTTCAACAACCAAAACTGTCAAATAATGTTTTAGGAGCTGTTTCTCAATAACCAAAAGTGTAAAATAATGTTTTAGGAGCTGTTTCTCAACAACCAAAGTGTCAAAGAATGGTTAGAAGCTGTTTTTCAACAACCAGAACTGTCAAATAATGTTTTAGGAGCTGTTTCTCAATAACCAAAAGTGTAAAATAATGTTTTAGGAGCTGTTCATCAACAACCAAAGTGTCAAAGAATGGTTAGCTGTTTTTCAACAACCAAAAGTGTCAAATAATGTTTTAGGAGCTGTTTCTCAATAACCAAAAGTGTAAAATAATTTGCCAAAATAATTTCCCTGCCAAAATAATTTGCCTCCCAAAATAATTTGCCAAAATAATTTGCCTCCCAAAATAATTTTTCTCCCAAAATAATTTGCCTCCCAAAATAATTTGCCAAAATAATTTGCCTCCCAAAATAATTTGCCTCCCAAAATAATTTGCCAAAATAATTTGCCTCCCAAAATAATTTGCCAAAATAATTTGCCTCCTGAAATAATTTGCCAAAATAATTTGCCTCACAAAATAATTTGCCTCACAAAATAATTTGCCTCACAAAATAATTTGCCTCCCAAAATAATTTGCCAAAATAATTTGCCTCCCAAAATAATTTGCCTCCCAAAATAATTTGCCTCCCAAAATAATTTGCCTCCCAAAATAATTTTTCTCCCAAAATAATTTGCCAAAATAATTTGCCTCCCAAAATAATTTGCCTCCCAAAATAATTTGCCAAAATAATTTGCCTCCCAAAATAATTTGCCTCCCAAAATAATTTGCCTCCCAAAATAATTTGCCTCCCAAAATAATTTGCCAAAATAATTTGCCTCCCAAAATAATTTGCTTGCCAAAATAATTTGCCTGCCAAAATAATTTGCCTGCCAAAATAATTTGCCTCCCAAAATAATTTGCCAAAATAATTTGCCTCCCAAAATATTTTGCCTCCCAAAATAATTTGCCTCCTGAAATAATTTGCCTCCCAAAATAATTTGCCAAAATAATTTGCCTCACAAAATAATTTGCCTCCCAAAATAATTTGCCAAAATAATTTGCCTCCCAAAATAATTTGCCAAAATAATTTGCCTCCCAAAATAATTTGCCAAAATAATTTGCCTCCCAAAATCATTTGCCTCCTGAAATAATTTGCCAAAATAATTTGCCTCCCAAAATAATTTGCCAAAATAATTTGCCTCACAAAATAATTTGCCTCCCAAAATAATTTGCCAAAATAATTTGCCTCCCAAAATAATTTGCCAAAATAATTTGCCTCCCAAAATTATTTGCCAAAATAATTTGCCTCCCAAAATAATTTGCCAAAATAATTTGCCTCCCAAAATAATTTGCCTCCCAAAATAATTTGCCTCCCAAAATAATTTGCCTCCCAAAATTATTTGCCAAAATAATTTGCCTCCCAAAATAATTTTCCAAAATAATTTGCCTCCCAAAATAATTTGCCTCCCAAAATAATTTGCCAAAATAATTTTAATAATTTAATAATAATTTTAATAATAATTGCCAATAATAATAACCAAAAGTGTAAAATAATGTTTTAGGAGCTGTTTCTCAACAACCAAAGTGTCAAATAATGGTTAGAAGCTGTTTTTCAACAACCAAAAGTGTAAAATAATGTTTTAGGAGCTGTTTCTCAACAACCAAAAGTGTAAAATAATGTTTTAGGAGCTGTTTCTCAACAACCAAAGTGTCAAATAATGGTTAGAAGCTGTTTTTCAACAACCAAAACTGTCAAATAATGTTTTAGGAGCTGTTTCTCAATAACCAAAAGTGTAAAATAATGTTTTAGGAGCTGTTTCTCAACAACCAAAGTGTCAAAGAATGGTTAGCTGTTTTTCAACAACCAAAAGTGTCAAATAATGTTTTAGGAGCTGTTTCTCAATAACCAAAAGTGTAAAATAATTTGCCAAAATAATTTGCCTGCCAAAATAATTTGCCTCCCAAAATAATTTGCCTCCCAAAATAATTTTTCTCCCAAAATAATTTGCCAAAATAATTTGCCTCCCAAAATAATTTGCCAAAATAATTTGCCTCCCAAAATAATTTGCCTCCCAAAATAATTTGCCAAAATAATTTGCCTCCCAAAATAATTTGCCAAAATAATTTGCCTCCCAAAATAATTTGCCTCCTGAAATAATTTGCCAAAATAATTTGCCTCCCGAAATAATTTGCCTCACAAAATAATTTGCCTCACAAAATAATTTGCCTGCCAAAATAATTTGCCTCCCAAAATAATTTGCCTCCCAAAATATTTTTTCTCCCAAAATAATTTGCCTCCCAAAATAATTTGCCTCCCAAAATAATTTGCCAAAATAATTTGCCTCCCAAAATAATTTGCCAAAATAATTTGCCTCCCAAAATAATTTGCCAAAATAATTTGCCTCCCAAAATAATTTGCCAAAATAATTTGCCTCCCAAAATAATTTGCCTCCCAAAATAATTTGCCTCCCAAAATAATTTGCCAAAATAATTTGCCTCCCAAAATAATTTGCCTCCCAAAATAATTTGCCAAAATAATTTGCCTCCCAAAATAATTTGCCTCCCAAAATAATTTGCCAAAATAATTTGCCTCCCAAAATAATTTGCCAAAATAATTTGCCTCCCAAAATAATTTGCTTCCCAAAATAATTTGCCTCCCAAAATAATTTGCCTCCCAAAATAATTTGCCTCCCAAAATAATTTGCCAAAATAATTTTAATAATTTAATAATTTAATAATAATTTTAATAATAATTGCCAATAATAATAACCAAAAGTGTAAAATAATGTTTTAGGAGCTGTTTCTCAACAACCAAAGTGTCAAATAATGGTTAGAAGCTGTTTTTCAACAACCAAAAGTGTAAAATAATGTTTTAGGAGCTGTTTCTCAACAACCAAAAGTGTAAAATAATGTTTTAGGAGCTGTTTCTCAACAACCAAAGTGTCAAATAATGGTTAGAAGCTGTTTTTCAACAACCAAAAGTGTCAAATGTTTTAGGAGCTGTTTCTCAACAACCAAAAGTGTAAAATAATGTTTTAGGAGCTGTTTCTCAACAACCAAAGTGTCAAAGAATGGTTAGAAGCTTTTTCAACAACCAAAAGTGTCAAATAATGTTTTAGGAGCTGTTTCTCAATAACCAAAAGTGTAAAATAATGTTTTAGGAGCTGTTTCTCAACAACCAAAGTGTCAAATAATGGTTATAAGCTGTTTTTCAACAACCAAAAGTGTCAAATAATGTTTTAGGAGCTGTTTCTCAATAACCAAAAGTGTAAAATAATGTTTTAGGAGCTGTTTCTCAACAACCAAAGTGTCAAATAATGGTTAGAAGCTGTTTTTCAACAACCAAAAGTGTCAAATAATGTTTTAGAAGCTGTTTTTCAACAACCAAAAGTGTCAAATAATGTTTTAGGAGCTGTTTCTCAACAACCAAAAGTGTAAAATAATGTTTTAGGAGCTGTTTCTCAACAACCAAAGTGTCAAATAATGGTTAGAAGCTGTTTTTCAACAACCAAAAGTGTCAAATAATGTTTTAGGAGCTGTTTCTCAGTAACCAAAAGTGTAAAATAATGTTTTAGGAGCTGTTTCTCAACAACCAAAAGTGTAAAATAATGTTTTAGGAGCTGTTTCTCAACAACCAAAGTGTCAAATAATTGTTAGAAGCTGTTTTTCAACAACCAAAAGTGTCAAATAATGTTTTAGGAGCTGTTTCTCAACAACCAAAAGTGTAAGATAATGTTTTAGGAGCTGTTTCTCAACAACCAAAGTGTCAAATAATTGTTAGAAGCTGTTTTTCAACAACCAAAAGTGTCAAATAATGTTTTAGGAGCTGTTTCTCAACAACCAAAAGTGTCAAATAATGTTTTAGGAGCTGTTTCTCAACAACCAAAAGTGTAAGATAATGTTTTAGGAGCTGTTTCTCAACAACCAAAGTGTCAAAGAATGGTTAGAAGCTGTTTTTCAACAACCAAAAGTGTCAAATAATGTTTTAGGAGCTGTTTCTCAATAACCAAAAGTGTAAAATAATGTTTTAGGAGCTGTTTCTCAACAACCAAAGTGTCAAATAATGGTTAGAAGCTGTTTTTCAACAACCAAAAGTGTCAAATAATGTTTTAGGAGCTGTTTCTCAATAACCAAAAGTGTAAAATAATGTTTTAGGAGCTGTTTCTCAACAACCAAAGTGTCAAATAATGGTTAGAAGCTGTTTTT
The DNA here is from genome assembly GCF_963924005.1 of Protomyctophum bolini. Lineage (NCBI taxonomy): Eukaryota > Metazoa > Chordata > Actinopteri > Myctophiformes > Myctophidae > Protomyctophum > Protomyctophum bolini. Next base: position 21,683,201 of record NC_137863.1, read on the forward strand.
CAACAACCAAAACTGTCAAATAATGTTTTAGGAGCTGTTTCTCAATAACCAAAAGTGTAAAATAATGTTTTAGGAGCTGTTTCTCAACAACCAAAGTGTCAAAGAATGGTTAGAAGCTGTTTTTCAACAACCAGAACTGTCAAATAATGTTTTAGGAGCTGTTTCTCAATAACCAAAAGTGTAAAATAATGTTTTAGGAGCTGTTCATCAACAACCAAAGTGTCAAAGAATGGTTAGCTGTTTTTCAACAACCAAAAGTGTCAAATAATGTTTTAGGAGCTGTTTCTCAATAACCAAAAGTGTAAAATAATTTGCCAAAATAATTTCCCTGCCAAAATAATTTGCCTCCCAAAATAATTTGCCAAAATAATTTGCCTCCCAAAATAATTTTTCTCCCAAAATAATTTGCCTCCCAAAATAATTTGCCAAAATAATTTGCCTCCCAAAATAATTTGCCTCCCAAAATAATTTGCCAAAATAATTTGCCTCCCAAAATAATTTGCCAAAATAATTTGCCTCCTGAAATAATTTGCCAAAATAATTTGCCTCACAAAATAATTTGCCTCACAAAATAATTTGCCTCACAAAATAATTTGCCTCCCAAAATAATTTGCCAAAATAATTTGCCTCCCAAAATAATTTGCCTCCCAAAATAATTTGCCTCCCAAAATAATTTGCCTCCCAAAATAATTTTTCTCCCAAAATAATTTGCCAAAATAATTTGCCAAAATAATTTGCCTCCCAAAATAATTTGCCTCCCAAAATAATTTGCCAAAATAATTTGCCTCCCAAAATAATTTGCCTCCCAAAATAATTTGCCTCCCAAAATAATTTGCCTCCCAAAATAATTTGCCAAAATAATTTGCCTCCCAAAATAATTTGCTTGCCAAAATAATTTGCCTGCCAAAATAATTTGCCTGCCAAAATAATTTGCCTCCCAAAATAATTTGCCAAAATAATTTGCCTCCCAAAATATTTTGCCTCCCAAAATAATTTGCCTCCTGAAATAATTTGCCTCCCAAAATAATTTGCCAAAATAATTTGCCTCACAAAATAATTTGCCTCCCAAAATAATTTGCCAAAATAATTTGCCTCCCAAAATAATTTGCCAAAATAATTTGCCTCCCAAAATAATTTGCCAAAATAATTTGCCTCCCAAAATAATTTGCCTCCTGAAATAATTTGCCAAAATAATTTGCCTCCCAAAATAATTTGCCAAAATAATTTGCCTCACAAAATAATTTGCCTCCCAAAATAATTTGCCAAAATAATTTGCCTCCCAAAATAATTTGCCAAAATAATTTGCCTCCCAAAATTATTTGCCAAAATAATTTGCCTCCCAAAATAATTTGCCAAAATAATTTGCCTCCCAAAATAATTTGCCTCCCAAAATAATTTGCCTCCCAAAATTATTTGCCAAAATAATTTGCCTCCCAAAATAATTTTCCAAAATAATTTGCCTCCCAAAATAATTTGCCTCCCAAAATAATTTGCCAAAATAATTTTAATAATTTAATAATTTAATAATAATTTTAATAATAATTGCCAATAATAATAACCAAAAGTGTAAAATAATGTTTTAGGAGCTGTTTCTCAACAACCAAAGTGTCAAATAATGGTTAGAAGCTGTTTTTCAACAACCAAAAGTGTAAAATAATGTTTTAGGAGCTGTTTCTCAACAACCAAAAGTGTAAAATAATGTTTTAGGAGCTGTTTCTCAACAACCAAAGTGTCAAATAATGGTTAGAAGCTGTTTTTCAACAACCAAAACTGTCAAATAATGTTTTAGGAGCTGTTTCTCAATAACCAAAAGTGTAAAATAATGTTTTAGGAGCTGTTTCTCAACAACCAAAGTGTCAAAGAATGGTTAGCTGTTTTTCAACAACCAAAAGTGTCAAATAATGTTTTAGGAGCTGTTTCTCAATAACCAAAAGTGTAAAATAATTTGCCAAAATAATTTGCCTGCCAAAATAATTTGCCTCCCAAAATAATTTGCCAAAATAATTTGCCTCCCAAAATAATTTGCCTCCCAAAATAATTTGCCTCCCAAAATAATTTGCCTCCCAAAATAATTTTTCTCCCAAAATAATTTGCCAAAATAATTTGCCAAAATAATTTGCCTCCCAAAATAATTTGCCTCCCAAAATAATTTGCCAAAATAATTTGCCTCCCAAAATAATTTGCCTCCCAAAATAATTTGCCTCCCAAAATAATTTGCCTCCCAAAATAATTTGCCAAAATAATTTGCCTCCCAAAATAATTTGCTTGCCAAAATAATTTGCCTGCCAAAATAATTTGCCTGCCAAAATAATTTGCCTCCCAAAATAATTTGCCAAAATAATTTGCCTCCCAAAATATTTTGCCTCCCAAAATAATTTGCCTCCTGAAATAATTTGCCTCCCAAAATAATTTGCCAAAATAATTTGCCTCACAAAATAATTTGCCTCCCAAAATAATTTGCCAAAATAATTTGCCTCCCAAAATAATTTGCCAAAATAATTTGCCTCCCAAAATAATTTGCCAAAATAATTTGCCTCCCAAAATCATTTGCCTCCTGAAATAATTTGCCAAAATAATTTGCCTCCCAAAATAATTTGCCAAAATAATTTGCCTCACAAAATAATTTGCCTCCCAAAATAATTTGCCAAAATAATTTGCCTCCCAAAATAATTTGCCAAAATAATTTGCCTCCCAAAATTATTTGCCAAAATAATTTGCCTCCCAAAATAATTTGCCAAAATAATTTGCCTCCCAAAATAATTTGCCTCCCAAAATAATTTGCCTCCCAAAATAATTTGCCTCCCAAAATTATTTGCCAAAATAATTTGCCTCCCAAAATAATTTTCCAAAATAATTTGCCTCCCAAAATAATTTGCCTCCCAAAATAATTTGCCAAAATAATTTTAATAATTTAATAATTTAATAATAATTTTAATAATAATTGCCAATAATAATAACCAAAAGTGTAAAATAATGTTTTAGGAGCTGTTTCTCAACAACCAAAGTGTCAAATAATGGTTAGAAGCTGTTTTTCAACAACCAAAAGTGTAAAATAATGTTTTAGGAGCTGTTTCTCAACAACCAAAAGTGTAAAATAATGTTTTAGGAGCTGTTTCTCAACAACCAAAGTGTCAAATAATGGTTAGAAGCTGTTTTTCAACAACCAAAACTGTCAAATAATGTTTTAGGAGCTGTTTCTCAATAACCAAAAGTGTAAAATAATGTTTTAGGAGCTGTTTCTCAACAACCAAAGTGTCAAAGAATGGTTAGCTGTTTTTCAACAACCAAAAGTGTCAAATAATGTTTTAGGAGCTGTTTCTCAATAACCAAAAGTGTAAAATAATTTGCCAAAATAATTTGCCTGCCAAAATAATTTGCCTCCCAAAATAATTTGCCTCCCAAAATAATTTTTCTCCCAAAATAATTTGCCAAAATAATTTGCCTCCCAAAATAATTTGCCAAAATAATTTGCCTCCCAAAATAATTTGCCTCCCAAAATAATTTGCCAAAATAATTTGCCTCCCAAAATAATTTGCCAAAATAATTTGCCTCCCAAAATAATTTGCCTCCTGAAATAATTTGCCAAAATAATTTGCCTCCCGAAATAATTTGCCTCACAAAATAATTTGCCTCACAAAATAATTTGCCTGCCAAAATAATTTGCCTCCCAAAATAATTTGCCTCCCAAAATATTTTTTCTCCCAAAATAATTTGCCTCCCAAAATAATTTGCCTCCCAAAATAATTTGCCAAAATAATTTGCCTCCCAAAATAATTTGCCAAAATAATTTGCCTCCCAAAATAATTTGCCAAAATAATTTGCCTCCCAAAATAATTTGCCAAAATAATTTGCCTCCCAAAATAATTTGCCAAAATAATTTGCCTCCCAAAATAATTTGCCTCCCAAAATAATTTGCCTCCCAAAATAATTTGCCAAAATAATTTGCCTCCCAAAATAATTTGCCTCCCAAAATAATTTGCCAAAATAATTTGCCTCCCAAAATAATTTGCCTCCCAAAATAATTTGCCAAAATAATTTGCCTCCCAAAATAATTTGCCAAAATAATTTGCCTCCCAAAATAATTTGCTTCCCAAAATAATTTGCCTCCCAAAATAATTTGCCTCCCAAAATAATTTGCCTCCCAAAATAATTTGCCAAAATAATTTTAATAATTTAATAATTTAATAATAATTTTAATAATAATTGCCAATAATAATAACCAAAAGTGTAAAATAATGTTTTAGGAGCTGTTTCTCAACAACCAAAGTGTCAAATAATGGTTAGAAGCTGTTTTTCAACAACCAAAAGTGTAAAATAATGTTTTAGGAGCTGTTTCTCAACAACCAAAAGTGTAAAATAATGTTTTAGGAGCTGTTTCTCAACAACCAAAGTGTCAAATAATGGTTAGAAGCTGTTTTTCAACAACCAAAAGTGTCAAATGTTTTAGGAGCTGTTTCTCAACAACCAAAAGTGTAAAATAATGTTTTAGGAGCTGTTTCTCAACAACCAAAGTGTCAAAGAATGGTTAGAAGCTTTTTCAACAACCAAAAGTGTCAAATAATGTTTTAGGAGCTGTTTCTCAATAACCAAAAGTGTAAAATAATGTTTTAGGAGCTGTTTCTCAACAACCAAAGTGTCAAATAATGGTTATAAGCTGTTTTTCAACAACCAAAAGTGTCAAATAATGTTTTAGGAGCTGTTTCTCAATAACCAAAAGTGTAAAATAATGTTTTAGGAGCTGTTTCTCAACAACCAAAGTGTCAAATAATGGTTAGAAGCTGTTTTTCAACAACCAAAAGTGTCAAATAATGTTTTAGAAGCTGTTTTTCAACAACCAAAAGTGTCAAATAATGTTTTAGGAGCTGTTTCTCAACAACCAAAAGTGTAAAATAATGTTTTAGGAGCTGTTTCTCAACAACCAAAGTGTCAAATAATGGTTAGAAGCTGTTTTTCAACAACCAAAAGTGTCAAATAATGTTTTAGGAGCTGTTTCTCAGTAACCAAAAGTGTAAAATAATGTTTTAGGAGCTGTTTCTCAACAACCAAAAGTGTAAAATAATGTTTTAGGAGCTGTTTCTCAACAACCAAAGTGTCAAATAATTGTTAGAAGCTGTTTTTCAACAACCAAAAGTGTCAAATAATGTTTTAGGAGCTGTTTCTCAACAACCAAAAGTGTAAGATAATGTTTTAGGAGCTGTTTCTCAACAACCAAAGTGTCAAATAATGGTTAGAAGCTGTTTTTCAACAACCAAAAGTGTCAAATAATGTTTTAGGAGCTGTTTCTCAATAACCAAAAGTGTAAAATAATGTTTTAGGAGCTGTTTCTCAACAACCAAAGTGTCAAATAATGGTTAGAAGCTGTTTTTCAACAACCAAAACTGTCAAATAATGTTTTAGGAGCTGTTTCTCAATAACCAAAAGTGTAAAATAATGTTTTAGGAGCTGTTTCTCAACAACCAAAGTGTCAAAGAATGGTTAGAAGCTGTTTTTCAACAACCAAAACTGTCAAATGTTTTAGGAGCTGTTTCTCAATAACCAAAAGTGTAAAATAATGTTTTAGGAGCTGTTCATCAACAACCAAAGTGTCAAAGAATGGTTAGCTGTTTTTCAACAACCAAAAGTGTCAAATAATGTTTTAGGAGCTGTTTCTCAATAACCAAAAGTGTAAAATAATTTGCCAAAATAATTTGCCTGCCAAAATAATTTGCCTCCCAAAATAATTTGCCAAAATAATTTGCCTCCCAAAATAATTTTTCTCCCAAAATAATTTGCCTCCCAAAATAATTTGCCAAAATAATTTGCCTCCCAAAATAATTTGCCTCCCAAAATAATTTGCCAAAATAATTTGCCTCCCAAAATAATTTGCCAAAATAATTTGCCTCCTGAAATAATTTGCCTCCTGAAATAATTTGCCTCACAAAATAATTTGCCTCACAAAATAATTTGCCTCACAAAATAATTTGCCTCCCAAAATAATTTGCCAAAATAATTTGCCTCCCAAAATAATTTGCCTCCCAAAATAATTTTTCTCCCAAAATAATTTGCCAAAATAATTTGCCAAAATAATTTGCCTCCCAAAATAATTTGCCTCCCAAAATAATTTGCCTCCCAAAATAATTTGCCTCCCAAAATAATTTGCCTCCCAAAATAATTTGCCTCCCAAAATAATTTGCCTCCCAAAATAATTTGCCTGCCAAAATAATTTGCCTGCCAAAATAATTTGCCTCCCAAAATAATTTGCCAAAATAATTTGCCTCCCAAAATATTTTGCCTCCTGAAATAATTTGCCTCCCAAAATAATTTGCCAAAATAATTTGCCTCACAAAATAATTTGCCTCTCAAAATAATTTGCCAAAATAATTTGCCTCCCAAAATAATTTGCCAAAATAATTTGCCTCCTGAAATAATTTGCCAAAATAATTTGCCTCCCAAAATAATTTGCCTCACAAAATAATTTGCCTCACAAAATAATTTGCCTCACAAAATAATTTGCCTCCCAAAATAATTTGCCAAAATAATTTGCCTCCCAAAATAATTTGCCTCCCAAAATAATTTTTCTCCCAAAATAATTTGCCAAAATAATTTGCCAAAATAATTTGCCTCCCAAAATAATTTGCCTCCCAAAATAATTTGCCAAAATAATTTGCCTCCCAAAATAATTTGCCTCCCAAAATAATTTGCCAAAATAATTTGCCTCCCAAAATAATTTGCCTCCCAAAATAATTTGCCTCCCAAAATAATTTGCCTCCCAAAATAATTTGCTTGCCAAAATAATTTGCCTCCCAAAATAATTTGCTTGCCAAAATAATTTGCCTCCCAAAATAATTTGCCTGCCAAAATAATTTGCCTCCCAAAATAATTTGCCAAAATAATTTGCCAAAATATTTTGCCTCCCAAAATAATTTGCCTCCTGAAATAATTTGCCTCCCAAAATAATTTGCCAAAATAATTTGCCTCACAAAATAATTTGCCTCCCAAAATAATTTGCCTCCCAAAATAATTTGCCTCACAAAATAATTTGCCAAAATAATTTGCCTCCCAAAATAATTTGCCAAAATAATTTGCCTCCCAAAATCATTTGCCTCCTGAAATAATTTGCCAAAATAATTTGCCTCCCAAAATAATTTGCCAAAATAATTTGCCTCACAAAATAATTTGCCTCACAAAATAATTTGCCAAAATAATTTGCCTCCCAAAATAATTTCCCAAAATAATTTGCCTCCCAAAATAATTTGCCAAAATAATTTGCCTCCCAAAATAATTTGCCTCTCAAAATAATTTGCCTCCCAAAATAATTTGCCTCCCAAAATAATTTGCCTCCCAAAATAATTTGCCAAAATAATTTTAATAATTTAATAATTTAATAATAATTTTAATAATAATTGCCAATAATAATAACCAAAAGTGTAAAATAATGTTTTAGGAGCTGTTTCTCAACAACCAAAGTGTCAAATAATGGTTAGAAGCTGTTTTTCAACAACCAAAAGTGTAAAATAATGTTTTAGGAGCTGTTTCTCAACAACCAAAAGTGTAAAATAATGTTTTAGGAGCTGTTTCTCAACAACCAAAGTGTCAAATAATGGTTAGAAGCTGTTTTTCAACAACCAAAAGTGTCAAATAATGTTTTAGGAGCTGTTTCTCAGTAACCAAAAGTGTCAAATAATGTTTTAGGAGCTGTTTCTCAACAACCAAAAGTGTAAAATAATGTTTTATGAGCTGTTTCTCAACAACCAAAGTGTCAAAGAATGGTTAGAAGCTGTTTTTCAACAACCAAAAGTGTCAAATAATGTTTTAGGAGCTGTTTCTCAATAACCAAAAGTGTAAAATGTTTTAGGAGCTGTTTCTCAACAACCAAAGTGTCAAATAATGGTTATAAGCTGTTTTTCAACAACCAAAAGTGTCAAATAATGTTTTAGGAGCTGTTTCTCAATAACCAAAAGTGTAAAATAATGTTTTAGGAGCTGTTTCTCAACAACCAAAGTGTCAAATAATGGTTAGAAGCTGTTTTTCAACAACCAAAAGTGTCAAATAATGTTTTAGAAGCTGTTTTTCAACAACCAAAAGTGTCAAATAATGTTTTAGGAGCTGTTTCTCAACAACCAAAAGTGTAAAATAATGTTTTAGGAGCTGTTTCTCAACAACCAAAGTGTCAAATAATTTGCCAAAATAATTTGCCTGCCAAAATAATTTGCCTCCCAAAATAATTTGCCAAAATAATTTGCCTCCCAAAATAATTTTTCTCCCAAAATAATTTGCCTCCCAAAATAATTTGCCAAAATAATTTGCCTCCCAAAATAATTTGCCTCCCAAAATAATTTGCCTCCCAAAATAATTTGCCAAAATAATTTGCCTCCTGAAATAATTTGCCAAAATAATTTGCCTCCCAAAATAATTTGCCTCACAAAATAATTTGCCTCACAAAATAATTTGCCTCACAAAATAATTTGCCTCCCAAAATAATTTGCCAAAATAATTTGCCTCCCAAAATAATTTGCCTCCCAAAATAATTTTTCTCCCAAAATAATTTGCCAAAATAATTTGCCTCCCAAAATAATTTGCCTCCCAAAATAATTTGCCAAAATAATTTGCCTCCCAAAATAATTTGCCTCCCAAAATAATTTGCCAAAATAATTTGCCTCCCAAAATAATTTGCCTCCCAAAATAATTTGCCAAAATAATTTGCCTCCCAAAATAATTTGCTTGCCAAAATAATTTGCCTCCCAAAATAATTTGCTTGCCAAAATAATTTGCCTCCCAAAATAATTTGCCTGCCAAAATAATTTGCCTCCCAAAATAATTTGCCAAAATAATTTGCCTCCCAAAATATTTTGCCTCCCAAAATAATTTGCCTCCTGAAATAATTTGCCTCCCAAAATAATTTGCCAAAATAATTTGCCTCACAAAATAATTTGCCTCCCAAAATAATTTGCCAAAATAATTTGCCAAAATAATTTGCCTCCCAAAATAATTTGCCAAAATAATTTGCCTCCCAAAATCATTTGCCTCCTGAAATAATTTGCCAAAATAATTTGCCTCCCAAAATAATTTGCCAAAATAATTTCCCTCACAAAATAATTTGCCAAAATAATTTGCCTCCCAAAATAATTTGCCAAAATAATTTGCCTCCCAAAATAATTTGCCTCCCAAAATAATTTGCCTCCCAAAATAATTTGCCAAAATAATTTTAATAATTTAATAATAATTTTAATAATAATTGCCAATAATAATAACCAAAAGTGTAAAATAATGTTTTAGGAGCTGTTTCTCAACAACCAAAGTGTCAAATAATGGTTAGAAGCTGTTTTTCAACAACCAAAAGTGTAAAATAATGTTTTAGGAGCTGTTTCTCAACAACCAAAAGTGTAAAATAATGTTTTAGGAGCTGTTTCTCAACAACCAAAGTGTCAAATAATGGTTAGAAGCTGTTTTTCAACAACCAAAAGTGTCAAATAATGTTTTAGGAGCTGTTTCTCAGTAACCAAAAGTGTAAAATAATGTTTTAGGAGCTGTTTCTCAACAACCAAAGTGTCAAATAATGGTTAGAAGCTGTTTTTCAACAACCAAAAGTGTCAAATAATGTTTTAGGAGCTGTTTCTCAACAACCAAAAGTGTAAAATAATGTTTTAGGAGCTGTTTCTCAACAACCAAAGTGTCAAAGAATGGTTAGAAGCTGTTTTTCAACAACCAAAAGTGTCAAATAATGTTTTAGGAGCTGTTTCTCAATAACCAAAAGTGTAAAATGTTTTAGGAGCTGTTTCTCAACAACCAAAGTGTCAAATAATGGTTATAAGCTGTTTTTCAACAACCAAAAGTGTCAAATAATGTTTTAGGAGCTGTTTCTCAATAACCAAAAGTGTAAAATAATGTTTTAGGAGCTGTTTCTCAACAACCAAAGTGTCAAATAATGGTTAGAAGCTGTTTTTCAACAACCAAAAGTGTCAAATAATGTTTTAGAAGCTGTTTTTCAACAACCAAAAGTGTCAAATAATGTTTTAGGAGCTGTTTCTCAACAACCAAAAGTGTAAAATAATGTTTTAGGAGCTGTTTCTCAACAACCAAAGTGTCAAATAATGGTTGGAAGCTGTTTTTCAACAACCAAAAGTGTCAAATAATGTTTTAGGAGCTGTTTCTCAGTAACCAAAAGTGTAAAATAATGTTTTAGGAGCTGTTTCTCAACAACCAAAGTGTCAAATAATGGTTAGAAGCTGTTTTTCAACAACCAAAAGTGTCAAATAATGTTTTAGGAGCTGTTTCTCAGTAACCAAAAGTGTAAAATAATGTTTTAGGAGCTGTTTCTCAACAACCAAAGTGTCAAATAATGGTTAGAAGCTGTTTTTCAACAACCAAAAGTGTCAAATAATGTTTTAGGAGCTGTTTCTCAGTAACCAAAAGTGTAAAATAATGTTTTAGGAGCTGTTTCTCAACAACCAAAGTGTCAAATAATGGTTAGAAGCTGTTTCTCAATAACCAAAAGTGTAAAATAATTTGCCAAAATAATTTGCCTGCCAAAATAATTTGCCTCCCAAAATAATTTGCCAAAATAATTTGCCTCCTAAAATAATTTTTCTCCCAAAATAATTTGCCAAAATAATTTGCCTCCCAAAATAATTTGCCAAAATAATTTGCCTCCCAAAATAATTTGCCTCCCAAAATAATTTGCCAAAATAATTTGCCTCCCAAAATAATTTGCCAAAATAATTTGCCTCCCAAAATAATTTGCCAAAATAATTTGCCTCCCAAAATAATTTGCCAAAATAATTTGCCTCCCAAAATAATTTGCCTCCTGAAATAATTTGCCAAAATAATTTGCCTGCCAAAAATAATTTGCCTCCCAAAATAATTTGCCAAAATAATTTGCCAAAATAATTTGCCTCCCAAAATAATTTTTCTCCCAAAATAATTTGCCAAAATAATTTGCCTCCCAAAATAATTTGCCAAAATAATTTGCCTCCCAAAATAATTTGCCTCCCAAAATAATTTGCCAAAATAATTTGCCTCCCAAAATAATTTGCCTCCTGAAATAATTTGCCAAAATAATTTGCCTCCCAAAATAATTTGCCTCCCAAAATAATTTGCCAAAATAATTTGCCTCCCAAAATAATTTGCCAAAATAATTTGCCTCCCAAAATAATTTGCCTCCTGAAATAATTTGCCAAAATAATTTGCCTCCCAAAATAATTTGCCTCACAAAATAATTTGCCTCACAAAATAATTTGCCTCCCAAAATAATTTGCCAAAATAATTTGCCTCCCAAAATAATTTGCCAAAATAATTTGCCTCCCAAAATAATTTGCCTCCCAAAATAATTTGCCAAAATAATTTGCCTCCCAAAATAATTTGCCAAAATAATTTGCCTCCCAAAATAATTTGCCTCCCAAAATAATTTGCCTCCCAAAATAATTTGCCTCCCAAAATAATTTGCCAAAATAATTTGCCTCCCAAAATAATTTGCCAAAATAATTTGCCTCCCAAAATAATTTGCCAAAATAATTTGCCTCCCAAAATAATAATAATCACCAATAATAATAACCAAAAGTGTAAAATAATGTTTTAGGAGCTGTTTCTCAACAACCAAAGTGTCAAATAATGGTTAGAAGCTGTTTTTCAACAACCAAAAGTGTCAAATAATGTTTTAGGAGCTGTTTCTCAACAACCAAAAGTGTAAAATAATGTTTTAGGAGCTGTTTCTCAACAACCAAAGTGTCAAATAATGGTTAGAAGCTGTTTTTCAACAACCAAAAGTGTCAAATAATGTTTTAGGAGCTGTTTCTCAGTAACCAAAAGTGTAAAATAATGTTTTAGGAGCTGTTTCTCAACAACCAAAGTGTCAAATAATGGTTAGAAGCTGTTTTTCAACAACCAAAAGTGTCAAATAATGTTTTAGGAGCTGTTTCTCAACAACCAAAAGTGTAAAATAATGTTTTAGGAGCTGTTTCTCAACAACCAAAGTGTCAAATAATGGTTAGAAGCTGTTTTTCAACAACCAAAAGTGTCAAATAATGTTTTAGGAGCTGTTTCTCAACAACCAAAAGTGTCAAATAATGTTTTAGGAGCTGTTTCTCAGTAACCAAAAGTGTAAAATAATGTTTTAGGAGCTGTTTCTCAACAACCAAAGTGTCAAATAATGGTTAGAAGCTGTTTTTCAACAACCAAAAGTGTCAAATAATGTTTTAGGAGCTGTTTCTCAACAACCAAAGTGTCAAATAATGGTTAGAAGCTGTTTTTCAACAACCAAAAGTGTCAAATAATGTTTTAGGAGCTGTTTCTCAGTAACCAAAAGTGTAAAATAATGTTTTAGGAGCTGTTTCTCAACAACCAAAGTGTCAAATAATGGTTAGAAGCTGTTTCTCAATAACCAAAAGTGTAAAATAATTTGCCAAAATAATTTGCCTGCCAAAATAATTTGCCTCCCAAAATAATTTGCCAAAATAATTTGCCTCCCAAAATAATTTTTCTCCCAAAATAATTTGCCAAAATAATTTGCCTCCCAAAATAATTTGCCAAAATAATTTGCCTCCCAAAATAATTTGCCTCCCAAAATAATTTGCCAAAATAATTTGCCTCCCAAAATAATTTGCCAAAATAATTTGCCTCCCAAAATAATTTGCCTCCTGAAATAATTTGCCAAAATAATTTGCCTCCCAAAATAATTTGCCTCACAAAATAATTTGCCTCCCAAAATAATTTGCCAAAATAATTTGCCTCCCAAAATAATTTTTCTCCCAAAATAATTTGCCTCCCAAAATAATTTTTCTCCCAAAATAATTTGCCTCCCAAAATAATTTGCCTCCCAAAATAATTTGCCTCCCAAAATAATTTGCCAAAATAATTTGCCTCCCAAAATAATTTGCCTCCCAAAATAATTTGCCTCCCAAAATAATTTGCCAAAATAATTTGCCTCCCAAAATAATTTGCCTCCCAAAATAATAATAATCACCAATAATAATAACCAAAAGTGTAAAATAATGTTTTAGGAGCTGTTTCTCAACAACCAAAGTGTCAAATAATGGTTAGAAGCTGTTTTTCAACAACCAAAAGTGTCAAATAATGTTTTAGGAGCTGTTTCTCAGTAACCAAAAGTGTAAAATAATGTTTTAGGAGCTGTTTCTCAACAACCAAAGTGTCAAATAATGGTTAGAAGCTGTTTTTCAACAACCAAAAGTGTCAAATAATGTTTTAGGAGCTGTTTCTCAACAACCAAAAGTGTAAAATAATGTTTTAGGAGCTGTTTCTCAACAACCAAAGTGTCAAATAATGGTTAGAAGCTGTTTTTCAACAACCAAAAGTGTCAAATAATGTTTTAGGAGCTGTTTCTCAACAACCAAAAGTGTAAAATAATGTTTTAGGAGCTGTTTCTCAACAACCAAAGTGTCAAATAATGGTTAGAAGCTGTTTTTCAACAACCAAAAGTGTCAAATAATGTTTTAGGAGCTGTTTCTCAACAACCAAAAGTGTCAAATAATGTTTTAGGAGCTGTTTCTCAACAACCAAAAGTGTAAAATAATGTTTTAGGAGCTGTTTCTCAACAACCAAAGTGTCAAATAATGGTTAGAAGCTGTTTTTCAACAACCAAAAGTGTCAAATAATGTTTTAGGAGCTGTTTCTCAACAACCAAAAGTGTAAAATAATGTTTTAGGAGCTGTTTCTCAACAACCAAAGTGTCAAATAATGGTTAGAAGCTGTTTCTCAATAACCAAAAGTGTAAAATAATTTGCCAAAATAATTTGCCTGCCAAAATAATTTGCCTCCCAAAATAATTTGCCAAAATAATTTGCCTCCCAAAATAATTTTTCTCCCAAAATAATTTGCCAAAATAATTTGCCTCCCAAAATAATTTGCCAAAATAATTTGCCTCCCAAAATAATTTGCCTCCCAAAATAATTTGCCAAAATAATTTGCCTCCCAAAATAATTTGCCTCCCAAAATAATTTGCCTCCCAAAATAATTTGCCAAAATAATTTGCCTCCCAAAATAATTTGCTTGCCAAAATAATTTGCCTCCCAAAATAATTTGCTTGCCAAAATAATTTGCCTCCCAAAATAATTTGCCTGCCAAAATAATTTGCCTCCCAAAATAATTTGCCAAAATAATTTGCCTCCCAAAATATTTTGCCTCCCAAAATAATTTGCCTCCTGAAATAATTTGCCTCCCAAAATAATTTGCCAAAATAATTTGCCTCACAAAATAATTTGCCTCCCAAAATAATTTGCCAAAATAATTTGCCAAAATAATTTGCCTCCCAAAATAATTTGCCAAAATAATTTGCCTCCCAAAATCATTTGCCTCCTGAAATAATTTGCCAAAATAATTTGCCTCCCAAAATAATTTGCCAAAATAATTTGCCTCACAAAATAATTTGCCAAAATAATTTGCCTCCCAAAATAATTTGCCAAAATAATTTGCCTCCCAAAATAATTTGCCTCCCAAAATAATTTGCCTCCCAAAATAATTTGCCAAAATAATTTTAATAATTTAATAATAATTTTAATAATAATTGCCAATAATAATAACCAAAAGTGTAAAATAATGTTTTAGGAGCTGTTTCTCAACAACCAAAGTGTCAAATAATGGTTAGAAGCTGTTTTTCAACAACCAAAAGTGTAAAATAATGTTTTAGGAGCTGTTTCTCAACAACCAAAAGTGTAAAATAATGTTTTAGGAGCTGTTTCTCAACAACCAAAGTGTCAAATAATGGTTAGAAGCTGTTTTTCAACAACCAAAAGTGTCAAATAATGTTTTAGGAGCTGTTTCTCAGTAACCAAAAGTGTAAAATAATGTTTTAGGAGCTGTTTCTCAACAACCAAAGTGTCAAATAATGGTTAGAAGCTGTTTTTCAACAACCAAAAGTGTCAAATAATGTTTTAGGAGCTGTTTCTCAACAACCAAAAGTGTAAAATAATGTTTTAGGAGCTGTTTCTCAACAACCAAAGTGTCAAAGAATGGTTAGAAGCTGTTTTTCAACAACCAAAAGTGTCAAATAATGTTTTAGGAGCTGTTTCTCAATAACCAAAAGTGTAAAATGTTTTAGGAGCTGTTTCTCAACAACCAAAGTGTCAAATAATGGTTATAAGCTGTTTTTCAACAACCAAAAGTGTCAAATAATGTTTTAGGAGCTGTTTCTCAATAACCAAAAGTGTAAAATAATGTTTTAGGAGCTGTTTCTCAACAACCAAAGTGTCAAATAATGGTTAGAAGCTGTTTTTCAACAACCAAAAGTGTCAAATAATGTTTTAGAAGCTGTTTTTCAACAACCAAAAGTGTCAAATAATGTTTTAGGAGCTGTTTCTCAACAACCAAAAGTGTAAAATAATGTTTTAGGAGCTGTTTCTCAACAACCAAAGTGTCAAATAATGGTTGGAAGCTGTTTTTCAACAACCAAAAGTGTCAAATAATGTTTTAGGAGCTGTTTCTCAGTAACCAAAAGTGTAAAATAATGTTTTAGGAGCTGTTTCTCAACAACCAAAGTGTCAAATAATGGTTAGAAGCTGTTTTTCAACAACCAAAAGTGTCAAATAATGTTTTAGGAGCTGTTTCTCAGTAACCAAAAGTGTAAAATAATGTTTTAGGAGCTGTTTCTCAACAACCAAAGTGTCAAATAATGGTTAGAAGCTGTTTTTCAACAACCAAAAGTGTCAAATAATGTTTTAGGAGCTGTTTCTCAGTAACCAAAAGTGTAAAATAATGTTTTAGGAGCTGTTTCTCAACAACCAAAGTGTCAAATAATGGTTAGAAGCTGTTTCTCAATAACCAAAAGTGTAAAATAATTTGCCAAAATAATTTGCCTGCCAAAATAATTTGCCTCCCAAAATAATTTGCCAAAATAATTTGCCTCCTAAAATAATTTTTCTCCCAAAATAATTTGCCAAAATAATTTGCCTCCCAAAATAATTTGCCAAAATAATTTGCCTCCCAAAATAATTTGCCTCCCAAAATAATTTGCCAAAATAATTTGCCTCCCAAAATAATTTGCCAAAATAATTTGCCTCCCAAAATAATTTGCCAAAATAATTTGCCTCCCAAAATAATTTGCCAAAATAATTTGCCTCCCAAAATAATTTGCCTCCTGAAATAATTTGCCAAAATAATTTGCCTGCCAAAAATAATTTGCCTCCCAAAATAATTTGCCAAAATAATTTGCCAAAATAATTTGCCTCCCAAAATAATTTTTCTCCCAAAATAATTTGCCAAAATAATTTGCCTCCCAAAATAATTTGCCAAAATAATTTGCCTCCCAAAATAATTTGCCTCCCAAAATAATTTGCCAAAATAATTTGCCTCCCAAAATAATTTGCCTCCTGAAATAATTTGCCAAAATAATTTGCCTCCCAAAATAATTTGCCTCCCAAAATAATTTGCCAAAATAATTTGCCTCCCAAAATAATTTGCCAAAATAATTTGCCTCCCAAAATAATTTGCCTCCTGAAATAATTTGCCAAAATAATTTGCCTCCCAAAATAATTTGCCTCACAAAATAATTTGCCTCACAAAATAATTTGCCTCCCAAAATAATTTGCCAAAATAATTTGCCTCCCAAAATAATTTGCCAAAATAATTTGCCTCCCAAAATAATTTGCCTCCCAAAATAATTTGCCAAAATAATTTGCCTCCCAAAATAATTTGCCAAAATAATTTGCCTCCCAAAATAATTTGCCTCCCAAAATAATTTGCCTCCCAAAATAATTTGCCTCCCAAAATATTTTGCCTCCTGAAATAATTTGCCTCCCAAAATAATTTGCCAAAATAATTTGCCTCACAAAATAATTTGCCTCCCAAAATAATTTGCCAAAATAATTTGCCAAAATAATTTGCCTCCCAAAATAATTTGCCAAAATAATTTGCCTCCCAAAATCATTTGCCTCCTGAAATAATTTGCCAAAATAATTTGCCTCCCAAAATAATTTGCCAAAATAATTTGCCTCACAAAATAATTTGCCAAAATAATTTGCCTCCCAAAATAATTTGCCAAAATAATTTGCCTCCCAAAATAATTTGCCTCCCAAAATAATTTGCCTCCCAAAATAATTTGCCAAAATAATTTTAATAATTTAATAATAATTTTAATAATAATTGCCAATAATAATAACCAAAAGTGTAAAATAATGTTTTAGGAGCTGTTTCTCAACAACCAAAGTGTCAAATAATGGTTAGAAGCTGTTTTTCAACAACCAAAAGTGTAAAATAATGTTTTAGGAGCTGTTTCTCAACAACCAAAAGTGTAAAATAATGTTTTAGGAGCTGTTTCTCAACAACCAAAGTGTCAAATAATGGTTAGAAGCTGTTTTTCAACAACCAAAAGTGTCAAATAATGTTTTAGGAGCTGTTTCTCAGTAACCAAAAGTGTAAAATAATGTTTTAGGAGCTGTTTCTCAACAACCAAAGTGTCAAATAATGGTTAGAAGCTGTTTTTCAACAACCAAAAGTGTCAAATAATGTTTTAGGAGCTGTTTCTCAACAACCAAAAGTGTAAAATAATGTTTTAGGAGCTGTTTCTCAACAACCAAAGTGTCAAAGAATGGTTAGAAGCTGTTTTTCAACAACCAAAAGTGTCAAATAATGTTTTAGGAGCTGTTTCTCAATAACCAAAAGTGTAAAATGTTTTAGGAGCTGTTTCTCAACAACCAAAGTGTCAAATAATGGTTATAAGCTGTTTTTCAACAACCAAAAGTGTCAAATAATGTTTTAGGAGCTGTTTCTCAATAACCAAAAGTGTAAAATAATGTTTTAGGAGCTGTTTCTCAACAACCAAAGTGTCAAATAATGGTTAGAAGCTGTTTTTCAACAACCAAAAGTGTCAAATAATGTTTTAGAAGCTGTTTTTCAACAACCAAAAGTGTCAAATAATGTTTTAGGAGCTGTTTCTCAACAACCAAAAGTGTAAAATAATGTTTTAGGAGCTGTTTCTCAACAACCAAAGTGTCAAATAATGGTTGGAAGCTGTTTTTCAACAACCAAAAGTGTCAAATAATGTTTTAGGAGCTGTTTCTCAGTAACCAAAAGTGTAAAATAATGTTTTAGGAGCTGTTTCTCAACAACCAAAGTGTCAAATAATGGTTAGAAGCTGTTTTTCAACAACCAAAAGTGTCAAATAATGTTTTAGGAGCTGTTTCTCAGTAACCAAAAGTGTAAAATAATGTTTTAGGAGCTGTTTCTCAACAACCAAAGTGTCAAATAATGGTTAGAAGCTGTTTTTCAACAACCAAAAGTGTCAAATAATGTTTTAGGAGCTGTTTCTCAGTAACCAAAAGTGTAAAATAATGTTTTAGGAGCTGTTTCTCAACAACCAAAGTGTCAAATAATGGTTAGAAGCTGTTTCTCAATAACCAAAAGTGTAAAATAATTTGCCAAAATAATTTGCCTGCCAAAATAATTTGCCTCCCAAAATAATTTGCCAAAATAATTTGCCTCCTAAAATAATTTTTCTCCCAAAATAATTTGCCAAAATAATTTGCCTCCCAAAATAATTTGCCAAAATAATTTGCCTCCCAAAATAATTTGCCTCCCAAAATAATTTGCCAAAATAATTTGCCTCCCAAAATAATTTGCCAAAATAATTTGCCTCCCAAAATAATTTGCCAAAATAATTTGCCTCCCAAAATAATTTGCCAAAATAATTTGCCTCCCAAAATAATTTGCCTCCTGAAATAATTTGCCAAAATAATTTGCCTGCCAAAAATAATTTGCCTCCCAAAATAATTTGCCAAAATAATTTGCCAAAATAATTTGCCTCCCAAAATAATTTTTCTCCCAAAATAATTTGCCAAAATAATTTGCCTCCCAAAATAATTTGCCAAAATAATTTGCCTCCCAAAATAATTTGCCAAAATAATTTGCCTCCCAAAATAATTTGCCTCCTGAAATAATTTGCCAAAATAATTTGCCTCCCAAAATAATTTGCCTCCCAAAATAATTTGCCAAAATAATTTGCCTCCCAAAATAATTTGCCAAAATAATTTGCCTCCCAAAATAATTTGCCTCCTGAAATAATTTGCCAAAATAATTTGCCTCCCAAAATAATTTGCCTCACAAAATAATTTGCCTCACAAAATAATTTGCCTCCCAAAATAATTTGCCAAAATAATTTGCCTCCCAAAATAATTTGCCAAAATAATTTGCCTCCCAAAATAATTTGCCTCCCAAAATAATTTGCCAAAATAATTTGCCTCCCAAAATAATTTGCCAAAATAATTTGCCTCCCAAAATAATTTGCCTCCCAAAATAATTTGCCTCCCAAAATAATTTGCCTCCCAAAATAATTTGCCAAAATAATTTGCCTCCCAAAATAATTTGCCAAAATAATTTGCCTCCCAAAATAATTTGCCAAAATAATTTGCCTCCCAAAATAATAATAATCACCAATAATAATAACCAAAAGTGTAAAATAATGTTTTAGGAGCTGTTTCTCAACAACCAAAGTGTCAAATAATGGTTAGAAGCTGTTTTTCAACAACCAAAAGTGTCAAATAATGTTTTAGGAGCTGTTTCTCAACAACCAAAAGTGTAAAATAATGTTTTAGGAGCTGTTTCTCAACAACCAAAGTGTCAAATAATGGTTAGAAGCTGTTTTTCAACAACCAAAAGTGTCAAATAATGTTTTAGGAGCTGTTTCTCAGTAACCAAAAGTGTAAAATAATGTTTTAGGAGCTGTTTCTCAACAACCAAAGTGTCAAATAATGGTTAGAAGCTGTTTTTCAACAACCAAAAGTGTCAAATAATGTTTTAGGAGCTGTTTCTCAACAACCAAAAGTGTAAAATAATGTTTTAGGAGCTGTTTCTCAACAACCAAAGTGTCAAATAATGGTTAGAAGCTGTTTTTCAACAACCAAAAGTGTCAAATAATGTTTTAGGAGCTGTTTCTCAACAACCAAAAGTGTAAAATAATGTTTTAGGAGCTGTTTCTCAACAACCAAAGTGTCAAATAATGGTTAGAAGCTGTTTTTCAACAACCAAAAGTGTCAAATAATGTTTTAGGAGCTGTTTCTCAGTAACCAAAAGTGTAAAATAATGTTTTAGGAGCTGTTTCTCAACAACCAAAGTGTCAAATAATGGTTAGAAGCTGTTTTTCAACAACCAAAAGTGTCAAATAATGTTTTAGGAGCTGTTTCTCAACAACCAAAGTGTCAAATAATGGTTAGAAGCTGTTTTTCAACAACCAAAAGTGTCAAATAATGTTTTAGGAGCTGTTTCTCAGTAACCAAAAGTGTAAAATAATGTTTTAGGAGCTGTTTCTCAACAACCAAAGTGTCAAATAATGGTTAGAAGCTGTTTCTCAATAACCAAAAGTGTAAAATAATTTGCCAAAATAATTTGCCTGCCAAAATAATTTGCCTCCCAAAATAATTTGCCAAAATAATTTGCCTCCCAAAATAATTTTTCTCCCAAAATAATTTGCCAAAATAATTTGCCTCCCAAAATAATTTGCCAAAATAATTTGCCTCCCAAAATAATTTGCCTCCCAAAATAATTTGCCAAAATAATTTGCCTCCCAAAATAATTTGCCAAAATAATTTGCCTCCCAAAATAATTTGCCTCCTGAAATAATTTGCCAAAATAATTTGCCTCCCAAAATAATTTGCCTCACAAAATAATTTGCCTCCCAAAATAATTTGCCAAAATAATTTGCCTCCCAAAATAATTTTTCTCCCAAAATAATTTGCCTCCCAAAATAATTTTTCTCCCAAAATAATTTGCCTCCCAAAATAATTTGCCTCCCAAAATAATTTGCCTCCCAAAATAATTTGCCAAAATAATTTGCCTCCCAAAATAATTTGCCTCCCAAAATAATTTGCCTCCCAAAATAATTTGCCAAAATAATTTGCCTCCCAAAATAATTTGCCTCCCAAAATAATAATAATCACCAATAATAATAACCAAAAGTGTAAAATAATGTTTTAGGAGCTGTTTCTCAACAACCAAAGTGTCAAATAATGGTTAGAAGCTGTTTTTCAACAACCAAAAGTGTCAAATAATGTTTTAGGAGCTGTTTCTCAGTAACCAAAAGTGTAAAATAATGTTTTAGGAGCTGTTTCTCAACAACCAAAGTGTCAAATAATGGTTAGAAGCTGTTTTTCAACAACCAAAAGTGTCAAATAATGTTTTAGGAGCTGTTTCTCAACAACCAAAAGTGTAAAATAATGTTTTAGGAGCTGTTTCTCAACAACCAAAGTGTCAAATAATGGTTAGAAGCTGTTTTTCAACAACCAAAAGTGTCAAATAATGTTTTAGGAGCTGTTTCTCAACAACCAAAAGTGTAAAATAATGTTTTAGGAGCTGTTTCTCAACAACCAAAGTGTCAAATAATGGTTAGAAGCTGTTTTTCAACAACCAAAAGTGTCAAATAATGTTTTAGGAGCTGTTTCTCAACAACCAAAAGTGTCAAATAATGTTTTAGGAGCTGTTTCTCAACAACCAAAAGTGTAAAATAATGTTTTAGGAGCTGTTTCTCAACAACCAAAGTGTCAAATAATGGTTAGAAGCTGTTTTTCAACAACCAAAAGTGTCAAATAATGTTTTAGGAGCTGTTTCTCAGTAACCAAAAGTGTAAAATAATGTTTTAGGAGCTGTTTCTCAACAACCAAAGTGTCAAATAATGGTTAGAAGCTGTTTTTCAACAACCAAAAGTGTCAAATAATGTTTTAGGAGCTGTTTCTCAACAACCAAAAGTGTAAAATAATGTTTTAGGAGCTGTTTCTCAACAACCAAAGTGTCAAATAATGGTTAGAAGCTGTTTTTCAACAACCAAAAGTGTCAAATAATGTTTTAGGAGCTGTTTCTCAATAACCAAAAGTGTAAAATAATGTTTTAGGAGCTGTTTCTCAACAACCAAAAGTGTAAAATAATGTTTTAGGAGCTGTTTCTCAACAACCAAAGTGTCAAATAATGGTTAGAAGCTGTTTTTCAACAACCAAAAGTGTAAAATAATGTTTTAGGAGCTGTTTCTCAACAACCAAAAGTGTAAAATAATGTTTTAGGAGCTGTTTCTCAACAACCAAAGTGTCAAATAATGGTTAGAAGCTGTTTTTCAACAACCAAAAGTGTCAAATAATGTTTTAGGAGCTGTTTCTCAGTAACCAAAAGTGTAAAATAATGTTTTAGGAGCTGTTTCTCAACAACCAAAGTGTCAAATAATGGTTAGAAGCTGTTTTTCAACAACCAAAAGTGTCAAATAATGTTTTAGGAGCTGTTTCTCAGTAACCAAAAGTGTCAAATAATGTTTTAGGAGCTGTTTCTCAACAACCAAAGTGTCAAAGAATGGTTAGAAGCTGTTTTTCAACAACCAAAAGTGTCAAATAATGTTTTAGGAGCTGTTTCTCAATAACCAAAAGTGTAAGATAATGTTTTAGGAGCTGTTTCTCAACAACCAAAGTGTCAAAGAATGGTTAGAAGCTGTTTTTCAACAACCAAAAGTGTCAAATAATGTTTTAGGAGCCGTTTCTCAACAACCAAAGTGTCAAATAATGGTTAGAAGCTGTTTTTCAACAACCAAAAGTGTCAAATAATGTTTTAGGAGCTGTTTCTCAATAACCAAAAGTGTAAAATAATGTTTTAGGAGCTGTTTCTCAACAACCAAAGTGTCAAAGAATGGTTAGAAGCTGTTTTTCAACAACCAAAAGTGTCAAATAATGTTTTAGGAGCTGTTTCTCAATAACCAAAAGTGTAAAATAATGTTTTAGGAGCTGTTTCTCAACAACCAAAGTGTCAAATAATGGTTAGAAGCTGTTTCTCAATAACCAAAAGTGTAAAATAATTTGCCAAAATAATTTGCCTGCCAAAATAATTTGCCTCCCAAAATAATTTGCCAAACTAATTTGCCTCCCAAAATAATTTTTCTCCCAAAATAATTTGCAAAAATAATTTGCCTCCCAAAATAATTTGCCTCCCAAAATAATTTGCCTCCCAAAATAATTTGCCTCCCAAAATAATTTGCCTCCTGAAATAATTTGCCAAAATAATTTGCCTCCCAAAATAATTTGCCTCACAAAATAATTTGCCTCACAAAATAATTTGCCTCCCAAAATAATTTTTCTCCCAAAATAATTTGCCAAAATAATTTGCCAAAATAATTTGCCTCCCAAAATAATTTGCCTCCCAAAATCATTTGCCTCCTGAAATAATTTGCCAAAATAATTTGCCTCCCAAAATAATTTGCCAAAATAATTTGCCTCACAAAATAATTTGCCTCCCAAAATAATTTGCCTCCCAAAATAATTTGCCAAAATAATTTGCCTCCCAAAATAATTTGCCTCCCAAAATAATTTGCCAAAATAATTTGCCTCCCAAAATAATTTGCCTCCCAAAATAATTTGCTTGCCAAAATAATTTGCCTCCCAAAATAATTTGCCTCCCAAAATAATTTGTTAAAATAATTTGCCTCCCAAAATATTTTGCCTCCCAAAATAATTTGCCTCCTGAAATAATTTGCCTCCCAAAATAATTTGCCAAAATAATTTGCCTCACAAAATAATTTGCCTCCCAAAATAATTTGCCAAAATAATTTGCCTCCCAAAATAATTTGCCAAACTAATTTGCCTCCCAAAATAATTTGCCAAAATAATTTGCCTCCCAAAATCATTTGCCTCCTGAAATAATTTGCCAAAATAATTTGCCTCCCAAAATAATTTGCCAAAATAATTTGCCTCACAAAATAATTTGCCTCCCAAAATAATTTGCCAAAATAATTTGCCTCCCAAAATAATTTGCCTCCCAAAATAATTTGCCAAAATAATTTGCCTCCCAAAATAATTTGCCAAAATAATTTGCCTCCCAAAATAATTTGCCTCCCAAAATAATTTGCCAAAATAATTTGCCAACCAAAATAATTTGCCAAAATAATTTGCCTCCCAAAATAATTTGCCAAAATAATTTGCCTCCCAAAATAATTTGCCTCCCAAAATAATTTGCCTCCCAAAATAATTTGCCTCCTGAAATAATTTGCCTCCTGAAATAATTTGCCTCACAAAATAATTTGCCTCCCAAAATAATTTGCCTCCCAAAATTATTTGCCTAAATAATTTGCCTCCCAAAATTATTTGCCAAAATAATTTGCCTCCCAAAATAATTTGCCTCCCAAAATAATTTGCCTCCCAAAATAATTTGCCAAAATAATTTGCCTCCCAAAATAATTTGCCTCCCAAAATAATTTGCCAAAATAATTTGCCTCCCAAAATAATTTGCCAAAATAATTTGCCTCCCAAAATAATAATAATCACCAATAATAATAACCAAAAGTGTAAAATAATGTTTTAGGAGCTGTTTCTCAACAACCAAAGTGTCAAATAATGGTTAGAAGCTGTTTTTCAACAACCAAAAGTGTCAAATAATGTTTTAGGAGCTGTTTCTCAACAACCAAAAGTGTAAAATAATGTTTTAGGAGCTGTTTCTCAACAACCAAAGTGTCAAATAATGGTTAGAAGCTGTTTTTCAACAACCAAAAGTGTCAAATAATGTTTTAGGAGCTGTTTCTCAGTAACCAAAAGTGTAAAATAATGTTTTAGGAGCTGTTTCTCAACAACCAAAGTGTCAAATAATGGTTAGAAGCTGTTTTTCAACAACCAAAAGTGTCAAATAATGTTTTAGGAGCTGTTTCTCAACAACCAAAAGTGTAAAATAATGTTTTAGGAGCTGTTTCTCAACAACCAAAGTGTCAAATAATGGTTAGAAGCTGTTTTTCAACAACCAAAAGTGTCAAATAATGTTTTAGGAGCTGTTTCTCAACAACCAAAAGTGTAAAATAATGTTTTAGGAGCTGTTTCTCAACAACCAAAGTGTCAAATAATGGTTAGAAGCTGTTTTTCAACAACCAAAAGTGTCAAATAATGTTTTAGGAGCTGTTTCTCAGTAACCAAAAGTGTAAAATAATGTTTTAGGAGCT
This sequence comes from Protomyctophum bolini, assembly GCF_963924005.1. NCBI lineage: Eukaryota > Metazoa > Chordata > Actinopteri > Myctophiformes > Myctophidae > Protomyctophum > Protomyctophum bolini. Next base: position 21,708,069 of record NC_137863.1, read on the forward strand.
GTTTCTCAACAACCAAAGTGTCAAATAATGGTTAGAAGCTGTTTTTCAACAACCAAAAGTGTCAAATAATGTTTTAGGAGCTGTTTCTCAACAACCAAAAGTGTAAAATAATGTTTTAGGAGCTGTTTCTCAACAACCAAAGTGTCAAATAATGGTTAGAAGCTGTTTTTCAACAACCAAAAGTGTCAAATAATGTTTTAGGAGCTGTTTCTCAATAACCAAAAGTGTAAAATAATGTTTTAGGAGCTGTTTCTCAACAACCAAAGTGTCAAATAATGGTTAGAAGCTGTTTTTCAACAACCAAAAGTGTCAAATAATGTTTTAGGAGCTGTTTCTCAACAACCAAAAGTGTAAAATAATGTTTTAGGAGCTGTTTCTCAACAACTAAAGTGTCAAATAATGGTTAGAAGCTGTTTTTCAACAACCAAAAGTGTCAAATAATGTTTTAGGAGCTGTTTTTTAGTAACCAAAAGTGTAAAATAATGTTTTAGGAGCTGTTTCTCAACAACCAAAGTGTCAAATAATGGTTAGAAGCTATTTTTCAACAACCAAAAGTGTCAAATAATGTTTTAGGAGCTGTTTCTCAACAACCAAAAGTGTAAAATAATGTTTTAGGAGCTGTTTCTCAACAACCAAAGTGTAAAATAATGGTTAGAAGCTGTTTTTCAACAACCAAAAGTGTCAAATAATGTTTTAGGAGCTGTTTCTCAATAACCAAAAGTGTCAAATAATGTTTTAGGAGCTGTTTCTCAACAACCAAAGTGTCAAAGAATGGTTAGAAGCTGTTTTTCAACAACCAAAAGTGTCAAATAATGTTTTAGGAGCTGTTTCTCAACAACCAAAAGTGTAAAATAATGTTTTAGGAGCTGTTTCTCAACAACCAAAGTGTCAAATAATGGTTAGAAGCTGTTTTTCAACAACCAAAAGTGTCAAATAATGTTTTAGGAGCTGTTTCTCAATAACCAAAAGTGTAAAATAATGTTTTAGGAGCTGTTTCTCAACAACCAAAGTGTCAAATAATGGTTAGAAGCTGTTTTTCAACAACCAAAAGTGTCAAATAATGTTTTAGGAGCTGTTTCTCAATAACCAAAAGTGTAAAATAATGTTTTAGGAGCTGTTTCTCAACAACCAAAGTGTCAAATAATGGTTAGAAGCTGTTTTTCAACAACCAAAAGTGTCAAATAATGTTTTAGGAGCTGTTTCTCAATAACCAAAAGTGTAAAATAATGTTTTAGGAGCTGTTTCTCAACAACCAAAGTGTCAAATAATGGTTAGAAGCTGTTTTTTAACACCCAAAAGTGTCAAATAATGTTTTAGGAGCTGTTTCTCAATAACCAAAAGTGTAAAATAATGTTTTAGGAGCTGTTTCTCAACAACCAAAGTGTCAAATAATGGTTAGAAGCTGTTTTTCAACAACCAAAAGTGTCAAATAATGTTTTAGGAGCTGTTTCTCAGTAACCAAAAGTGTAAAATAATGTTTTAGGAGCTGTTTCTCAACAACCAAAGTGTCAAATAATGGTTAGAAGCTGTTTTTCAACAACCAAAAGTGTCAAATAATGTTTTAGGAGCTGTTTCTCAACAACCAAAAGTGTAAAATAATGTTTTAGGAGCTGTTTCTCAACAACCAAAGTGTCAAATAATGGTTAGAAGCTGTTTTTCAACAACCAAAAGTGTCAAATAATGTTTTAGGAGCTGTTTCTCAACAACCAAAAGTGTAAAATAATGTTTTAGGAGCTGTTTCTCAACAACCAAAGTGTCAAATAATGGTTAGAAGCTGTTTTTCAACAACCAAAAGTGTCAAATAATGTTTTAGGAGCTGTTTCTCAGTAACCAAAAGTGTAAAATAATGTTTTAGGAGCTGTTTCTCAACAACCAAAGTGTCAAATAATGGTTAGAAGCTGTTTTTCAACAACCAAAAGTGTCAAATAATGTTTTAGGAGCTGTTTCTCAACAACCAAAAGTGTAAAATAATGTTTTAGGAGCTGTTTCTCAACAACCAAAGTGTCAAATAATGGTTAGAAGCTGTTTTTCAACAACCAAAAGTGTCAAATAATGTTTTAGGAGCTGTTTCTCAATAACCAAAAGTGTAAAATAATGTTTTAGGAGCTGTTTCTCAACAACCAAAGTGTCAAATAATGGTTAGAAGCTGTTTTTCAACAACCAAAAGTGTCAAATAATGTTTTAGGAGCTGTTTCTCAACAACCAAAAGTGTAAAATAATGTTTTAGGAGCTGTTTCTCAACAACTAAAGTGTCAAATAATGGTTAGAAGCTGTTTTTCAACAACCAAAAGTGTCAAATAATGTTTTAGGAGCTGTTTTTTAGTAACCAAAAGTGTAAAATAATGTTTTAGGAGCTGTTTCTCAACAACCAAAGTGTCAAATAATGGTTAGAAGCTATTTTTCAACAACCAAAAGTGTCAAATAATGTTTTAGGAGCTGTTTCTCAACAACCAAAAGTGTAAAATAATGTTTTAGGAGCTGTTTCTCAACAACCAAAGTGTAAAATAATGGTTAGAAGCTGTTTTTCAACAACCAAAAGTGTCAAATAATGTTTTAGGAGCTGTTTCTCAATAACCAAAAGTGTCAAATAATGTTTTAGGAGCTGTTTCTCAACAACCAAAGTGTCAAAGAATGGTTAGAAGCTGTTTTTCAACAACCAAAAGTGTCAAATAATGTTTTAGGAGCTGTTTCTCAACAACCAAAAGTGTAAAATAATGTTTTAGGAGCTGTTTCTCAACAACCAAAGTGTCAAATAATGGTTAGAAGCTGTTTTTCAACAACCAAAAGTGTCAAATAATGTTTTAGGAGCTGTTTCTCAATAACCAAAAGTGTAAAATAATGTTTTAGGAGCTGTTTCTCAACAACCAAAGTGTCAAATAATGGTTAGAAGCTGTTTTTCAACAACCAAAAGTGTCAAATAATGTTTTAGGAGCTGTTTCTCAATAACCAAAAGTGTAAAATAATGTTTTAGGAGCTGTTTCTCAACAACCAAAGTGTCAAATAATGGTTAGAAGCTGTTTTTCAACAACCAAAAGTGTCAAATAATGTTTTAGGAGCTGTTTCTCAATAACCAAAAGTGTAAAATAATGTTTTAGGAGCTGTTTCTCAACAACCAAAGTGTCAAATAATGGTTAGAAGCTGTTTTTTAACACCCAAAAGTGTCAAATAATGTTTTAGGAGCTGTTTCTCAATAACCAAAAGTGTAAAATAATGTTTTAGGAGCTGTTTCTCAACAACCAAAGTGTCAAATAATGGTTAGAAGCTGTTTTTCAACAACCAAAAGTGTCAAATAATGTTTTAGGAGCTGTTTCTCAATAACCAAAAGTGTAAAATAATGTTTTAGGAGCTGTTTCTCAATAACCAAAAGTGTAAGATAATGTTTTAGGAGCTGTTTCTCAACAACCAAAGTGTCAAATAATGGTTAGAAGCTGTTTTTCAACAACCAAAAGTGTCAAATAATGTTTTAGGAGCTGTTTCTCAATAACCAAAAGTGTAAAATAATGTTTTAGGAGCTGTTTCTCAACAACCAAAGTGTCAAATAATGGTTAGAAGCTGTTTTTCAACAACCAAAAGTGTAAAATAATGTTTTAGGAGCTGTTTCTCAACAACCAAAGTGTCAAAGAATGGTTAGCTGTTTTTCAACAACCAAAAGTGTCAAATAATGTTTTAGGAGCTGTTTCTCAATAACCAAAAGTGTAAAATAATTTGCCAAAATAATTTGCCTGCCAAAATAATTTGCCTCCCAAAATAATTTGCCAAAATAATTTGCCTCCCAAAATAATTTGTCTCCCAAAATAATTTGCCTCCCAAAATAATTTGCCTCCCAAAATAATTTGCCTCCCAAAATAATTTGCCAAAATAATTTGCCTCCCGAAATAATTTGCCTCCCAAAATAATTTGCCTCCCAAAATAATTTGCCTCCCAAAATAATTTGCCAAAATAATTTGCCTCCCAAAATAATTTGCCTCCTGAAATAATTTGCCAAAATAATTTGCCAAAATAATTTGCCTCACAAAATAATTTGCCTCCCAAAATAATTTGCCTCCCAAAATAATTTGCCTCCCAAAATAATTTGCCTCCCAAAATAATTTGCCTCCCAAAATAATTTGCCTCCAAAAAATAATTTGCCAAAATAATTTGCCTCCCAAAATAATTTGCCAAAATAATTTGCCTCCCAAAATAATTTGCCAAAATAATTTGCCTCCCAAAATAATAATAATCACCAATAATAATAACCAAAAGTGTAAAATAATGTTTTAGGAGCTGTTTCTCAACAACCAAAGTGTCAAATAATGGTTAGAAGCTGTTTTTCAACAACCAAAAGTGTCAAATAATGTTTTAGGAGCTGTTTCTCAACAACCAAAAGTGTAAAATAATGTTTTAGGAGCTGTTTCTCAACAACCAAAGTGTCAAATAATGGTTAGAAGCTGTTTTTCAACAACCAAAAGTGTCAAATAATGTTTTAGGAGCTGTTTTTTAGTAACCAAAAGTGTAAAATAATGTTTTAGGAGCTGTTTCTCAACAACCAAAGTGTCAAATAATGGTTAGAAGCTGTTTCTCAACAACCAAAAGTGTAAAATAATGTTTTAGGAGCTGTTTCTCAACAACCAAAGTGTAAAATAATGGTTAGAAGCTGTTTTTCAACAACCAAAAGTGTCAAATAATGTTTTAGGAGCTGTTTCTCAATAACCAAAAGTGTCAAATAATGTTTTAGGAGCTGTTTCTCAACAACCAAAGTGTCAAAGAATGGTTAGAAGCTGTTTTTCAACAACCAAAAGTGTCAAATAATGTTTTAGGAGCTGTTTCTCAACAACCAAAAGTGTAAAATAATGTTTTAGGAGCTGTTTCTCAACAACCAAAGTGTCAAATAATGGTTAGAAGCTGTTTTTCAACAACCAAAAGTGTCAAATAATGTTTTAGGAGCTGTTTCTCAATAACCAAAAGTGTAAAATAATGTTTTCGGAGCTGTTTCTCAACAACCAAAGTGTCAAATAATGGTTAGAAGCTGTTTTTCAACAACCAAAAGTGTCAAATAATGTTTTAGGAGCTGTTTCTCAATAACCAAAAGTGTAAAATAATGTTTTAGGAGCTGTTTCTCAACAACCAAAGTGTCAAATAATGGTTAGAAGCTGTTTTTCAACAACCAAAAGTGTCAAATAATGTTTTAGGAGCTGTTTCTCAATAACCAAAAGTGTAAAATAATGTTTTAGGAGCTGTTTCTCAACAACCAAAGTGTCAAATAATGGTTAGAAGCTGTTTTTTAACACCCAAAAGTGTCAAATAATGTTTTAGGAGCTGTTTCTCAATAACCAAAAGTGTAAAATAATGTTTTAGGAGCTGTTTCTCAACAACCAAAGTGTCAAATAATGGTTAGAAGCTGTTTTTCAACAACCAAAAGTGTCAAATAATGTTTTAGGAGCTGTTTCTCAATAACCAAAAGTGTAAAATAATGTTTTAGGAGCTGTTTCTCAATAACCAAAAGTGTAAGATAATGTTTTAGGAGCTGTTTCTCAACAACCAAAGTGTCAAATAATGGTTAGAAGCTGTTTTTCAACAACCAAAAGTGTCAAATAATGTTTTAGGAGCTGTTTCTCAATAACCAAAAGTGTAAAATAATGTTTTAGGAGCTGTTTCTCAACAACCAAAGTGTCAAATAATGGTTAGAAGCTGTTTTTCAACAACCAAAAGTGTCAAATAATGTTTTAGGAGCTGTTTCTCAACAACCAAAGTGTCAAAGAATGGTTAGCTGTTTTTCAACAACCAAAAGTGTCAAATAATGTTTTAGGAGCTGTTTCTCAATAACCAAAAGTGTAAAATAATTTGCCAAAATAATTTGCCTGCCAAAATAATTTGCCTCCCAAAATAATTTGCCAAAATAATTTGCCTCCCAAAATAATTTGTCTCCCAAAATAATTTGCCTCCCAAAATAATTTGCCTCCCAAAATAATTTGCCTCCCAAAATAATTTGCCAAAATAATTTGCCTCCCGAAATAATTTGCCTCCCAAAATAATTTGCCTCCCAAAATAATTTGCCTCCCAAAATAATTTGCCAAAATAATTTGCCTCCCAAAATAATTTGCCTCCTGAAATAATTTGCCAAAATAATTTGCCTCACAAAATAATTTGCCTCCCAAAATAATTTGCCTCCCAAAATAATTTGCCTCCCAAAATAATTTGCCTCCCAAAATAATTTGCCTCCCAAAATAATTTGCCTCCAAAAAATAATTTGCCAAAATAATTTGCCTCCCAAAATAATTTGCCAAAATAATTTGCCTCCCAAAATAATAATAATCACCAATAATAATAACCAAAAGTGTAAAATAATGTTTTAGGAGCTGTTTCTCAACAACCAAAGTGTCAAATAATGGTTAGAAGCTGTTTTTCAACAACCAAAAGTGTCAAATAATGTTTTAGGAGCTGTTTCTCAACAACCAAAAGTGTAAAATAATGTTTTAGGAGCTGTTTCTCAACAACCAAAGTGTCAAATAATGGTTAGAAGCTGTTTTTCAACAACCAAAAGTGTCAAATAATGTTTTAGGAGCTGTTTTTTAGTAACCAAAAGTGTAAAATAATGTTTTAGGAGCTGTTTCTCAACAACCAAAGTGTCAAATAATGGTTAGAAGCTGTTTCTCAACAACCAAAAGTGTAAAATAATGTTTTAGGAGCTGTTTCTCAACAACCAAAGTGTAAAATAATGGTTAGAAGCTGTTTTTCAACAACCAAAAGTGTCAAATAATGTTTTAGGAGCTGTTTCTCAATAACCAAAAGTGTCAAATAATGTTTTAGGAGCTGTTTCTCAACAACCAAAGTGTCAAAGAATGGTTAGAAGCTGTTTTTCAACAACCAAAAGTGTCAAATAATGTTTTAGGAGCTGTTTCTCAACAACCAAAAGTGTAAAATAATGTTTTAGGAGCTGTTTCTCAACAACCAAAGTGTCAAATAATGGTTAGAAGCTGTTTTTCAACAACCAAAAGTGTCAAATAATGTTTTAGGAGCTGTTTCTCAATAACCAAAAGTGTAAAATAATGTTTTCGGAGCTGTTTCTCAACAACCAAAGTGTCAAATAATGGTTAGAAGCTGTTTTTCAACAACCAAAAGTGTCAAATAATGTTTTAGGAGCTGTTTCTCAATAACCAAAAGTGTAAAATAATGTTTTAGGAGCTGTTTCTCAACAACCAAAGTGTCAAATAATGGTTAGAAGCTGTTTTTCAACAACCAAAAGTGTCAAATAATGTTTTAGGAGCTGTTTCTCAATAACCAAAAGTGTAAAATAATGTTTTAGGAGCTGTTTCTCAACAACCAAAGTGTCAAATAATGGTTAGAAGCTGTTTTTTAACACCCAAAAGTGTCAAATAATGTTTTAGGAGCTGTTTCTCAATAACCAAAAGTGTAAAATAATGTTTTAGGAGCTGTTTCTCAACAACCAAAGTGTCAAATAATGGTTAGAAGCTGTTTTTCAACAACCAAAAGTGTCAAATAATGTTTTAGGAGCTGTTTCTCAATAACCAAAAGTGTAAAATAATGTTTTAGGAGCTGTTTCTCAATAACCAAAAGTGTAAGATAATGTTTTAGGAGCTGTTTCTCAACAACCAAAGTGTCAAATAATGGTTAGAAGCTGTTTTTCAACAACCAAAAGTGTCAAATAATGTTTTAGGAGCTGTTTCTCAATAACCAAAAGTGTAAAATAATGTTTTAGGAGCTGTTTCTCAACAACCAAAGTGTCAAATAATGGTTAGAAGCTGTTTTTCAACAACCAAAAGTGTCAAATAATGTTTTAGGAGCTGTTTCTCAACAACCAAAGTGTCAAAGAATGGTTAGCTGTTTTTCAACAACCAAAAGTGTCAAATAATGTTTTAGGAGCTGTTTCTCAATAACCAAAAGTGTAAAATAATTTGCCAAAATAATTTGCCTGCCAAAATAATTTGCCTCCCAAAATAATTTGCCAAAATAATTTGCCTCCCAAAATAATTTGTCTCCCAAAATAATTTGCCTCCCAAAATAATTTGCCTCCCAAAATAATTTGCCTCCCAAAATAATTTGCCAAAATAATTTGCCTCCCGAAATAATTTGCCTCCCAAAATAATTTGCCTCCCAAAATAATTTGCCTCCCAAAATAATTTGCCAAAATAATTTGCCTCCCAAAATAATTTGCCTCCTGAAATAATTTGCCAAAATAATTTGCCTCCCAAAATAATTTGCCTCCCAAAATAATTTGCCTCCCAAAATAATTTGCCTCCCAAAATAATTTGCCTCCAAAAAATAATTTGCCAAAATAATTTGCCTCCCAAAATAATTTGCCAAAATAATTTGCCTCCCAAAATAATTTGCCAAAATAATTTGCCTCCCAAAATAATAATAATCACCAATAATAATAACCAAAAGTGTAAAATAATGTTTTAGGAGCTGTTTCTCAACAACCAAAGTGTCAAATAATGGTTAGAAGCTGTTTTTCAACAACCAAAAGTGTCAAATAATGTTTTAGGAGCTGTTTCTCAACAACCAAAAGTGTAAAATAATGTTTTAGGAGCTGTTTCTCAACAACCAAAGTGTCAAATAATGGTTAGAAGCTGTTTTTCAACAACCAAAAGTGTCAAATAATGTTTTAGGAGCTGTTTTTTAGTAACCAAAAGTGTAAAATAATGTTTTAGGAGCTGTTTCTCAACAACCAAAGTGTCAAATAATGGTTAGAAGCTGTTTCTCAACAACCAAAAGTGTAAAATAATGTTTTAGGAGCTGTTTCTCAACAACCAAAGTGTAAAATAATGGTTAGAAGCTGTTTTTCAACAACCAAAAGTGTCAAATAATGTTTTAGGAGCTGTTTCTCAATAACCAAAAGTGTCAAATAATGTTTTAGGAGCTGTTTCTCAACAACCAAAGTGTCAAAGAATGGTTAGAAGCTGTTTTTCAACAACCAAAAGTGTCAAATAATGTTTTAGGAGCTGTTTCTCAACAACCAAAAGTGTAAAATAATGTTTTAGGAGCTGTTTCTCAACAACCAAAGTGTCAAATAATGGTTAGAAGCTGTTTTTCAACAACCAAAAGTGTCAAATAATGTTTTAGGAGCTGTTTCTCAATAACCAAAAGTGTAAAATAATGTTTTCGGAGCTGTTTCTCAACAACCAAAGTGTCAAATAATGGTTAGAAGCTGTTTTTCAACAACCAAAAGTGTCAAATAATGTTTTAGGAGCTGTTTCTCAATAACCAAAAGTGTAAAATAATGTTTTAGGAGCTGTTTCTCAACAACCAAAGTGTCAAATAATGGTTAGAAGCTGTTTTTCAACAACCAAAAGTGTCAAATAATGTTTTAGGAGCTGTTTCTCAATAACCAAAAGTGTAAAATAATGTTTTAGGAGCTGTTTCTCAACAACCAAAGTGTCAAATAATGGTTAGAAGCTGTTTTTTAACACCCAAAAGTGTCAAATAATGTTTTAGGAGCTGTTTCTCAATAACCAAAAGTGTAAAATAATGTTTTAGTAGCTGTTTCTCAACAACCAAAGTGTCAAATAATGGTTAGAAGCTGTTTTTCAACAACCAAAAGTGTCAAATAATGTTTTAGGAGCTGTTTCTCAATAACCAAAAGTGTAAAATAATGTTTTAGGAGCTGTTTCTCAATAACCAAAAGTGTAAGATAATGTTTTAGGAGCTGTTTCTCAACAACCAAAGTGTCAAATAATGGTTAGAAGCTGTTTTTCAACAACCAAAAGTGTCAAATAATGTTTTAGGAGCTGTTTCTCAATAACCAAAAGTGTAAAATAATGTTTTAGGAGCTGTTTCTCAACAACCAAAGTGTCAAATAATGGTTAGAAGCTGTTTTTCAACAACCAAAAGTGTCAAATAATGTTTTAGGAGCTGTTTCTCAACAACCAAAGTGTCAAAGAATGGTTAGCTGTTTTTCAACAACCAAAAGTGTCAAATAATGTTTTAGGAGCTGTTTCTCAATAACCAAAAGTGTAAAATAATTTGCCAAAATAATTTGCCTGCCAAAATAATTTGCCTCCCAAAATAATTTGCCAAAATAATTTGCCTCCCAAAATAATTTGTCTCCCAAAATAATTTGCCTCCCAAAATAATTTGCCTCCCAAAATAATTTGCCAAAATAATTTGCCTCCCGAAATAATTTGCCTCCCAAAATAATTTGCCTCCCAAAATAATTTGCCTCCCAAAATAATTTGCCTCCCAAAATAATTTGCCTCCTGAAATAATTTGCCAAAATAATTTGCCAAAATAATTTGCCAAAATAATTTGCCTCACAAAATAATTTGCCTCCCAAAATAATTTGCCTCCCAAAATAATTTGCCTCCCAAAATAATTTGCCTCCCAAAATAATTTGCCAAAATAATTTGCCAAAATAATTTGCCTCCAAAAATAATTTGCCAAAATAATTTGCCTCCCAAAATAATTTGCCAAAATAATTTGCCTCCCAAAATAATTTGCCTCCCAAAATAATTTGCCTCCCAAAATAATTTGCCTCCCAAAATAATTTGCCTCCCAAAATAATAATAATCACCAATAATAATAACCAAAAGTGTAAAATAATGTTTTAGGAGCTGTTTCTCAACAACCAAAGTGTCAAATAATGGTTAGAAGCTGTTTCTCAACAACCAAAAGTGTCAAATAATGTTTTAGGAGCTGTTTCTCAAAGACCAAAAGTGTAAAATAATGTTTTAGGAGCTGTTTCTCAACAACCAAAGTGTCAAATAATGGTTAGAAGCTGTTTTTCAACAACCAAAAGTGTCAAATAATGTTTTAGGAGCTGTTTCTCAGTAACCAAAAGTGTAAAATAATGTTTTAGGAGCTGTTTCTCAACAACCAAAGTGTCAAATAATTTTTAGAAGCTGTTTTTCAACAACCAAAAGTGTCAAATAATGTTTTAGGAGCTGTTTCTCAACAACCAAAAGTGTAAAATAATGTTTTAGGAGCTGTTTCTCAACAACCAAAGTGTCAAAGAATGGTTAGAAGCTGTTTTTCAACAACCAAAAGTGTCAAATAATGTTTTAGGAGCTGTTTCTCAACAACCAAAAGTGTAAAATAATGTTTTAGGAGCTGTTTCTCAACAACCAAAGTGTCAAATAATGGTTAGAAGCTGTTTTTCAACAACCAAAAGTGTCAAATAATGTTTTAGGAGCTGTTTCTCAATAACCAAAAGTGTAAAATAATGTTTTAGGAGCTGTTTCTCAACAACCAAAGTGTCAAATAATGGTTAGAAGCTGTTTTTCAACAACCAAAAGTGTCAAATAATGTTTTAGGAGCGGTTTCTCAATAACCAAAAGTGTAAAATAATGTTTTAGGAGCTGTTTCTCAACAACCAAAGTGTCAAATAATGGTTAGAAGCTGTTTTTCAACAACCAAAAGTGTCAAATAATGTTTTAGGAGCTGTTTCTCAACAACCAAAGTGTCAAAGAATGGTTAGCTGTTTTTCAACAACCAAAAGTGTCAAATAATGTTTTAGGAGCTGTTTCTCAATAACCAAAAGTGTAAAATAATTTGCCAAAATAATTTGCCTGCCAAAATAATTTGCCTCCCAAAATAATTTGCCAAAATAATTTGCCTCCCAAAATAATTTGTCTCCCAAAATAATTTGCCTCCCAAAATAATTTGCCTCCCAAAATAATTTGCCTCCCAAAATAATTTGCCTCCCAAAATAATTTGCCAAAATAATTTGCCTCCCGAAATAATTTGCCTCCCAAAATAATATGCCTCCCAAAATAATTTGCCAAAATAATTTGCCTCCCAAAATAATTTGCCAAAATAATTTGCCTCCCAAAATAATTTGCCTCCTGAAATAATTTGCCAAAATAATTTGCCAAAATAATTTGCCTCACAAAATAATTTGCCTCACAAAATAATTTGCCTCACAAAATAATTTGCCTCCCAAAATAATTTGCCTCCCAAAATAATTTGCCAAAATAATTTGCCTCCCAAAATAATTTGCCAAAATAATTTGCCTCCAAAAATAATTTGCCAAAATAATTTGCCTCCCAAAATAATTTGCCAAAATAATTTGCCTCCCAAAATAATTTGCCAAAATAATTTGCCTCCCAAAATAATAATAATCACCAATAATAATAACCAAAAGTGTAAAATAATGTTTTAGGAGCTGTTTCTCAACAACCAAAGTGTCAAATAATGGTTAGAAGCTGTTTCTCAACAACCAAAAGTGTCACAATGTTTTAGGAGCTGTTTCTCAAAGACCAAAAGTGTAAAATAATGTTTTAGGAGCTGTTTCTCAACAACCAAAGTGTCAAATAATGGTTAGAAGATGTTTTTCAACAACCAAAAGTGTCAAATAATGTTTTAGGAGCTGTTTCTCAGTAACCAAAAGTGTAAAATAATGTTTTAGGAGCTGTTTCTCAACAACCAAAGTGTCAAATAATTTTTAGAAGCTGTTTTTCAACAACCAAAAGTGTCAAATAATGTTTTAGGAGCTGTTTCTCAACAACCAAAAGTGTAAAATAATGTTTTAGGAGCTGTTTCTCAACAACCAAAGTGTCAAAGAATGTTTAGAAGCTGTTTTTCAACAACCAAAAGTGTCAAATAATGTTTTAGGAGCTGTTTCTCAACAACCAAAAGTGTAAAATAATGTTTTAGGAGCTGTTTCTCAACAACCAAAGTGTCAAATAATGGTTAGAAGCTGTTTTTCAACAACCAAAAGTGTCAAATAATGTTTTAGGAGCTGTTTCTCAATAACCAAAAGTGTAAAATAATGTTTTAGGAGCTGTTTCTCAACAACCAAAGTGTCAAATAATGGTTAGAAGCTGTTTTTCAACAACCAAAAGTGTCAAATAATGTTTTAGGAGCTGTTTCTCAATAACCAAAAGTGTAAAATAATGTTTTAGGAGCTGTTTGTCAACAACCAAAGTGTCAAATAATGGTTAGAAGCTGTTTTTCAACAACCAAAAGTGTAAAATAATGTTTTAGGAGCTGTTTCTCAACAACCAAAGTGTCAAAGAATGGTTAGCTGTTTTTCAACAACCAAAAGTGTCAAATAATGTTTTAGGAGCTGTTTCTCAATAACCAAAAGTGTAAAATAATTTGCCAAAATAATTTGCCAAAATAATTTGCCTGCCAAAATAATTTGCCTCCCAAAATAATTTGCCAAAATAATTTGCCTCCCAAAATAATTTGCCTCCCAAAATAATTTGCCTCCCAAAATAATTTGCCAAAATAATTTGCCTCCCAAAATAATTTGCCTCCCAAAATAATTTGCCAAAATAATTTGCCTCCCAAAATAATTTGCCTCCTGAAATAATTTGCCAAAATAATTTGCCTCCCAAAATAATTTGCCAAAATAATTTGCCTCACAAAATAATTTGCCTCACAAAATAATTTGCCTCACAAAATAATTTGCCAAAATAATTTGCCTCCCAAAATTATTTGCCAAAATAATTTGCCTCCCAATATAATTTGCCTCCTGAAATAATTTGCCAAAATAATTTGCCTCCCAAAATAATTTGCCTCCCAAAATAATTTGCCTCCCAATATAATTTGCCTCCTGAAATAATTTGCCAAAATAATTTGCCTCCCAAAATAATTTGCCAAAATAATTTGCCTCACAAAATAATTTGCCTCACAAAATTATTTGCCTCCCAAAATTATTTGCCAAAATAATTTGCCTCCCAATATAATTTGCCTCCTGAAATAATTTGCCTCCCAAAATAATTTGCCAAAATAATTTGCCTCCCAAAATAATTTGCCAAAATAATTTGCCTCCCAAAATTATTTGCCTCCCAAAATTATTTGCCTCCCAAAATTATTTGCCAAAATAATTTGCCTCCCAAAATAATTTGCCAAAATAATTTGCCTCCCAAAATAATTTGCCTCCCAAAATAATTTGCCTCCCAAAATAATTTGCCTCCCAAAATAATAATAATCACCAATAATAATAACCAAAAGTGTAAAATAATGTTTTAGGAGCTGTTTCTCAACAACCAAAGTGTCAAATAATGGTTAGAAGCTGTTTCTCAACAACCAAAAGTGTCAAATAATGTTTTAGGAGCTGTTTCTCAACAACCAAAAGTGTAAAATAATGTTTTAGGAGCTGTTTCTCAACAACCAAAGTGTCAAATAATGGTTAGAAGCTGTTTTTCAACAACCAAAAGTGTCAAATAATGTTTTAGGAGCTGTTTCTCAACAACCAAAAGTGTAAAATAATGTTTTAGGAGCTGTTTCTCAACAACCAAAGTGTCAAATAATGGTTAGAAGCTGTTTCTCAACAACCAAAAGTGTCAAATAATGTTTTAGGAGCTGTTTCTCAACAACCAAAAGTGTAAAATAATGTTTTAGGAGCTGTTTCTCAACAACCAAAGTGTCAAATAATGGTTAGAAGCTGTTTTTCAACAACCAAAAGTGTCAAATAATGTTTTAGGAGCTGTTTCTCAACAACCAAAAGTGTAAAATAATGTTTTAGGAGCTGTTTCTCAACAACCAAAGTGTCAAATAATGGTTAGAAGCTGTTTTTCAACAACCAAAAGTGTCAAATAATGTTTTAGGAGCTGTTTCTCAATAACCAAAAGTGTAAAATAATGTTTTAGGAGCTGTTTCTCAACAACCAAAGTGTCAAATAATGGTTAGAAGCTGTTTTTCAACAACCAAAAGTGTCAAATAATGTTTTAGGAGCTGTTTCTCAATAACCAAAATTGTAAAATAATGTTTTAGGAGCTGTTTCTCAACAACCAAAGTGTCAAATAATGGTTAGAAGCTGTTTTTCAACAACCAAAAGTGTCAAATAATGTTTTAGGAGCTGTTTCTCAATAACCAAAAGTGTAAAATAATGTTTTAGGAGCTGTTTCTCAACAACCAAAAGTGTAAAATAATGTTTTAGGAGCTGTTTCTCAACAACCAAAGTGTCAAATAATGGTTAGAAGCTGTTTTTCAACAACCAAAAGTGTCAAATAATGTTTTAGGAGCTGTTTCTCAATAACCAAAAGTGTAAAATAATGTTTTATGAGCTGTTTCTCAACAACCAAAGTGTCAAATAATGGTTAGAAGCTGTTTTTCAACAACCAAAAGTGTCAAATAATGTTTTAGGAGCTGTTTCTCAACAACCAAAAGTGTAAAATAATGTTTTAGGAGCTGTTTCTCAACAACCAAAGTGTCAAATAATGGTTAGAAGCTGTTTTTCAACAACCAAAAGTGTCAAATAATGTTTTAGGAGCTGTTTCTCAATAACCAAAAGTGTAAAATAATGTTTTAGGAGCTGTTTCTCAACAACCAAAGTGTCAAATAATGGTTAGAAGCTGTTTTTCAACAACCAAAAGTGTCAAATAATGTTTTAGGAGCTGTTTCTCAATAACCAAAAGTGTCAAATAATGTTTTAGGAGCTGTTTCTCAGTAACCAAAAGTGTAAAATAATGTTTTAGGAGCTGTTTCTCAACAACCAAAGTGTCAAATAATTTTTAGAAGCTGTTTTTCAACAACCAAAAGTGTCAAATAATGTTTTAGGAGCTGTTTCTCAACAACCAAAAGTGTAAAATAATGTTTTAGGAGCTGTTTCTCAACAACCAAAGTGTCAAAGAATGGTTAGAAGCTGTTTTTCAACAACCAAAAGTGTCAAATAATGTTTTAGGAGCTGTTTCTCAACAACCAAAAGTGTAAAATAATGTTTTAGGAGCTGTTTCTCAACAACCAAAGTGTCAAATAATGGTTAGAAGCTGTTTTTCAACAACCAAAAGTGTCAAATAATGTTTTAGGAGCTGTTTCTCAATAACCAAAAGTGTAAAATAATGTTTTAGGAGCTGTTTCTCAACAACCAAAGTGTCAAATAATGGTTAGAAGCTGTTTTTCAACAACCAAAAGTGTCAAATAATGTTTTAGGAGCTGTTTCTCAATAACCAAAAGTGTAAAATAATGTTTTAGGAGCTGTTTCTCAACAACCAAAGTGTCAAATAATGGTTAGAAGCTGTTTTTCAACAACCAAAAGTGTCAAATAATGTTTTAGGAGCTGTTTCTCAATAACCAAAATTGTAAAATAATGTTTTAGGAGCTGTTTCTCAACAACCAAAGTGTCAAATAATGGTTAGAAGCTGTTTTTCAACAACCAAAAGTGTCAAATAATGTTTTAGGAGCTGTTTCTCAATAACCAAAAGTGTAAAATAATGTTTTAGGAGCTGTTTCTCAACAACCAAAAGTGTAAAATAATGTTTTAGGAGCTGTTTCTCAACAACCAAAGTGTCAAATAATGGTTAGAAGCTGTTTTTCAACAACCAAAAGTGTCAAATAATGTTTTAGGAGCTGTTTCTCAATAACCAAAAGTGTAAAATAATGTTTTATGAGCTGTTTCTCAACAACCAAAGTGTCAAATAATGGTTAGAAGCTGTTTTTCAACAACCAAAAGTGTCAAATAATGTTTTAGGAGCTGTTTCTCAACAACCAAAAGTGTAAAATAATGTTTTAGGAGCTGTTTCTCAACAACCAAAGTGTCAAATAATGGTTAGAAGCTGTTTTTCAACAACCAAAAGTGTCAAATAATGTTTTAGGAGCTGTTTCTCAATAACCAAAAGTGTAAAATAATGTTTTAGGAGCTGTTTCTCAACAACCAAAGTGTCAAATAATGGTTAGAAGCTGTTTTTCAACAACCAAAAGTGTCAAATAATGTTTTAGGAGCTGTTTCTCAATAACCAAAAGTGTCAAATAATGTTTTAGGAGCTGTTTCTCAGTAACCAAAAGTGTAAAATAATGTTTTAGGAGCTGTTTCTCAACAACCAAAGTGTCAAATAATTTTTAGAAGCTGTTTTTCAACAACCAAAAGTGTCAAATAATGTTTTAGGAGCTGTTTCTCAACAACCAAAAGTGTAAAATAATGTTTTAGGAGCTGTTTCTCAACAACCAAAGTGTCAAAGAATGGTTAGAAGCTGTTTTTCAACAACCAAAAGTGTCAAATAATGTTTTAGGAGCTGTTTCTCAACAACCAAAAGTGTAAAATAATGTTTTAGGAGCTGTTTCTCAACAACCAAAGTGTCAAATAATGGTTAGAAGCTGTTTTTCAACAACCAAAAGTGTCAAATAATGTTTTAGGAGCTGTTTCTCAATAACCAAAAGTGTAAAATAATGTTTTAGGAGCTGTTTCTCAACAACCAAAGTGTCAAATAATGGTTAGAAGCTGTTTTTCAACAACCAAAAGTGTCAAATAATGTTTTAGGAGCTGTTTCTCAATAACCAAAAGTGTAAAATAATGTTTTAGGAGCTGTTTCTCAACAACCAAAGTGTCAAATAATGGTTAGAAGCTGTTTTTCAACAACCAAAAGTGTCAAATAATGTTTTAGGAGCTGTTTCTCAACAACCAAAGTGTCAAAGAATGGTTAGCTGTTTTTCAACAACCAAAAGTGTCAAATAATGTTTTAGGAGCTGTTTCTCAATAACCAAAAGTGTAAAATAATTTGCCAAAATAATTTGCCTGCCAAAATAATTTGCCTCCCAAAATAATTTGCCAAAATAATTTGCCTCCCAAAATAATTTGTCTCCCAAAATAATTTGCCTCCCAAAAAAAATTTGCCTCCCAAAATAATTTGCCTCCCAAAATAATTTGCCAAAATAATTTGCCTCCCGAAATAATTTGCCTCCCAAAATAATTTGCCTCCCAAAATAATTTGCCTCCCAAAATAATTTGCCAAAATAATTTGCCTCCCAAAATAATTTGCCAAAATAATTTGCCTCACAAAATAATTTGCCTCACAAAATAATTTGCCTCCCAAAATAATTTGCCTCCCAAAATAATTTGCCTCCCAAAATAATTTGCCAAAATAATTTGCCTCCCAAAATAATTTGCCAAAATAATTTGCCTCCAAAAATAATTTGCCAAAATAATTTGCCTCCCAAAATAATTTGCCAAAATAATTTGCCTCCCAAAATAATTTGCCTCCCAAAATAATTTGCCAAAATAATTTGCCTCCCAAAATAATAACCAAAAGTGTAAAATAATGTTTTAGGAGCTGTTTCTCAACAACCAAAGTGTCAAATAATGGTTAGAAGCTGTTTCTCAACAACCAAAAGTGTCAAATAATGTTTTAGGAGCTGTTTCTCAAAGACCAAAAGTGTAAAATAATGTTTTAGGAGCTGTTTCTCAACAACCAAAGTGTCAAATAATGGTTAGAAGATGTTTTTCAACAACCAAAAGTGTCAAATAATGTTTTAGGAGCTGTTTCTCAGTAACCAAAAGTGTAAAATAATGTTTTAGGAGCTGTTTCTCAACAACCAAAGTGTCAAATAATTTTTAGAAGCTGTTTTTCAACAACCAAAAGTGTCAAATAATGTTTTAGGAGCTGTTTCTCAACAACCAAAAGTGTAAAATAATGTTTTAGGAGCTGTTTCTCAACAACCAAAGTGTCAAAGAATGGTTAGAAGCTGTTTTTCAACAACCAAAAGTGTCAAATAATGTTTTAGGAGCTGTTTCTCAACAACCAAAAGTGTAAAATAATGTTTTAGGAGCTGTTTCTCAACAACCAAAGTGTCAAATAATGGTTAGAAGCTGTTTTTCAACAACCAAAAGTGTCAAATAATGTTTTAGGAGCTGTTTCTCAATAACCAAAAGTGTAAAATAATGTTTTAGGAGCTGTTTCTCAACAACCAAAGTGTCAAATAATGGTTAGAACAGGGCTCGAAATAGCGACCATTTTGGTCGCAAATGCGCCTGAATTTTAATCTGTGCGATCTCAAAATATAACTGGGCGCACCAGTGCTACTGCATATAATTACTGTAGTGCGACCAAAACGATCGCGACCGAAAGTGTCGCGGGCCGGTTCCGTCCCGCGAGATGATTTAAACTTGTAGAGCATAAAGATCTGAGCATGTCAAAAAAAAAAGTAAGTTCCTAGTCCATTCCTGTCCAGAGTTATGATTGAAGAAATATCTCCTTGGCTTCTTCTACTTCCTCTAACCTCCCGTCAGTCCGTGGACTGATTGGGTGATCAACATCAGCTGGACCTGAGGTCCTCAGCTGTGAGAGTTAACAAAAGGGCTCAATTGTGTGGAGTCACACACACACACACACACATTTATGATGACGTTATGAAAATAACTTCTCATAAATATATACAGTATATATACATATATATATATATATATATATTTTTTTTTTTACTTCAATCAAAAAGCAGGCCTACATAAAACAAAGGGTTTTGTAGCCATTTACACATTCAGAAATTATAGCAGAGACAGTATTTAGAATTTAATTATATTTTCAACTGGTTTATTGCCACAAAAATAGCATCTCATACCAACTGGCTTGTAGGCCAGTGGTTCCCAAAGTGGGGTCCGGGGATCCCTAGGGGTCCTCGGTTAAATATGATAGTTAGGAACCAAATGGACCCTTATGGGTCTGAAACTCTGAGAGTGTATACTACATACTATGGGTAAAACAATTTCACTGTACATTTGTACACTCAGTTAAATTAACTTTGATTTTATGGGTCCCAGAGATAGAAATGGGGAACGGTAGCCTAATTCAGGTCAAACTGGGGGTCCTTGAAATGTAAATAACTGAAAATCACTGCTAGAGCCGTAAAAATCTTCTCATATGGGGGTCCCTGGCATATATTTTCAAATGGGGGTCCGTGGGCTAATGAGTGTCAATTTGAGGGTGCTTGACATGAAAAATGTTGGGAACCACTGTTGTAGGCTACAAGTGTAATAATAATGAATGTAAAAAATCGATTACATATTGGTGCTCGTAAAATTTTGGTGGGTGCTCCTAATTTTTTTCTGGTGCTCCTTCATTCTGAATTTGGGAGCACCAGTGCTACCAAGTAAAAAAGTTAATTTCGAGCCCTGTTAGAAGCTGTTTTTCAACAACCAAAAGTGTCAAATAATGTTTTAGGAGCTGTTTCTCAATAACCAAAAGTGTAAAATAATGTTTTAGGAGCTGTTTGTCAACAACCAAAGTGTCAAATAATGGTTAGAAGCTGTTTTTCAACAACCAAAACTGTCAAATAATGTTTTAGGAGCTGTTTCTCAATAACCAAAAGTGTAAAATAATGTTTTAGGAGCTGTTTCTCAACAACCAAAGTGTCAAAGAATGGTTAGCTGTTTTTCAACAACCAAAAGTGTCAAATAATGTTTTAGGAGCTGTTTCTCAATAACCAAAAGTGTAAAATAATTTGCCAAAATAATTTGCCAAAATAATTTGCCTGCCAAAATAATTTGCCTCCCAAAATAATTTGCCAAAATAATTTGCCTCCCAAAATAATTTGCCTCCCAAAATAATTTGCCAAAATAATTTGCCTCCCAAAATAATTTGCCTCCCAAAATAATTTGCCAAAATAATTTGCCTCCCAAAATAATTTGCCAAAATAATTTGCCTCCCAAAATAATTTGCCTCCTGAAATAATTTGCCAAAATAATTTGCCAAAATAATTTGCCTCACAAAATAATTTGCCTCACAAAATAATTTGCCTCACAAAATAATTTGCCTCCCAAAATTATTTGCCAAAATAATTTGCCTCCCAATATAATTTGCCTCCTGAAATAATTTGCCAAAATAATTTGCCTCCCAAAATAATTTGCCTCCCAAAATAATTTGCCTCCCAATATAATTTGCCTCCTGAAATAATTTGCCAAAATAATTTGCCTCCCAAAATAATTTGCCAAAATAATTTGCCTCACAAAATAATTTGCCTCCCAAAATTATTTGCCTCCCAAAATTATTTGCCAAAATAATTTGCCTCCCAATATAATTTGCCTCCTGAAATAATTTGCCAAAATAATTTGCCTCCCAAAATAATTTGCCAAAATAATTTGCCTCCCAAAATAATTTGCCTCCCAAAATAATTTGCCTCCCAAAATAATTTGCCAAAATAATTTGCCAAAATAATTTGCCTCCCAAAATAATTTGCCTCCCAAAATAATTTGCCTCCCAAAATAATTTGCCTCCCAAAATAATTTGCCTCCCAAAATAATAATAATCACCAATAATAATAACCAAAAGTGTAAAATAATGTTTTAGGAGCTGTTTCTCAACAACCAAAGTGTCAAATAATGGTTAGAAGCTGTTTCTCAACAACCAAAAGTGTCAAATAATGTTTTAGGAGCTGTTTCTCAACAACCAAAAGTGTAAAATAATGTTTTAGGAGCTGTTTCTCAACAACCAAAGTGTCAAATAATGGTTAGAAGCTGTTTTTCAACAACCAAAAGTGTCAAATAATGTTTTAGGAGCTGTTTCTCAACAACCAAAAGTGTAAAATAATGTTTTAGGAGCTGTTTCTCAACAACCAAAGTGTCAAATAATGGTTAGAAGCTGTTTTTCAACAACCAAAAGTGTCAAATAATGTTTTAGGAGCTGTTTCTCAATAACCAAAAGTGTAAAATAATGTTTTAGGAGCTGTTTCTCAACAACCAAAGTGTCAAATAATGGTTAGAAGCTGTTTTTCAACAACCAAAAGTGTCAAATAATGTTTTAGGAGCTGTTTCTCAATAACCAAAAGTGTAAAATAATGTTTTAGGAGCTGTTTCTCAACAACCAAAGTGTCAAATAATGGTTAGAAGCTGTTTTTCAACAACCAAAAGTGTCAAATAATGTTTTAGGAGCTGTTTCTCAATAACCAAAAGTGTAAAATAATGTTTTAGGAGCTGTTTCTCAACAACCAAAAGTGTAAAATAATGTTTTAGGAGCTGTTTCTCAACAACCAAAGTGTCAAATAATGGTTAGAAGCTGTTTTTCAACAACCAAAAGTGTCAAATAATGTTTTAGGAGCTGTTTCTCAATAACCAAAAGTGTAAAATAATGTTTTAGGAGCTGTTTCTCAACAACCAAAGTGTCAAATAATGGTTAGAAGCTGTTTTTCAACAACCAAAAGTGTCAAATAATGTTTTAGGAGCTGTTTCTCAACAACCAAAAGTGTAAAATAATGTTTTAGGAGCTGTTTCTCAACAACCAAAGTGTCAAATAATGGTTAGAAGCTGTTTTTCAACAACCAAAAGTGTCAAATAATGTTTTAGGAGCTGTTTCTCAATAACCAAAAGTGTAAAATAATGTTTTAGGAGCTGTTTCTCAACAACCAAAGTGTCAAATAATGGTTAGAAGCTGTTTTTCAACAACCAAAGTGTCAAATAATGGTTAGAAGCTGTTTTTCAACAACCAAAAGTGTCAAATAATGTTTTAGGAGCTGTTTCTCAATAACCAAAAGTGTAAAATAATGTTTTAGGAGCTGTTTCTCAACAACCAAAGTGTCAAATAATGGTTAGAAGCTGTTTCTCAACAACCAAAGTGTCAAATAATGGTTAGAAGCTGTTTTTCAACAACCAAAAGTGTCAAATAATGTTTTAGGAGCTGTTTCTCAATAACCAAAAGTGTAAAATAATGTTTTATGAGCTGTTTCTCAACAACCAAAGTGTCAAATAATGGTTAGAAGCTGTTTTTCAACAACCAAAAGTGTCAAATAATGTTTTAGGAGCTGTTTCTCAACAACCAAAAGTGTAAAATAATGTTTTAGGAGCTGTTTCTCAACAACCAAAGTGTCAAATAATGGTTAGAAGCTGTTTTTCAACAACCAAAAGTGTCAAATAATGTTTTAGGAGCTGTTTCTCAACAACCAAAAGTGTAAAATAATGTTTTAGGAGCTGTTTCTCAACAACCAAAGTGTCAAATAATGGTTAGAAGCTGTTTTTCAACAACCAAAAGTGTCAAATAATGTTTTAGGAGCTGTTTCTCAATAACCAAAAGTGTAAAATAATGTTTTAGGAGCTGTTTCTCAACAACCAAAGTGTCAAATAATGGTTAGAAGCTGTTTTTCAACAACCAAAAGTGTCAAATAATGTTTTAGGAGCTGTTTCTCAACAACCAAAGTGTCAAAGAATGGTTAGCTGTTTTTCAACAACCAAAAGTGTCAAATAATGTTTTAGGAGCTGTTTCTCAATAACCAAAAGTGTAAAATAATTTGCCAAAATAATTTGCCTGCCAAAATAATTTGCCTCCCAAAATAATTTGCCAAAATAATTTGCCTCCCAAAATAATTTGTCTCCCAAAATAATTTGCCTCCCAAAATAATTTGCCTCCCAAAATAATTTGCCTCCCAAAATAATTTGCCAAAATAATTTGCCTCCCGAAATAATTTGCCTCCCAAAATAATTTGCCTCCCAAAATAATTTGCCTCCCAAAATAATTTGCCAAAATAATTTGCCAAAATAATTTGCCTCACAAAATAATTTGCCTCACAAAATAATTTGCCTCCCAAAATAATTTGCCTCCCAAAATAATTTGCCAAAAAAATTTGCCTCCCAAAATAATTTGCCAAAATAATTTGCCTCCAAAAATAATTTGCCAAAATAATTTGCCTCCCAAAATAATTTGCCAAAATAATTTGCCTCCCAAAATAATTTGCCTCCCAAAATAATTTGCCAAAATAATTTGCCTCCCGAAATAATTTGCCTCCCAAAATAATTTGCCAAAATAATTTGCCTCCCAAAATAATTTGCCAAAATAATTTGCCTCACAAAATAATTTGCCTCACAAAATAATTTGCCTCCCAAAATAATTTGCCTCCCAAAATAATTTGCCTCCCAAAATAATTTGCCAAAATAATTTGCCTCCCAAAATAATTTGCCAAAATAATTTGCCTCCAAAAATAATTTGCCAAAATAATTTGCCTCCCAAAATAATTTGCCAAAATAATTTGCCTCCCAAAATAATTTGCCTCCCAAAATAATTTGCCAAAATAATTTGCCTCCCAAAATAATAACCAAAAGTGTAAAATAATGTTTTAGGAGCTGTTTCTCAACAACCAAAGTGTCAAATAATGGTTAGAAGCTGTTTTTCAACAACCAAAAGTGTCAAATAATGTTTTAGGAGCTGTTTCTCAATAACCAAAAGTGTAAAATAATGTTTTAGGAGCTGTTTCTCAACAACCAAAGTGTCAAATAATGGTTAGAAGCTGTTTTTCAACAACCAAAAGTGTCAAATAATGTTTTAGGAGCTGTTTCTCAACAACCAAAAGTGTAAAATAATGTTTTAGGAGCTGTTTCTCAACAACCAAAGTGTCAAATAATGGTTAGAAGCTGTTTTTCAACAACCAAAAGTGTCAAATAATGTTTTAGGAGCTGTTTCTCAATAACCAAAAGTGTAAAATAATGTTTTAGGAGCTGTTTCTCAACAACCAAAGTGTCAAATAATGGTTAGAAGCTGTTTTTCAACAACCAAAGTGTCAAATAATGGTTAGAAGCTGTTTTTCAACAACCAAAAGTGTCAAATAATGTTTTAGGAGCTGTTTCTCAATAACCAAAAGTGTAAAATAATGTTTTAGGAGCTGTTTCTCAACAACCAAAGTGTCAAATAATGGTTAGAAGCTGTTTCTCAACAACCAAAGTGTCAAATAATGGTTAGAAGCTGTTTTTCAACAACCAAAAGTGTCAAATAATGTTTTAGGAGCTGTTTCTCAATAACCAAAAGTGTAAAATAATGTTTTAGGAGCTGTTTCTCAACAACCAAAGTGTCAAATAATGGTTAGAAGCTGTTTTTCAACAACCAAAAGTGTCAAATAATGTTTTAGGAGCTGTTTCTCAACAACCAAAAGTGTAAAATAATGTTTTAGGAGCTGTTTCTCAACAACCAAAGTGTCAAATAATGGTTAGAAGCTGTTTTTCAACAACCAAAAGTGTCAAATAATGTTTTAGGAGCTGTTTCTCAATAACCAAAAGTGTAAAATAATGTTTTAGGAGCTGTTTCTCAACAACCAAAGTGTCAAATAATGGTTAGAAGCTGTTTTTCAACAACCAAAAGTGTCAAATAATGTTTTAGGAGCTGTTTCTCAACAACCAAAGTGTCAAAGAATGGTTAGCTGTTTTTCAACAACCAAAAGTGTCAAATAATGTTTTAGGAGCTGTTTCTCAATAACCAAAAGTGTAAAATAATTTGCCAAAATAATTTGCCTGCCAAAATAATTTGCCTCCCAAAATAATTTGCCAAAATAATTTGCCTCCCAAAATAATTTGTCTCCCAAAATAATTTGCCTCCCAAAATAATTTGCCTCCCAAAATAATTTGCCTCCCAAAATAATTTGCCAAAATAATTTGCCTCCCGAAATAATTTGCCTCCCAAAATAATTTGCCTCCCAAAATAATTTGCCTCCCAAAATAATTTGCCAAAATAATTTGCCAAAATAATTTGCCTCACAAAATAATTTGCCTCACAAAATAATTTGCCTCCCAAAATAATTTGCCTCCCAAAATAATTTGCCAAAAAAATTTGCCTCCCAAAATAATTTGCCAAAATAATTTGCCTCCAAAAATAATTTGCCAAAATAATTTGCCTCCCAAAATAATTTGCCAAAATAATTTGCCTCCCAAAATAATTTGCCTCCCAAAATAATTTGCCAAAATAATTTGCCTCCCGAAATAATTTGCCTCCCAAAATAATTTGCCAAAATAATTTGCCTCCCAAAATAATTTGCCAAAATAATTTGCCTCACAAAATAATTTGCCTCACAAAATAATTTGCCTCCCAAAATAATTTGCCTCCCAAAATAATTTGCCTCCCAAAATAATTTGCCAAAATAATTTGCCTCCCAAAATAATTTGCCAAAATAATTTGCCTCCAAAAATAATTTGCCAAAATAATTTGCCTCCCAAAATAATTTGCCAAAATAATTTGCCTCCCAAAATAATTTGCCTCCCAAAATAATTTGCCAAAATAATTTGCCTCCCAAAATAATAACCAAAAGTGTAAAATAATGTTTTAGGAGCTGTTTCTCAACAACCAAAGTGTCAAATAATGGTTAGAAGCTGTTTCTCAACAACCAAAAGTGTCAAATAATGTTTTAGGAGCTGTTTCTCAAAGACCAAAAGTGTAAAATAATGTTTTAGGAGCTGTTTCTCAACAACCAAAGTGTCAAATAATGGTTAGAAGATGTTTTTCAACAACCAAAAGTGTCAAATAATGTTTTAGGAGCTGTTTCTCAGTAACCAAAAGTGTAAAATAATGTTTTAGGAGCTGTTTCTCAACAACCAAAGTGTCAAATAATTTTTAGAAGCTGTTTTTCAACAACCAAAAGTGTCAAATAATGTTTTAGGAGCTGTTTCTCAACAACCAAAAGTGTAAAATAATGTTTTAGGAGCTGTTTCTCAACAACCAAAGTGTCAAAGAATGGTTAGAAGCTGTTTTTCAACAACCAAAAGTGTCAAATAATGTTTTAGGAGCTGTTTCTCAACAACCAAAAGTGTAAAATAATGTTTTAGGAGCTGTTTCTCAACAACCAAAGTGTCAAATAATGGTTAGAAGCTGTTTTTCAACAACCAAAAGTGTCAAATAATGTTTTAGGAGCTGTTTCTCAATAACCAAAAGTGTAAAATAATGTTTTAGGAGCTGTTTCTCAACAACCAAAGTGTCAAATAATGGTTAGAAGCTGTTTTTCAACAACCAAAAGTGTCAAATAATGTTTTAGGAGCTGTTTCTCAATAACCAAAAGTGTAAAATAATGTTTTAGGAGCTGTTTGTCAACAACCAAAGTGTCAAATAATGGTTAGAAGCTGTTTTTCAACAACCAAAACTGTCTAATGTTTTAGGAGCTGTTTCTCAATAACCAAAAGTGTAAAATAATGTTTTAGGAGCTGTTTCTCAACAACCAAAGTGTCAAAGAATGGTTAGCTGTTTTTCAACAACCAAAAGTGTCAAATAATGTTTTAGGAGCTGTTTCTCAATAACCAAAAGTGTAAAATAATTTGCCAAAATAATTTGCCAAAATAATTTGCCTGCCAAAATAATTTGCCTCCCAAAATAATTTGCCAAAATAATTTGCCTCCCAAAATAATTTGCCAAAATAATTTGCCTCCCAAAATAATTTGCCTCCCAAAATAATTTGCCAAAATAATTTGCCTCCCAAAATAATTTGCCTCCCAAAATAATTTGCCAAAATAATTTGCCTCCCAAAATAATTTGCCTCCTGAAATAATTTGCCAAAATAATTTGCCAAAATAATTTGCCTCACAAAATAATTTGCCTCACAAAATAATTTGCCTCACAAAATAATTTGCCTCCCAAAATTATTTGCCAAAATAATTTGCCTCCCAATATAATTTGCCTCCTGAAATAATTTGCCAAAATAATTTGCCTCCCAAAATAATTTGCCTCCCAAAATAATTTGCCTCCCAATATAATTTGCCTCCTGAAATAATTTGCCAAAATAATTTGCCTCCCAAAATAATTTGCCAAAATAATTTGCCTCACAAAATAATTTGCCTCCCAAAATTATTTGCCTCCCAAAATTATTTGCCAAAATAATTTGCCTCCCAATATAATTTGCCTCCTGAAATAATTTGCCAAAATAATTTGCCTCCCAAAATAATTTGCCAAAATAATTTGCCTCCCAAAATAATTTGCCTCCCAAAATAATTTGCCTCCCAAAATAATTTGCCAAAATAATTTGCCTCCCAAAATAATTTGCCAAAATAATTTGCCTCCCAAAATAATTTGCCTCCCAAAATAATTTGCCTCCCAAAATAATTTGCCTCCCAAAATAATAATAATCACCAATAATAATAACCAAAAGTGTAAAATAATGTTTTAGGAGCTGTTTCTCAACAACCAAAGTGTCAAATAATGGTTAGAAGCTGTTTCTCAACAACCAAAAGTGTCAAATAATGTTTTAGGAGCTGTTTCTCAACAACCAAAAGTGTAAAATAATGTTTTAGGAGCTGTTTCTCAACAACCAAAGTGTCAAATAATGGTTAGAAGCTGTTTTTCAACAACCAAAAGTGTCAAATAATGTTTTAGGAGCTGTTTCTCAACAACCAAAAGTGTAAAATAATGTTTTAGGAGCTGTTTCTCAACAACCAAAGTGTCAAATAATGGTTAGAAGCTGTTTTTCAACAACCAAAAGTGTCAAATAATGTTTTAGGAGCTGTTTCTCAATAACCAAAAGTGTAAAATAATGTTTTAGGAGCTGTTTCTCAACAACCAAAGTGTCAAATAATGGTTAGAAGCTGTTTTTCAACAACCAAAAGTGTCAAATAATGTTTTAGGAGCTGTTTCTCAATAACCAAAAGTGTAAAATAATGTTTTAGGAGCTGTTTCTCAACAACCAAAGTGTCAAATAATGGTTAGAAGCTGTTTTTCAACAACCAAAAGTGTCAAATAATGTTTTAGGAGCTGTTTCTCAATAACCAAAAGTGTAAAATAATGTTTTAGGAGCTGTTTCTCAACAACCAAAAGTGTAAAATAATGTTTTAGGAGCTGTTTCTCAACAACCAAAGTGTCAAATAATGGTTAGAAGCTGTTTTTCAACAACCAAAAGTGTCAAATAATGTTTTAGGAGCTGTTTCTCAATAACCAAAAGTGTAAAATAATGTTTTAGGAGCTGTTTCTCAACAACCAAAGTGTCAAATAATGGTTAGAAGCTGTTTTTCAACAACCAAAAGTGTCAAATAATGTTTTAGGAGCTGTTTCTCAACAACCAAAAGTGTAAAATAATGTTTTAGGAGCTGTTTCTCAACAACCAAAGTGTCAAATAATGGTTAGAAGCTGTTTTTCAACAACCAAAAGTGTCAAATAATGTTTTAGGAGCTGTTTCTCAATAACCAAAAGTGTAAAATAATGTTTTAGGAGCTGTTTCTCAACAACCAAAGTGTCAAATAATGGTTAGAAGCTGTTTTTCAACAACCAAAGTGTCAAATAATGGTTAGAAGCTGTTTTTCAACAACCAAAAGTGTCAAATAATGTTTTAGGAGCTGTTTCTCAATAACCAAAAGTGTAAAATAATGTTTTAGGAGCTGTTTCTCAACAACCAAAGTGTCAAATAATGGTTAGAAGCTGTTTCTCAACAACCAAAGTGTCAAATAATGGTTAGAAGCTGTTTTTCAACAACCAAAAGTGTCAAATAATGTTTTAGGAGCTGTTTCTCAATAACCAAAAGTGTAAAATAATGTTTTAGGAGCTGTTTCTCAACAACCAAAGTGTCAAATAATGGTTAGAAGCTGTTTTTCAACAACCAAAAGTGTCAAATAATGTTTTAGGAGCTGTTTTTCAACAACCAAAAGTGTCAAATAATGTTTTAGGAGCTGTTTCTCAACAACCAAAAGTGTCAAATAATGTTTTAGGAGCTGTTTCTCAACAACCAAAGTGTCAAAGAATGGTTAGCTGTTTTTCAACAACCAAAAGTGTCAAATAATGTTTTAGGAGCTGTTTCTCAATAACCAAAAGTGTAAAATAATTTGCCAAAATAATTTGCCTGCCAAAATAATTTGCCTCCCAAAATAATTTGCCAAAATAATTTGCCTCCCAAAATAATTTGCCAAAATAATTTGCCTCCCAAAATAATTTGCCTCCCAAAATAATTTGCCTCCCAAAATAATTTGCCAAAATAATTTGCCTCCCAAAATAATTTGCCTCCCAAAATAATTTGCCAAAATAATTTGCCTCCCAAAATAATTTGCCAAAATAATTTGCCTCCCAAAATAATTTGCCAAAATAATTTGCCTCACAAAATAATTTGCCTCACAAAATAATTTGCCTCCCAAAATAATTTGCCTCCCAAAATAATTTGCCAAAAAAATTTGCCTCCCAAAATAATTTGCCAAAATAATTTGCCTCCAAAAATAATTTGCCAAAATAATTTGCCTCCCAAAATAATTTGCCAAAATAATTTGCCTCCCAAAATAATTTGCCTCCCAAAATAATTTGCCAAAATAATTTGCCTCCCAAAATAATAACCAAAAGTGTAAAATAATGTTTTAGGAGCTGTTTCTCAACAACCAAAGTGTCAAATAATGGTTAGAAGCTGTTTCTCAACAACCAAAAGTGTCAAATAATGTTTTAGGAGCTGTTTCTCAAAGACCAAAAGTGTAAAATAATGTTTTAGGAGCTGTTTCTCAACAACCAAAGTGTCAAATAATGGTTAGAAGATGTTTTTCAACAACCAAAAGTGTCAAATAATGTTTTAGGAGCTGTTTCTCAGTAACCAAAAGTGTAAAATAATGTTTTAGGAGCTGTTTCTCAACAACCAAAGTGTCAAATAATTTTTAGAAGCTGTTTTTCAACAACCAAAAGTGTCAAATAATGTTTTAGGAGCTGTTTCTCAACAACCAAAAGTGTAAAATAATGTTTTAGGAGCTGTTTCTCAACAACCAAAGTGTCAAAGAATGGTTAGAAGCTGTTTTTCAACAACCAAAAGTGTCAAATAATGTTTTAGGAGCTGTTTCTCAACAACCAAAAGTGTAAAATAATGTTTTAGGAGCTGTTTCTCAACAACCAAAGTGTCAAATAATGGTTAGAAGCTGTTTTTCAACAACCAAAAGTGTCAAATAATGTTTTAGGAGCTGTTTCTCAATAACCAAAAGTGTAAAATAATGTTTTAGGAGCTGTTTCTCAACAACCAAAGTGTCAAATAATGGTTAGAAGCTGTTTTTCAACAACCAAAAGTGTCAAATAATGTTTTAGGAGCTGTTTCTCAATAACCAAAAGTGTAAAATAATGTTTTAGGAGCTGTTTGTCAACAACCAAAGTGTCAAATAATGGTTAGAAGCTGTTTTTCAACAACCAAAACTGTCAAATAATGTTTTAGGAGCTGTTTCTCAATAACCAAAAGTGTAAAATAATGTTTTAGGAGCTGTTTCTCAACAACCAAAGTGTCAAAGAATGGTTAGCTGTTTTTCAACAACCAAAAGTGTCAAATAATGTTTTAGGAGCTGTTTCTCAATAACCAAAAGTGTAAAATAATTTGCCAAAATAATTTGCCAAAATAATTTGCCTGCCAAAATAATTTGCCTCCCAAAATAATTTGCCAAAATAATTTGCCTCCCAAAATAATTTGCCTCCCAAAATAATTTGCCAAAATAATTTGCCTCCCAAAATAATTTGCCTCCCAAAATAATTTGCCAAAATAATTTGCCTCCCAAAATAATTTGCCTCCCAAAATAATTTGCCTCCTGAAATAATTTGCCAAAATAATTTGCCAAAATAATTTGCCTCACAAAATAATTTGCCTCACAAAATAATTTGCCTCACAAAATAATTTGCCTCACAAAATAATTTGCCAAAATAATTTGCCTCCCAAAATTATTTGCCAAAATAATTTGCCTCCCAATATAATTTGCCTCCTGAAATAATTTGCCAAAATAATTTGCCTCCCAAAATAATTTGCCTCCCAAAATAATTTGCCTCCCAATATAATTTGCCTCCTGAAATAATTTGCCAAAATAATTTGCCTCCCAAAATAATTTGCCTCACAAAATAATTTGCCTCCCAAAATTATTTGCCTCCCAAAATTATTTGCCAAAATAATTTGCCTCCCAATATAATTTGCCTCCTGAAATAATTTGCCAAAATAATTTGCCTCCCAAAATAATTTGCCAAAATAATTTGCCTCCCAAAATAATTTGCCTCCCAAAATTATTTGCCTCCCAAAATTATTTGCCTCCCAAAATTATTTGCCAAAATAATTTGCCTCCCAAAATAATTTGCCAAAATAATTTGCCAAAATAATTTGCCTCCCAAAATAATTTGCCTCCCAAAATAATTTGCCTCCCAAAATAATAATAATCACCAATAATAATAACCAAAAGTGTAAAATAATGTTTTAGGAGCTGTTTCTCAACAACCAAAGTGTCAAATAATGGTTAGAAGCTGTTTCTCAACAACCAAAAGTGTCAAATAATGTTTTAGGAGCTGTTTCTCAACAACCAAAAGTGTAAAATAATGTTTTAGGAGCTGTTTCTCAACAACCAAAGTGTCAAATAATGGTTAGAAGCTGTTTTTCAACAACCAAAAGTGTCAAATAATGTTTTAGGAGCTGTTTCTCAACAACCAAAAGTGTAAAATAATGTTTTAGGAGCTGTTTCTCAACAACCAAAGTGTCAAATAATGGTTAGAAGCTGTTTTTCAACAACCAAAAGTGTCAAATAATGTTTTAGGAGCTGTTTCTCAATAACCAAAAGTGTAAAATAATGTTTTAGGAGCTGTTTCTCAACAACCAAAGTGTCAAATAATGGTTAGAAGCTGTTTTTCAACAACCAAAAGTGTCAAATAATGTTTTAGGAGCTGTTTCTCAATAACCAAAAGTGTAAAATAATGTTTTAGGAGCTGTTTCTCAACAACCAAAGTGTCAAATAATGGTTAGAAGCTGTTTTTCAACAACCAAAAGTGTCAAATAATGTTTTAGGAGCTGTTTCTCAATAACCAAAAGTGTAAAATAATGTTTTAAGAGCTGTTTCTCAACAACCAAAAGTGTAAAATAATGTTTTAGGAGCTGTTTCTCAACAACCAAAGTGTCAAATAATGGTTAGAAGCTGTTTTTCAACAACCAAAAGTGTCAAATAATGTTTTAGGAGCTGTTTCTCAATAACCAAAAGTGTAAAATAATGTTTTAGGAGCTGTTTCTCAACAACCAAAGTGTCAAATAATGGTTAGAAGCTGTTTTTCAACAACCAAAAGTGTCAAATAATGTTTTAGGAGCTGTTTCTCAACAACCAAAAGTGTAAAATAATGTTTTAGGAGCTGTTTCTCAACAACCAAAGTGTCAAATAATGGTTAGAAGCTGTTTTTCAACAACCAAAAGTGTCAAATAATGTTTTAGGAGCTGTTTCTCAATAACCAAAAGTGTAAAATAATGTTTTAGGAGCTGTTTCTCAACAACCAAAGTGTCAAATAATGGTTAGAAGCTGTTTTTCAACAACCAAAAGTGTCAAATAATGTTTTAGGAGCTGTTTCTCAATAACCAAAAGTGTAAAATAATGTTTTAGGAGCTGTTTCTCAACAACCAAAGTGTCAAATAATGGTTAGAAGCTGTTTTTCAACAACCAAAAGTGTCAAATAATGTTTTAGGAGCTGTTTCTCAATAACCAAAAGTGTAAAATAATGTTTTAGGAGCTGTTTCTCAACAACCAAAGTGTCAAATAATGGTTAGAAGCTGTTTTTCAACAACCAAAAGTGTCAAATAATGTTTTAGGAGCTGTTTCTCAATAACCAAAAGTGTAAAATAATGTTTTAGGAGCTGTTTCTCAACAACCAAAGTGTCAAATAATGGTTAGAAGCTGTTTTTCAACAACCAAAATTGTCAAATAATGTTTTAGGAGCTGTTTCTCAACAACCAAAAGTGTAAAATAATGTTTTAGGAGCTGTTTCTCAACAACCAAAGTGTCAAATAATGGTTAGAAGCTGTTTTTCAACAACCAAAAGTGTCAAATAATGTTTTAGGAGCTGTTTCTCAATAACCAAAAGTGTAAAATAATGTTTTAGGAGCTGTTTCTCAACAACCAAAGTGTCAAATAATGGTTAGAAGCTGTTTTTCAACAACCAAAAGTGTCAAATAATGTTTTAGGAGCTGTTTCTCAATAACCAAAAGTGTAAAATAATGTTTAAGGAGCTGTTTCTCAACAACCAAAGTGTCAAATAATGGTTAGAAGCTGTTTTTCAACAACCAAAAGTGTCAAATAATGTTTTAGGAGCTGTTTCTCAATAACCAAAAGTGTAAAATAATGTTTTAGGAGCTGTTTCTCAACAACCAAAGTGTCAAATAATGGTTAGAAGCTGTTTTTCAACAACCAAAAGTGTCAAATAATGTTTTAGGAGCTGTTTCTCAATAACCAAAAGTGTAAAATAATGTTTTAGGAGCTGTTTCTCAACAACCAAAGTGTCAAATAATGGTTAGAAGCTGTTTTTCAACAACCAAAAGTGTCAAATAATGTTTTAGGAGCTGTTTCTCAATAACCAAAAGTGTAAAATAATGTTTTAGGAGCTGTTTCTCAACAACCAAAGTGTCAAATAATGGTTAGAAGCTGTTTTTTAACACCCAAAAGTGTCAAATAATGTTTTAGGAGCTGTTTCTCAATAACCAAAAGTGTAAAATAATGTTTTAGGAGCTGTTTCTCAACAACCAAAGTGTCAAATAATGGTTAGAAGCTGTTTTTCAACAACCAAAAGTGTCAAATAATGTTTTAGGAGCTGTTTCTCAATAACCAAAAGTTTAAAATAATGTTTTAGGAGCTGTTTCTCAATAACCAAAAGTGTAAAATAATGTTTTAGGAGCTGTTTCTCAACAACCAAAGTGTCAAATAATGGTTAGAAGCTGTTTTTCAACAACCAAAAGTGTCAAATAATGTTTTAGGAGCTGTTTCTCAATAACCAAAAGTGTAAAATAATGTCTTAGGAGCTGTTTATCAACAACCAAAGTGTCAAATAATGGTTAGAAGCTGTTTTTCAACAACCAAAAGTGTCAATGTTTTAGGAGCTGTTTCTCAACAACCAAAGTGTCAAAGAATGGTTAGCTGTTTTTCAACAACCAAAAGTGTCAAATAATGTTTTAGGAGCTGTTTCTCAATAACCAAAAGTGTAAAATAATTTGCCAAAATAATTTGCCTGCCAAAATAATTTGCCTCCCAAAATAATTTGCCAAAATAATTTGCCTCCCAAAATAATTTGTCTCCCAAAATAATTTGCCTCCCAAAATAATTTGCCTCCCAAAATAATTAGCCTCCCAAAATAATTTGCCTCCCAAAATAATTTGCCTCCCAAAATAATTTGCCAAAATAATTTGCCTCCTCAAATAATTTGCCAAAATAATTTGCCAAAATAATTTGCCTCCCAAAATAATTTGCCAAAATAATTTGCCTCCCAAAATAATTTGCCAAAATAATTTGCCTCCCAAAATAATTTGCCAAAATAATTTGCCTCCCAAAATAATTTGCTTCCCAAAATAATAATAATCACCAATAATAATAACCAAAAGTGTAAAATAATGTTTTAGGAGCTGTTTCTCAACAACCAAAGTGTCAAATAATGGTTAGAAGCTGTTTCTCAACAACCAAAAGTGTCAAATAATGTTTTAGGAGCTGTTTCTCAAAGACCAAAAGTGTAAAATAATGTTTTAGGAGCTGTTTCTCAACAACCAAAGTGTCAAATAATGGTTAGAAGCTGTTTTTCAACAACCAAAATTGTCAAATAATGTTTTAGGAGCTGTTTCTCAACAACCAAAAGTGTAAAATAATGTTTTAGGAGCTGTTTCTCAACAACCAAAGTGTCAAATAATGTTTAGAAGCTGTTTTTCAACAACCAAAAGTGTCAAATAATGTTTTAGGAGCTGTTTCTCAATAACCAAAAGTGTAAAATAATGTTTTAGGAGCTGTTTCTCAACAACCAAAGTGTCAAATAATGGTTAGAAGCTGTTTTTCAACAACCAAAAGTGTCAAATAATGTTTTAGGAGCTGTTTCTCAATAACCAAAAGTGTAAAATAATGTTTAAGGAGCTGTTTCTCAACAACCAAAGTGTCAAATAATGGTTAGAAGCTGTTTTTCAACAACCAAAAGTGTCAAATAATGTTTTAGGAGCTGTTTCTCAACAACCAAAAGTGTCAAATAATGTTTTAGGAGCTGTTTCTCAATAACCAAAAGTGTAAAATAATGTTTTAGGAGCTGTTTCTCAACAACCAAAGTGTCAAATAATGGTTAGAAGCTGTTTTTCAACAACCAAAAGTGTCAAATAATGTTTTAGGAGCTGTTTCTCAATAACCAAAAGTGTAAAATAATGTTTTAGGAGCTGTTTCTCAACAACCAAAGTGTCAAATAATGGTTAGAAGCTGTTTTTTAACACCCAAAAGTGTCAAATAATGTTTTAGGAGCTGTTTCTCAATAACCAAAAGTGTAAAATAATGTTTTAGGAGCTGTTTCTCAACAACCAAAGTGTCAAATAATGGTTAGAAGCTGTTTTTCAACAACCAAAAGTGTCAAATAATGTTTTAGGAGCTGTTTCTCAATAACCAAAAGTGTAAAATAATGTTTTAGGAGCTGTTTCTCAATAACCAAAAGTGTAAAATAATGTTTTAGAAGCTGTTTCTCAACAACCAAAGTGTCAAATAATGGTTAGAAGCTGTTTTTCAACAACCAAAAGTGTCAATGTTTTAGGAGCTGTTTCTCAACAACCAAAGTGTCAAAGAATGGTTAGCTGTTTTTCAACAACCAAAAGTGTCAAATAATGTTTTAGGAGCTGTTTCTCAATAACCAAAAGTGTAAAATAATTTGCCAAAATAATTTGCCTGCCAAAATAATTTGCCTCCCAAAATAATTTGCCAAAATAATTTGCCTCCCAAAATAATTTGTCTCCCAAAATAATTTGCCTCCCAAAATAATTTGCCTCCCAAAATAATTAGCCTCCCAAAATAATTTGCCTCCCAAAATAATTTGCCTCCCAAAATAATTTGCCAAAATAATTTGCCTCCTGAAATAATTTGCCAAAATAATTTGCCAAAATAATTTGCCTCCCAAAATAATTTGCCTCCCAAAATAATTTGCCAAAATAATTTGCCAAAATAATTTGCCTCCCAAAATAATTTGCCAAAATAATTTGCCTCCCAAAATAATTTGCCAAAATAATTTGCCTCCCAAAATAATTTGCCTCCCAAAATAATAATAATCACCAATAATAATAACCAAAAGTGTAAAATAATGTTTTAGGAGCAGTTTCTCAACAACCAAAGTGTCAAATAATGGTTAGAAGCTGTTTCTCAACAACCAAAAGTGTCAAATAATGTTTTAGGAGCTGTTTCTCAAAGACCAAAAGTGTAAAATAATGTTTTAGGAGCTGTTTCTCAACAACCAAAGTGTCAAATAATGGTTAGAAGCTGTTTTTCAACAACCAAAAGTGTCAAATAATGTTTTAGGAGCTGTTTCTCAATAACCAAAAGTGTAAAATAATGTTTTAGGAGCTGTTTCTCAACAACCAAAGTGTCAAATAATGGTTAGAAGCTGTTTTTCAACAACCAAAAGTGTCAAATAATGTTTTAGGAGCTGTTTCTCAATAACCAAAAGTGTAAAATAATGTTTTAGGAGCTGTTTCTCAACAACCAAAGTGTCAAATAATGGTTAGAAGCTGTTTTTCAACAACCAAAATTGTCAAATAATGTTTTAGGAGCTGTTTCTCAACAACCAAAAGTGTAAAATAATGTTTTAGGAGCTGTTTCTCAACAACCAAAGTGTCAAATAATGGTTAGAAGCTGTTTTTCAACAACCAAAAGTGTCAAATAATGTTTTAGGAGCTGTTTCTCAATAACCAAAAGTGTAAAATAATGTTTTAGGAGCTGTTTCTCAACAACCAAAGTGTCAAATAATGGTTAGAAGCTGTTTTTCAACAACCAAAAGTGTCAAATAATGTTTTAGGAGCTGTTTCTCAATAACCAAAAGTGTAAAATAATGTTTAAGGAGCTGTTTCTCAACAACCAAAGTGTCAAATAATGGTTAGAAGCTGTTTTTCAACAACCAAAAGTGTCAAATAATGTTTTAGGAGCTGTTTCTCAGTAACCAAAAGTGTAAAATAATGTTTTAGGAGCTGTTTCTCAACAACCAAAGTGTCAAATAATGGTTAGAAGCTGTTTTTCAACAACCAAAAGTGTCAAATAATGTTTTAGGAGCTGTTTCTCAACAACCAAAGTGTCAAATAATGGTTAGAAGCTGTTTTTCAACAACCAAAAGTGTCAAATAATGTTTTAGGAGCTGTTTCTCAGTAACCAAAAGTGTAAAATAATGTTTTAGGAGCTGTTTCTCAACAACCAAAGTGTCAAATAATGGTTAGAAGCTGTTTCTCAATAACCAAAAGTGTAAAATAATTTGCCAAAATAATTTGCCTTGCCAAAATAATTTGCCTCCCAAAATAATTTGCCAAAATAATTTGCCTCCCAAAATAATTTGCCAAAATAATTTGCCTCCCAAAATAATTTGCCTCCCAAAATAATAATAATCACCAATAATAATAACCAAAAGTGTAAAATAATGTTTTAGGAGCAGTTTCTCAACAACCAAAGTGTCAAATAATGGTTAGAAGCTGTTTCTCAACAACCAAAAGTGTCAAATAATGTTTTAGGAGCTGTTTCTCAAAGACCAAAAGTGTAAAATAATGTTTTAGGAGCTGTTTCTCAACAACCAAAGTGTCAAATAATGGTTAGAAGCTGTTTTTCAACAACCAAAAGTGTCAAATAATGTTTTAGGAGCTGTTTCTCAATAACCAAAAGTGTAAAATAATGTTTTAGGAGCTGTTTCTCAACAACCAAAGTGTCAAATAATGGTTAGAAGCTGTTTTTCAACAACCAAAAGTGTCAAATAATGTTTTAGGAGCTGTTTCTCAATAACCAAAAGTGTAAAATAATGTTTTAGGAGCTGTTTCTCAACAACCAAAGTGTCAAATAATGGTTAGAAGCTGTTTTTCAACAACCAAAATTGTCAAATAATGTTTTAGGAGCTGTTTCTCAACAACCAAAAGTGTAAAATAATGTTTTAGGAGCTGTTTCTCAACAACCAAAGTGTCAAATAATGGTTAGAAGCTGTTTTTCAACAACCAAAAGTGTCAAATAATGTTTTAGGAGCTGTTTCTCAATAACCAAAAGTGTAAAATAATGTTTTAGGAGCTGTTTCTCAACAACCAAAGTGTCAAATAATGGTTAGAAGCTGTTTTTCAACAACCAAAAGTGTCAAATAATGTTTTAGGAGCTGTTTCTCAATAACCAAAAGTGTAAAATAATGTTTAAGGAGCTGTTTCTCAACAACCAAAGTGTCAAATAATGGTTAGAAGCTGTTTTTCAACAACCAAAAGTGTCAAATAATGTTTTAGGAGCTGTTTCTCAGTAACCAAAAGTGTAAAATAATGTTTTAGGAGCTGTTTCTCAACAACCAAAGTGTCAAATAATGGTTAGAAGCTGTTTTTCAACAACCAAAAGTGTCAAATAATGTTTTAGGAGCTGTTTCTCAACAACCAAAGTGTCAAATAATGGTTAGAAGCTGTTTTTCAACAACCAAAAGTGTCAAATAATGTTTTAGGAGCTGTTTCTCAGTAACCAAAAGTGTAAAATAATGTTTTAGGAGCTGTTTCTCAACAACCAAAGTGTCAAATAATGGTTAGAAGCTGTTTCTCAATAACCAAAAGTGTAAAATAATTTGCCAAAATAATTTGCCTTGCCAAAATAATTTGCCTGCCAAAATAATTTGCCTCCCAAAATAATTTGCCAAAATAATTTGCCTCCCAAAATAATTTGTCTCCCAAAATAATTTGCCTCCCAAAATAATTTGCCTCCCAAAATAATTAGCCTCCCAAAATAATTTGCCTCCCAAAATAATTTGCCTCCCAAAATAATTTGCCAAAATAATTTGCCTCCTGAAATAATTTGCCAAAATAATTTGCCAAAATAATTTGCCTCCCAAAATAATTTGCCAAAATAATTTGCCTCCCAAAATAATTTGCCAAAATAATTTGCCTCCCAAAATAATTTGCCAAAATAATTTGCCTCCCAAAATAATTTGCTTCCCAAAATAATAATAATCACCAATAATAATAACCAAAAGTGTAAAATAATGTTTTAGGAGCTGTTTCTCAACAACCAAAGTGTCAAATAATGGTTAGAAGCTGTTTCTCAACAACCAAAAGTGTCAAATAATGTTTTAGGAGCTGTTTCTCAAAGACCAAAAGTGTAAAATAATGTTTTAGGAGCTGTTTCTCAACAACCAAAGTGTCAAATAATGGTTAGAAGCTGTTTTTCAACAACCAAAAGTGTCAAATAATGTTTTAGGAGCTGTTTCTCAATAACCAAAAGTGTAAAATAATGTTTTAGGAGCTGTTTCTCAACAACCAAAGTGTCAAATAATGGTTAGAAGCTGTTTTTCAACAACCAAAAGTGTCAAATAATGTTTTAGGAGCTGTTTCTCAATAACCAAAAGTGTAAAATAATGTTTTAGGAGCTGTTTCTCAACAACCAAAGTGTCAAATAATGGTTAGAAGCTGTTTTTCAACAACCAAAATTGTCAAATAATGTTTTAGGAGCTGTTTCTCAACAACCAAAAGTGTAAAATAATGTTTTAGGAGCTGTTTCTCAACAACCAAAGTGTCAAATAATGTTTAGAAGCTGTTTTTCAACAACCAAAAGTGTCAAATAATGTTTTAGGAGCTGTTTCTCAATAACCAAAAGTGTAAAATAATGTTTTAGGAGCTGTTTCTCAACAACCAAAGTGTCAAATAATGGTTAGAAGCTGTTTTTCAACAACCAAAAGTGTCAAATAATGTTTTAGGAGCTGTTTCTCAATAACCAAAAGTGTAAAATAATGTTTAAGGAGCTGTTTCTCAACAACCAAAGTGTCAAATAATGGTTAGAAGCTGTTTTTCAACAACCAAAAGTGTCAAATAATGTTTTAGGAGCTGTTTCTCAACAACCAAAAGTGTCAAATAATGTTTTAGGAGCTGTTTCTCAATAACCAAAAGTGTAAAATAATGTTTTAGGAGCTGTTTCTCAACAACCAAAGTGTCAAATAATGGTTAGAAGCTGTTTTTCAACAACCAAAAGTGTCAAATAATGTTTTAGGAGCTGTTTCTCAATAACCAAAAGTGTAAAATAATGTTTTAGGAGCTGTTTCTCAACAACCAAAGTGTCAAATAATGGTTAGAAGCTGTTTTTTAACACCCAAAAGTGTCAAATAATGTTTTAGGAGCTGTTTCTCAATAACCAAAAGTGTAAAATAATGTTTTAGGAGCTGTTTCTCAACAACCAAAGTGTCAAATAATGGTTAGAAGCTGTTTTTCAACAACCAAAAGTGTCAAATAATGTTTTAGGAGCTGTTTCTCAATAACCAAAAGTGTAAAATAATGTTTTAGGAGCTGTTTCTCAATAACCAAAAGTGTAAAATAATGTTTTAGAAGCTGTTTCTCAACAACCAAAGTGTCAAATAATGGTTAGAAGCTGTTTTTCAACAACCAAAAGTGTCAATGTTTTAGGAGCTGTTTCTCAACAACCAAAGTGTCAAAGAATGGTTAGCTGTTTTTCAACAACCAAAAGTGTCAAATAATGTTTTAGGAGCTGTTTCTCAATAACCAAAAGTGTAAAATAATTTGCCAAAATAATTTGCCTGCCAAAATAATTTGCCTCCCAAAATAATTTGCCAAAATAATTTGCCTCCCAAAATAATTTGTCTCCCAAAATAATTTGCCTCCCAAAATAATTTGCCTCCCAAAATAATTAGCCTCCCAAAATAATTAGCCTCCCAAAATAATTTGCCTCCCAAAATAATTTGCCTCCCAAAATAATTTGCCTCCCAAAATAATTTGCCAAAATAATTTGCCTCCTGAAATAATTTGCCAAAATAATTTGCCAAAATAATTTGCCTCCCAAAATAATTTGCCTCCCAAAATAATTTGCCAAAATAATTTGCCTCCCAAAATAATTTGCCAAAATAATTTGCCTCCCAAAATAATTTGCCTCCCAAAATAATAATAATCACCAATAATAATAACCAAAAGTGTAAAATAATGTTTTAGGAGCAGTTTCTCAACAACCAAAGTGTCAAATAATGGTTAGAAGCTGTTTCTCAACAACCAAAAGTGTCAAATAATGTTTTAGGAGCTGTTTCTCAAAGACCAAAAGTGTAAAATAATGTTTTAGGAGCTGTTTCTCAACAACCAAAGTGTCAAATAATGGTTAGAAGCTGTTTTTCAACAACCAAAAGTGTCAAATAATGTTTTAGGAGCTGTTTCTCAATAACCAAAAGTGTAAAATAATGTTTTAGGAGCTGTTTCTCAACAACCAAAGTGTCAAATAATGGTTAGAAGCTGTTTTTCAACAACCAAAAGTGTCAAATAATGTTTTAGGAGCTGTTTCTCAATAACCAAAAGTGTAAAATAATGTTTTAGGAGCTGTTTCTCAACAACCAAAGTGTCAAATAATGGTTAGAAGCTGTTTTTCAACAACCAAAATTGTCAAATAATGTTTTAGGAGCTGTTTCTCAACAACCAAAAGTGTAAAATAATGTTTTAGGAGCTGTTTCTCAACAACCAAAGTGTCAAATAATGGTTAGAAGCTGTTTTTCAACAACCAAAAGTGTCAAATAATGTTTTAGGAGCTGTTTCTCAATAACCAAAAGTGTAAAATAATGTTTTAGGAGCTGTTTCTCAACAACCAAAGTGTCAAATAATGGTTAGAAGCTGTTTTTCAACAACCAAAAGTGTCAAATAATGTTTTAGGAGCTGTTTCTCAATAACCAAAAGTGTAAAATAATGTTTAAGGAGCTGTTTCTCAACAACCAAAGTGTCAAATAATGGTTAGAAGCTGTTTTTCAACAACCAAAAGTGTCAAATAATGTTTTAGGAGCTGTTTCTCAGTAACCAAAAGTGTAAAATAATGTTTTAGGAGCTGTTTCTCAACAACCAAAGTGTCAAATAATGGTTAGAAGCTGTTTTTCAACAACCAAAAGTGTCAATGTTTTAGGAGCTGTTTCTCAACAACCAAAGTGTCAAATAATGGTTAGAAGCTGTTTTTCAACAACCAAAAGTGTCAAATAATGTTTTAGGAGTTGTTTCTCAGTAACCAAAAGTGTAAAATAATGTTTTAGGAGCTGTTTCTCAACAACCAAAGTGTCAAATAATGGTTAGAAGCTGTTTCTCAATAACCAAAAGTGTAAAATAATTTGCCAAAATAATTTGCCTCCCAAAATAATTTGCCAAAATAATTTGCCTCCCAAAATAATTTTTCTCCCAAAATAATTTGCCAAAATAATTTGCCTCCCAAAATAATTTGCCAAAATAATTTGCCTCCCAAAATAATTTGCCTCCCAAAATAATTTGCCAAAATAATTTGCCTCCCAAAATAATTTGCCAAAATAATTTGCCTCCCAAAATAATTTGCCTCCTGAAATAATTTGCCAAAATAATTTGCCTCCCAAAATAATTTGCCTCACAAAATAATTTGCCTCCCAAAATAATTTGCCAAAATAATTTGCCTCCCAAAATAATTTTTCTCCCAAAATAATTTGCCTCCCAAAATAATTTTTCCCCCAAAATAATTTGCCTCCCAAAATAATTTGCCTCCCAAAATAATTTGCCTCCCAAAATAATTTGCCAAAATAATTTGCCTCCCAAAATAATTTGCCTCCCAAAATAATTTGCCTCCCAAAATAATTTGCCAAAATAATTTGCCTCCCAAAATAATTTGCCTCCCAAAATAATAATAATCACCAATAATAATAACCAAAAGTGTAAAATAATGTTTTAGGAGCTGTTTCTCAACAACCAAAGTGTCAAATAATGGTTAGAAGCTGTTTTTCAACAACCAAAAGTGTCAAATAATGTTTTAGGAGCTGTTTCTCAGTAACCAAAAGTGTAAAATAATGTTTTAGGAGCTGTTTCTCAACAACCAAAGTGTCAAATAATGGTTAGAAGCTGTTTTTCAACAACCAAAAGTGTCAAATAATGTTTTAGGAGCTGTTTCTCAACAACCAAAAGTGTAAAATAATGTTTTAGGAGCTGTTTCTCAACAACCAAAGTGTCAAATAATGGTTAGAAGCTGTTTTTCAACAACCAAAAGTGTCAAATAATGTTTTAGGAGCTGTTTCTCAACAACCAAAAGTGTAAAATAATGTTTTAGGAGCTGTTTCTCAACAACCAAAGTGTCAAATAATGGTTAGAAGCTGTTTTTCAACAACCAAAAGTGTCAAATAATGTTTTAGGAGCTGTTTCTCAACAACCAAAAGTGTCAAATAATGTTTTAGGAGCTGTTTCTCAACAACCAAAAGTGTAAAATAATGTTTTAGGAGCTGTTTCTCAACAACCAAAGTGTCAAATAATGGTTAGAAGCTGTTTTTCAACAACCAAAAGTGTCAAATAATGTTTTAGGAGCTGTTTCTCAGTAACCAAAAGTGTAAAATAATGTTTTAGGAGCTGTTTCTCAACAACCAAAGTGTCAAATAATGGTTAGAAGCTGTTTTTCAACAACCAAAAGTGTCAAATAATGTTTTAGGAGCTGTTTCTCAACAACCAAAAGTGTAAAATAATGTTTTAGGAGCTGTTTCTCAACAACCAAAGTGTCAAATAATGGTTAGAAGCTGTTTTTCAACAACCAAAAGTGTCAAATAATGTTTTAGGAGCTGTTTCTCAATAACCAAAAGTGTAAAATAATGTTTTAGGAGCTGTTTCTCAACAACCAAAAGTGTAAAATAATGTTTTAGGAGCTGTTTCTCAACAACCAAAGTGTCAAATAATGGTTAGAAGCTGTTTTTCAACAACCAAAAGTGTCAAATAATGTTTTAGGAGCTGTTTCTCAGTAACCAAAAGTGTAAAATAATGTTTTAGGAGCTGTTTCTCAACAACCAAAGTGTCAAATAATGGTTAGAAGCTGTTTTTCAACAACCAAAAGTGTCAAATAATGTTTTAGGAGCTGTTTCTCAGTAACCAAAAGTGTCAAATAATGTTTTAGGAGCTGTTTCTCAACAACCAAAGTGTCAAAGAATGGTTAGAAGCTGTTTTTCAACAACCAAAAGTGTCAAATAATGTTTTAGGAGCTGTTTCTCAATAACCAAAAGTGTAAGATAATGTTTTAGGAGCTGTTTCTCAACAACCAAAGTGTCAAAGAATGGTTAGAAGCTGTTTTTCAACAACCAAAAGTGTCAAAT
Source organism: Protomyctophum bolini (assembly GCF_963924005.1). Lineage (NCBI taxonomy): Eukaryota > Metazoa > Chordata > Actinopteri > Myctophiformes > Myctophidae > Protomyctophum > Protomyctophum bolini. The sequence continues at coordinate 21,752,387 of NC_137863.1, forward strand.
AATGTTTTAGGAGCCGTTTCTCAACAACCAAAGTGTCAAATAATGGTTAGAAGCTGTTTTTCAACAATCAAAAGTGTCAAATAATGTTTTAGGAGCTGTTTCTCAATAACCAAAAGTGTAAAATAATGTTTTAGGAGCTGTTTCTCAACAACCAAAGTGTCAAAGAATGGTTAGAAGCTGTTTTTCAACAACCAAAAGTGTCAAATAATGTTTTAGGAGCTGTTTCTCAATAACCAAAAGTGTAAAATAATGTTTTAGGAGCTGTTTCTCAACAACCAAAGTGTCAAATAATGGTTAGAAGCTGTTTCTCAATAACCAAAAGTGTAAAATAATTTGCCAAAATAATTTGCCTGCCAAAATAATTTGCCTCCCAAAATAATTTGCCAAACTAATTTGCCTCCCAAAATAATTTTTCTCCCAAAATAATTTGCAAAAATAATTTGCCTCCCAAAATAATTTGCCTCCCAAAATAATTTGCCTCCCAAAATAATTTGCCTCCCAAAATAATTTGCCTCCCAAAATAATTTGCCTCCTGAAATAATTTGCCAAAATAATTTGCCTCCCAAAATAATTTGCCTCACAAAATAATTTGCCTCACAAAATAATTTGCCTCCCAAAATAATTTGCCAAAATAATTTGCCTCCCAAAATAATTTGCCAAAATAATTTGCCTCCCAAAATAATTTTTCTCCCAAAATAATTTGCCAAAATAATTTGCCAAAATAATTTGCCTCCCAAAATAATTTGCCTCCCAAAATAATTTGCCTCCCAAAATCATTTGCCTCCTGAAATAATTTGCCAAAATAATTTGCCTCCCAAAATAATTTGCCAAAATAATTTGCCTCACAAAATAATTTGCCTCCCAAAATAATTTGCCTCCCAAAATAATTTGCCAAAATAATTTGCCTCCCAAAATAATTTGCCTCCCAAAATAATTTGCCAAAATAATTTGCCTCCCAAAATAATTTGCCTCCCAAAATAATTTGCTTGCCAAAATAATTTGCCTCCCAAAATAATTTGCCTGCCAAAATAATTTGCCTCCCAAAATAATTTGTTAAAATAATTTGCCTCCCAAAATATTTTGCCTCCCAAAATAATTTGCCTCCTGAAATAATTTGCCTCCCAAAATAATTTGCCAAAATAATTTGCCTCACAAAATAATTTGCCTCCCAAAATAATTTGCCAAAATAATTTGCCTCCCAAAATAATTTGCCAAACTAATTTGCCTCCCAAAATAATTTGCCAAAATAATTTGCCTCCCAAAATCATTTGCCTCCTGAAATAATTTGCCAAAATAATTTGCCTCCCAAAATAATTTGCCAAAATAATTTGCCTCACAAAATAATTTGCCTCCCAAAATAATTTGCCAAAATAATTTGCCTCCCAAAATAATTTGCCTCCCAAAATAATTTGCCAAAATAATTTGCCTCCCAAAATAATTTGCCAAAATAATTTGCCTCCCAAAATAATTTGCCTCCCAAAATAATTTGCCAAAATAATTTGCCAAAATAATTTGCCTCCCAAAATAATTTGCCAAAATAATTTGCCTCCCAAAATAATTTGCCTCCCAAAATAATTTGCCTCCCAAAATAATTTGCCTCCTGAAATAATTTGCCTCCTGAAATAATTTGCCTCACAAAATAATTTGCCTCCCAAAATAATTTGCCTCCCAAAATTATTTGCCTAAATAATTTGCCTCCCAAAATTATTTGCCAAAATAATTTGCCTCCCAAAATAATTTGCCTCCCAAAATAATTTGCCAAAATAATTTGCCTCCCAAAATAATTTGCCTCCCAAAATAATTTGCCAAAATAATTTGCCTCCCAAAATAATTTGCCAAAATAATTTGCCTCCCAAAATAATAATAATCACCAATAATAATAACCAAAAGTGTAAAATAATGTTTTAGGAGCTGTTTCTCAACAACCAAAGTGTCAAATAATGGTTAGAAGCTGTTTTTCAACAACCAAAAGTGTCAAATAATGTTTTAGGAGCTGTTTCTCAACAACCAAAAGTGTAAAATAATGTTTTAGGAGCTGTTTCTCAACAACCAAAGTGTCAAATAATGGTTAGAAGCTGTTTTTCAACAACCAAAAGTGTCAAATAATGTTTTAGGAGCTGTTTCTCAACAACCAAAAGTGTAAAATAATGTTTTAGGAGCTGTTTCTCAACAACTAAAGTGTCAAATAATGGTTAGAAGCTGTTTTTCAACAACCAAAAGTGTCAAATAATGTTTTAGGAGCTGTTTTTTAGTAACCAAAAGTGTAAAATAATGTTTTAGGAGCTGTTTCTCAACAACCAAAGTGTCAAATAATGGTTAGAAGCTGTTTTTCAACAACCAAAAGTGTCAAATAATGTTTTAGGAGCTGTTTCTCAATAACCAAAAGTGTAAAATAATGTTTTAGGAGCTGTTTCTCAACAACCAAAGTGTCAAATAATGGTTAGAAGCTGTTTTTTAACACCCAAAAGTGTCAAATAATGTTTTAGGAGCTGTTTCTCAATAACCAAAAGTGTAAAATAATGTTTTAGGAGCTGTTTCTCAACAACCAAAGTGTCAAATAATGGTTAGAAGCTGTTTTTCAACAACCAAAAGTGTCAAATAATGTTTTAGGAGCTGTTTCTCAATAACCAAAAGTGTAAAATAATGTTTTAGGAGCTGTTTCTCAATAACCAAAAGTGTAAGATAATGTTTTAGGAGCTGTTTCTCAACAACCAAAGTGTCAAATAATGGTTAGAAGCTGTTTTTCAACAACCAAAAGTGTCAAATAATGTTTTAGGAGCTGTTTCTCAATAACCAAAAGTGTAAAATAATGTTTTAGGAGCTGTTTCTCAACAACCAAAGTGTCAAATAATGGTTAGAAGCTGTTTTTCAACAACCAAAAGTGTAAAATAATGTTTTAGGAGCTGTTTCTCAACAACCAAAGTGTCAAAGAATGGTTAGCTGTTTTTCAACAACCAAAAGTGTCAAATAATGTTTTAGGAGCTGTTTCTCAATAACCAAAAGTGTAAAATAATTTGCCAAAATAATTTGCCTGCCAAAATAATTTGCCTCCCAAAATAATTTGCCAAAATAATTTGCCTCCCAAAATAATTTGTCTCCCAAAATAATTTGCCTCCCAAAATAATTTGCCTCCCAAAATAATTTGCCTCCCAAAATAATTTGCCAAAATAATTTGCCTCCCGAAATAATTTGCCTCCCAAAATAATTTGCCTCCCAAAATAATTTGCCTCCCAAAATAATTTGCCAAAATAATTTGCCTCCCAAAATAATTTGCCTCCTGAAATAATTTGCCAAAATAATTTGCCAAAATAATTTGCCTCACAAAATAATTTGCCTCACAAAATAATTTGCCTCCCAAAATAATTTGCCTCCCAAAATAATTTGCCTCCCAAAATAATTTGCCTCCAAAAAATAATTTGCCAAAATAATTTGCCTCCCAAAATAATTTGCCAAAATAATTTGCCTCCCAAAATAATTTGCCAAAATAATTTGCCTCCCAAAATAATAATAATCACCAATAATAATAACCAAAAGTGTAAAATAATGTTTTAGGAGCTGTTTCTCAACAACCAAAGTGTCAAATAATGGTTAGAAGCTGTTTTTCAACAACCAAAAGTGTCAAATAATGTTTTAGGAGCTGTTTCTCAACAACCAAAAGTGTAAAATAATGTTTTAGGAGCTGTTTCTCAACAACCAAAGTGTCAAATAATGGTTAGAAGCTGTTTTTCAACAACCAAAAGTGTCAAATAATGTTTTAGGAGCTGTTTTTTAGTAACCAAAAGTGTAAAATAATGTTTTAGGAGCTGTTTCTCAACAACCAAAGTGTCAAATAATGGTTAGAAGCTGTTTCTCAACAACCAAAAGTGTAAAATAATGTTTTAGGAGCTGTTTCTCAACAACCAAAGTGTAAAATAATGGTTAGAAGCTGTTTTTCAACAACCAAAAGTGTCAAATAATGTTTTAGGAGCTGTTTCTCAATAACCAAAAGTGTCAAATAATGTTTTAGGAGCTGTTTCTCAACAACCAAAGTGTCAAAGAATGGTTAGAAGCTGTTTTTCAACAACCAAAAGTGTCAAATAATGTTTTAGGAGCTGTTTCTCAACAACCAAAAGTGTAAAATAATGTTTTAGGAGCTGTTTCTCAACAACCAAAGTGTCAAATAATGGTTAGAAGCTGTTTTTCAACAACCAAAAGTGTCAAATAATGTTTTAGGAGCTGTTTCTCAATAACCAAAAGTGTAAAATAATGTTTTCGGAGCTGTTTCTCAACAACCAAAGTGTCAAATAATGGTTAGAAGCTGTTTTTCAACAACCAAAAGTGTCAAATAATGTTTTAGGAGCTGTTTCTCAATAACCAAAAGTGTAAAATAATGTTTTAGGAGCTGTTTCTCAACAACCAAAGTGTCAAATAATGGTTAGAAGCTGTTTTTCAACAACCAAAAGTGTCAAATAATGTTTTAGGAGCTGTTTCTCAATAACCAAAAGTGTAAAATAATGTTTTAGGAGCTGTTTCTCAACAACCAAAGTGTCAAATAATGGTTAGAAGCTGTTTTTTAACACCCAAAAGTGTCAAATAATGTTTTAGGAGCTGTTTCTCAATAACCAAAAGTGTAAAATAATGTTTTAGGAGCTGTTTCTCAACAACCAAAGTGTCAAATAATGGTTAGAAGCTGTTTTTCAACAACCAAAAGTGTCAAATAATGTTTTAGGAGCTGTTTCTCAATAACCAAAAGTGTAAAATAATGTTTTAGGAGCTGTTTCTCAATAACCAAAAGTGTAAGATAATGTTTTAGGAGCTGTTTCTCAACAACCAAAGTGTCAAATAATGGTTAGAAGCTGTTTTTCAACAACCAAAAGTGTCAAATAATGTTTTAGGAGCTGTTTCTCAATAACCAAAAGTGTAAAATAATGTTTTAGGAGCTGTTTCTCAACAACCAAAGTGTCAAATAATGGTTAGAAGCTGTTTTTCAACAACCAAAAGTGTCAAATAATGTTTTAGGAGCTGTTTCTCAACAACCAAAGTGTCAAAGAATGGTTAGATGTTTTTCAACAACCAAAAGTGTCAAATAATGTTTTAGGAGCTGTTTCTCAATAACCAAAAGTGTAAAATAATTTGCCAAAATAATTTGCCTGCCAAAATAATTTGCCTCCCAAAATAATTTGCCAAAATAATTTGCCTCCCAAAATAATTTGTCTCCCAAAATAATTTGCCTCCCAAAATAATTTGCCTCCCAAAATAATTTGCCAAAATAATTTGCCTCCCGAAATAATTTGCCTCCCAAAATAATTTGCCTCCCAAAATAATTTGCCTCCCAAAATAATTTGCCTCCCAAAATAATTTGCCTCCTGAAATAATTTGCCAAAATAATTTGCCAAAATAATTTGCCTCACAAAATAATTTGCCTCCCAAAATAATTTGCCTCCCAAAATAATTTGCCTCCCAAAATAATTTGCCTCCCAAAATAATTTGCCAAAATAATTTGCCTCCAAAAATAATTTGCCAAAATAATTTGCCTCCCAAAATAATTTGCCAAAATAATTTGCCTCCCAAAATAATTTGCCTCCCAAAATAATTTGCCTCCCAAAATAATTTGCCTCCCAAAATAATTTGCCAAAATAATTTGCCTCCCAAAATAATAATAATCACCAATAATAATAACCAAAAGTGTAAAATAATGTTTTAGGAGCTGTTTCTCAACAACCAAAGTGTCAAATAATGGTTAGAAGCTGTTTCTCAACAACCAAAAGTGTCAAATAATGTTTTAGGAGCTGTTTCTCAAAGACCAAAAGTGTAAAATAATGTTTTAGGAGCTGTTTCTCAACAACCAAAGTGTCAAATAATGGTTAGAAGCTGTTTTTCAACAACCAAAAGTGTCAAATAATGTTTTAGGAGCTGTTTCTCAGTAACCAAAAGTGTAAAATAATGTTTTAGGAGCTGTTTCTCAACAACCAAAGTGTCAAATAATTTTTAGAAGCTGTTTTTAAACAACCAAAAGTGTCAAATAATGTTTTAGGAGCTGTTTCTCAACAACCAAAAGTGTAAAATAATGTTTTAGGAGCTGTTTCTCAACAACCAAAGTGTCAAAGAATGGTTAGAAGCTGTTTTTCAACAACCAAAAGTGTCAAATAATGTTTTAGGAGCTGTTTCTCAACAACCAAAAGTGTAAAATAATGTTTTAGGAGCTGTTTCTCAACAACCAAAGTGTCAAATAATGGTTAGAAGCTGTTTTTCAACAACCAAAAGTGTCAAATAATGTTTTAGGAGCTGTTTCTCAATAACCAAAAGTGTAAAATAATGTTTTAGGAGCTGTTTCTCAACAACCAAAGTGTCAAATAATGGTTAGAAGCTGTTTTTCAACAACCAAAAGTGTCAAATAATGTTTTAGGAGCGGTTTCTCAATAACCAAAAGTGTAAAATAATGTTTTAGGAGCTGTTTCTCAACAACCAAAGTGTCAAATAATGGTTAGAAGCTGTTTTTCAACAACCAAAAGTGTCAAATAATGTTTTAGGAGCTGTTTCTCAACAACCAAAGTGTCAAAGAATGGTTAGCTGTTTTTCAACAACCAAAAGTGTCAAATAATGTTTTAGGAGCTGTTTCTCAATAACCAAAAGTGTAAAATAATTTGCCAAAATAATTTGCCTGCCAAAATAATTTGCCTCCCAAAATAATTTGCCAAAATAATTTGCCTCCCAAAATAATTTGTCTCCCAAAATAATTTGCCTCCCAAAATAATTTGCCTCCCAAAATAATTTGCCTCCCAAAATAATTTGCCTCCCAAAATAATTTGCCAAAATAATTTGCCTCCCGAAATAATTTGCCTCCCAAAATAATATGCCTCCCAAAATAATTTGCCAAAATAATTTGCCTCCCAAAATAATTTGCCAAAATAATTTGCCTCCCAAAATAATTTGCCTCCTGAAATAATTTGCCAAAATAATTTGCCAAAATAATTTGCCTCACAAAATAATTTGCCTCACAAAATAATTTGCCTCACAAAATAATTTGCCTCCCAAAATAATTTGCCTCCCAAAATAATTTGCCAAAATAATTTGCCTCCCAAAATAATTTGCCTCCAAAAATAATTTGCCAAAATAATTTGCCTCCCAAAATAATTTGCCAAAATAATTTGCCTCCCAAAATAATTTGCCAAAATAATTTGCCTCCCAAAATAATAATAATCACCAATAATAATAACCAAAAGTGTAAAATAATGTTTTAGGAGCTGTTTCTCAACAACCAAAGTGTCAAATAATGGTTAGAAGCTGTTTCTCAACAACCAAAAGTGTCACAATGTTTTAGGAGCTGTTTCTCAAAGACCAAAAGTGTAAAATAATGTTTTAGGAGCTGTTTCTCAACAACCAAAGTGTCAAATAATGGTTAGAAGATGTTTTTCAACAACCAAAAGTGTCAAATAATGTTTTAGGAGCTGTTTCTCAGTAACCAAAAGTGTAAAATAATGTTTTAGGAGCTGTTTCTCAACAACCAAAGTGTCAAATAATTTTTAGAAGCTGTTTTTCAACAACCAAAAGTGTCAAATAATGTTTTAGGAGCTGTTTCTCAACAACCAAAAGTGTAAAATAATGTTTTAGGAGCTGTTTCTCAACAACCAAAGTGTCAAAGAATGTTTAGAAGCTGTTTTTCAACAACCAAAAGTGTCAAATAATGTTTTAGGAGCTGTTTCTCAACAACCAAAAGTGTAAAATAATGTTTTAGGAGCTGTTTCTCAACAACCAAAGTGTCAAATAATGGTTAGAAGCTGTTTTTCAACAACCAAAAGTGTCAAATAATGTTTTAGGAGCTGTTTCTCAATAACCAAAAGTGTAAAATAATGTTTTAGGAGCTGTTTCTCAACAACCAAAGTGTCAAATAATGGTTAGAAGCTGTTTTTCAACAACCAAAAGTGTCAAATAATGTTTTAGGAGCTGTTTCTCAATAACCAAAAGTGTAAAATAATGTTTTAGGAGCTGTTTGTCAACAACCAAAGTGTCAAATAATGGTTAGAAGCTGTTTTTCAACAACCAAAAGTGTAAAATAATGTTTTAGGAGCTGTTTCTCAACAACCAAAGTGTCAAAGAATGGTTAGCTGTTTTTCAACAACCAAAAGTGTCAAATAATGTTTTAGGAGCTGTTTCTCAATAACCAAAAGTGTAAAATAATTTGCCAAAATAATTTGCCAAAATAATTTGCCTGCCAAAATAATTTGCCTCCCAAAATAATTTGCCAAAATAATTTGCCTCCCAAAATAATTTGCCTCCCAAAATAATTTGCCTCCCAAAATAATTTGCCTCCCAAAATAATTTGCCTCCCAAAATAATTTGCCAAAATAATTTGCCTCCCAAAATAATTTGCCTCCTGAAATAATTTGCCAAAATAATTTGCCTCCCAAAATAATTTGCCAAAATAATTTGCCTCACAAAATAATTTGCCTCACAAAATAATTTGCCTCACAAAATAATTTGCCAAAATAATTTGCCTCCCAAAATTATTTGCCAAAATAATTTGCCTCCCAATATAATTTGCCTCCTGAAATAATTTGCCAAAATAATTTGCCTCCCAAAATAATTTGCCTCCCAAAATAATTTGCCTCCCAATATAATTTGCCTCCTGAAATAATTTGCCAAAATAATTTGCCTCCCAAAATAATTTGCCAAAATAATTTGCCTCACAAAATAATTTGCCTCACAAAATTATTTGCCTCCCAAAATTATTTGCCAAAATAATTTGCCTCCCAATATAATTTGCCTCCTGAAATAATTTGCCAAAATAATTTGCCTCCCAAAATAATTTGCCAAAATAATTTGCCTCCCAAAATAATTTGCCAAAATAATTTGCCTCCCAAAATTATTTGCCTCCCAAAATTATTTGCCTCCCAAAATTATTTGCCAAAATAATTTGCCTCCCAAAATAATTTGCCAAAATAATTTGCCTCCCAAAATAATTTGCCTCCCAAAATAATTTGCCTCCCAAAATAATTTGCCTCCCAAAATAATAATAATCACCAATAATAATAACCAAAAGTGTAAAATAATGTTTTAGGAGCTGTTTCTCAACAACCAAAGTGTCAAATAATGGTTAGAAGCTGTTTCTCAACAACCAAAAGTGTCAAATAATGTTTTAGGAGCTGTTTCTCAACAACCAAAAGTGTAAAATAATGTTTTAGGAGCTGTTTCTCAACAACCAAAGTGTCAAATAATGGTTAGAAGCTGTTTTTCAACAACCAAAAGTGTCAAATAATGTTTTAGGAGCTGTTTCTCAACAACCAAAAGTGTAAAATAATGTTTTAGGAGCTGTTTCTCAACAACCAAAGTGTCAAATAATGGTTAGAAGCTGTTTTTCAACAACCAAAAGTGTCAAATAATGTTTTAGGAGCTGTTTCTCAATAACCAAAAGTGTAAAATAATGTTTTAGGAGCTGTTTCTCAACAACCAAAGTGTCAAATAATGGTTAGAAGCTGTTTTTCAACAACCAAAAGTGTCAAATAATGTTTTAGGAGCTGTTTCTCAATAACCAAAAGTGTAAAATAATGTTTTAGGAGCTGTTTCTCAACAACCAAAAGTGTAAAATAATGTTTTAGGAGCTGTTTCTCAACAACCAAAGTGTCAAATAATGGTTAGAAGCTGTTTTTCAACAACCAAAAGTGTCAAATAATGTTTTAGGAGCTGTTTCTCAATAACCAAAAGTGTAAAATAATGTTTTAGGAGCTGTTTCTCAACAACCAAAAGTGTAAAATAATGTTTTAGGAGCTGTTTCTCAACAACCAAAGTGTCAAATAATGGTTAGAAGCTGTTTTTCAACAACCAAAAGTGTCAAATAATGTTTTAGGAGCTGTTTCTCAATAACCAAAAGTGTAAAATAATGTTTTATGAGCTGTTTCTCAACAACCAAAGTGTCAAATAATGGTTAGAAGCTGTTTTTCAACAACCAAAAGTGTCAAATAATGTTTTAGGAGCTGTTTCTCAACAACCAAAAGTGTAAAATAATGTTTTAGGAGCTGTTTCTCAACAACCAAAGTGTCAAATAATGGTTAGAAGCTGTTTTTCAACAACCAAAAGTGTCAAATAATGTTTTAGGAGCTGTTTCTCAATAACCAAAAGTGTAAAATAATGTTTTAGGAGCTGTTTCTCAACAACCAAAGTGTCAAATAATGGTTAGAAGCTGTTTTTCAACAACCAAAAGTGTCAAATAATGTTTTAGGAGCTGTTTCTCAATAACCAAAAGTGTCAAATAATGTTTTAGGAGCTGTTTCTCAGTAACCAAAAGTGTAAAATAATGTTTTAGGAGCTGTTTCTCAACAACCAAAGTGTCAAATAATTTTTAGAAGCTGTTTTTCAACAACCAAAAGTGTCAAATAATGTTTTAGGAGCTGTTTCTCAACAACCAAAAGTGTAAAATAATGTTTTAGGAGCTGTTTCTCAACAACCAAAGTGTCAAAGAATGGTTAGAAGCTGTTTTTCAACAACCAAAAGTGTCAAATAATGTTTTAGGAGCTGTTTCTCAACAACCAAAAGTGTAAAATAATGTTTTAGGAGCTGTTTCTCAACAACCAAAGTGTCAAATAATGGTTAGAAGCTGTTTTTCAACAACCAAAAGTGTCAAATAATGTTTTAGGAGCTGTTTCTCAATAACCAAAAGTGTAAAATAATGTTTTAGGAGCTGTTTCTCAACAACCAAAGTGTCAAATAATGGTTAGAAGCTGTTTTTCAACAACCAAAAGTGTCAAATAATGTTTTAGGAGCTGTTTCTCAATAACCAAAAGTGTAAAATAATGTTTTAGGAGCTGTTTCTCAACAACCAAAGTGTCAAATAATGGTTAGAAGCTGTTTTTCAACAACCAAAAGTGTCAAATAATGTTTTAGGAGCTGTTTCTCAACAACCAAAGTGTCAAAGAATGGTTAGCTGTTTTTCAACAACCAAAAGTGTCAAATAATGTTTTAGGAGCTGTTTCTCAATAACCAAAAGTGTAAAATAATTTGCCAAAATAATTTGCCTGCCAAAATAATTTGCCTCCCAAAATAATTTGCCAAAATAATTTGTCTCCCAAAATAATTTGCCTCCCAAAAAAAATTTGCCTCCCAAAATAATTTGCCTCCCAAAATAATTTGCCAAAATAATTTGCCTCCCGAAATAATTTGCCTCCCAAAATAATTTGCCTCCCAAAATAATTTGCCTCCCAAAATAATTTGCCAAAATAATTTGCCTCCCAAAATAATTTGCCAAAATAATTTGCCTCACAAAATAATTTGCCTCACAAAATAATTTGCCTCCCAAAATAATTTGCCTCCCAAAATAATTTGCCTCCCAAAATAATTTGCCTCCCAAAATAATTTGCCTCCCAAAATAATTTGCCAAAATAATTTGCCTCCAAAAATAATTTGCCAAAATAATTTGCCAAAATAATTTGCCTCCCAAAATAATTTGCCTCCCAAAATAATTTGCCAAAATAATTTGCCTCCCAAAATAATAACCAAAAGTGTAAAATAATGTTTTAGGAGCTGTTTCTCAACAACCAAAGTGTCAAATAATGGTTAGAAGCTGTTTCTCAACAACCAAAAGTGTCAAATAATGTTTTAGGAGCTGTTTCTCAAAGACCAAAAGTGTAAAATAATGTTTTAGGAGCTGTTTCTCAACAACCAAAGTGTCAAATAATGGTTAGAAGATGTTTTTCAACAACCAAAAGTGTCAAATAATGTTTTAGGAGCTGTTTCTCAGTAACCAAAAGTGTAAAATAATGTTTTAGGAGCTGTTTCTCAACAACCAAAGTGTCAAATAATTTTTAGAAGCTGTTTTTCAACAACCAAAAGTGTCAAATAATGTTTTAGGAGCTGTTTCTCAACAACCAAAAGTGTAAAATAATGTTTTAGGAGCTGTTTCTCAACAACCAAAGTGTCAAAGAATGGTTAGAAGCTGTTTTTCAACAACCAAAAGTGTCAAATAATGTTTTAGGAGCTGTTTCTCAACAACCAAAAGTGTAAAATAATGTTTTAGGAGCTGTTTCTCAACAACCAAAGTGTCAAATAATGGTTAGAAGCTGTTTTTCAACAACCAAAAGTGTCAAATAATGTTTTAGGAGCTGTTTCTCAATAACCAAAAGTGTAAAATAATGTTTTAGGAGCTGTTTCTCAACAACCAAAGTGTCAAATAATGGTTAGAAGCTGTTTTTCAACAACCAAAAGTGTCAAATAATGTTTTAGGAGCTGTTTCTCAATAACCAAAAGTGTAAAATAATGTTTTAGGAGCTGTTTGTCAACAACCAAAGTGTCAAATAATGGTTAGAAGCTGTTTTTCAACAACCAAAACTGTCAAATAATGTTTTAGGAGCTGTTTCTCAATAACCAAAAGTGTAAAATAATGTTTTAGGAGCTGTTTCTCAACAACCAAAGTGTCAAAGAATGGTTAGCTGTTTTTCAACAACCAAAAGTGTCAAATAATGTTTTAGGAGCTGTTTCTCAATAACCAAAAGTGTAAAATAATTTGCCAAAATAATTTGCCAAAATAATTTGCCTGCCAAAATAATTTGCCTCCCAAAATAATTTGCCAAAATAATTTGCCTCCCAAAATAATTTGCCAAAATAATTTGCCTCCCAAAATAATTTGCCTCCCAAAATAATTTGCCAAAATAATTTGCCTCCCAAAATAATTTGCCTCCCAAAATAATTTGCCAAAATAATTTGCCTCCCAAAATAATTTGCCTCCTGAAATAATTTGCCAAAATAATTTGCCAAAATAATTTGCCTCACAAAATAATTTGCCTCACAAAATAATTTGCCTCACAAAATAATTTGCCTCCCAAAATTATTTGCCAAAATAATTTGCCTCCCAATATAATTTGCCTCCTGAAATAATTTGCCAAAATAATTTGCCTCCCAAAATAATTTGCCTCCCAAAATAATTTGCCTCCCAATATAATTTGCCTCCTGAAATAATTTGCCAAAATAATTTGCCTCCCAAAATAATTTGCCAAAATAATTTGCCTCACAAAATAATTTGCCTCCCAAAATTATTTGCCTCCCAAAATTATTTGCCAAAATAATTTGCCTCCCAATATAATTTGCCTCCTGAAATAATTTGCCAAAATAATTTGCCTCCCAAAATAATTTGCCAAAATAATTTGCCTCCCAAAATAATTTGCCTCCCAAAATAATTTGCCAAAATAATTTGCCTCCCAAAATAATTTGCCAAAATAATTTGCCTCCCAAAATAATTTGCCTCCCAAAATAATTTGCCTCCCAAAATAATTTGCCTCCCAAAATAATTTGCCTCCCAAAATAATAATAATCACCAATAATAATAACCAAAAGTGTAAAATAATGTTTTAGGAGCTGTTTCTCAACAACCAAAGTGTCAAATAATGGTTAGAAGCTGTTTCTCAACAACCAAAAGTGTCAAATAATGTTTTAGGAGCTGTTTCTCAACAACCAAAAGTGTAAAATAATGTTTTAGGAGCTGTTTCTCAACAACCAAAGTGTCAAATAATGGTTAGAAGCTGTTTTTCAACAACCAAAAGTGTCAAATAATGTTTTAGGAGCTGTTTCTCAACAACCAAAAGTGTAAAATAATGTTTTAGGAGCTGTTTCTCAACAACCAAAGTGTCAAATAATGGTTAGAAGCTGTTTTTCAACAACCAAAAGTGTCAAATAATGTTTTAGGAGCTGTTTCTCAATAACCAAAAGTGTAAAATAATGTTTTAGGAGCTGTTTCTCAACAACCAAAGTGTCAAATAATGGTTAGAAGCTGTTTTTCAACAACCAAAAGTGTCAAATAATGTTTTAGGAGCTGTTTCTCAATAACCAAAAGTGTAAAATAATGTTTTAGGAGCTGTTTCTCAACAACCAAAGTGTCAAATAATGGTTAGAAGCTGTTTTTCAACAACCAAAAGTGTCAAATAATGTTTTAGGAGCTGTTTCTCAATAACCAAAAGTGTAAAATAATGTTTTAGGAGCTGTTTCTCAACAACCAAAAGTGTAAAATAATGTTTTAGGAGCTGTTTCTCAACAACCAAAGTGTCAAATAATGGTTAGAAGCTGTTTTTCAACAACCAAAAGTGTCAAATAATGTTTTAGGAGCTGTTTCTCAATAACCAAAAGTGTAAAATAATGTTTTAGGAGCTGTTTCTCAACAACCAAAGTGTCAAATAATGGTTAGAAGCTGTTTTTCAACAACCAAAAGTGTCAAATAATGTTTTAGGAGCTGTTTCTCAACAACCAAAAGTGTAAAATAATGTTTTAGGAGCTGTTTCTCAACAACCAAAGTGTCAAATAATGGTTAGAAGCTGTTTTTCAACAACCAAAAGTGTCAAATAATGTTTTAGGAGCTGTTTCTCAATAACCAAAAGTGTAAAATAATGTTTTAGGAGCTGTTTCTCAACAACCAAAGTGTCAAATAATGGTTAGAAGCTGTTTTTCAACAACCAAAGTGTCAAATAATGGTTAGAAGCTGTTTTTCAACAACCAAAAGTGTCAAATAATGTTTTAGGAGCTGTTTCTCAATAACCAAAAGTGTAAAATAATGTTTTAGGAGCTGTTTCTCAACAACCAAAGTGTCAAATAATGGTTAGAAGCTGTTTCTCAACAACCAAAGTGTCAAATAATGGTTAGAAGCTGTTTTTCAACAACCAAAAGTGTCAAATAATGTTTTAGGAGCTGTTTCTCAATAACCAAAAGTGTAAAATAATGTTTTAGGAGCTGTTTCTCAACAACCAAAGTGTCAAATAATGGTTAGAAGCTGTTTTTCAACAACCAAAAGTGTCAAATAATGTTTTAGGAGCTGTTTCTCAACAACCAAAAGTGTAAAATAATGTTTTAGGAGCTGTTTCTCAACAACCAAAGTGTCAAATAATGGTTAGAAGCTGTTTTTCAACAACCAAAAGTGTCAAATAATGTTTTAGGAGCTGTTTCTCAATAACCAAAAGTGTAAAATAATGTTTTAGGAGCTGTTTCTCAACAACCAAAGTGTCAAATAATGGTTAGAAGCTGTTTTTCAACAACCAAAAGTGTCAAATAATGTTTTAGGAGCTGTTTCTCAACAACCAAAGTGTCAAAGAATGGTTAGCTGTTTTTCAACAACCAAAAGTGTCAAATAATGTTTTAGGAGCTGTTTCTCAATAACCAAAAGTGTAAAATAATTTGCCAAAATAATTTGCCTGCCAAAATAATTTGCCTCCCAAAATAATTTGCCAAAATAATTTGCCTCCCAAAATAATTTGTCTCCCAAAATAATTTGCCTCCCAAAATAATTTGCCTCCCAAAATAATTTGCCTCCCAAAATAATTTGCCTCCCAAAATAATTTGCCAAAATAATTTGCCTCCCGAAATAATTTGCCTCACAAAATAATTTGCCTCACAAAATAATTTGCCTCCCAAAATAATTTGCCTCCCAAAATAATTTGCCTCCCAAAATAATTTGCCAAAATAATTTGCCTCCCAAAATAATTTGCCAAAATAATTTGCCTCCAAAAATAATTTGCCAAAATAATTTGCCTCCCAAAATAATTTGCCAAAATAATTTGCCTCCCAAAATAATTTGCCTCCCAAAATAATTTGCCAAAATAATTTGCCTCCCAAAATAATAACCAAAAGTGTAAAATAATGTTTTAGGAGCTGTTTCTCAACAACCAAAGTGTCAAATAATGGTTAGAAGCTGTTTCTCAACAACCAAAAGTGTCAAATAATGTTTTAGGAGCTGTTTCTCAAAGACCAAAAGTGTAAAATAATGTTTTAGGAGCTGTTTCTCAACAACCAAAGTGTCAAATAATGGTTAGAAGATGTTTTTCAACAACCAAAAGTGTCAAATAATGTTTTAGGAGCTGTTTCTCAGTAACCAAAAGTGTAAAATAATGTTTTAGGAGCTGTTTCTCAACAACCAAAGTGTCAAATAATTTTTAGAAGCTGTTTTTCAACAACCAAAAGTGTCAAATAATGTTTTAGGAGCTGTTTCTCAACAACCAAAAGTGTAAAATAATGTTTTAGGAGCTGTTTCTCAACAACCAAAGTGTCAAAGAATGGTTAGAAGCTGTTTTTCAACAACCAAAAGTGTCAAATAATGTTTTAGGAGCTGTTTCTCAACAACCAAAAGTGTAAAATAATGTTTTAGGAGCTGTTTCTCAACAACCAAAGTGTCAAATAATGGTTAGAAGCTGTTTTTCAACAACCAAAAGTGTCAAATAATGTTTTAGGAGCTGTTTCTCAATAACCAAAAGTGTAAAATAATGTTTTAGGAGCTGTTTCTCAACAACCAAAGTGTCAAATAATGGTTAGAAGCTGTTTTTCAACAACCAAAAGTGTCAAATAATGTTTTAGGAGCTGTTTCTCAATAACCAAAAGTGTAAAATAATGTTTTAGGAGCTGTTTGTCAACAACCAAAGTGTCAAATAATGGTTAGAAGCTGTTTTTCAACAACCAAAACTGTCAAATAATGTTTTAGGAGCTGTTTCTCAATAACCAAAAGTGTAAAATAATGTTTTAGGAGCTGTTTCTCAACAACCAAAGTGTCAAAGAATGGTTAGCTGTTTTTCAACAACCAAAAGTGTCAAATAATGTTTTAGGAGCTGTTTCTCAATAACCAAAAGTGTAAAATAATTTGCCAAAATAATTTGCCAAAATAATTTGCCTGCCAAAATAATTTGCCTCCCAAAATAATTTGCCAAAATAATTTGCCTCCCAAAATAATTTGCCTCCCAAAATAATTTGCCAAAATAATTTGCCTCCCAAAATAATTTGCCTCCCAAAATAATTTGCCAAAATAATTTGCCTCCCAAAATAATTTGCCTCCTGAAATAATTTGCCAAAATAATTTGCCAAAATAATTTGCCTCACAAAATAATTTGCCTCACAAAATAATTTGCCTCCCAAAATTATTTGCCAAAATAATTTGCCTCCCAATATAATTTGCCTCCTGAAATAATTTGCCAAAATAATTTGCCTCCCAAAATAATTTGCCTCCCAATATAATTTGCCTCCTGAAATAATTTGCCAAAATAATTTGCCTCCCAAAATAATTTGCCAAAATAATTTGCCTCACAAAATAATTTGCCTCCCAAAATTATTTGCCTCCCAAAATTATTTGCCAAAATAATTTGCCTCCCAATATAATTTGCCTCCTGAAATAATTTGCCAAAATAATTTGCCTCCCAAAATAATTTGCCTCCCAAAATAATTTGCCTCCCAAAATAATTTGCCAAAATAATTTGCCTCCCAAAATAATTTGCCAAAATAATTTGCCTCCCAAAATAATTTGCCAAAATAATTTGCCTCCCAAAATAATTTGCCTCCCAAAATAATTTGCCTCCCAAAATAATTTGCCTCCCAAAATAATAATAATCACCAATAATAATAACCAAAAGTGTAAAATAATGTTTTAGGAGCTGTTTCTCAACAACCAAAGTGTCAAATAATGGTTAGAAGCTGTTTCTCAACAACCAAAAGTGTCAAATAATGTTTTAGGAGCTGTTTCTCAACAACCAAAAGTGTAAAATAATGTTTTAGGAGCTGTTTCTCAACAACCAAAGTGTCAAATAATGGTTAGAAGCTGTTTTTCAACAACCAAAAGTGTCAAATAATGTTTTAGGAGCTGTTTCTCAACAACCAAAAGTGTAAAATAATGTTTTAGGAGCTGTTTCTCAACAACCAAAGTGTCAAATAATGGTTAGAAGCTGTTTTTCAACAACCAAAAGTGTCAAATAATGTTTTAGGAGCTGTTTCTCAATAACCAAAAGTGTAAAATAATGTTTTAGGAGCTGTTTCTCAACAACCAAAGTGTCAAATAATGGTTAGAAGCTGTTTTTCAACAACCAAAAGTGTCAAATAATGTTTTAGGAGCTGTTTCTCAATAACCAAAAGTGTAAAATAATGTTTTAGGAGCTGTTTCTCAACAACCAAAGTGTCAAATAATGGTTAGAAGCTGTTTTTCAACAACCAAAAGTGTCAAATAATGTTTTAGGAGCTGTTTCTCAATAACCAAAAGTGTAAAATAATGTTTTAGGAGCTGTTTCTCAACAACCAAAAGTGTAAAATAATGTTTTAGGAGCTGTTTCTCAACAACCAAAGTGTCAAATAATGGTTAGAAGCTGTTTTTCAACAACCAAAAGTGTCAAATAATGTTTTAGGAGCTGTTTCTCAATAACCAAAAGTGTGAAATAATGTTTTAGGAGCTGTTTCTCAACAACCAAAGTGTCAAATAATGGTTAGAAGCTGTTTTTCAACAACCAAAAGTGTCAAATAATGTTTTAGGAGCTGTTTCTCAACAACCAAAAGTGTAAAATAATGTTTTAGGAGCTGTTTCTCAACAACCAAAGTGTCAAATAATGGTTAGAAGCTGTTTTTCAACAACCAAAAGTGTCAAATAATGTTTTAGGAGCTGTTTCTCAATAACCAAAAGTGTAAAATAATGTTTTAGGAGCTGTTTCTCAACAACCAAAGTGTCAAATAATGGTTAGAAGCTGTTTTTCAACAACCAAAGTGTCAAATAATGGTTAGAAGCTGTTTTTCAACAACCAAAAGTGTCAAATAATGTTTTAGGAGCTGTTTCTCAATAACCAAAAGTGTAAAATAATGTTTTAGGAGCTGTTTCTCAACAACCAAAGTGTCAAATAATGGTTAGAAGCTGTTTCTCAACAACCAAAGTGTCAAATAATGGTTAGAAGCTGTTTTTCAACAACCAAAAGTGTCAAATAATGTTTTAGGAGCTGTTTCTCAATAACCAAAAGTGTAAAATAATGTTTTAGGAGCTGTTTCTCAACAACCAAAGTGTCAAATAATGGTTAGAAGCTGTTTTTCAACAACCAAAAGTGTCAAATAATGTTTTAGGAGCTGTTTCTCAACAACCAAAAGTGTCAAATAATGTTTTAGGAGCTGTTTCTCAACAACCAAAGTGTCAAATAATGGTTAGAAGCTGTTTTTCAACAACCAAAAGTGTCAAATAATGTTTTAGGAGCTGTTTCTCAATAACCAAAAGTGTAAAATAATGTTTTAGGAGCTGTTTCTCAACAACCAAAGTGTCAAATAATGGTTAGAAGCTGTTTTTCAACAACCAAAAGTGTCAAATAATGTTTTAGGAGCTGTTTCTCAACAACCAAAGTGTCAAAGAATGGTTAGCTGTTTTTCAACAACCAAAAGTGTCAAATAATGTTTTAGGAGCTGTTTCTCAATAACCAAAAGTGTAAAATAATTTGCCAAAATAATTTGCCTGCCAAAATAATTTGCCTCCCAAAATAATTTGCCAAAATAATTTGCCTCCCAAAATAATTTGTCTCCCAAAATAATTTGCCTCCCAAAATAATTTGCCTCCCAAAATAATTTGCCTCCCAAAATAATTTGCCAAAATAATTTGCCTCCCAAAATAATTTGCCTCCCAAAATAATTTGCCTCCCAAAATAATTTGCCAAAATAATTTGCCTCACAAAATAATTTGCCAAAATAATTTGCCTCACAAAATAATTTGCCTCACAAAATAATTTGCCTCCCAAAATAATTTGCCTCCCAAAAAAATTTGCCAAAAAAATTTGCCTCCCAAAATAATTTGCCTCCAAAAATAATTTGCCAAAATAATTTGCCTCCCAAAATAATTTGCCAAAATAATTTGCCTCCCAAAATAATTTGCCTCCCAAAATAATTTGCCAAAATAATTTGCCTCCCAAAATAATAACCAAAAGTGTAAAATAATGTTTTAGGAGCTGTTTCTCAACAACCAAAGTGTCAAATAATGGTTAGAAGCTGTTTCTCAACAACCAAAAGTGTCAAATAATGTTTTAGGAGCTGTTTCTCAAAGACCAAAAGTGTAAAATAATGTTTTAGGAGCTGTTTCTCAACAACCAAAGTGTCAAATAATGGTTAGAAGATGTTTTTCAACAACCAAAAGTGTCAAATAATGTTTTAGGAGCTGTTTCTCAGTAACCAAAAGTGTAAAATAATGTTTTAGGAGCTGTTTCTCAACAACCAAAGTGTCAAATAATTTTTAGAAGCTGTTTTTCAACAACCAAAAGTGTCAAATAATGTTTTAGGAGCTGTTTCTCAACAACCAAAAGTGTAAAATAATGTTTTAGGAGCTGTTTCTCAACAACCAAAGTGTCAAAGAATGGTTAGAAGCTGTTTTTCAACAACCAAAAGTGTCAAATAATGTTTTAGGAGCTGTTTCTCAACAACCAAAAGTGTAAAATAATGTTTTAGGAGCTGTTTCTCAACAACCAAAGTGTCAAATAATGGTTAGAAGCTGTTTTTCAACAACCAAAAGTGTCAAATAATGTTTTAGGAGCTGTTTCTCAATAACCAAAAGTGTAAAATAATGTTTTAGGAGCTGTTTCTCAACAACCAAAGTGTCAAATAATGGTTAGAAGCTGTTTTTCAACAACCAAAAGTGTCAAATAATGTTTTAGGAGCTGTTTCTCAATAACCAAAAGTGTAAAATAATGTTTTAGGAGCTGTTTGTCAACAACCAAAGTGTCAAATAATGGTTAGAAGCTGTTTTTCAACAACCAAAACTGTCAAATAATGTTTTAGGAGCTGTTTCTCAATAACCAAAAGTGTAAAATAATGTTTTAGGAGCTGTTTCTCAACAACCAAAGTGTCAAAGAATGGTTAGCTGTTTTTCAACAACCAAAAGTGTCAAATAATGTTTTAGGAGCTGTTTCTCAATAACCAAAAGTGTAAAATAATTTGCCAAAATAATTTGCCAAAATAATTTGCCTGCCAAAATAATTTGCCTCCCAAAATAATTTGCCAAAATAATTTGCCTCCCAAAATAATTTGCCTCCCAAAATAATTTGCCAAAATAATTTGCCTCCCAAAATAATTTGCCTCCCAAAATAATTTGCCAAAATAATTTGCCTCCCAAAATAATTTGCCTCCCAAAATAATTTGCCTCCCAAAATAATTTGCCTCCTGAAATAATTTGCCAAAATAATTTGCCAAAATAATTTGCCTCACAAAATAATTTGCCTCACAAAATAATTTGCCTCACAAAATAATTTGCCAAAATAATTTGCCTCCCAAAATTATTTGCCAAAATAATTTGCCTCCCAATATAATTTGCCTCCTGAAATAATTTGCCAAAATAATTTGCCTCCCAAAATAATTTGCCTCCCAAAATAATTTGCCTCCCAATCTAATTTGCCTCCTGAAATAATTTGCCAAAATAATTTGCCTCCCAAAATAATTTGCCAAAATAATTTGCCTCACAAAATAATTTGCCTCCCAAAATTATTTGCCTCCCAAAATTATTTGCCAAAATAATTTGCCTCCCAATATAATTTGCCTCCTGAAATAATTTGCCAAAATAATTTGCCTCCCAAAATAATTTGCCAAAATAATTTGCCTCCCAAAATAATTTGCCTCCCAAAATTATTTGCCTCCCAAAATTATTTGCCTCCCAAAATTATTTGCCAAAATAATTTGCCTCCCAAAATAATTTGCCAAAATAATTTGCCAAAATAATTTGCCTCCCAAAATAATTTGCCTCCCAAAATAATTTGCCTCCCAAAATAATTTGCCTCCCAAAATAATAATAATCACCAATAATAATAACCAAAAGTGTAAAATAATGTTTTAGGAGCTGTTTCTCAACAACCAAAGTGTCAAATAATGGTTAGAAGCTGTTTCTCAACAACCAAAAGTGTCAAATAATGTTTTAGGAGCTGTTTCTCAACAACCAAAAGTGTAAAATAATGTTTTAGGAGCTGTTTCTCAACAACCAAAGTGTCAAATAATGGTTAGAAGCTGTTTTTCAACAACCAAAAGTGTCAAATAATGTTTTAGGAGCTGTTTCTCAACAACCAAAAGTGTAAAATAATGTTTTAGGAGCTGTTTCTCAACAACCAAAGTGTCAAATAATGGTTAGAAGCTGTTTTTCAACAACCAAAAGTGTCAAATAATGTTTTAGGAGCTGTTTCTCAATAACCAAAAGTGTAAAATAATGTTTTAGGAGCTGTTTCTCAACAACCAAAGTGTCAAATAATGGTTAGAAGCTGTTTTTCAACAACCAAAAGTGTCAAATAATGTTTTAGGAGCTGTTTCTCAATAACCAAAAGTGTAAAATAATGTTTTAGGAGCTGTTTCTCAACAACCAAAGTGTCAAATAATGGTTAGAAGCTGTTTTTCAACAACCAAAAGTGTCAAATAATGTTTTAGGAGCTGTTTCTCAATAACCAAAAGTGTAAAATAATGTTTTAAGAGCTGTTTCTCAACAACCAAAAGTGTAAAATAATGTTTTAGGAGCTGTTTCTCAACAACCAAAGTGTCAAATAATGGTTAGAAGCTGTTTTTCAACAACCAAAAGTGTCAAATAATGTTTTAGGAGCTGTTTCTCAATAACCAAAAGTGTAAAATAATGTTTTAGGAGCTGTTTCTCAACAACCAAAGTGTCAAATAATGGTTAGAAGCTGTTTTTCAACAACCAAAAGTGTCAAATAATGTTTTAGGAGCTGTTTCTCAACAACCAAAAGTGTAAAATAATGTTTTAGGAGCTGTTTCTCAACAACCAAAGTGTCAAATAATGGTTAGAAGCTGTTTTTCAACAACCAAAAGTGTCAAATAATGTTTTAGGAGCTGTTTCTCAATAACCAAAAGTGTAAAATAATGTTTTAGGAGCTGTTTCTCAACAACCGTAGTGTCAAATAATGGTTAGAAGCTGTTTTTCAACAACCAAAAGTGTCAAATAATGTTTTAGGAGCTGTTTCTCAATAACCAAAAGTGTAAAATAATGTTTTAGGAGCTGTTTCTCAACAACCAAAGTGTCAAATAATGGTTAGAAGCTGTTTTTCAACAACCAAAAGTGTCAAATAATGTTTTAGGAGCTGTTTCTCAATAACCAAAAGTGTAAAATAATGTTTTAGGAGCTGTTTCTCAACAACCAAAGTGTCAAATAATGGTTAGAAGCTGTTTTTCAACAACCAAAAGTGTCAAATAATGTTTTAGGAGCTGTTTCTCAATAACCAAAAGTGTAAAATAATGTTTTAGGAGCTGTTTCTCAACAACCAAAGTGTCAAATAATGGTTAGAAGCTGTTTTTCAACAACCAAAATTGTCAAATAATGTTTTAGGAGCTGTTTCTCAACAACCAAAAGTGTAAAATAATGTTTTAGGAGCTGTTTCTCAACAACCAAAGTGTCAAATAATGGTTAGAAGCTGTTTTTCAACAACCAAAAGTGTCAAATAATGTTTTAGGAGCTGTTTCTCAATAACCAAAAGTGTAAAATAATGTTTTAGGAGCTGTTTCTCAACAACCAAAGTGTCAAATAATGGTTAGAAGCTGTTTTTCAACAACCAAAAGTGTCAAATAATGTTTTAGGAGCTGTTTCTCAATAACCAAAAGTGTAAAATAATGTTTAAGGAGCTGTTTCTCAACAACCAAAGTGTCAAATAATGGTTAGAAGCTGTTTTTCAACAACCAAAAGTGTCAAATAATGTTTTAGGAGCTGTTTCTCAATAACCAAAAGTGTAAAATAATGTTTTAGGAGCTGTTTCTCAACAACCAAAGTGTCAAATAATGGTTAGAAGCTGTTTTTCAACAACCAAAAGTGTCAAATAATGTTTTAGGAGCTGTTTCTCAATAACCAAAAGTGTAAAATAATGTTTTAGGAGCTGTTTCTCAACAACCAAAGTGTCAAATAATGGTTAGAAGCTGTTTTTCAACAACCAAAAGTGTCAAATAATGTTTTAGGAGCTGTTTCTCAATAACCAAAAGTGTAAAATAATGTTTTAGGAGCTGTTTCTCAACAACCAAAGTGTCAAATAATGGTTAGAAGCTGTTTTTTAACACCCAAAAGTGTCAAATAATGTTTTAGGAGCTGTTTCTCAATAACCAAAAGTGTAAAATAATGTTTTAGGAGCTGTTTCTCAACAACCAAAGTGTCAAATAATGGTTAGAAGCTGTTTTTCAACAACCAAAAGTGTCAAATAATGTTTTAGGAGCTGTTTCTCAATAACCAAAAGTTTAAAATAATGTTTTAGGAGCTGTTTCTCAATAACCAAAAGTGTAAAATAATGTTTTAGGAGCTGTTTCTCAACAACCAAAGTGTCAAATAATGGTTAGAAGCTGTTTTTCAACAACCAAAAGTGTCAAATAATGTTTTAGGAGCTGTTTCTCAATAACCAAAAGTGTAAAATAATGTTTTAGGAGCTGTTTATCAACAACCAAAGTGTCAAATAATGGTTAGAAGCTGTTTTTCAACAACCAAAAGTGTCAATGTTTTAGGAGCTGTTTCTCAACAACCAAAGTGTCAAAGAATGGTTAGCTGTTTTTCAACAACCAAAAGTGTCAAATAATGTTTTAGGAGCTGTTTCTCAATAACCAAAAGTGTAAAATAATTTGCCAAAATAATTTGCCTGCCAAAATAATTTGCCTCCCAAAATAATTTGCCAAAATAATTTGCCTCCCAAAATAATTTGTCTCCCAAAATAATTTGCCTCCCAAAATAATTTGCCTCCCAAAATAATTAGCCTCCCAAAATAATTTGCCTCCCAAAATAATTTGCCTCCCAAAATAATTTGCCAAAATAATTTGCCTCCTGAAATAATTTGCCAAAATAATTTGCCAAAATAATTTGCCTCCCAAAATAATTTGCCAAAATAATTTGCCTCCCAAAATAATTTGCCAAAATAATTTGCCTCCCAAAATAATTTGCCAAAATAATTTGCCTCCCAAAATAATTTGCTTCCCAAAATAATAATAATCACCAATAATAATAACCAAAAGTGTAAAATAATGTTTTAGGAGCTGTTTCTCAACAACCAAAGTGTCAAATAATGGTTAGAAGCTGTTTCTCAACAACCAAAAGTGTCAAATAATGTTTTAGGAGCTGTTTCTCAAAGACCAAAAGTGTAAAATAATGTTTTAGGAGCTGTTTCTCAACAACCAAAGTGTCAAATAATGGTTAGAAGCTGTTTTTCAACAACCAAAAGTGTCAAATAATGTTTTAGGAGCTGTTTCTCAATAACCAAAAGTGTAAAATAATGTTTTAGGAGCTGTTTCTCAACAACCAAAGTGTCAAATAATGGTTAGAAGCTGTTTTTCAACAACCAAAAGTGTCAAATAATGTTTTAGGAGCTGTTTCTCAATAACCAAAAGTGTAAAATAATGTTTTAGGAGCTGTTTCTCAACAACCAAAGTGTCAAATAATGGTTAGAAGCTGTTTTTCAACAACCAAAATTGTCAAATAATGTTTTAGGAGCTGTTTCTCAACAACCAAAAGTGTAAAATAATGTTTTAGGAGCTGTTTCTCAACAACCAAAGTGTCAAATAATGTTTAGAAGCTGTTTTTCAACAACCAAAAGTGTCAAATAATGTTTTAGGAGCTGTTTCTCAATAACCAAAAGTGTAAAATAATGTTTTAGGAGCTGTTTCTCAACAACCAAAGTGTCAAATAATGGTTAGAAGCTGTTTTTCAACAACCAAAAGTGTCAAATAATGTTTTAGGAGCTGTTTCTCAATAACCAAAAGTGTAAAATAATGTTTAAGGAGCTGTTTCTCAACAACCAAAGTGTCAAATAATGGTTAGAAGCTGTTTTTCAACAACCAAAAGTGTCAAATAATGTTTTAGGAGCTGTTTCTCAACAACCAAAAGTGTCAAATAATGTTTTAGGAGCTGTTTCTCAATAACCAAAAGTGTAAAATAATGTTTTAGGAGCTGTTTCTCAACAACCAAAGTGTCAAATAATGGTTAGAAGCTGTTTTTCAACAACCAAAAGTGTCAAATAATGTTTTAGGAGCTGTTTCTCAATAACCAAAAGTGTAAAATAATTTGCCAAAATAATTTGCCTGCCAAAATAATTTGCCTCCCAAAATAATTTGCCAAAATAATTTGCCTCCCAAAATAATTTGTCTCCCAAAATAATTTGCCTCCCAAAATAATTTGCCTCCCAAAATAATTAGCCTCCCAAAATAATTTGCCTCCCAAAATAATTTGCCTCCCAAAATAATTTGCCAAAATAATTTGCCTCCTGAAATAATTTGCCAAAATAATTTGCCAAAATAATTTGCCTCCCAAAATAATTTGCCAAAATAATTTGCCTCCCAAAATAATTTGCCAAAATAATTTGCCTCCCAAAATAATTTGCCAAAATAATTTGCCTCCCAAAATAATTTGCTTCCCAAAATAATAATAATCACCAATAATAATAACCAAAAGTGTAAAATAATGTTTTAGGAGCTGTTTCTCAACAACCAAAGTGTCAAATAATGGTTAGAAGCTGTTTCTCAACAACCAAAAGTGTCAAATAATGTTTTAGGAGCTGTTTCTCAAAGACCAAAAGTGTAAAATAATGTTTTAGGAGCTGTTTCTCAACAACCAAAGTGTCAAATAATGGTTAGAAGCTGTTTTTCAACAACCAAAAGTGTCAAATAATGTTTTAGGAGCTGTTTCTCAATAACCAAAAGTGTAAAATAATGTTTTAGGAGCTGTTTCTCAACAACCAAAGTGTCAAATAATGGTTAGAAGCTGTTTTTCAACAACCAAAAGTGTCAAATAATGTTTTAGGAGCTGTTTCTCAATAACCAAAAGTGTAAAATAATGTTTTAGGAGCTGTTTCTCAACAACCAAAGTGTCAAATAATGGTTAGAAGCTGTTTTTCAACAACCAAAATTGTCAAATAATGTTTTAGGAGCTGTTTCTCAACAACCAAAAGTGTAAAATAATGTTTTAGGAGCTGTTTCTCAACAACCAAAGTGTCAAATAATGTTTAGAAGCTGTTTTTCAACAACCAAAAGTGTCAAATAATGTTTTAGGAGCTGTTTCTCAATAACCAAAAGTGTAAAATAATGTTTTAGGAGCTGTTTCTCAACAACCAAAGTGTCAAATAATGGTTAGAAGCTGTTTTTCAACAACCAAAAGTGTCAAATAATGTTTTAGGAGCTGTTTCTCAATAACCAAAAGTGTAAAATAATGTTTAAGGAGCTGTTTCTCAACAACCAAAGTGTCAAATAATGGTTAGAAGCTGTTTTTCAACAACCAAAAGTGTCAAATAATGTTTTAGGAGCTGTTTCTCAACAACCAAAAGTGTCAAATAATGTTTTAGGAGCTGTTTCTCAATAACCAAAAGTGTAAAATAATGTTTTAGGAGCTGTTTCTCAACAACCAAAGTGTCAAATAATGGTTAGAAGCTGTTTTTCAACAACCAAAAGTGTCAAATAATGTTTTAGGAGCTGTTTCTCAATAACCAAAAGTGTAAAATAATGTTTTAGGAGCTGTTTCTCAACAACCAAAGTGTCAAATAATGGTTAGAAGCTGTTTTTTAACACCCAAAAGTGTCAAATAATGTTTTAGGAGCTGTTTCTCAATAACCAAAAGTGTAAAATAATGTTTTAGGAGCTGTTTCTCAACAACCAAAGTGTCAAATAATGGTTAGAAGCTGTTTTTCAACAACCAAAAGTGTCAAATAATGTTTTAGGAGCTGTTTCTCAATAACCAAAAGTGTAAAATAATGTTTTAGGAGCTGTTTCTCAATAACCAAAAGTGTAAAATAATGTTTTAGAAGCTGTTTCTCAACAACCAAAGTGTCAAATAATGGTTAGAAGCTGTTTTTCAACAACCAAAAGTGTCAATGTTTTAGGAGCTGTTTCTCAACAACCAAAGTGTCAAAGAATGGTTAGCTGTTTTTCAACAACCAAAAGTGTCAAATAATGTTTTAGGAGCTGTTTCTCAATAACCAAAAGTGTAAAATAATTTGCCAAAATAATTTGCCTGCCAAAATAATTTGCCTCCCAAAATAATTTGCCAAAATAATTTGCCTCCCAAAATAATTTGTCTCCCAAAATAATTTGCCTCCCAAAATAATTTGCCTCCCAAAATAATTAGCCTCCCAAAATAATTAGCCTCCCAAAATAATTTGCCTCCCAAAATAATTTGCCTCCCAAAATAATTTGCCTCCCAAAATAATTTGCCAAAATAATTTGCCTCCTGAAATAATTTGCCAAAATAATTTGCCAAAATAATTTCCCTCCCAAAATAATTTGCCTCCCAAAATAATTTGCCAAAATAATTTGCCAAAATAATTTGCCAAAATAATTTGCCTCCCAAAATAATTTGCCAAAATAATTTGCCTCCCAAAATAATTTGCCTCCCAAAATAATAATAATCACCAATAATAATAACCAAAAGTGTAAAATAATGTTTTAGGAGCAGTTTCTCAACAACCAAAGTGTCAAATAATGGTTAGAAGCTGTTTCTCAACAACCAAAAGTGTCAAATAATGTTTTAGGAGCTGTTTCTCAAAGACCAAAAGTGTAAAATAATGTTTTAGGAGCTGTTTCTCAACAACCAAAGTGTCAAATAATGGTTAGAAGCTGTTTTTCAACAACCAAAAGTGTCAAATAATGTTTTAGGAGCTGTTTCTCAATAACCAAAAGTGTAAAATAATGTTTTAGGAGCTGTTTCTCAACAACCAAAGTGTCAAATAATGGTTAGAAGCTGTTTTTCAACAACCAAAAGTGTCAAATAATGTTTTAGGAGCTGTTTCTCAATAACCAAAAGTGTAAAATAATGTTTTAGGAGCTGTTTCTCAACAACCAAAGTGTCAAATAATGGTTAGAAGCTGTTTTTCAACAACCAAAATTGTCAAATAATGTTTTAGGAGCTGTTTCTCAACAACCAAAAGTGTAAAATAATGTTTTAGGAGCTGTTTCTCAACAACCAAAGTGTCAAATAATGGTTAGAAGCTGTTTTTCAACAACCAAAAGTGTCAAATAATGTTTTAGGAGCTGTTTCTCAATAACCAAAAGTGTAAAATAATGTTTTAGGAGCTGTTTCTCAACAACCAAAGTGTCAAATAATGGTTAGAAGCTGTTTTTCAACAACCAAAAGTGTCAAATAATGTTTTAGGAGCTGTTTCTCAATAACCAAAAGTGTAAAATAATGTTTAAGGAGCTGTTTCTCAACAACCAAAGTGTCAAATAATGGTTAGAAGCTGTTTTTCAACAACCAAAAGTGTCAAATAATGTTTTAGGAGCTGTTTCTCAACAACCAAAAGTGTCAAATAATGTTTTAGGAGCTGTTTCTCAATAACCAAAAGTGTAAAATAATGTTTTAGGAGCTGTTTCTCAACAACCAAAGTGTCAAATAATGGTTAGAAGCTGTTTTTCAACAACCAAAAGTGTCAAATAATGTTTTAGGAGCTGTTTCTCAATAACCAAAAGTGTAAAATAATGTTTTAGGAGCTGTTTCTCAACAACCAAAGTGTCAAATAATGGTTAGAAGCTGTTTTTTAACACCCAAAAGTGTCAAATAATGTTTTAGGAGCTGTTTCTCAATAACCAAAAGTGTAAAATAATGTTTTAGGAGCTGTTTCTCAACAACCAAAGTGTCAAATAATGGTTAGAAGCTGTTTTTCAACAACCAAAAGTGTCAAATAATGTTTTAGGAGCTGTTTCTCAATAACCAA
This sequence comes from Protomyctophum bolini, assembly GCF_963924005.1. Classification (NCBI taxonomy): domain Eukaryota; kingdom Metazoa; phylum Chordata; class Actinopteri; order Myctophiformes; family Myctophidae; genus Protomyctophum; species Protomyctophum bolini. The sequence goes on from NC_137863.1 coordinate 21,781,747, forward strand.
AAGTGTAAAATAATGTTTTAGGAGCTGTTTCTCAATAACCAAAAGTGTAAAATAATGTTTTAGAAGCTGTTTCTCAACAACCAAAGTGTCAAATAATGGTTAGAAGCTGTTTTTCAACAACCAAAAGTGTCAATGTTTTAGGAGCTGTTTCTCAACAACCAAAGTGTCAAAGAATGGTTAGCTGTTTTTCAACAACCAAAAGTGTCAAATAATGTTTTAGGAGCTGTTTCTCAATAACCAAAAGTGTAAAATAATTTGCCAAAATAATTTGCCTGCCAAAATAATTTGCCTCCCAAAATAATTTGCCAAAATAATTTGCCTCCCAAAATAATTTGTCTCCCAAAATAATTTGCCTCCCAAAATAATTTGCCTCCCAAAATAATTAGCCTCCCAAAATAATTTGCCTCCCAAAATAATTTGCCTCCCAAAATAATTTGCCAAAATAATTTGCCTCCTGAAATAATTTGCCAAAATAATTTGCCTCCCAAAATAATTTGCCAAAATAATTTGCCTCCCAAAATAATTTGCCTCCCAAAATAATTTGCCAAAATAATTTGCCTCCCAAAATAATTTGCCAAAATAATTTGCCTCCCAAAATAATTTGCCTCCCAAAATAATTTGCCTCCTGAAATAATTTGCCAAAATAATTTGCCAAAATAATTTGCCTCACAAAATAATTTGCCTCCCAAAATAATTTGCCTCCCAAAATAATTTGCCAAAATAATTTGCCTCCCAAAATAATTTGCCAAAATAATTTGCCTCCCAAAATAATTTGCCTCCCAAAATAATTTGCCAAAATAATTTGCCTCCCAAAATAATTTGCCAAAATAATTTGCCTCCCAAAATAATTTGCCTCCCAAAATAATTTGCCTCCCAAAATAATAATAATCACCAATAATAATAACCAAAAGTGTAAAATAATGTTTTAGGAGCTGTTTCTCAACAACCAAAGTGTCAAATAATGGTTAGAAGCTGTTTCTCAACAACCAAAAGTGTCAAATAATGTTTTAGGAGCTGTTTCTCAAAGACCAAAAGTGTAAAATAATGTTTTAGGAGCTGTTTCTCAACAACCAAAGTGTCAAATAATGGTTAGAAGCTGTTTTTCAACAACCAAAAGTGTCAAATAATGTTTTAGGAGCTGTTTCTCAGTAACCAAAAGTGTAAAATAATGTTTTAGGAGCTGTTTCTCAACAACCAAAGTGTCAAATAATTTTTAGAAGCTGTTTTTCAACAACCAAAAGTGTCAAATAATGTTTTAGGAGCTGTTTCTCAACAACCAAAAGTGTAAAATAATGTTTTAGGAGCTGTTTCTCAACAACCAAAGTGTCAAAGAATGGTTAGAAGCTGTTTTTCAACAACCAAAAGTGTCAAATAATGTTTTAGGAGCTGTTTCTCAATAACCAAAAGTGTAAAATAATGTTTTAGGAGCTGTTTCTCAACAACCAAAGTGTCAAATAATGGTTAGAAGCAGTTTTTCAACAACCAAAAGTGTCAAATAATGTTTTAGGAGCTGTTTCTCAATAACCAAAAGTGTAAAATAATGTTTTAGGAGCTGTTTCTCAACAACCAAAGTGTCAAATAATGGTTAGAAGCTGTTTTTCAACAACAAAAAGTGTCAAATAATGTTTTAGGAGCTGTTTCTCAATAACCAAAAGTGTAAAATAATGTTTTAGGAGCTGTTTGTCAACAACCAAAGTGTCAAATAATGGTTAGAAGCTGTTTTTCAACAACCAAAACTGTCAAATAATGTTTTAGGAGCTGTTTCTCAATAACCAAAAGTGTAAAATAATGTTTTAGGAGCTGTTTCTCAACATCCAAAGTGTCAAAGAATGGTTAGCTGTTTTTCAACAACCAAAAGTGTCAAATAATGTTTTAGGAGCTGTTTCTCAATAACCAAAAGTGTAAAATAATGTTTTAGGAGCTGTTTGTCAACAACCAAAGTGTCAAATAATGGTTAGAAGCTGTTTTTCAACAACCAAAACTGTCAAATAATGTTTTAGGAGCTGTTTCTCAATAACCAAAAGTGTAAAATAATGTTTTAGGAGCTGTTTCTCAACATCCAAAGTGTCAAAGAATGGTTAGCTGTTTTTCAACAACCAAAAGTGTCAAATAATGTTTTAGGAGCTGTTTCTCAATAACCAAAAGTGTAAAATAATTTGCCAAAATAATTTGCCTCCCAAAATAATTTGCCTCCCAAAATAATTTGCCAAAATAATTTGCCTCCCAAAATAATTTGCCTCCCAAAATAATTTGCCAAAATAATTTGCCTCCCAAAATAATTTGCCTCCCAAAATAATTTGCCAAAATAATTTGCCTCCCAAAATAATTTGCCTCCCAAAATAATTTGCCAAAATAATTTGCCTCCCAAAATAATTTGCCTCCCAAAATAATTTGCCTCCCAAAATAATTTGCCTCCTGAAATAATTTGCCAAAATAATTTGCCTCCCAAAATAATTTGCCAAAATAATTTGCCTCACAAAATAATTTGCCTCCCAAAATAATTTGCCAAAATAATTTGCCTCCCAAAATAATTTGCCTCCCAAAATAATTTGCCTCCCAAAATAATTTGCCTCCTGAAATAATTTGCCAAAATAATTTGCCTCCCAAAATAATTTGCCAAAATAATTTGCCTCACAAAATAATTTGCCTCCCAAAATTATTTGCCAAAATAATTTGCCTCCCAAAATTATTTGCCAAAATTATTTGCCTCCCAATATAATTTGCCTCCTGAAATAATTTGCCAAAATAATTTGCCTCCCAAAATAATTTGCCTCCCAAAATAATTTGCCTCCCAATATAATTTGCCTCCTGAAATAATTTGCCAAAATAATTTGCCTCCCAAAATAATTTGCCAAAATAATTTGCCTCACAAAATAATTTGCCTCCCAAAATAATTTGCCTCCCAAAATTATTTGCCAAAATAATTTGCCTCCCAATATAATTTGCCTCCTGAAATAATTTGCCAAAATAATTTGCCTCCCAAAATAATTTGCCAAAATAATTTGCCTCCCAAAATAATTTGCCTCCCAAAATTATTTGCCAAAATAATTTGCCTCCCAAAATAATTTGCCAAAATAATTTGCCTCCCAAAATAATTTGCCAAAATAATTTGCCTCCCAAAATAATTTGCCAAAATAATTTGCCTCCCAAAATAATTTGCCAAAATAATTTGCCAAAATAATTTGCCTCCCAAAATAATTTGCCTCCTGAAATAATTTGCCAAAATAATTTGCCTCACAAAATAATTTGCCTCCCAAAATAATTTGCCTCCCAAAATAATTTGCCAAAATAATTTGCCTCCCAAAATAATTTGCCAAAATAATTTGCCTCCCAAAATAATTTGCCAAAATAATTTGCCTCCCAAAATAATTTGCCTCCCAAAATAATAATAATCACCAATAATAATAACCAAAAGTGTCAAATAATGTTTTAGGAGCTGTTTCTCAATAACCAAAAGTGTAAAATAATGTTTTAGGAGCTGTTTCTCAACAACCAAAGTGTCAAAGAATGGTTAGAAGCTGTTTTTCAACAACCAAAAGTGTCAAATAATGTTTTAGGAGCTGTTTCTCAATAACCAAAAGTGTAAAATAATGTTTTAGGAGCTGTTTCTCAACAACCAAAGTGTCAAATAATGGTTAGAAGCTGTTTTTCAACAACCAAAAGTGTCAAATAATGTTTTAGGAGCTGTTTCTCAACAACCAAAAGTGTAAAATAATGTTTTAGGAGCTGTTTCTCAACAACCAAAGTGTCAAATAATGGTTAGAAGCTGTTTTTCAACAACCAAAAGTGTCAAATAATGTTTTAGGAGCTGTTTCTCAATAACCAAAAGTGTAAAATAATGTTTTATGAGCTGTTTCTCAACAACCAAAGTGTCAAATAATGGTTAGAAGCTGTTTTTCAACAACCAAAATTGTCAAATAATGTTTTAGGAGCTGTTTCTCAACAACCAAAAGTGTAAAATAATGTTTTAGGAGCTGTTTCTCAACAACCAAAGTGTCAAATAATGGTTAGAAGCTGTTTTTCAACAACCAAAAGTGTCAAATAATGTTTTAGGAGCTGTTTCTCAATAACCAAAAGTGTAAAATAATGTTTTAGGAGCTGTTTCTCAACAACCAAAGTGTCAAATAATGGTTAGAAGCTGTTTTTCAACAACCAAAAGTGTCAAATAATGTTTTAGGAGCTGTTTCTCAATAACCAAAAGTGTAAAATAATGTTTTAGGAGCTGTTTCTCAACAACCAAAGTGTCAAATAATGGTTAGAAGCTGTTTTTCAACAACCAAAAGTGTCAAATAATGTTTTAGGAGCTGTTTCTAAATAACCAAAAGTGTAAAATAATGTTTTAGGAGCTGTTTCTCAACAACCAAAGTGTCAAATAATGGTTAGAAGCTGTTTTTCAACAACCAAAAGTGTCAAATAATGTTTTAGGAGCTGTTTCTCAATAACCAAAAGTGTAAAATAATGTTTTAGGAGCTGTTTCTCAACAACCAAAGTGTCAAATAATGGTTAGAAGCTGTTTTTCAACAACCAAAAGTGTCAAATAATGTTTTAGGAGCTGTTTCTCAGTAACCAAAAGTGTAAAATAATGTTTTAGGAGCTGTTTCTCAACAACCAAAGTGTCAAATAATTTTTAGAAGCTGTTTTTCAACAACCAAAAGTGTCAAATAATGTTTTAGGAGCTGTTTCTCAACAACCAAAGTGTCAAAGAATGGTTAGAAGCTGTTTTTCAACAACCAAAAGTGTCAAATAATGTTTTAGGAGCTGTTTCTCAATAACCAAAAGTGTAAAATAATGTTTTAGGAGCTGTTTCTCAACAACCAAAGTGTCAAATAATGGTTAGAAGCTGTTTTTCAACAACCAAAAGTGTCAATGTTTTAGGAGCTGTTTCTCAATAACCAAAAGTGTAAAATAATGTTTTAGGAGCTGTTTCTCAACAACCAAAGTGTCAAATAATGGTTAGAAGCTGTTTTTCAACAACCAAAAGTGTCAAATAATGTTTTAGGAGCTGTTTCTCAATAACCAAAAGTGTCAAATAATGTTTTAGGAGCTGTTTCTCAATAACCAAAAGTGTAAAATAATGTTTTAGGAGCTGTTTCTCAACAACCAAAGTGTCAAATAATGGTTAGAAGCTGTTTTTCAACAACCAAAATTGTCAAATAATGTTTTAGGAGCTGTTTCTCAACAACCAAAAGTGTAAAATAATGTTTTAGGAGCTGTTTCTCAACAACCAAAGTGTCAAATAATGGTTAGAAGCTGTTTTTCAACAACCAAAAGTGTCAAATAATGTTTTAGGAGCTGTTTCTCAACAACCAAAGTGTCAAATAATGGTTAGAAGCTGTTTTTCAACAACCAAAAGTGTCAAATAATGTTTTAGGAGCTGTTTCTCAATAACCAAAAGTGTCAAATAATGTTTTAGGAGCTGTTTCTCAATAACCAAAAGTGTAAAATAATGTTTTAGGAGCTGTTTCTCAACAACCAAAGTGTCAAATAATGGTTAGAAGCTGTTTTTCAACAACCAAAATTGTCAAATAATGTTTTAGGAGCTGTTTCTCAACAACCAAAAGTGTAAAATAATGTTTTAGGAGCTGTTTCTCAACAACCAAAGTGTCAAATAATGGTTAGAAGCTGTTTTTCAACAACCAAAAGTGTCAAATAATGTTTTAGGAGCTGTTTCTCAATAACCAAAAGTGTAAAATAATGTTTTAGGAGCTGTTTCTCAACAACCAAAGTGTCAAATAATGGTTAGAAGCTGTTTTTCAACAACCAAAAGTGTCAAATAATGTTTTAGGAGCTGTTTCTCAATAACCAAAAGTGTAAAATAATGTTTTAGGAGCTGTTTCTCAACAACCAAAGTGTCAAATAATGGTTAGAAGCTGTTTTTCAACAACCAAAAGTGTAAAATAATGTTTTAGGAGCTGTTTCTCAATAACCAAAAGTGTAAAATAATGTTTTAGGAGCTGTTTCTCAACAACCAAAGTGTCAAATAATGGTTAGAAGCTGTTTTTCAACAACCAAAAGTGTCAAATAATGTTTTAGGAGCTGTTTCTCAACAACCAAAAGTGTAAAATAATGTTTTAGGAGCTGTTTCTCAACAACCAAAGTGTCAAATAATGGTTAGAAGCTGTTTTTCAACAACCAAAAGTGTCAAATAATGTTTTAGGAGCTGTTTCTCAATAACCAAAAGTGTAAAATAATGTTTTAGGAGCTGTTTCTCAACAACCAAAGTGTCAAATAATGGTTAGAAGCTGTTTTTCAACAACCAAAAGTGTAAAATAATGTTTTAGGAGCTGTTTCTCAACAACCAAAGTGTCAAATAATGGTTAGAAGCTGTTTTTCAACAACCAAAGTGTCAAATAATGTTTTAGGAGCTGTTTCTCAATAACAAAAAGTGTAAAATAATGTTTTAGGAGCTGTTTCTCAACAACCAAAGTGTCAAATAATGGTTAGAAGCTGTTTTTCAACAACCAAAAGTGTCAAATAATGTTTTAGGAGCTGTTTCTCAATAACCAAAAGTGTAAAATAATGTTTTAGGAGCTGTTTCTCAATAACCAAAAGTGTAAAATAATGTTTTAGGAGCTGTTTCTCAACAACCAAAGTGTCAAATAATGGTTAGAAGCTGTTTTTCAACAACCAAAAGTGTCAAATAATGTTTTAGGAGCTGTTTCTCAGTAACCAAAAGTGTAAAATAATGTTTTAGGAGCTGTTTCTCAACAACCAAAGTGTCAAATAATGGTTAGAAGCTGTTTTTCAACAACCAAAAGTGTCAAATAATGTTTTAGGAGCTGTTTCTCAACAAACAAAAGTGTAAAATAATGTTTTAGGAGCTGTTTCTCAACAACCAAAGTGTCAAATAATGGTTAGAAGCTGTTTTTCAACAACCAAAAGTGTCAAATAATGTTTTAGGAGCTGTTTCTCAATAACCAAAAGTGTAAAATAATGTTTTAGGAGCTGTTTCTCAACAACCAAAGTGTCAAATAATGGTTAGAAGCTGTTTTTCAACAACCAAAAGTGTCAAATAATGTTTTAGGAGCTGTTTCTCAATAACCAAAAGTGTAAAATAATGTTTTAGGAGCTGTTTCTCAACAACCAAAGTGTCAAATAATGGTTAGAAGCTGTTTTTCAACAACCAAAAGTGTCAAATAATGTTTTAGGAGCTGTTTCTCAACAACCAAAAGTGTAAAATAATGTTTTAGGAGCTGTTTCTCAACAACCAAAGTGTCAAATAATGGTTAGAAGCTGTTTTTCAACAACCAAAAGTGTCAAATAATGTTTTAGGAGCTGTTTCTCAATAACCAAAAGTGTAAAATAATGTTTTAGGAGCTGTTTCTCAACAACCAAAGTGTCAAAGAATGGTTAGAAGCTGTTTTTCAACAACCAAAAGTGTCAAATAATGTTTTAGGAGCTGTTTCTCAATAACCAAAAGTGTAAAATAATGTTTTAGGAGCTGTTTCTCAACAACCAAAGTGTCAAATAATGGTTAGAAGCTGTTTTTCAACAACCAAAAGTGTCAAATAATGTTTTAGGAGCTGTTTCTCAACAACCAAAAGTGTAAAATAATGTTTTAGGAGCTGTTTCTCAACAACCAAAGTGTCAAATAATGGTTAGAAGCTGTTTTTCAACAACCAAAAGTGTCAAATAATGTTTTAGGAGCTGTTTCTCAATAACCAAAAGTGTAAAATAATGTTTTAGGAGCTGTTTCTCAACAACCAAAGTGTCAAATAATGGTTAGAAGCTGTTTTTCAACAACCAAAATTGTCAAATAATGTTTTAGGAGCTGTTTCTCAACAACCAAAAGTGTAAAATAATGTTTTAGGAGCTGTTTCTCAACAACCAAAGTGTCAAATAATGGTTAGAAGCTGTTTTTCAACAACCAAAAGTGTCAAATAATGTTTTAGGAGCTGTTTCTCAATAACCAAAAGTGTAAAATAATGTTTTAGGAGCTGTTTCTCAACAACCAAAGTGTCAAATAATGGTTAGAAGCTGTTTTTCAACAACCAAAAGTGTCAAATAATGTTTTAGGAGCTGTTTCTCAATAACCAAAAGTGTAAAATAATGTTTTAGGAGCTGTTTCTCAACAACCAAAGTGTCAAATAATGGTTAGAAGCTGTTTTTCAACAACCAAAAGTGTCAAATAATGTTTTAGGAGCTGTTTCTAAATAACCAAAAGTGTAAAATAATGTTTTAGGAGCTGTTTCTCAACAACCAAAGTGTCAAATAATGGTTAGAAGCTGTTTTTCAACAACCAAAAGTGTCAAATAATGTTTTAGGAGCTGTTTCTCAATAACCAAAAGTGTAAAATAATGTTTTAGGAGCTGTTTCTCAACAACCAAAGTGTCAAATAATGGTTAGAAGCTGTTTTTCAACAACCAAAAGTGTCAAATAATGTTTTAGGAGCTGTTTCTCAGTAACCAAAAGTGTAAAATAATGTTTTAGGAGCTGTTTCTCAACAACCAAAGTGTCAAATAATTTTTAGAAGCTGTTTTTCAACAACCAAAAGTGTCAAATAATGTTTTAGGAGCTGTTTCTCAACAACCAAAGTGTCAAAGAATGGTTAGAAGCTGTTTTTCAACAACCAAAAGTGTCAAATAATGTTTTAGGAGCTGTTTCTCAATAACCAAAAGTGTAAAATAATGTTTTAGGAGCTGTTTCTCAACAACCAAAGTGTCAAATAATGGTTAGAAGCTGTTTTTCAACAACCAAAAGTGTCAATGTTTTAGGAGCTGTTTCTCAATAACCAAAAGTGTAAAATAATGTTTTAGGAGCTGTTTCTCAACAACCAAAGTGTCAAATAATGGTTAGAAGCTGTTTTTCAACAACCAAAAGTGTCAAATAATGTTTTAGGAGCTGTTTCTCAATAACCAAAAGTGTCAAATAATGTTTTAGGAGCTGTTTCTCAATAACCAAAAGTGTAAAATAATGTTTTAGGAGCTGTTTCTCAACAACCAAAGTGTCAAATAATGGTTAGAAGCTGTTTTTCAACAACCAAAATTGTCAAATAATGTTTTAGGAGCTGTTTCTCAACAACCAAAAGTGTAAAATAATGTTTTAGGAGCTGTTTCTCAACAACCAAAGTGTCAAATAATGGTTAGAAGCTGTTTTTCAACAACCAAAAGTGTCAAATAATGTTTTAGGAGCTGTTTCTCAACAACCAAAGTGTCAAATAATGGTTAGAAGCTGTTTTTCAACAACCAAAAGTGTCAAATAATGTTTTAGGAGCTGTTTCTCAATAACCAAAAGTGTCAAATAATGTTTTAGGAGCTGTTTCTCAATAACCAAAAGTGTAAAATAATGTTTTAGGAGCTGTTTCTCAACAACCAAAGTGTCAAATAATGGTTAGAAGCTGTTTTTCAACAACCAAAATTGTCAAATAATGTTTTAGGAGCTGTTTCTCAACAACCAAAAGTGTAAAATAATGTTTTAGGAGCTGTTTCTCAACAACCAAAGTGTCAAATAATGGTTAGAAGCTGTTTTTCAACAACCAAAAGTGTCAAATAATGTTTTAGGAGCTGTTTCTCAATAACCAAAAGTGTAAAATAATGTTTTAGGAGCTGTTTCTCAACAACCAAAGTGTCAAATAATGGTTAGAAGCTGTTTTTCAACAACCAAAAGTGTCAAATAATGTTTTAGGAGCTGTTTCTCAATAACCAAAAGTGTAAAATAATGTTTTAGGAGCTGTTTCTCAACAACCAAAGTGTCAAATAATGGTTAGAAGCTGTTTTTCAACAACCAAAAGTGTAAAATAATGTTTTAGGAGCTGTTTCTCAATAACCAAAAGTGTAAAATAATGTTTTAGGAGCTGTTTCTCAACAACCAAAGTGTCAAATAATGGTTAGAAGCTGTTTTTCAACAACCAAAAGTGTCAAATAATGTTTTAGGAGCTGTTTCTCAACAACCAAAAGTGTAAAATAATGTTTTAGGAGCTGTTTCTCAACAACCAAAGTGTCAAATAATGGTTAGAAGCTGTTTTTCAACAACCAAAAGTGTCAAATAATGTTTTAGGAGCTGTTTCTCAATAACCAAAAGTGTAAAATAATGTTTTAGGAGCTGTTTCTCAACAACCAAAGTGTCAAATAATGGTTAGAAGCTGTTTTTCAACAACCAAAAGTGTAAAATAATGTTTTAGGAGCTGTTTCTCAATAACCAAAAGTGTAAAATAATGTTTTAGGAGCTGTTTCTCAACAACCAAAGTGTCAAATAATGGTTAGAAGCTGTTTTTCAACAACCAAAGTGTCAAATAATGTTTTAGGAGCTGTTTCTCAATAACAAAAAGTGTAAAATAATGTTTTAGGAGCTGTTTCTCAACAACCAAAGTGTCAAATAATGGTTAGAAGCTGTTTTTCAACAACCAAAAGTGTCAAATAATGTTTTAGGAGCTGTTTCTCAATAACCAAAAGTGTAAAATAATGTTTTAGGAGCTGTTTCTCAATAACCAAAAGTGTAAAATAATGTTTTAGGAGCTGTTTCTCAACAACCAAAGTGTCAAATAATGGTTAGAAGCTGTTTTTCAACAACCAAAAGTGTCAAATAATGTTTTAGGAGCTGTTTCTCAGTAACCAAAAGTGTAAAATAATGTTTTAGGAGCTGTTTCTCAACAACCAAAGTGTCAAATAATGGTTAGAAGCTGTTTTTCAACAACCAAAAGTGTCAAATAATGTTTTAGGAGCTGTTTCTCAACAAACAAAAGTGTAAAATAATGTTTTAGGAGCTGTTTCTCAACAACCAAAGTGTCAAATAATGGTTAGAAGCTGTTTTTCAACAACCAAAAGTGTCAAATAATGTTTTAGGAGCTGTTTCTCAATAACCAAAAGTGTAAAATAATGTTTTAGGAGCTGTTTCTCAACAACCAAAGTGTCAAATAATGGTTAGAAGCTGTTTTTCAACAACCAAAAGTGTCAAATAATGTTTTAGGAGCTGTTTCTCAATAACCAAAAGTGTAAAATAATGTTTTAGGAGCTGTTTCTCAACAACCAAAGTGTCAAATAATGGTTAGAAGCTGTTTTTCAACAACCAAAAGTGTCAAATAATGTTTTAGGAGCTGTTTCTCAACAACCAAAAGTGTAAAATAATGTTTTAGGAGCTGTTTCTCAACAACCAAAGTGTCAAATAATGGTTAGAAGCTGTTTTTCAACAACCAAAAGTGTCAAATAATGTTTTAGGAGCTGTTTCTCAATAACCAAAAGTGTAAAATAATGTTTTAGGAGCTGTTTCTCAACAACCAAAGTGTCAAATAATGGTTAGAAGCTGTTTTTCAACAACCAAAAGTGTCAAATAATGTTTTAGGAGCTGTTTCTCAATAACCAAAAGTGTAAAATAATGTTTTAGGAGCTGTTTCTCAATAACCAAAAGTGTAAAATAATGTTTTAGGAGCTGTTTCTCAACAACCAAAGTGTCAAATAATGGTTAGAAGCTGTTTTTCAACAACCAAAAGTGTCAAATAATGTTTTAGGAGCTGTTTCTCAGTAACCAAAAGTGTAAAATAATGTTTTAGGAGCTGTTTCTCAACAACCAAAGTGTCAAATAATGGTTAGAAGCTGTTTTTCAACAACCAAAAGTGTCAAATAATGTTTTAGGAGCTGTTTCTCAATAACCAAAAGTGTAAAATAATGTTTTAGGAGCTGTTTCTCAATAACCAAAAGTGTAAAATAATGTTTTAGGAGCTGTTTCTCAACAACCAAAGTGTCAAATAATGGTTAGAAGCTGTTTTTCAACAACCAAAAGTGTCAAATAATGTTTTAGGAGCTGTTTCTCAGTAACCAAAAGTGTAAAATAATGTTTTAGGAGCTGTTTCTCAACAACCAAAGTGTCAAATAATGGTTAGAAGCTGTTTTTCAACAACCAAAAGTGTCAAATAATGTTTTAGGAGCTGTTTCTCAATAACCAAAAGTGTAAAATAATGTTTTAGGAGCTGTTTCTCAACAACCAAAGTGTCAAATAATGGTTAGAAGCTGTTTTTCAACAACCAAAAGTGTCAAATAATGTTTTAGGAGCTGTTTCTCAATAACCAAAAGTGTAAAATAATGTTTTAGGAGCTGTTTCTCAACAACCAAAGTGTCAAATAATGGTTAGAAGCTGTTTTTCAACAACCAAAAGTGTCAAATAATGTTTTAGGAGCTGTTTCTCAATAACCAAAAGTGTAAAATAATGTTTTAGGAGCTGTTTCTCAACAACCAAAGTGTCAAATAATGGTTAGAAGCTGTTTTTCAACAACCAAAAGTGTCAAATAATGTTTTAGGAGCTGTTTCTCAATAACCAAAGTGTCAAATAATGGTTAGAAGCTGTTTTTCAACAACCAAAAGTGTCAAATAATGTTTTAGGAGCTGTTTCTCAATAACCAAAAGTGTCAAATAATGTTTTAGGAGCTGTTTCTCAATAACCAAAAGTGTAAAATAATGTTTTAGGAGCTGTTTCTCAACAACCAAAGTGTCAAATAATGGTTAGAAGCTGTTTTTCAACAACCAAAATTGTCAAATAATGTTTTAGGAGCTGTTTCTCAACAACCAAAAGTGTAAAATAATGTTTTAGGAGCTGTTTCTCAACAACCAAAGTGTCAAATAATGGTTAGAAGCTGTTTTTCAACAACCAAAAGTGTCAAATAATGTTTTAGGAGCTGTTTCTCAATAACCAAAAGTGTAAAATAATGTTTTAGGAGCTGTTTCTCAACAACCAAAGTGTCAAATAATGGTTAGAAGCTGTTTTTCAACAACCAAAAGTGTCAAATAATGTTTTAGGAGCTGTTTCTCAATAACCAAAAGTGTAAAATAATGTTTTAGGAGCTGTTTCTCAACAACCAAAGTGTCAAATAATGGTTAGAAGCTGTTTTTCAACAACCAAAAGTGTCAAATAATGTTTTAGGAGCTGTTTCTCAATAACCAAAAGTGTAAAATAATGTTTTAGGAGCTGTTTCTCAACAACCAAAGTGTCAAATAATGGTTAGAAGCTGTTTTTCAACAACCAAAAGTGTCAAATAATGTTTTAGGAGCTGTTTCTCAATAACCAAAAGTGTAAAATAATGTTTTAGGAGCTGTTTCTCAACAACCAAAGTGTCAAATAATGGTTAGAAGCTGTTTTTCAACAACCAAAAGTGTCAAATAATGTTTTAGGAGCTGTTTCTCAATAACCAAAGTGTCAAATAATGGTTAGAAGCTGTTTTTCAACAACCAAAAGTGTCAAATAATGTTTTAGGAGCTGTTTCTCAATAACCAAAAGTGTCAAATAATGTTTTAGGAGCTGTTTCTCAATAACCAAAAGTGTAAAATAATGTTTTAGGAGCTGTTTCTCAACAACCAAAGTGTCAAATAATGGTTAGAAGCTGTTTTTCAACAACCAAAATTGTCAAATAATGTTTTAGGAGCTGTTTCTCAACAACCAAAAGTGTAAAATAATGTTTTAGGAGCTGTTTCTCAACAACCAAAGTGTCAAATAATGGTTAGAAGCTGTTTTTCAACAACCAAAAGTGTCAAATAATGTTTTAGGAGCTGTTTCTCAATAACCAAAAGTGTAAAATAATGTTTTAGGAGCTGTTTCTCAACAACCAAAGTGTCAAATAATGGTTAGAAGCTGTTTTTCAACAACCAAAAGTGTCAAATAATGTTTTAGGAGCTGTTTCTCAATAACCAAAAGTGTAAAATAATGTTTTAGGAGCTGTTTCTCAACAACCAAAGTGTCAAATAATGGTTAGAAGCTGTTTTTCAACAACCAAAAGTGTCAAATAATGTTTTAGGAGCTGTTTCTCAGTAACCAAAAGTGTAAAATAATGTTTTAGGAGCTGTTTCTCAACAACCAAAGTGTCAAATAATGGTTAGAAGCTGTTTTTCAACAACCAAAAGTGTCAAATAATGTTTTAGGAGCTGTTTCTCAATAACCAAAAGTGTAAAATAATGTTTTAGGAGCTGTTTCTCAACAACCAAAGTGTCAAATAATGGTTAGAAGCTGTTTTTCAACAACCAAAAGTGTCAAATAATGTTTTAGGAGCTGTTTCTCAATAACCAAAAGTGTAAAATAATGTTTTAGGAGCTGTTACTCAACAACCAAAGTGTCAAATAATGGTTAGAAGCTGTTTTTCAACAACCAAAAGTGTCAAATAATGTTTTAGGAGCTGTTTCTCAACAACCAAAAGTGTCAAATAATGTTTTAGGAGCTGTTTCTCAACAACCAAAGTGTCAAATAATGGTTAGAAGCTGTTTTTCAACAACCAAAAGTGTCAAATAATGTTTTAGGAGCTGTTTCTCAATAACCAAAAGTGTCAAATAATGGTTAGAAGCTTTTTTTCAACAGCCAAAAGTGTCAAATAATGTTTTAGGAGCTGTTTCTCAACAACCAAAAGTGTCAAATAATGGTTAGAAGCTGTTTTTCAACAGCCAAAAGTGTCAAATAATGTTTTAGCAGCTGTTTCTCAACAACCAAAAGTGTCAAATAATGTTTTAGGAGCTGTTGTTCAACAGCCAAAAGTGTCAAATAATGTTTTAGGAGCTGTTTCTCAACAACCAAAAGTGTCAAATAATGGTTAGAAGCTGTTTTTCAACAGCCAAAAGTGTCAAATAATGGTTAGAAGCTGTTTTTCAACAACCAAAAGTGTCAAATAATGGTTAGAAGCTGTTTTTCAACAGCCAAAAGTGTCAAGACCAAGAAAATCTATTTTGTTCAGTGCTTAAAGTGAGAAGTGCAGCAGCAAACATCTAGGTCATAAGAACATTGTTGGCGCTATATTATCAGATCTAATTTGTGAGTAAAGCTTCATTACGTAAGCCCACATCACCTATGAACACAGGCCCGGTATGTGATGTGTGTTTGTCTCATTTCACATTTGTGAGTAAGGCTTCATCACGCCATCCCACATCACATAATTAACATAGGGTTAGGTATGTGATGTTGGTTGATGTGAGGTATGTGTTTTATAATGTGCGAATGAGTGAAGCTTCATCTTGTCAGTTAACATCACATTATGTGGTGTATTTATGTGATTTATTTATGCTGCCATTTGCAGCTAAAACTTCATACATGCCGGTCAGTAGGCGAGGCATTGACGATGGGCCTATGACTCAAACGTTTTCTGCTGCGCACTTTTCACTTTTAGCACTTTGCAGCACTTTATTAGCATGAGAAAATAAAAGATTATCTTAGTTTATGTCTGAAGAGTTTTCCTTAAGTTAATTGTGGAGTGAGTCTTCTTCCGGTTTTCAATTGTATAAAGACATAGTCATGATTCAAATTGAGTTTGTAGGCTATGATGAAGGACTTTTTTTCTCATTATCTTGCCGCAGGAGGTCAGCAAGAGTAAGTTTAAAAAATATTTAGCAAATTTGAAACTAATTGCTGATTTGGACCTGTAAATTATAACACAAACTGGTGGCACTGGTGTGGTACTACTGGTTTACCAGAACGGGGTTCAACTCCCTGCGGTGCCCTCAATTTGTTGTATTTACATGGTTCATTTTCTGCTCATTGTGTTGCCTTTTCATAGATGATAACCCCCCCAAGTTCTTTACTGTGTTTGTAATTCCTACAGTTGGGTTTTTGGTGGAAGGAGAGCTTGGTCCCTTATTTTTCTCATCTCCTTCCACCAAAAACGGCAGTTCTGGCTGGTTGGGTTCTCGAAACTTGGCAATATGGTAGCCCTTTAAAAAAAAATTTGCTGCCAATCCGATTCCAATCATTTGAAAATGACAATTGGCCCTGATTTCCGATCAGCGGGCAATGCCAAACCGTGAGGACGCAAAGCCCACAACCATTGGCCAATGGGTGGCGCGATCGAGGGTATGCACATGACATCATCGATTCATTCACTTTGTGCATACCCTCTCTATAGCACTCAACTAAAACTTTAAATGGGCATAGCTCATGAACCGCAATAAAACTTTGATTTGTCTCCTCTTGCCTCACTTTCATGTTCTGACTTTTGACCTCTGACTTTTAGATCACCTGCCATTTTGAATTGTATCTCGCTCCTCCCGGGATCTTTGCTCAAAATGCCCAAACATTTCTACACTAACTTTGGAAAAAAAGGTAATTTTCTTTTCAAGTCACAAAAAAATGACTATTTGTGGGTTTACATGTAATTACTAAACTGTAGTCATGTCAGAACCTGGAAGGATCACAGACAAGGTTTTTAAATATATAATGGAGCAATCTTAAAGTAAATACTCAGTGGGTTATAGAATGAGGCAAAACGGTGATACTACTACAATACATTTAATATGCAAAACTCAATTAAACTCCCTTCACATAAAACTTTTCTCTATAAAATACTAGCCTATATTGAGTGTACACAATATACAACAGTGTTTGGTTGTGTAATTAACTCACCCTGGCAGTGTGACCATGTTGGGTGGAGGGGTCCCCTTACTCAGTTCTCACCCTTTTTACTTTGTCGGGTGACTGTACTGAAGACTAGCTATAGTCTTTGTCGTAGAGGTTTTTAGTCTCGACTGTGCAGAGTGTGTCAGCCCCACGGACCGAAGCCGGGAGAAGGTTCCTGGGACTTAAACGCCCTGCCTCCTATTGTAACTTTTGATATTTCGGGGACTGTAAGCATTTCTGTATACTATGAACGCACCATTTATTGTAGGGATCGATGAGTTCTCTGAGATATTGTGGTGCCTGACCATTGAGAGCTTTATAGGTGAGGAGGATTTAGAACTATGTTCTGTATTTAAACGGGAGCCAGTGTAGAGAGGCCAGTGATGGTTCTGATCACATGGTTCTCGGACCCCTAATATAGGGGTTCCTTGTTACTACAGAGGAGTTCCAAATCTTTGATTGCAACTTGTTTCATTTAATATTCATTCGTTCATATCGTTAAAGTAATCAATAAATCAATACATTTTCATTTATGTATTTATTACATTAATGACATGAACCCTAGAATCACTATTCTGAAGGGAACATTAGCAAAACAATCTGATCTACAAGCTCATGATTTAAGAGCATTGAAAAAACTGACGGACGGCATACTATGCATGATGATTTTGGAGGATTTGAGAAAAAGATTAATCATGAAAAACTATAGTCCATGGTTTCAGACTGCATGATGTTTTTCATGATTTGGCAGGATTTGAGAACAAGATGAAAATAATGGACCTGTAAATTACAACAAAAAAAACTAAGGCACTGGTGTGGTACTTCTGGTTTTCCAGAACGAGGTTCGAGTCCCTGCAGTGCTCTGCTCGATTTGTTGTATTTACATGGTTTATTTAAAATTTATGCTATTTATGATAAAAAAAGAATTTCAAAATTTCAAAAAACATGGGCTATAACCCATATATAACCCATTTTTTTCAAATCCTCAAAAATGATGAAAAACGGCGTGCTATAGTATGCCGTACGATATGGGCTATAGCCCATGGTCCAAAATGATGAGAAACGAGGATAACTTTTTTTTTCAAAATTTCAAAAAACATGGGCTATAACCCATCGTTTTTTTCATTTTTTCATTTTTTTCAAATCCTCAAAAATGATGAAAAACGGTGCGCTATAGTATGCCGTACGATATGGGCTATAGCCCATGGTCCAAAATGATGAGAAACGAGGATAACAGTTTTTTTCAAAATTTCAAAAAACATGGGCTATAACCCATCGTTTTTGTCATTTCGTCATTTTTTTCAAATCTTCAAAAATGATGAAAAACGGCGCGCTATAGTATGCCGTACGATATGGGCTATAGCCCACGGTCCAAAATGATGAGAAACGAGGCTAACTTTTTTTTTTTTAATTTCAAAAAACATGGGCTATATCCCATCGTTTTTGTCATTTCGTCATTTTTTTCAAATCCTCAAAAATGATGAAAAACGGCGTGCTATAGTATGCCGTACGATATGGGCTATAGCCCACGGTCCAAAATGATGAGAAACGAGAATAACTTTTTTTTTCAAAATTTCAAAAAACATGGGCTATAACCCATCGTTTTTTTCATTTCGTCATTTTTTTCAAATCCTCAAAAATGATGAAAAACGGCGCGCTATAGTATGCCGTACGATATGGGCTATAGCCCACGGTCCAAAATGATGAGAAACGAGGCTAACTTTTTTTTTTTTAATTTCAAAAAACATGGGCTATAACCCATCGTTTTTTTCATATTTGTCAAATCATCAAAAATGATGAAAAACGGCGCGCTATAGTATGCCGTACGATATGGGCTATAGCCCATGGTCCAAAATGATGAGAAACGAGGATAACTTTTTTTTTCAAAATTTCAAAAAACATGGGCTATAACCCATCATTTTTGTCATTTCGTCATTTTTTTCAAATCTTCAAAAATGATGAAAAACGGCGCGCTATAGTATGCCGTACGATATGGGCTATAGCCCACGGTCCAAAATGATGAGAAACGAGGCTAACTTTTTTTTCCAAATTTTCAAAAAACATGGGCTATAACCCATCGTTTTTGTCATTTCGTCATTTTTTTCAAATCTTCAAAAATGATGAAAAACGGCGCGCTATAGTATGCCGTACGATATGGGCTATAGCCCATGGTCCAAAATGATGAGAAACGAGGATAACTTTTTTTTTCAAAATTTCTAAAAACATGGGCTATAACCCATCGTTTTTGTCATTTCGTCATTTTTTTCAAATCATCAAAAATGATGAAAAACGGCGTGCTATAGTATGCCGTACGATATGGGCTATAGCCCACGGTCCAAAATGATGAGAAACGAGGCTAACTTTTTTTTTTTTAATTTAAAAAAACATGGGCTATAACCCATCGTTTTTTTCATATTTGTCAAATCATCAAAAATGATGAAAAACGGCGCGCTATAGTATGCCGTACGATATGGGCTATAGCCCATGGTCCAAAATGATGAGAAACGAGGATAACTTTTTTTTTCAAATTTTCTAAAAACATGGGCTATAACCCATCGTTTTTGTCATTTCGTCATTTTTTTCAAATCTTCAAAAATGATGAAAAACGGCGCGCTATAGTATGCCGTACGATATGGGCTATAGCCCACGGTCCAAAGTGATGAGAAACGAGGCTAACTTTTTTTTTCAAAATTCCAACTATAATATCCCATAACCATATCCCTGCTGTCTGCAGCTCTGTTGGATGATCTGGACAAAGAGCTGAACAACTACATCATGCGCTGCAGAGAGTGGTATGGTTGGCATTTTCCCGAACTGAGCAAGATCATCACAGACAACCTGGCCTACTGCAAAAGTGTCCGCCATATAGGTGAGCAAATGCACAGGTTGGAATCCAGTGTTTTAGTCTATTAAGGGCCGATTCATACTCCTATTTTACCACTGTAGTGCCGAAATGATTTCGGCTCATCAGAAAGTTTCAGTAGCACCGAAGAGAAGACTTTAGGACGGTACCCGCCCCCCCGAACCTCAAATGACGTCACATTGTAGGCTCTACAGAGCCGAACCGACTTTTATTCGGCTATAAAATATGAGTATGAATCGTGCCTAAGACGAAAAATGTTTGTCGACTACCTTTTTTCACTGACAAACTGAATGGAAACTAAATGAAAACTAAGCTATGACGACTAAGACTAAATATATTGACAATTTCGTCAACAAATAAAAACTAGACGTGTTAGGAAGGGACTAGTGGACAAGTGATCCAGTAAAAGTCTTTTTACACTTGGTTGCATGGTGAAAATATCCGATCTACAAGCTTTGTAGATCGGATTATTTTTCAAGTTTATTGATCGGATTATTTTTCCGCCAAAACACATTTTGTTCGACTAAATCAACAAAAATTTGTCGACTAACACTAAAACATTCCAGGTGACTAAATATGACAAACTAAAATCTAAATTTGCCGCCAAAAACAACACTGGATGTCACCACTGACCACACAAACACCAGTTTGAGGGTTTACTATAGTCACTTGACACTTACACGTTCTTGTGGAAGGAGATACTGGGCAGTGAAGTTACCAACCTAAGCCCTATTGTATTCAAAATTAGTCAAGCTCACAATGCATCACAATGTGTAGTGATTTTGTAGATGTAGCCAATATAATGAGTCCAAAATGCAAAGTGGATAATGAAACAGACTTCTTCAGATTTTTTTGCATCTCATTGTATAATCATACCGCTGTATTTTGTTAATTTCGAAATAATCTCACAACAACCCTTCAGCAGTGTTCTACATGGTGTGTGCATAACGTTTTTCTCATAGCGGATATGTGGACAGTTGTACAACATGCTCGCTCTCCTCATAACTGGCTTGTTACTGAACTGTCCCAAAGCAAAACCAGGCTAAATTATCTTGGTATCAAAACCAGGGTAAAATGATCTTGGTGACAACAATATAACATTTTACTTTGACCATAGATTTCTGTGAGCTTAAAACCTCACTATGTAACTTGGTTAAAAAAATGTAATTTTGTCCAATCTGTATGGTGGGAGGATGTTAATCCATGTATCCAGGGTTATTTTGTTATAGAAATGTCATTGATATCATAGTGAATAATGAACCTTTTGGACAGTCTTAAAGCTGAAAGCAAGACAGGCTAGCGATGTAGGTCGGGACTCGGAACGTCTGTGAAATGGAAGCCCTTGTCCTCTCAGAGTGCTGACCTCTGCCACGTCGTGTAAATGATGAATGCATTTCTTGGTCCCCAGGCGTTCGCACCAACGTGGCCACCACCGACCTGTCAGAGATGCTGCCCGAGGACATCGAGGCAGAGGTCAAACTGGCCGCCGAGATCTCCATGGGAACAGAGGTGTCGGACGAGGACATCGGCAACATAAAGCACCTGTGTGACCAGGTAAACCCAGCGCTACCTCCCACTGTAGTTGTGTATCGAGGGATTCATAATGGCCGTAGTGATGATGATGACGTTTGTCTTCCTCTTGAAATAAATCATGTGGGTCTTTAAGTCACTATCTCATCTGAACGGCCACAGTACCCCCTACACACAATTACACACACTGCTTCACAAAGTTACTAATTATAAACGTAAACTATTACTGTTCTGAAATGTGGAATCCTCAGTCTGTTCGGGAATGTATTCAAATGTATAAATTGTTAAAGCAATATAACGAGCACATTTGCAGCTGGCCGTCTCCCTACTCTGCCATTGAACATCTTCAACGTGAGGTTGGCACTGCCAATAAAGCTATTTGAGGTAGACCAGATGCAGTACATCTCCCACAACAAACACGCATTACATGAGATCACTAAACGGTTACTCCACAAGACCACAAGCAATGTGTGCGCCGCCCAGGCCCCCCCATCTTCATTGTAGTTAGGTGTTGCAATTACCTCTGTCTGAAGAGGGAGGCAGTTGATGTGACTGTACATACAATTGAAAGATTATGGTCTTAAGCTTCAATTGTTGCATGGCCACCATTGGAAGCAACTGACGGTAAAAGCCTTGCGTGTGGACTGTGGTGCACCAAAAGTGGCATGTCTACAAGTTCAGACTGCACTGCAGCGTGACACAGACACACAACTAAGTGCAAGTCAGACTTGAGGATTGAGGGGTCGCTCACACATCTGTTCTTTCCTTCCAGGTGATCGAGATCTCGGAGTACCGCACTCAGCTGTACGACTACCTGAAGAACCGCATGATGGCCATCGCTCCCAACCTGACGGTGATGGTGGGAGAGCTGGTGGGCGCTCGCCTCATCTCTCACGCTGGTAAGAACCGCAGAGAGCTGTGGCACACATGAGGGGGGTTAATAATGACTGAGCGGTGATGATACTGACTTAATGTCACTGTCCTGAAAACATCATGAGGGTTTTTGTCACTACCTCATCTGAGCTCTCATTTTGATGTGGCGCACACACAGTGCTGTGTAGCTAGATATACGAAAGACTGTTCTGAACGGAAGCCTTTAATATGTATATTATGTTCCCTTTCTGTGTTCCCAAGGTTCCCTGTTGAATCTAGCCAAGCACCCGGCTTCCACGGTGCAGATCCTCGGAGCGGAGAAGGCCTTGTTCAGAGCCCTGAAGACCCGCAAAGACACCCCAAAATACGGTCTCATCTACCATGCCTCGCTGGTTGGCCAAACTACAGCCAAGAATAAGGGCAAGGTGTGTTTCCTGCTTTGTTGTACATGTGGGTGTAAATCACATTAATGTTGCACTTTGTTTAACAAAAATAAGTCTGAAAACGTAATGTCGTTATTTACATTTTAGTGTTTGTGTAAAATACCAGTTATGCCCATTGCCCTGTGTCATGGCACCCTCGGACAAAATCTGTACATCTGTTATAGTAATTACAGAAGACCTTAAACTTTCTTAAAGTATAAACGCAGCACATAAGATTATTTGAAGATGACCAACACTGCTTTTTTGTTAAATTGTTGTGCATCTGTGGTGATAGCTGTACAAATAATGAGTTGTTGCTTAACATGGTGCCTTTTTGCAGATTTCCAGAATGCTGGCAGCTAAAGCATCCCTAGCTATTCGCTACGACGCCCTCGGTGAGGACACCAATGCAGAAATGGGAATAGAGAACCGTGCCAAGCTGGAAGCTCGCCTGCGGCATCTTGAGGACAGAGGAGTAAGTAAAACTATTAAACTGTCAATCTAACCTGGGATAATAAAGTAGATGCCTTCAGAAATTATTCTCCACCACTTGTATTTTTAGTTGGTACCTTCACCAGTTCTCTCCCGTTGTAGTGAGGTATCCCGTTTATTCAACTTTTCCAGACAATCTGTGCTTTGTTGGTCTGACCATGTCTTTTATTTATTTTGCCTCCAGATCAGGAAAATCAGTGGAACGGGAAAGGCGATGGCAAAAGCAGACAAATACCAACACAAGAGGTGAATGAAGCCAAGATATAAGTCCACAAAACGCCATGGGGGTTTAATAATGACTGAGCGGTGATGATACTGACGAACTGTCACTGTCCTGAAAACATCATGAGGGTTTTTGTCACTACCTCATCTGAGCTCTCATTTAGACACGGAACACAAAGTGCAACACTCTTAATGTAATATGTCCCCTTTCTGTGTTGCAATTGTCGCAGAGTAAGCACAGTTGTATATTACTATACAGACTTTGGTTAACATCTTTGATTCTTTATTGTTTTTAAACAGTGAGGTGAAAGTGTATGATCCATCTGGAGACTCGACGCTCCCCTCCACCTCGAGGAAGAGGAAGATTGAGGAGGTTGAGGACACCTCGGCGCCCTCCACGCCAGTGGTGCCCAAAACCAAAAAACCCAAGATAGTAACGGAAGGTAGGCAGACCTGCAGACAACATGCTTCTTGTTGGGTGTCTGTTTTTCTGTTTTTAATGTTTCAAAATAAATGATGCAAATTTGTATCCGGGATTCTTTATTATATATATTTCTTCTGTTGTAAGTCAGTGGTATATTTTCTGAGAGTTTTACACTGCTTCCAGTGCTTCCATTAGCATAAAGTGCACAATATTTCAACATGTCTTTGTCGGATTACAAACTTAACTGGAAGGAAATGGAAGTCAATATCTATGCATTAGTTACTAAATACATTTTACACTTGTGATGTCAAGGCACACCTCGATGTGTATTTTGATGCTACGCTCTCCATCCAGACGTCCCTTGGAAACGGAATTTCTTCTCAGGTTCTGGTTAAAGAAAATGTAATGACTTGACATTTATGAGTCTCATGTTTCCTTCGTCTTGTCGTTCAGTCGTCGCAGAAGAAGAAGAAGCGGAAAAAACTCCCAAGAAGAAGAAGAAGAAAAAGAAGTCCAAAGAGGCTGAGGAGGAGACGGTGGAGGAGGAGGAAATGGAGGAGGCAGAGACTTCTGTAGCAGAGCAAGTAAGTCTTGTTGCCCCGGTCGCCATGTGTCTCATTGAGGGCTGATTAACTCATTTAGACCTGAGAACGATTCTACAAATGTCTTCTAAATCCTGACAGTTTTCTGAAAAAAATGTTTCTGTGTCGGTGGTTCTCAAACATTTTAACGATATGGGCTATAGCCCACGGTCCAAAATGATGAGAAACGAGGCTAAATTTCAAAAAACATGGACTATAACCCATCGTTTTTGTCATTTCGTCATTTTTTTCAAATCTTCAAAAATGATGAAAAACGGCGCGCTATAGTATGCCGTACGATATGGGCTATAGCCCACGGTCCAAAATGATGAGAAACGAGGCTAACTTTTTTTTTCAAAATTTCAAAAAACATGGGCTATAACCCATCGTTTTTGTCATTTCGTCATTTTTTTCAAATCCTCAAAAATGATGAAAAACGGCGCGCTATAGTATGCCGTACGATATGGGCTATAGCCCACGGTCCAAAATGATGAGAAACGAGGCTAACTTTTTTTTTCAAAATTTCAAAAAACATGGGCTATAACCCATCGTTTTTGTCATTTCGTCATTTTTTTTAAATCTTCAAAAATGATGAAAAACGGCGCGCTATAGTATGCCGTACGATATGGGCTATAGCCCACGGTCCAAAATGATGAGAAACGAGGCTAACTTTTTTTTTCAAAATTTCAAAAAACATGGGCTATAACCCATCGTTTTTGTCATTTCGTCATTTTTTCAAATCTTCAAAAATGATGAAAAACGGCGCGCTATAGTATGCCGTACGATATGGGCTATAGCCCACGGTCCAAAATGATGAGAAACGAGGCTAACTTTTTTTTTTTTTTTTTCAAAAAACATGGGCTATAACCCATCGTTTTTGTCATTTCGTCATTTTTTTCAAATCCTCAAAAATGATGAAAAACGGCGCACTTAGTATGCCGTACGATATGGGCTATAGCCCACGGTCCAAAATGATGAGAAACGAGGCTAACTTTTTTTTTCAAAATTTCAAAAAACATGGGCTATAACCCATCGTTTTTGTCATTTCGTAATTTTTTTCAAATCCTCAAAAATGATGAAAAACGGCGCGCTATAGTATGCCGTACGATATGTGACCAGGGACAGTGGTTTGATATACAAGGGGGACATGGTCATTTTTCAGTTCTTTACATATTATGAAACTGCACACTGTAACCTTTCATACGATCTATTGCTCATTGAAATTGGGGGGAAAATGAAGAAGATATGACCATTTGAAACTTGTTTAACTGGAAACACTAAAGTACAGAATTTGCCGTTTTAAGATTTCATAGTATTTAGCATCTCTGAGCCCAGGAATGGGGTGTGACAATAGATACTTGTCTCCACCCCTAGATACTTGCATAAACACTCCCCCCATCCTCTAACCACTCCACACTGTCAACTGCACAGAATGACTTGAGTTGACACTTAGTAAAAGAGGAATAAGGACATCTAGAACTCTTAGAATAAAAATAAATAGAGATGAGAAAGTATCAATATTGCAATATAGAAATATAGGACGGACGTTGTTTAGTGTATGTTTTGGTAATGATACAATCTAAAAAGTAACTAGTATGCTGGAGTAAAACTACTTGCAGCAAGTAGGCTATAATTTATTCCATGAAGTTACTTGTAGTTTTAGACCCATGCTTTTAATTGCTAAATAAAAAAATGTATGTTTACATTACATTATTAATATGTACAAAGGTACCTTTTTACCCCTAAATGCATGGCTTGAATCAGCCATGCACTGATGTGAAAGAGTCAAAACCTTACCAACAGAAAGTCAGGGGAAAAAATACCTTAGACGTGTGTTATGATCCTTCCACTTTTAAGAAGATCACACCAGGATTTGTACTACACTATGTCTTCACATTCAATATTTGAGCTGTTCTTCTAACAACAATGTCATGGATTGATCAAATTATATAAACGACGGATTTCACCGCGACGCGTGATCACGCATGGATGTCATGGATTGATCAAATTATATAAAAGACGGATTTCACCGCGACGCGCGATCACACGCGATGTTATTCATTCATGTATTGATCATCAGGCAGCAGCATCCAATGGTAGCCTAATAAAGTTACAAAGATTAAAACACAGTGATAAACATGCACATGTGTGCACTGAAATAAAGGGCAGAAGAATGGATTTACAACTAAGACAATCTCGTCAGAACGCGTGTGGTGTGGAGACCTCAAACAAACATTAAACTGGCAGCAACTTTTTTTTCTTCAGTGGACGACGGGTAAATCAGTTAATTTATACTTTTATTACAATATCCAACAGCATCATATCAAGTTAACAATAATGCTGATGTTGTAGGCTATTTACTATTGTCACAGAAACACACTGCACGGCTACTGTAACTGGAGAACAAAGATAGCTACGGCCAATCGAAACGACTCTATGTAAATACGTGCAGGAATGTTCACACCCCCAAAATACGGCAAATAATCTGTAATTATAGAGACATTTTTGCAATGTAAATACAACGACTTAATGACACTAAAACGACTTTCTGATGTAATAAAAACATTCTTTAACATTCCAACTGTGTTAATGTGGCTAAAACCGAAAACCACCAAAAAAATAAAACAATTCTATTTTGGTCTATTGTGAGATTTAATTAGTGCCGACTTGTGGTTGAAAATACTGGCACTGGTCACATATGGGCTATAGCCCACGGTCCAAAATGATGAGAAACGAGGCTAACTTTTTTTTTCAAAATTTCAAAAAACATGGGCTATAACCCATCGTTTTTGTCATTTCGTCATTTTTTTCAAATCCTCAAAAATGATGAAAAACGGCGCGCTATAGTATGCCGTACGATATGGGCTATAGCCCACGGTCCAAAATGATGAGAAACGAGGCTAACTTTATTTTTCAAAATTTCAAAAAACATGGGCTAAAACCCATCGTTTTTGTCATTTCGTCATTTTTTTTAAATCTTCAAAAATGATGAAAAACGGCGCGCTATAGTATGCCGTACTATATGGGCTATAGCCCACGGTCCAAAATGATGAAAAACGAGGCTAACTTTTTTTTTCAAAATTTCAAAAAACATGGGCTATAACCCATCGTTTTTGTCATTTCGTCATTTTTTTCAAATCCTCAAAAATGATGAAAAACGGTGCGCTATAGTATGCCGTACGATATGGGCTATAGCCCACGGTCCAAAATGATGAGAAACGAGGCTAACTTTTTTTTTCAAAATTTCAAAAAACATGGGCTATAACCCATCGTTTTTGTCATTTCGTCATTTTTTTCAAATCCTCAAAAATGATGAAAAACGGCGCGCTATAGTATGCCGTACGATATGGGCTATAGCCCACGGTCCAAAATGATGAGAAACGAGGCTAACTTTTTTTTTCAAATTTTCAAAAAACATGGGCTATAACCCATCGTTTTTGTCATTTCGTCATTTTTTTCAAATCCTCAAAAATGATGAAAAACGGCGCGCTATAGTATGCCGTACGATATGGGCTATAGCCCACGGTCCAAAATGATGAGAAACGAGGCTAACTTTTTTTTTCAAAATTTCAAAAAACATGGGCTATAACCCATCGTTTTTGTCATTTCGTCATTTTTTTCAAATCCTCAAAAATGATGAAAAACGGCGCGCTATAGTATGCCGTACGATATGGGCTATAGCCCACGGTCCAAAATGATGAGAAACGAGGCTAACTTTTTTTTTTTAAATTTCAAAAAACATGGGCTATAACCCATCGTTTTTGTCATTTCGTCATTTTTTTTAAATCCTCAAAAAAAACGGCGCGCTATAGTATGCCGTACGATATGGGCTATAGCCCACGGTCCAAAATGATGAGAAACGAGGCTAACTTTTTTTTTCAAAATTTCAAAAAACATGGGCTATAACCCATCGTTTTTGTCATTTCGTAATTTTTTTCAAATCCTCAAAAATGATGAAAAACGGCGCGCTATAGTATGCCGTACGATATGGGCTATAGCCCACGGTCCAAAATGATGAGAAACGAGGCTAACTTTTTTTTTCAAATTTTCAAAAAACATGGGCTATGACCCATCGTTTTTGTCATTTCGTCATTTTTTTCAAATCCTCAAAAATGATGAAAAACGGCGCGCTATAGTATGCCGTACGATATGGGCTATAGCCCACGGTCCAAAATGATGAGAAACGAGGCTAACTTTTTTTTTCAAAATTTCAAAAAACATGGGCTATAACCCATCGTTTTTGTCATTTCGTCATTTTTTTCAAATCTTCAAAAATGATGAAAAACGGCGCGCTATAGTATGCCGTACGATATGGGCTATAGCCCACGGTCCAAAATGATGAGAAACGAGGCTAACTTTTTTTTTCAAAATTTCAAAAAACATGGGCTATAACCCATCATTTTTGTCATTTCGTCATTTTTTTCAAATCCTCAAAAATGATGAAAAACGGCGCGTTATAGTATGCCGTACGATATGGGCTATAGCCCACGGTCCAAAATGATGAGAAACGAGGCTAACTTTTTTTTTCAAAATTTAAAAAAACATGGGCTATAACCCATCGTTTTTGTCATTTCGTCATTTTTTTCAAATCCTCAAAAATGATGAAAAACGGCGCGCTATAGTATGCCGTACGATATGGGCTATAGCCCACGGTCCAAAATGATGAGAAACGAGGCTAACTTTTTTTTTCAAAATTTCAAAAAACATGGGCTATAACCCATCGTTTTTGTCATTTCGTAATTTTTTTCAAATCCTCAAAAATGATGAAAAACGGCGCGCTATAGTATGCCGTACGATATGGGCTATAGCCCACGGTCCAAAATGATGAGAAACGAGGCTTTTTTTTCCAAAATTTCAAAAAACATGGGATATAACCCATCGTTTTTGTCATTTCGTCATTTTTTTAAAATCTTCAAAAATGATGAAAAACGGCGCGCTATAGTATGCCGTACTATATGGGCTATAGCCCACCGTCCAAAATGATGAGAAACGAGGCTAACTTTTTTTTTCAAAATTTCAAAAAACATGGGCTATAACCCATCATTTTTGTCATTTCGTCATTTTTTTCAAATCCTCAAAAATGATGAAAAACGGCGCGTTATAGTATGCCGTACGATATGGGCTATAGCCCACGGTCCAAAATGATGAGAAACGAGGCTAACTTTTTTTTTCAAAATTTAAAAAAACATGGGCTATAACCCATCGTTTTTGTCATTTCGTCATTTTTTTAAAATCCTCAAAAATGATGAAAAACGGCGCGCTATAGTATGCCGTACGATATGGGCTATAGCCCACGGTCCAAAATGATGAGAAACGAGGCTAACTTTTTTTTTCAAAATTTCAAAAAACATGGGCTATAACCCATCGTTTTTGTCATTTCGTAATTTTTTTCAAATCCTCAAAAATGATGAAAAACGGCGCGCTATAGTATGCCGTACGATATGGGCTATAGCCCACGGTCCAAAATGATGAGAAACGAGGCTTTTTTTTTCAAAATTTCAAAAAACATGGGATATAACCCATCGTTTTTGTCATTTCGTCATTTTTTTAAAATCTTCAAAAATGATGAAAAATGGCGCGCTATAGTATGCCGTACTATATGGGCTATAGCCCACCGTCCAAAATGATGAGAAACGAGGCTAACTTTTTTTTTCAAAATTTCAAAAAACATGGGCTATAACCCATCGTTTTTGTCATTTCGTCATTTTTTTCAAATCCTCAAAAATGATGAAAAACGGCGCGCTATAGTATGCCGTACGATATGGGCTATAGCCCACGGTCCAAAATGATGAGAAACGAGGCTAACTTTTTTTTTCAAAATTTCAAAAAACATGGGCTATAACCCATCGTTTTTGTCATTTCGTAATTTTTTTCAAATCCTCAAAAATGATGAAAAACGGCGCGCTATAGTATGCCGTACGATATGGGCTATAGCCCACGGTCCAAAATGATGAGAAACGAGGCTTTTTTTTTCAAAATTTCAAAAAACATGGGATATAACCCATCGTTTTTGTCATTTCGTCATTTTTTTAAAATCTTCAAAAATGATGAAAAACGGCGCGCTATAGTATGCCGTACTATATGGGCTATAGCCCACCGTCCAAAATGATGAGAAACGAGGCTAACTTTTTTTTTCAAAATTTCAAAAAACATGGGCTATAACCCATCGTTTTTGTCATTTCGTAATTTTTTTCAAATCCTCAAAAATGATGAAAAACGGCGCGCTATAGTATGCCGTACGATATGGGCTATAGCCCACGGTCCAAAATGATGAGAAACGAGGCTTTTTTTTTCCAAAATTTCAAAAAACATGGGATATAACCCATCGTTTTTGTCATTTCGTCATTTTTTTAAAATCTTCAAAAATGATGAAAAACGGCGCGCTATAGTATGCCGTACTATATGGGCTATAGCCCACCGTCCAAAATGATGAGAAACGAGGCTAACTTTTTTTTTCAAAATTTCAAAAAACATGGGCTATAACCCATCATTTTTGTCATTTCGTCATTTTTTTCAAATCCTCAAAAATGATGAAAAACGGCGCGTTATAGTATGCCGTACGATATGGGCTATAGCCCACGGTCCAAAATGATGAGAAACGAGGCTAACTTTTTTTTTCAAAATTTAAAAAAACATGGGCTATAACCCATCGTTTTTGTCATTTCGTCATTTTTTTCAAATCCTCAAAAATGATGAAAAACGGCGCGCTATAGTATGCCGTACGATATGGGCTATAGCCCACGGTCCAAAATGATGAGAAACGAGGCTAACTTTTTTTTTCAAAATTTCAAAAAACATGGGCTATAACCCATCGTTTTTGTCATTTCGTAATTTTTTTCAAATCCTCAAAAATGATGAAAAACGGCGCGCTATAGTATGCCGTACGATATGGGCTATAGCCCACGGTCCAAAATGATGAGAAACGAGGCTTTTTTTTTCAAAATTTCAAAAAACATGGGATATAACCCATCGTTTTTGTCATTTCGTCATTTTTTTAAAATCTTCAAAAATGATGAAAAACGGCGCGCTATAGTATGCCGTACTATATGGGCTATAGCCCACCGTCCAAAATGATGAGAAACGAGGCTAACTTTTTTTTTCAAAATTTCAAAAAACATGGGCTATAACCCATCGTTTTTGTCATTTCGTCATTTTTTTCAAATCCTCAAAAATGATGAAAAACGGCGCGCTATAGTATGCCGTACGATATGGGCTATAGCCCACGGTCCAAAATGATGAGAAACGAGGCTAACTTTTTTTTTCAAAATTTCAAAAAACATTGGCTATAACCCATCGTTTTTGTCATTTCGTAATTTTTTTCAAATCCTCAAAAATGATGAAAAACGGCGCGCTATAGTATGCCGTACGATATGGGCTATAGCCCACGGTCCAAAATGATGAGAAACGAGGCTAACTTTTTTTTTCAAAATTTCAAAAAACATGGGCTATAACCCATCGTTTTTGTCATTTCGTCATTTTTTTTCAAATCTTCAAAAATGATGAAAAACGGCGCGCTATAGTATGCCGTACTATATGGGCTATAGCCCACGGTCCAAAATGATGAGAAACGAGGCTAACTTTTTTTTTCAAAATTAAAAAAAACATGGGCTATAACCCATCGTTTTTGTCATTTCGTCATTTTTTTCAAATCCTCAAAAATGATGAAAAACGGCGCGCTATAGTATGCCGTACGATATGGGCTATAGCCCACGGTCCAAAATGATGAGAAACGAGGCTAACTTTTTTTTTCAAAATTTCAAAAAACATGGGCTATAACCCATCATTTTTGTCATTTCGTCATTTTTTTCAAATCCTCAAAAATGATGAAAAACGGCGCGTTATAGTATGCCGTACGATATGGGCTATAGCCCACGGTCCAAAATGATGAGAAACGAGGCTAACTTTTTTTTTCAAAATTTAAAAAAACATGGGCTATAACCCATCGTTTTTGTCATTTCGTCATTTTTTTCAAATCCTCAAAAATGATGAAAAACGGCGCGCTATAGTATGCCGTACGATATGGGCTATAGCCCACGGTCCAAAATGATGAGAAACGAGGCTAACTTTTTTTTTCAAAATTTCAAAAAACATGGGCTATAACCCATCGTTTTTGTCATTTCGTAATTTTTTTCAAATCCTCAAAAATGATGAAAAACGGCGCGCTATAGTATGCCGTACGATATGGGCTATAGCCCACGGTCCAAAATGATGAGAAACGAGGCTTTTTTTTCCAAAATTTCAAAAAACATGGGATATAACCCATCGTTTTTGTCATTTCGTCATTTTTTTAAAATCTTCAAAAATGATGAAAAACGGCGCGCTATAGTATGCCGTACTATATGGGCTATAGCCCACCGTCCAAAATGATGAGAAACGAGGCTAACTTTTTTTTTCAAAATTTCAAAAAACATGGGCTATAACCCATCATTTTTGTCATTTCGTCATTTTTTTCAAATCCTCAAAAATGATGAAAAACGGCGCGTTATAGTATGCCGTACGATATGGGCTATAGCCCACGGTCCAAAATGATGAGAAACGAGGCTAACTTTTTTTTTCAAAATTTAAAAAAACATGGGCTATAACCCATCGTTTTTGTCATTTCGTCATTTTTTTCAAATCCTCAAAAATGATGAAAAACGGCGCGCTATAGTATGCCGTACGATATGGGCTATAGCCCACGGTCCAAAATGATGAGAAACGAGGCTAACTTTTTTTTTCAAAATTTCAAAAAACATGGGCTATAACCCATCGTTTTTGTCATTTCGTAATTTTTTTCAAATCCTCAAAAATGATGAAAAACGGCGCGCTATAGTATGCCGTACGATATGGGCTATAGCCCACGGTCCAAAATGATGAGAAACGAGGCTTTTTTTTTCAAAATTTCAAAAAACATGGGATATAACCCATCGTTTTTGTCATTTCGTCATTTTTTTAAAATCTTCAAAAATGATGAAAAACGGCGCGCTATAGTATGCCGTACTATATGGGCTATAGCCCACCGTCCAAAATGATGAGAAACGAGGCTAACTTTTTTTTTCAAAATTTCAAAAAACATGGGCTATAACCCATCGTTTTTGTCATTTCGTCATTTTTTTCAAATCCTCAAAAATGATGAAAAACGGCGCGCTATAGTATGCCGTACGATATGGGCTATAGCCCACGGTCCAAAATGATGAGAAACGAGGCTAACTTTTTTTTTCAAAATTTCAAAAAACATGGGCTATAACCCATCGTTTTTGTCATTTCGTAATTTTTTTCAAATCCTCAAAAATGATGAAAAACGGCGCGCTATAGTATGCCGTACGATATGGGCTATAGCCCACGGTCCAAAATGATGAGAAACGAGGCTTTTTTTTTCAAAATTTCAAAAAACATGGGATATAACCCATCGTTTTTGTCATTTCGTCATTTTTTTAAAATCTTCAAAAATGATGAAAAACGGCGCGCTATAGTATGCCGTACTATATGGGCTATAGCCCACCGTCCAAAATGATGAGAAACGAGGCTAACTTTTTTTTTCAAAATTTCAAAAAACATGGGCTATAACCCATCGTTTTTGTCATTTCGTCATTTTTTTCAAATCCTCAAAAATGATGAAAAACGGCGCGCTATAGTATGCCGTACGATATGGGCTATAGCCCACGGTCCAAAATGATGAGAAACGAGGCTAACTTTTTTTTTCAAAATTTCAAAAAACATGGGCTATAACCCATCGTTTTTGTCATTTCGTAATTTTTTTCAAATCCTCAAAAATGATGAAAAACGGCGCGCTATAGTATGCCGTACGATATGGGCTATAGCCCACGGTCCAAAATGATGAGAAACGAGGCTAACTTTTTTTTTCAAAATTTCAAAAAACATGGGCTATAACCCATCGTTTTTGTCATTTCGTCATTTTTTTTCAAATCTTCAAAAATGATGAAAAACGGCGCGCTATAGTATGCCGTACTATATGGGCTATAGCCCACGGTCCAAAATGATGAGAAACGAGGCTAACTTTTTTTTTCAAAATTAAAAAAAACATGGGCTATAACCCATCGTTTTTGTCATTTCGTCATTTTTTTCAAATCCTCAAAAATGATGAAAAACGGCGCGCTATAGTATGCCGTACGATATGGGCTA
Source organism: Protomyctophum bolini (assembly GCF_963924005.1). Taxonomy (NCBI): domain Eukaryota; kingdom Metazoa; phylum Chordata; class Actinopteri; order Myctophiformes; family Myctophidae; genus Protomyctophum; species Protomyctophum bolini. The sequence continues at coordinate 21,815,569 of NC_137863.1, forward strand.
TAGCCCACGGTCCAAAATGATGAGAAACGAGGCTAACTCTTTTTTTCAAAATTTCAAAAAACATGGGCTATAACCCATCGTTTTTGTCATTTCGTCATTTTTTTCAAATCTTCAAAAATGATGAAAAACGGCGCGCTATAGTATGCCGTACGATATGGGCTATAGCCCACGGTCCAAAATGATGAGAAACGAGGCTAACTTTTTTTTCCAAAATTTCAAAAAACATGGGCTATAACCCATCGTTTTTGTCATTTCGTCATTTTTTTCAAATCCTCAAAAATGATGAAAAACGGCGCGCTATAGTATGCCGTACGATATGGGCTATAGCCCACGGTCCAAAATGATGAGAAACGAGGATAACTTTTTTTTTCAAAATTTCAAAAAACATGGGCTATAACCCATCGTTTTTGTCATTTCGTCATTTTTTTCAAATCTTCAAAAATGATGAAAAACTGCGCGCTATAGTATGCCGTACGATATTGGCTATAGCACACTGTCCAAAATGATGAGAAACGAGGCTAACTTTTTTTTTCAAAATTTCAAAAAACATGGGCTATAACCCATCGTTTTTGTCATTTCGTCATTCTTATCAAATCTTCAAAAATGTAGAAAAACTGCGCGCTATAGTATGCCGTACGATATGGGCTATAGCACACTGTCCAAAATGATGAGAAACGAGGCTAACTTTTCTTTTCAAAATTTCAAAAAACATGGGCTATAACCCATCGTTTTTGTAATTTTTTCATTTTTTCAAATCCTCAAAAATGATGAAAAACGGCGCGCTATAGTATGCCGTACGATATGGGCTATAGCCCATGGTCCAAAATGCTGAGAAACGAGGATAACTTTTTTTTTCAAAATTTCAAAAAACATGGGCTATAACCCATCGTTTTTGTCATTTCGTCATTTTTTTCAAATCTTCAAAAATGATGAAAAACTGCGCGCTATAGTATGCCGTACGATATGGGCTATAGCACACTGTCCAAAATGATGAGAAACGAGGCTAACTTTTTTTTTCAAAATTTCAAAAAACATGGGCTATAACCCATCGTTTTTGTCATTTCGTCATTCTTATCAAATCTTCAAAAATGTAGAAAAACTGCGCGCTATAGTATGCCGTACGATATGGGCTATAGCACACTGTCCAAAATGATGAGAAACGAGGCTAACTTTTTTTTTTTTAAAACATGGGCTATAACCCATCGTTTTTGTCATTTCGTCATTCTTATCAAATCTTCAAAAATGTAGAAAAACTGCGCGCTATAGTATGCCGTACGATATGGGCTATAGCCCACGGTCCAAAATGATGAGAAACGAGGCTAACTTTTTTTTTCAAAATTTCAAAAAACATGGGCTATAACCCATCGTTTTTGTCATTTTTTTATTTTTTCAAATCCTCAAAAATGATGAAAAACGGCGCGCTATAGTATGCCGTACGATATGGGCTATAGCCCACTGTCCAAAATGATGAGAAACGAGGCTAACTTTTTTTTTCAAAACTTCAAAAAACATGGGCTATAACCCATCGTTTTTGTCATTTCGTCATTTTTTTCAAATCCTCAAAAATGATGAAAAACAGCACGCTATAGTATGCCGTACGATATGGGCTATAGCCCATGGTCCAAAATGATGAAAAACTGCGCGCTATAGTATGCCGTACGATATGGGCTATAGCACACTGTCCAAAATGATGAGAAACGAGGCTAACTTTTTTTTTCAAAATTTCAAAAAACATGGGCTATAACCCATCGTTTTTGTCATTTCGTCATTTTTTTCAAATCCTCAAAAATGATGAAAAATGGCACGCTATAGTATTCCGTACGATATGGGCTATAGCCCATGGTCCAAAATGATGAGAAACGAGGCTAACTTTTTTTTCCAAAATTTCAAAAAACATGGGCTATAACCCATCGTTTTTGTCATTTCGTCATTCTTATCAAATCTTCAAAAATGTAGAAAAACTGCGCGCTATAGTATGCCGTACGATATGGGCTACAGCCCACGGTCCAAAATGATGAGAAACGAGGCTAACTTTTTTTTTCAAAATTTCAAAAAACAAGGGCTATAACCCATCGTTTTTGTCATTTCGTCATTTTTTTCAAATCCTCAAAAATGATGAAAAATGGCACGCTATAGTATGCCGTACGATATGGGCTATAGCCCATGGTCCAAAATGATGAGAAACGAGGCTAACTTTTTTTTTCAAAATTTCAAAAAACATGGGCTATAACCCATCGTTTTTGTCATTTCGTCATTCTTATCAAATCTTCAAAAATGAAGAAAAACTGCGCGCTATAGTATGCCGTACGATATGGGCTATAGCACACTGTCCAAAATGATGAGAAACGAGGCTAACTTTTTTTTTCAAAATTTCAAAAAACATGGGCTATAACCCATCGTTTTTGTCATTTTTTCATTTTTTCAAATCCTCAAAAATGATGAAAAACGGCGCGCTATAGTATGCCGTACGATATGGGCTATAGCCCATGGTCCAAAATGATGAGAAACGAGGATAACTTTTTTTTTCAAAATTTCAAAAAACATGGGCTATAACCCATCGTTTTTGTCATTTCGTCATTTTTTTCAAATCTTCAAAAATGATGAAAAACTGCGCGCTATAGTATGCCGTACGATATTGGCTATAGCACACTGTCCAAAATGATGAGAAACGAGGCTAACTTTTTTTTTCAAAATTTCAAAAAACATGGGCTATAACCCATCGTTTTTGTCATTTCGTCATTCTTATCAAATCTTCAAAAATGTAGAAAAACTGCGCGCTATAGTATGCCGTACGATATGGGCTATAGCACACTGTCCAAAATGATGAGAAACGAGGCTAACTTTTCTTTTCAAAATTTCAAAAAACATGGGCTATAACCCATCGTTTTTGTAATTTTTTCATTTTTTCAAATCCTCAAAAAAGATGAAAAACGGCGCGCTATAGTATGCCGTACGATATGGGCTATAGCCCATGGTCCAAAATGCTGAGAAACGAGGATAACTTTTTTTTTCAAAATTTCAAAAAACATGGGCTATAACCCATCGTTTTTGTCATTTCGTCATTTTTTTCAAATCTTCAAAAATGATGAAAAACTGCGCGCTATAGTATGCCGTACGATATGGGCTATAGCACACTGTCCAAAATGATGAGAAACGAGGCTAACTTTTTTTTTCAAAATTTCAAAAAACATGGGCTATAACCCATCGTTTTTGTCATTTCGTCATTCTTATCAAATCTTCAAAAATGTAGAAAAACTGCGCGCTATAGTATGCCGTACGATATGGGCTATAGCACACTGTCCAAAATGATGAGAAACGAGGCTAACTTTTTTTTTCAAAAAACATGGGCTATAACCCATCGTTTTTGTCATTTCGTCATTCTTATCAAATCTTCAAAAATGTAGAAAAACTGCGCGCTATAGTATGCCGTACGATATGGGCTATAGCCCACGGTCCAAAATGATGAGAAACGAGGCTAACTTTTTTTTTCAAAATTTCAAAAAACATGGGCTATAACCCATCGTTTTTGTCATTTTTTTATTTTTTCAAATCCTCAAAAATGATGAAAAACGGCGCGCTATAGTATGCCGTACGATATGGGCTATATCCCACTGTCCAAAATGATGAGAAACGAGGCTAACTTTTTTTTTCAAAACTTCAAAAAACATGGGCTATAACCCATCGTTTTTGTCATTTCGTCATTTTTTTCAAATCCTCAAAAATGATGAAAAACAGCACGCTATAGTATGCCGTACGATATGGGCTATAGCCCATGGTCCAAAATGATGAAAAACTGCGCGCTATAGTATGCCGTACGATATGGGCTATAGCACACTGTCCAAAATGATGAGAAACGAGGCTAACTTTTTTTTTCAAAATTTCAAAAAACATGGGCTATAACCCATCGTTTTTGTCATTTCGTCATTTTTTTCAAATCCTCAAAAATGATGAAAAATGGCACGCTATAGTATTCCGTACGATATGGGCTATAGCCCATGGTCCAAAATGATGAGAAACGAGGCTAACTTTTTTTTCCAAAATTTCAAAAAACATGGGCTATAACCCATCGTTTTTGTCATTTCGTCATTCTTATCAAATCTTCAAAAATGTATAAAAACTGCGCGCTATAGTATGCCGTACGATATGGGCTACAGCCCACGGTCCAAAATGATGAGAAACGAAGCTAACTTTTATTTTCAAAATTTCAAAAAACATGGGCTATAACCTATCGTTTTTGTCATTTTTTCATTTTTTCAAATCCTCAAAAATGATGAAAAACGGCGCGCTATAGTATGCCGTACGATATGGGCTATAGCCCATGGTCCAAAATGATGAGAAACGAGGATAACTTTTATTTTCAAAATTTCAAAAAACATGGGCTATAACCCATCGTTTTTGTCATTTCGTCATTTTTTTCAAATCTTCAAAAATGATGAAAAACTGCGCGCTATAGTATGCCGTACGATATGGGCTATAGCACACTGTCCAAAATGATGAGAAACGAGGCTAACTTTTTTTTTCAAAATTTCAAAAAACATGGGCTATAACCCATCGTTTTTGTCATTTCGTCATTTTTTTCAAATCCTCAAAAATGATGAAAAATGGCACGCTATAGTATGCCGTACGATATGGGCTATAGCCCACTGTCCAAAATGATGAGAAACGAGGATAACTTTTTTTTTCAAAATTTCAAAAAACATGGGCTATAACCCATCGTTTTTGTCATTTCGTCATTCTTATCAAATCTTCAAAAATGTAGAAAAACTGCGCGCTATAGTATGCCGTACGATATGGGCTACAGCCCACGGTCCAAAATGATGAGAAACGAGGCTAACTTTTTTTTTCAAAATTTCAAAAAACATGGGCTATAACCCATCGTTTTTGTCATTTCGTCATTTTTTTCAAATCCTCAAAAATGATGAAAAATGGCACGCTATAGTATGCCGTACGATATGGGCTATAGCCCATGGTCCAAAATGATGAGAAACGAGGCTAACTTTTTTTTTTCAAAATTTCAAAAAACATGGGCTATAACCCATCGTTTTTGTCATTTCGTCATTCTTATCAAATCTTCAAAAATGTAGAAAAACTGCGCGCTATAGTATGCCGTACGATATGGGCTATAGCACACTGTCCAAAATGATGAGAAACGAGGCTAACTTTTTTTTTCAAAATTTCAAAAAACATGGGCTATAACCCATCGTTTTTGTCATTTCGTCATTTTTTTCAAATCTTCAAAAATGATGAAAAACTGCGCGCTATAGTATGCCGTACGATATGGGCTATAGCACACTGTCCAAAATGATGAGAAACGAGGCTAACTTTTTTTTTCAAAATTTCAAAAAACATGGGCTATAACCCATCGTTTTTGTCATTTCGTCATTTTTTTCAAATCTTCAAAAATGATGAAAAACTGCGTGCTATAGTATGCCGTACGATATGGGCTATAGCACACTGTCCAAAATGATGAGAAACAAGGCTAACTTTTTTTTTCAAAATTTCAAAAAACATGGGCTATAACCCATCGTTTTTGTCATTTCGTCATTTTTTCAAATCCTCAAAAATGATGAAAAATGGCACGCTATAGTATGCCGTACGATATGGGCTATAGCCCATGGTCCAAAATGATGAGAAACGAGGCTAACTTTTTTTTTCAAAATTTCAAAAAACATGGGCTATAACCCATCGTTTTTGTCATTTCGTCATTCTTATCAAATCTTCAAAAATGTAGAAAAACTGCGCGCTATAGTATGCCGTACGATATGGGCTACAGCCCACGGTCCAAAATGATGAGAAACGAGGCTAACTTTTTTTTTCAAAATTTCAAAAAACATGGGCTATAACCCATCGTTTTTGTCATTTCGTCATTTTTTTCAAATCCTCAAAAATGATGAAAAATGGCACGCTATAGTATGCCGTACGATATGGGCTATAGCCCATGGTCCAAAATGATGAGAAACGAGGCTAACTTTTTTTTTCAAAATTTCAAAAAACATGGGCTATAACCCATCGTTTTTGTCATTTCGTCATTCTTATCAAATCTTCAAAAATGTAGAAAAACTGCGCGCTATAGTATGCCGTACGATATGGGCTATAGCACACTGTCCAAAATGATGAGAAACGAGGCTAACTTTTTTTTTCAAAATTTCAAAAAACATGGGCTATAACCCATCGTTTTTGTCATTTTTTCATTTTTTCAAATCCTCAAAAATGATGAAAAACGGCGCGCTATAGTATGCCGTACGATATGGGCTATAGCCCATGGTCCAAAATGATGAGAAACGAGGATAACTTTTTTTTTCAAAATTTCAAAAAACATGGGCTATAACCCATCGTTTTTGTCATTTCGTCATTTTTTTCAAATCTTCAAAAATGATGAAAAACTGCGCGCTATAGTATGCCGTACGATATGGGCTATAGCACACTGTCCAAAATGATGAGAAACGAGGCTAACTTTTTTTTTCAAAATTTCAAAAAACATGGGCTATAACCCATCGTTTTTATCATTTCGTCATTCTTATCAAATCTTCAAAAATGTAGAAAAACTGCGCGCTATAGTATGCCGTACGATATGGGCTATAGCACACTGTCCAAAATGATGAGAAACGAGGCTAACTTTTTTTTTCAAAAAACATGGGCTATAACCCATCGTTTTTGTCATTTCGTCATTCTTATCAAATCTTCAAAAATGTAGAAAAACTGCGCGCTATAGTATGCCGTACGATATGGGCTATAGCCCACGGTCCAAAATGATGAGAAACGAGGCTAACTTTTTTTTTCAAAATTTCAAAAAACATGGGCTATAACCCATCGTTTTTGTCATTTTTTCATTTTTTCAAATCCTCAAAAATGATGAAAAACGGCGCGCTATAGTATGCCGTACGATATGGGCTATAGCCCATGGTCCAAAATGATGAGAAACGAGGATAACTTTTTTTTTCAAAATTTCAAAAAACATGGGCTATAACCCATCGTTTTTGTCATTTCGTCATTTTTTTCAAATCTTCAAAAATGATGAAAAACTGCGCGCTATAGTATGCCGTACGATATTGGCTATAGCACACTGTCCAAAATGATGAGAAACGAGGCTAACTTTTTTTTTCAAAATTTCAAAAAACATGGGCTATAACCCATCGTTTTTGTCATTTCGTCATTCTTATCAAATCTTCAAAAATGTAGAAAAACTGCGCGCTATAGTATGCCGTACGATATGGGCTATAGCACACTGTCCAAAATGATGAGAAACGAGGCTAACTTTTCTTTTCAAAATTTCAAAAAACATGGGCTATAACCCATCGTTTTTGTAATTTTTTCATTTTTTCAAATCCTCAAAAAAGATGAAAAACGGCGCGCTATAGTATGCCGTACGATATGGGCTATAGCCCATGGTCCAAAATGCTGAGAAACGAGGATAACTTTTTTTTTCAAAATTTCAAAAAACATGGGCTATAACCCATCGTTTTTGTCATTTCGTCATTTTTTTCAAATCTTCAAAAATGATGAAAAACTGCGCGCTATAGTATGCCGTACGATATGGGCTATAGCACACTGTCCAAAATGATGAGAAACGAGGCTAACTTTTTTTTTCAAAATTTCAAAAAACATGGGCTATAACCCATCGTTTTTGTCATTTCGTCATTCTTATCAAATCTTCAAAAATGTAGAAAAACTGCGCGCTATAGTATGCCGTACGATATGGGCTATAGCACACTGTCCAAAATGATGAGAAACGAGGCTAACTTTTTTTTTCAAAAAACATGGGCTATAACCCATCGTTTTTGTCATTTCGTCATTCTTATCAAATCTTCAAAAATGTAGAAAAACTGCGCGCTATAGTATGCCGTACGATATGGGCTATAGCCCACGGTCCAAAATGATGAGAAACGAGGCTAACTTTTTTTTTCAAAATTTCAAAAAACATGGGCTATAACCCATCGTTTTTGTCATTTTTTTATTTTTTCAAATCCTCAAAAATGATGAAAAACGGCGCGCTATAGTATGCCGTACGATATGGGCTATATCCCACTGTCCAAAATGATGAGAAACGAGGCTAACTTTTTTTTTCAAAACTTCAAAAAACATGGGCTATAACCCATCGTTTTTGTCATTTCGTCATTTTTTTCAAATCCTCAAAAATGATGAAAAACAGCACGCTATAGTATGCCGTACGATATGGGCTATAGCCCATGGTCCAAAATGATGAAAAACTGTGCGCTATAGTATGCCGTACGATATGGGCTATAGCACACTGTCCAAAATGATGAGAAACGAGGCTAACTTTTTTTTTCAAAATTTCAAAAAACATGGGCTATAACCCATCGTTTTTGTCATTTCGTCATTTTTTTCAAATCCTCAAAAATGATGAAAAATGGCACGCTATAGTATTCCGTACGATATGGGCTATAGCCCATGGTCCAAAATGATGAGAAACGAGGCTAACTTTTTTTTCCAAAATTTCAAAAAACATGGGCTATAACCCATCGTTTTTGTCATTTCGTCATTCTTATCAAATCTTCAAAAATGTAGAAAAACTGCGCGCTATAGTATGCCGTACGATATGGGCTACAGCCCACGGTCCAAAATGATGAGAAACGAAGCTAACTTTTATTTTCAAAATTTCAAAAAACATGGGCTATAACCTATCGTTTTTGTCATTTTTTCATTTTTTCAAATCCTCAAAAATGATGAAAAACGGCGCGCTATAGTATGCCGTACGATATGGGCTATAGCCCATGGTCCAAAATGATGAGAAACGAGGATAACTTTTATTTTCAAAATTTCAAAAAACATGGGCTATAACCCATCGTTTTTGTCATTTCGTCATTTTTTTCAAATCTTCAAAAATGATGAAAAACTGCGCGCTATAGTATGCCGTACGATATGGGCTATAGCACACTGTCCAAAATGATGAGAAACGAGGCTAACTTTTTTTTTCAAAATTTCAAAAAACATGGGCTATAACCCATCGTTTTTGTCATTTCGTCATTTTTTTCAAATCCTCAAAAATGATGAAAAATGGCACGCTATAGTATGCCGTACGATATGGGCTATAGCCCACTGTCCAAAATGATGAGAAACGAGGATAACTTTTTTTTTCAAAATTTCAAAAAACATGGGCTATAACCCATCGTTTTTGTCATTTCGTCATTCTTATCAAATCTTCAAAAATGTAGAAAAACTGCGCGCTATAGTATGCCGTACGATATGGGCTACAGCCCACGGTCCAAAATGATGAGAAACGAGGCTAACTTTTTTTTTCAAAATTTCAAAAAACATGGGCTATAACCCATCGTTTTTGTCATTTCGTCATTTTTTTCAAATCCTCAAAAATGATGAAAAATGGCACGCTATAGTATGCCGTACGATATGGGCTATAGCCCATGGTCCAAAATGATGAGAAACGAGGCTAACTTTTTTTTTCAAAATTTCAAAAAACATGGGCTATAACCCATCGTTTTTGTCATTTCGTCATTCTTATCAAATCTTCAAAAATGTAGAAAAACTGCGCGCTATAGTATGCCGTACGATATGGGCTATAGCACACTGTCCAAAATGATGAGAAACGAGGCTAACTTTTTTTTTCAAAATTTCAAAAAACATGGGCTATAACCCATCGTTTTTGTCATTTCGTCATTTTTTTCAAATCTTCAAAAATGATGAAAAACTGCGCGCTATAGTATGCCGTACGATATGGGCTATAGCACACTGTCCAAAATGATGAGAAACGAGGCTAACTTTTTTTTTCAAAATTTCAAAAAACATGGGCTATAACCCATCGTTTTTGTCATTTCGTCATTTTTTTCAAATCTTCAAAAATGATGAAAAACTGCGTGCTATAGTATGCCGTACGATATGGGCTATAGCACACTGTCCAAAATGATGAGAAACAAGGCTAACTTTTTTTTTCAAAATTTCAAAAAACATGGGCTATAACCCATCGTTTTTGTCATTTCGTCATTTTTTCAAATCCTCAAAAATGATGAAAAATGGCACGCTATAGTATGCCGTACGATATGGGCTATAGCCCATGGTCCAAAATGATGAGAAACGAGGCTAACTTTTTTTTTCAAAATTTCAAAAAACATGGGCTATAACCCATCGTTTTTGTCATTTCGTCATTCTTATCAAATCTTCAAAAATGTAGAAAAACTGCGCGCTATAGTATGCCGTACGATATGGGCTACAGCCCACGGTCCAAAATGATGAGAAACGAGGCTAACTTTTTTTTTCAAAATTTCAAAAAACATGGGCTATAACCCATCGTTTTTGTCATTTCGTCATTTTTTTCAAATCCTCAAAAATGATGAAAAATGGCACGCTATAGTATGCCGTACGATATGGGCTATAGCCCATGGTCCAAAATGATGAGAAACGAGGCTAACTTTTTTTTTCAAAATTTCAAAAAACATGGGCTATAACCCATCGTTTTTGTCATTTCGTCATTCTTATCAAATCTTCAAAAATGTAGAAAAACTGCGCGCTATAGTATGCCGTACGATATGGGCTATAGCACACTGTCCAAAATGATGAGAAACGAGGCTAACTTTTTTTTTCAAAATTTCAAAAAACATGGGCTATAACCCATCGTTTTTGTCATTTTTTCATTTTTTCAAATCCTCAAAAATGATGAAAAACGGCGCGCTATAGTATGCCGTACGATATGGGCTATAGCCCATGGTCCAAAATGATGAGAAACGAGGATAACTTTTTTTTTCAAAATTTCAAAAAACATGGGCTATAACCCATCGTTTTTGTCATTTCGTCATTTTTTTCAAATCTTCAAAAATGATGAAAAACTGCGCGCTATAGTATGCCGTACGATATGGGCTATAGCACACTGTCCAAAATGATGAGAAACGAGGCTAACTTTTTTTTTCAAAATTTCAAAAAACATGGGCTATAACCCTTCGTTTTTATCATTTCGTCATTCTTATCAAATCTTCAAAAATGTAGAAAAACTGCGCGCTATAGTATGCCGTACGATATGGGCTATAGCACACTGTCCAAAATGATGAGAAACGAGGCTAACTTTTTTTTTCAAAAAACATGGGCTATAACCCATCGTTTTTGTCATTTCGTCATTCTTATCAAATCTTCAAAAATGTAGAAAAACTGCGCGCTATAGTATGCCGTACGATATGGGCTATAGCCCACGGTCCAAAATGATGAGAAACGAGGCTAACTTTTTTTTTCAAAATTTCAAAAAACATGGGCTATAACCCATCGTTTTTGTCATTTTTTCATTTTTTCAAATCCTCAAAAATGATGAAAAACGGCGCGCTATAGTATGCCGTACGATATGGGCTATAGCCAACTGTCCAAAATGATGAGTAACGAGGCTAACTTTTTTTTTCAAAACTTCAAAAAACATGGGCTATAACCCATCGTTTTTGTCATTTCGTCATTTTTTTCAAATCCTCAAAAATGATGAAAAACAGCATGCTATAGTATGCCGTACGATATGGGCTATAGCCCATGGTCCAAAATGATGAAAAACTGCGCGCTATAGTATGCCGTACGATATGGGCTATAGCACACTGTCCAAAATGATGAGAAACGAGGCTAACTTTTTTTTTCAAAATTTCAAAAAACATGGGCTATAACCCATCGTTTTTGTCATTTCGTCTTTTTTTCAAATCCTCAAAAATGATGAAAAATGGCACGCTATAGTATTCCGTACGATATGGGCTATAGCCCATGGTCCAAAATGATGAGAAACGAGGCTAACTTTTTTTTCCAAAATTTCAAAAAACATGGGCTATAACCCATCGTTTTTGTCATTTCGTCATTCTTATCAAATCTTCAAAAATGTAGAAAAACTGCGCGCTATAGTATGCCGTACGATATGGGCTACAGCCCACGGTCCAAAATGATGAGAAACGAAGCTAACTTTTATTTTCAAAATTTCAAAAAACATGGGCTATAACCTATCGTTTTTGTCATTTTTTCATTTTTTCAAATCCTCAAAAATGATGAAAAACGGCGCGCTATAGTATGCCGTACGATATGGGCTATAGCCCATGGTCCAAAATGATGAGAAACGAGGATAACTTTTTTTTTCAAAATTTCAAAAAACATGGGCTATAACCCATCGTTTTTGTCATTTCGTCATTTTTTTCAAATCTTCAAAAATGATGAAAAACTGCGCGCTATAGTATGCCGTACGATATGGGCTATAGCACACTGTCCAAAATGATGAGAAACGAGGCTAACTTTTTTTTTCAAAATTTCAAAAAACATGGGCTATAACCCATCGTTTTTGTCATTTCGTCATTTTTTTCAAATCCTCAAAAATGATGAAAAATGGCACGCTATAGTATGCCGTACGATATGGGCTATAGCCCACTGTCCAAAATGATGAGAAACGAGGATAACTTTTTTTTTCAAAATTTCAAAAAACATGGGCTATAACCCATCGTTTTTGTCATTTTGTCATTTTTTTCAAATCTTCAAAAATGATGAAAAAGTGCGTGCTATAGTATGCCGTACGATATGGGCTATAGCACACTGTCCAAAATGATGAGAAACAAGGCTAACTTTTTTTTTCAAAATTTCAAAAAACATGGGCTATAACCCATCGTTTTTGTCATTTCGTCATTTTTTCAAATCCTCAAAAATGATGAAAAATGGCACGCTATAGTATGCCGTACGATATGGGCTATAGCCCATGGTCCAAAATGATGAGAAACGAGGCTAACTTTTTTTTTCAAAATTTCAAAAAACATGGGCTATAACCCATCGTTTTTGTCATTTCGTCATTCTTATCAAATCTTCAAAAATGTAGAAAAACTGCGCGCTATAGTATGCCGTACGATATGGGCTACAGCCCACGGTCCAAAATGATGAGAAACGAGGCTAACTTTTTTTTTCAAAATTTCAAAAAACATGGGCTATAACCCATCGTTTTTGTCATTTCGTCATTTTTTTCAAATCCTCAAAAATGATGAAAAATGGCACGCTATAGTATGCCGTACGATATGGGCTATAGCCCATGGTCCAAAATGATGAGAAACGAGGCTAACGTTTTTTTTCAAAATTTCAAAAAACATGGGCTATAACCCATCGTTTTTGTCATTTCGTCATTCTTATCAAATCTTCAAAAATGTAGAAAAACTGCGCGCTATAGTATGCCGTACGATATGGGCTATAGCACACTGTCCAAAATGATGAGAAACGAGGCTAACTTTTTTTTTCAAAATTTCAAAAAACATGGGCTATAACCCATCGTTTTTGTCATTTCGTCATTTTTTTCAAATCTTCAAAAATTATGAAAAACTGCGCGCTATAGTATGCCGTACGATATGGGCTATAGCACACTGTCCAAAATGATGAGAAACGAGGCTAACTTTTTTTTTCAAAATTTCAAAAAACATGGGCTATAACCCATCGTTTTTGTCATTTCGTCATTCTTATCAAATCTTCAAAAATGTAGAAAAACTGCGCGCTATAGTATGCCGTACGATATGGGCTATAGCACACTGTCCAAAATGATGAGAAACGAGGCTAACTTTTTTTTTCAAAATTTCAAAAAACATGGGCTATAACCCATCGTTTTTGTCATTTCGTCATTCTTATCAAATCTTCAAAAATGTAGAAAAACTGCGCGCTATAGTATGCCGTACGATATGGGCTATAGAACACTGTCCAAAATGATGAGAAACGAGGCTAACTTTTTTTTTCAAAATTTCAAAAAACATGGGCTATAACCCATCGTTTTTGTCATTTTTTCATTTTTTCAAATCCTCAAAAATGATGAAAAACGGCGCGCTATAGTATGCCGTACGATATGGGCTATAGCACACTGTCCAAAATGATGAGAAACGAGGCTAACTTTTTTTTTCAAAATTTCAAAAAACATGGGCTATAACCCATCGTTTTTGTCATTTCGTCATTTTTTTCAAATCCTCAAAATTGATGAAAAATGGCACGCTATAGTATGCCGTACGATATGGGCTATAGCCCATGGTCCAAAATGATGAGAAACGAGGCTAACTTTTTTTTTCAAAATTTCAAAAAACATGGGCTATAACCCATCGTTTTTGTCATTTCGTCATTCTTATCAAATCTTCAAAAATGTAGAAAAACTGCGCGCTATAGTATGCCGTACGATATGGGCTATAGCACACTGTCCAAAATGATGAGAAACGAGGCTAACTTTTTTTTTCAAAATTTCAAAAAACATGGGCTATAACCCATCGTTTTTGTCATTTCGTCATTCTTATCAAATCTTCAAAAATGTAGAAAAACTGCGCGCTATAGTATGCCGTACGATATGGGCTATAGCCCACGGTCCAAAATGATGAGAAACGAGGCTAACTTTTCTTTTCAAAATTTCAAAAAACATGGGCTATAACCCATCGTTTTTGTCATTTTTTCATTTTTTCAAATCCTCAAAAATGATGAAAAACGGCGCGCTATAGTATGCCGTACGATATGGGCTATAGCCCACTGTCCAAAATGATGAGAAACGAGGCTAACTTTTTTTTTCAAAACTTCAAAAAACATGGGCTATAACCCATCGTTTTTGTCATTTCGTCATTTTTTTCAAATCCTCAAAAATGATGAAAAACAGCACGCTATAGTATGCCGTACGATATGGGCTATAGCCCATGGTCCAAAATGATGAAAAACTGCGCGCTATAGTATGCCGTACGATATGGGCTATAGCACACTGTCCAAAATGATGAGAAACGAGGCTAACTTTTTTTTTCAAAATTTCAAAAAACATGGGCTATAACCCATCGTTTTTGTCATTTCGTCATTTTTTTCAAATCCTCAAAAATGATGAAAAATGGCACGCTATAGTATGCCGTACGATATGGGCTATAGCCCATGGTCCAAAATGATGAGAAACGAGGCTAACTTTTTTTTCCAAAATTTCAAAAAACATGGGCTATAACCCATCGTTTTTGTCATTTCGTCATTCTTATCAAATCTTCAAAAATGTAGAAAAACTGCGCGCTATAGTATGCCGTACGATATGGGCTACAGCCCACGGTCCAAAATGATGAGAAACGAAGCTAACTTTTATTTTCAAAATTTCAAAAAACATGGGCTATAACCCATCGTTTTTGTCATTTTTTCATTTTTTCAAATCCTCAAAAATGATGAAAAACGGCGCGCTATAGTATGCCGTACGATATGGGCTATAGCCCATGGTCCAAAATGATGAGAAACGAGGATAACTTTTTTTTTCAAAATTTCAAAAAACATGGGCTATAACCCATCGTTTTTGTCATTTCGTCATTTTTTTCAAATCCTCAAAAATGATGAAAAATGGCACGCTATAGTATGCCGTACGATATGGGCTATAGCCCACTGTCCAAAATGATGAGAAACGAGGATAACTTTTTTTTTCAAAATTTCAAAAAACATGGGCTATAACCCATCGTTTTTGTCATTTCGTCATTCTTATCAAATCTTCAAAAATGTAGAAAAACTGCGCGCTATAGTATGCCGTACGATATGGGCTACAGCCCACGGTCCAAAATGATGAGAAACGAAGCTAACTTTTATTTTCAAAATTTCAAAAAACATGGGCTATAACCCATCGTTTTTGTCATTTTTTCATTTTTTCAAATCCTCAAAAATGATGAAAAACGGCGCGCTATAGTATGCCGTACGATATGGGCTATAGCCCATGGTCCAAAATGATGAGAAACGAGGATAACTTTTTTTTTCAAAATTTCAAAAAACATGGGCTATAACCCATCGTTTTTGTCATTTCGTCATTTTTTTCAAATCCTCAAAAATGATGAAAAATGGCACGCTATAGTATGCCGTACGATATGGGCTATAGCCCACTGTCCAAAATGATGAGAAACGAGGATAACTTTTTTTTTCAAAATTTCAAAAAACATGGGCTATAACCCATCGTTTTTGTCATTTCGTCATTTTTTTCAAATCTTCAAAAATGATGAAAAACTGCGCGCTATAGTATGCCGTACGATATGGGCTATAGCACACTGTCCAAAATGATGAGAAACAAGGCTAACTTTTTTTTTCAAAATTTCAAAAAACATGGGCTATAACCCATCGTTTTTGTCATTTCGTCATTTTTTTCAAATCCTCAAAAATGATGAAAAATGGCACGCTATAGTATGCCGTACGATATGGGCTATAGCCCATGGTCCAAAATGATGAGAAACGAGGCTAACTTTTTTTTTCAAAATTTCAAAAAACATGGGCTATAACCCATCGTTTTTGTCATTTCGTCATTCTTATCAAATCTTCAAAAATGTAGAAAAACTGCGTGCTATAGTATGCCGTACGATATGGGCTACAGCCCACGGTCCAAAATGATGAGAAACGAGGCTAACTTTTTTTTTCAAAATTTCGAAAAACATGGGCTATAACCCATCGTTTTTGTCATTTCGTCATTTTTTTCAAATCCTCAAAAATGATGAAAAATGGCACGCTATAGTATGCCGTACGATATGGGCTATAGCCCATGGTCCAAAATGATGAGAAACGAGGCTAACTTTTTTTTTCAAAATTTCAAAAAACATGGGCTATAACCCATCGTTTTTGTCATTTCGTCATTTTTTTCAAATCCTCAAAAATGATGAAAAATGGCACGCTATAGTATGCCGTACGATATGGGCTATAGCCCACTGTCCAAAATGATGAGAAACGAGGATAACTTTTTTTTTCAAAATTTCAAAAAACATGGGCTATAACCCATCGTTTTTGTCATTTCGTCATTCTTATCAAATCTTCAAAAATGTAGAAAAACTGCGCGCTATAGTATGCCGTACGATATGGGCTACAGCCCACGGTCCAAAATGATGAGAAACGAAGCTAACTTTTATTTTCAAAATTTCAAAAAACATGGGCTATAACCCATCGTTTTTGTCATTTTTTCATTTTTTCAAATCCTCAAAAATGATGAAAAACGGCGCGCTATAGTATGCCGTACGATATGGGCTATAGCCCATGGTCCAAAATGATGAGAAACGAGGATAACTTTTTTTTTCAAAATTTCAAAAAACATGGGCTATAACCCATCGTTTTTGTCATTTCGTCATTTTTTTCAAATCCTCAAAAATGATGAAAAATGGCACGCTATAGTATGCCGTACGATATGGGCTATAGCCCACTGTCCAAAATGATGAGAAACGAGGATAACTTTTTTTTTCAAAATTTCAAAAAACATGGGCTATAACCCATCGTTTTTGTCATTTCGTCATTTTTTTCAAATCTTCAAAAATGATGAAAAACTGCGCGCTATAGTATGCCGTACGATATGGGCTATAGCACACTGTCCAAAATGATGAGAAACAAGGCTAACTTTTTTTTTCAAAATTTCAAAAAACATGGGCTATAACCCATCGTTTTTGTCATTTCGTCATTTTTTTCAAATCCTCAAAAATGATGAAAAATGGCACGCTATAGTATGCCGTACGATATGGGCTATAGCCCATGGTCCAAAATGATGAGAAACGAGGCTAACTTTTTTTTTCAAAATTTCAAAAAACATGGGCTATAACCCATCGTTTTTGTCATTTCGTCATTCTTATCAAATCTTCAAAAATGTAGAAAAACTGCGTGCTATAGTATGCCGTACGATATGGGCTACAGCCCACGGTCCAAAATGATGAGAAACGAGGCTAACTTTTTTTTTCAAAATTTCGAAAAACATGGGCTATAACCCATCGTTTTTGTCATTTCGTCATTTTTTTCAAATCCTCAAAAATGATGAAAAATGGCACGCTATAGTATGCCGTACGATATGGGCTATAGCCCATGGTCCAAAATGATGAGAAACGAGGCTAACTTTTTTTTTCAAAATTTCAAAAAACATGGGCTATAACCCATCGTTTTTGTCATTTCGTCATTTTTTTCAAATCCTCAAAAATGATGAAAAATGGCACGCTATAGTATGCCGTACGATATGGGCTATAGCCCATGGTCCAAAATGATGAGAAACGAGGCTAACTTTTTTTTTCAAAATTTCAAAAAACATGGGCTATAACCCATCGTTTTTGTCATTTCGTCATTCTTATCAAATCTTCAAAAATGTAGAAAAA
This sequence comes from Protomyctophum bolini, assembly GCF_963924005.1. Classification (NCBI taxonomy): domain Eukaryota; kingdom Metazoa; phylum Chordata; class Actinopteri; order Myctophiformes; family Myctophidae; genus Protomyctophum; species Protomyctophum bolini. Next base: position 21,833,598 of record NC_137863.1, read on the forward strand.
CTGCGCGCTATAGTATGCCGTACGATATGGGCTATAGCACACTGTCCAAAATGATGAGAAACGAGGCTAACTTATTTTTTCAAAATTTCAAAAAACATGGGCTATAACCCATCGTTTTTGTCATTTTTTCATTTTTTCAAATCCTCAAAAATGATGAAAAACGGCGCGCTATAGTATGCCGTACGATATGGGCTATAGCCCATGGTCCAAAATGATGAGAAACGAGGATAACTTTTTTTTTCAAAATTTCAAAAAACATGGGCTATAACCCATCGTTTTTGTCATTTCGTCATTTTTTTCAAATCCTCAAAAATGATGAAAAATGGCACGCTATAGTATGCCGTACGATATGGGCTATAGCCCACTGTCCAAAATGATGAGAAACGAGGATAACTTTTTTTTTCAAAATTTCAAAAAACATGGGCTATAACCCATCGTTTTTGTCATTTCGTCATTTTTTTCAAATCTTCAAAAATGATGAAAAACTGCGCGCTATAGTATGCCGTACGATATGGGCTATAGCACACTGTCCAAAATGATGAGAAACAAGGCTAACTTTTTTTTTCAAAATTTCAAAAAACATGGGCTATAACCCATCGTTTTTGTCATTTCGTCATTTTTTTCAAATCCTCAAAAATGATGAAAAATGGCACGCTATAGTATGCCGTACGATATGGGCTATAGCCCATGGTCCAAAATGATGAGAAACGAGGCTAACTTTTTTTTTCAAAATTTCAAAAAACATGGGCTATAACCCATCGTTTTTGTCATTTCGTCATTCTTATCAAATCTTCAAAAATGTAGAAAAACTGCGTGCTATAGTATGCCGTACGATATGGGCTACAGCCCACGGTCCAAAATGATGAGAAACGAGGCTAACTTTTTTTTTCAAAATTTCAAAAAACATGGGCTATAACCCATAGTTTTTGTCATTTCGTCATTTTTTTCAAATCCTCAAAAATGATGAAAAATGGCACGCTATAGTATGCCGTACGATATGGGCTATAGCCCATGGTCCAAAATGATGAGAAACGAGGCTAACTTTTTTTTTCAAAATTTCAAAAAACATGGGCTATAACCCATCGTTTTTGTCATTTCGTCATTCTTATCAAATCTTCAAAAATGTAGAAAAACTGCGCGCTATAGTATGCCGTACGATATGGGCTATAGCACACTGTCCAAAATGATGAGAAACGAGGCTAACTTTTTTTTTCAAAATTTCAAAAAACATGGGCTATAACCCATCGTTTTTGTCATTTTTTCATTTTTTCAAATCCTCAAAAATGATGAAAAACGGCGCGCTATAGTATGCCGTACGATATGGGCTATAGCCCATGGTCCAAAATAATGAGAAACGAGGATAACTTTTTTTTTCAAAATTTAAAAAAACATGGGCTATAACCCATCGTTTTTGTCATTTCGTCATTTTTTTCAAATCTTCAAAAATGTAGAAAAACTGCGCGCTATAGTATGCCGTACGATATGGGCTATAGCACACTGTCCAAAATGATGAGAAACGAGGCTAACTTTTTTTTTCAAAATTTCAAAAAACATGGGCTATAACCCATCGTTTTTGTCATTTCGTCATTCTTATCAAATCTTCAAAAATGTAGAAAAACTGCGCGCTATAGTATGCCGTACGATATGGGCTATAGCCCACGGTCCAAAATGATGAGAAACGAGGCTAACTTTTTTTTTCAAAATTTCAAAAAACATGGGCTATAACCCATCGTTTTTGTCATTTCGTCATTTTTTTCAAATCCTCAAAAATGATGAAAAATGGCACGCTATAGTATGCCGTACGATATGGGCTATAGCCCATGGTCCAAAATGATGAGAAACGAGGCTAACTTTTTTTTCCAAAATTTCAAAAAACATGGGCTATAACCCATCGTTTTTGTCATTTCGTCATTTTTTTCAAATCCTCAAAAATGATGAAAAACTGCGCGCTATAGTATGCCGTACGATATGGGCTATAGCCCATGGTCCAAAATGATGAGAAACGAGGATAACTTTTTTTTTCAAAATTTCAAAAAACATGGGCTATAACCCATCGTTTTTGTCATTTCGTCATTTTTTTCAAATCCTCAAAAATGATGAAAAATGGCACGCTATAGTATGCCGTACGATATGGGCTATAGCCCACTGTCCAAAATGATGAGAAACGAGGATAACTTTTTTTTTCAAAATTTCAAAAAACATGGGCTATAACCCATCGTTTTTGTCATTTCGTCATTTTTTTCAAATCTTCAAAAATGATGAAAAACTGCGCGCTATAGTATGCCGTACGATATGGGCTATAGCACACTGTCCAAAATGATGAGAAACAAGGCTAACTTTTTTTTTCAAAATTTCAAAAAACATGGGCTATAACCCATCGTTTTTGTCATTTCGTCATTTTTTTCAAATCCTCAAAAATGATGAAAAATGGCACGCTATAGTATGCCGTACGATATGGGCTATAGCCCATGGTCCAAAATGATGAGAAACGAGGCTAACTTTTTTTTTCAAAATTTCAAAAAACATGGGCTATAACCCATCGTTTTTGTCATTTCGTCATTCTTATCAAATCTTCAAAAATGTAGAAAAACTGCGTGCTATAGTATGCCGTACGATATGGGCTACAGCCCACGGTCCAAAATGATGAGAAACGAGGCTAACTTTTTTTTTCAAAATTTCAAAAAACATGGGCTATAACCCATCGTTTTTGTCATTTCGTCATTTTTTTCAAATCCTCAAAAATGATGAAAAATGGCACGCTATAGTATGCCGTACGATATGGGCTATAGCCCATGGTCCAAAATGATGAGAAACGAGGCTAACTTTTTTTTTCAAAATTTCAAAAAACATGGGCTATAACCCATCGTTTTTGTCATTTCGTCATTTTTTTCAAATCCTCAAAAATGATGAAAAATGGCACGCTATAGTATGCCGTACGATATGGGCTATAGCCCATGGTCCAAAATGATGAGAAACGAGGCTAACTTTTTTTTTCAAAATTTCAAAAAACATGGGCTATAACCCATCGTTTTTGTCATTTCGTCATTCTTATCAAATCTTCAAAAATGTAGAAAAACTGCGCGCTATAGTATGCCGTACGATATGGGCTATAGCACACTGTCCAAAATGATGAGAAACGAGGCTAACTTATTTTTTCAAAATTTCAAAAAACATGGGCTATAACCCATCGTTTTTGTCATTTTTTCATTTTTTCAAATCCTCAAAAATGATGAAAAACGGCGCGCTATAGTATGCCGTACGATATGGGCTATAGCCCATGGTCCAAAATGATAAGAAACGAGGATAACTTTTTTTTTCAAAATTTCAAAAAACATGGGCTATAACTAGAGGCGTTCATCGCCAGGTACCTGGCGATGCGATTACACATCGTTTCCGAGGGTCACGATGCGATTAATCCCGATTAATCCCGATTAATTGGGCTACGTTACGATTTGATTAATCCCGATTGATCCCGATTAATCACTCACTGTTAATCACTCAGTCACTGTGTGACTAATAAACAAAGTGCTTTCTAATGATTATGAATATATATATTCTTTCACAGTGCATGTTTTTAACTCAAATCTTTGCTTCTGGGGGGGTCCATAGAAGAAAATATTTTCAGATGGGTGTCTGTGGCCAAATACAGAACAGTAATAAGCAGTTTTCTTAAAAAAAAAAAGAATGAGTTTGTACAAGCATACAATAAATATATATTAATAATTACATAAGATGTCATGTCATAGAAATACATGGGCAGGATTTCGGTTGAGGTCAGCAGCACTCTGTCAAATTGCCTTTATTCTTTGTTAGGACAAAAAAGGTGCTTTTCTTTGTTTCCTTATTCAGGGATTTCATTTTCAGTTACTGAAGTGTCATTAAGGAAGCTTTGGGGTAGTTATTGAGACTATTATGTTGCACCTTTGTTTGTTTGCACACATTAAGGAGCATTTGGTTTAAAGTATTTTACAAGTGTATGGCAACATTTTGGATTCTATGATGTTGAGGGGACACGGGAACTCGATACAACTCACAACGTGTACAAGACCATATTGCCCACTGACATCCAGAGATGCAGTCAAGACAACCATCCCGATCCCGAACACACGGACAGCTGCCCATGCACTCAGAAAAGGCGACTAGAATTACGAAGTCCATCGGCACTTTTATTGCAAAGGATTTACGTTCACATTGGGTCGTGGGGAGCGACGGATTCCGGGCCATGTTAGCACTTTGGAGCCACACTACATCGTCCCATCTCGGCCACATTTCACAGCCGGTCGATGGCGTGAGTTTTATCGAGTTCTCGTGTCCCCTCAACCTCATACAATCCAAAATGTTCCCTTTCTGTCATCTTTTTTCTCTTCCCCTCCGCGTTGGTAACTCGTTCTGTTTTGGTTGTTGAAAGCTAAAGCGTGTGCGAGCGCTGTGTGCGTCACTCTAAACGGTCCGGTACGACGACGCAGCGCAGTCGCAGATTAGTTCCGCCCTTTTGCTCCGGTAAAAAAAATACATTAAATAATCGATGTTTGACATTTGTGCATCGATGAATTATCGCCCATGATGGCATCGCGATTAATTGACTAATCGATTTTTTCCCCCACCATTAGCTATAACCCATCGTTTTTGTCATTTCGTCATTTTTTTCAAATCCTCAAAAATGATGAAAAATGGCACGCTATAGTATGCCGTACGATATGGGCTATAGCCCACTGTCCAAAATGATGAGAAACGAGGATAACTTTTTTTTTCAAAATTTCAAAAAACATGGGCTATAACCCATCGTTTTTGTCATTTCGTCATTTTTTTCAAATCTTCAAAAATGATGAAAAACTGCGCGCTATAGTATGCCGTACGATATGGGCTACAGCCCACGGTCCAAAATGATGAGAAACGAGGCTAACTTTTTTTTTCAAAATTTCAAAAAACATGGGCTATAACCCATAGTTTTTGTCATTTCGTCATTTTTTTCAAATCCTCAAAAATGATGAAAAATGGCACGCTATAGTATGCCGTACGATATGGGCTATAGCCCATGGTCCAAAATGATGAGAAACGAGGCTAACTTTTTTTTTCAAAATTTCAAAAAACATGGGCTATAACCCATCGTTTTTGTCATTTCGTCATTTTTTTCAAATCCTCAAAAATGATGAAAAATGGCACGCTATAGTATGCCGTACGATATGGGCTATAGCCCATGGTCCAAAATGATGAGAAACGAGGCTAACTTTTTTTTTCAAACTTTCAAAAAACATGGGCTATAACCCATCGTTTTTGTCATTTCGTCATTCTTATCAAATCTTCAAAAATGTAGAAAAACTGCGCGCTATAGTATGCCGTACGATATGGGCTATAGCACACTGTCCAAAATGATGAGAAACGAGGCTAACTTTTTTTTTCAAAATTTCAAAAAACATGGGCTATAACCCATCGTTTTTGTCATTTTTTCATTTTTTCAAATCCTCAAAAATGATGAAAAACGGCGCGCTATAGTATGCCGTACGATATGGGCTATAGCCCATGGTCCAAAATAATGAGAAACGAGGATAACTTTTTTTTTCAAAATTTCAAAAAACATGGGCTATAACCCATCGTTTTTGTCATTTCGTCATTTTTTTCAAATCTTCAAAAATGTAGAAAAACTGCGCGCTATAGTATGCCGTACGATATGGGCTATAGCCCATGGTCCAAAATGATGAGAAACGAGGCTAACTTTTTTTTTCAAAATTTCAAAAAACATGGGCTATAACCCATCGTTTTTGTCATTTCGTCATTTTTTTCAAATCCTCAAAAATGATGAAAAATGGCACGCTATAGTATGCCGTACGATATGGGCTATAGCCCATGGTCCAAAATGATGAGAAACGAGGCTAACTTTTTTTTTCAAAATTTCAAAAAACATGGGCTATAACCCATCGTTTTTGTCATTTCGTCATTCTTATCAAATCTTCAAAAATGTAGAAAAACTGCGCGCTATAGTATGCCGTACGATATGGGCTATAGCACACTGTCCAAAATGATGAGAAACGAGGCTAACTTTTTTTTTCAAAATTTCAAAAAACATGGGCTATAACCCATCGTTTTTGTCATTTTTTCATTTTTTCAAATCCTCAAAAATGATGAAAAACGGCGCGCTATAGTATGCCGTACGATATGGGCTATAGCCCATGGTCCAAAATAATGAGAAACGAGGATAACTTTTTTTTTCAAAATTTAAAAAAACATGGGCTATAACCCATCGTTTTTGTCATTTCGTCATTTTTTTCAAATCTTCAAAAATGTAGAAAAACTGCGCGCTATAGTATGCCGTACGATATGGGCTATAGCACACTGTCCAAAATGATGAGAAACGAGGCTAACTTTTTTTTTCAAAATTTCAAAAAACATGGGCTATAACCCATCGTTTTTGTCATTTCGTCATTCTTATCAAATCTTCAAAAATGTAGAAAAACTGCGCGCTATAGTATGCCGTACGATATGGGCTATAGCCCACGGTCCAAAATGATGAGAAACGAGGCTAACTTTTTTTTTCAAAATTTCAAAAAACATGGGCTATAACCCATCGTTTTTGTCATTTCGTCATTTTTTTCAAATCTTCAAAAATGATGAAAAACTGCGCGCTATAGTATGCCGTACGATATGGGCTACAGCCCACGGTCCAAAATGATGAGAAACGAGGCTAACTTTTTTTTTCAAAATTTCAAAAAACATGGGCTATAACCCATCGTTTTTGTCATTTCGTCATTTTTTTCAAATCTTCAAAAATGTAGAAAAACTGCGCGCTATAGTATGCCGTACGATATGGGCTATAGCCCATGGTCCAAAATGATGAGAAACGAGGCTAACTTTTTTTTTCAAAATTTCAAAAAACATGGGCTATAACCCATCGTTTTTGTCATTTCGTCATTTTTTTCAAATCCTCAAAAATGATGAAAAATGGCACGCTATAGTATGCCGTACGATATGGGCTATAGCCCATGGTCCAAAATGATGAGAAACGAGGCTAACTTTTTTTTTCAAAATTTCAAAAAACATGGGCTATAACCCATCGTTTTTGTCATTTCGTCATTCTTATCAAATCTTCAAAAATGTAGAAAAACTGCGCGCTATAGTATGCCGTACGATATGGGCTATAGCACACTGTCCAAAATGATGAGAAACGAGGCTAACTTTTTTTTTCAAAATTTCAAAAAACATGGGCTATAACCCATCGTTTTTGTCATTTTTTCATTTTTTCAAATCCTCAAAAATGATGAAAAACGGCGCGCTATAGTATGCCGTACGATATGGGCTATAGCCCATGGTCCAAAATAATGAGAAACGAGGATAACTTTTTTTTTCAAAATTTAAAAAAACATGGGCTATAACCCATCGTTTTTGTCATTTCGTCATTTTTTTCAAATCTTCAAAAATGTAGAAAAACTGCGCGCTATAGTATGCCGTACGATATGGGCTATAGCACACTGTCCAAAATGATGAGAAACGAGGCTAACTTTTTTTTTCAAAATTTCAAAAAACATGGGCTATAACCCATCGTTTTTGTCATTTCGTCATTCTTATCAAATCTTCAAAAATGTAGAAAAACTGCGCGCTATAGTATGCCGTACGATATGGGCTATAGCCCACGGTCCAAAATGATGAGAAACGAGGCTAACTTTTTTTTTCAAAATTTCAAAAAACATGGGCTATAACCCATCGTTTTTGTCATTTCGTCATTTTTTTCAAATCCTCAAAAATGATGAAAAACGGCGCGCTATAGTATGCCGTACGATATGGGCTATAGCCCATGGTCCAAAATAATGAGAAACGAGGATAACTTTTTTTTTCAAAATTTCAAAAAACATGGGCTATAACCCATCGTTTTTGTCATTTCGTCATTTTTTTCAAATCTTCAAAAATGTAGAAAAACTGCGCGCTATAGTATGCCGTACGATATGGGCTATAGCCCATGGTCCAAAATGATGAGAAACGAGGCTAACTTTTTTTTTCAAAATTTCAAAAAACATGGGCTATAACCCATCGTTTTTGTCATTTCGTCATTTTTTTAAAATCCTCAAAAATGATGAAAAATGGCACGCTATAGTATGCCGTACGATATGGGCTATAGCCCATGGTCCAAAATGATGAGAAACGAGGCTAACTTTTTTTTTCAAAATTTCAAAAAACATGGGCTATAACCCATCGTTTTTGTCATTTCGTCATTCTTATCAAATCTTCAAAAATGTAGAAAAACTGCGCGCTATAGTATGCCGTACGATATGGGCTATAGCACACTGTCCAAAATGATGAGAAACGAGGCTAACTTTTTTTTTCAAAATTTCAAAAAACATGGGCTATAACCCATCGTTTTTGTCATTTTTTCATTTTTTCAAATCCTCAAAAATGATGAAAAACGGCGCGCTATAGTATGCCGTACGATATGGGCTATAGCCCATGGTCCAAAATAATGAGAAACGAGGATAACTTTTTTTTTCAAAATTTAAAAAAACATGGGCTATAACCCATCGTTTTTGTCATTTCGTCATTTTTTTCAAATCTTCAAAAATGTAGAAAAACTGCGCGCTATAGTATGCCGTACGATATGGGCTATAGCACACTGTCCAAAATGATGAGAAACGAGGCTAACTTTTTTTTTCAAAATTTCAAAAAACATGGGCTATAACCCATCGTTTTTGTCATTTCGTCATTCTTATCAAATCTTCAAAAATGTAGAAAAACTGCGCGCTATAGTATGCCGTACGATATGGGCTATAGCCCACGGTCCAAAATGATGAGAAACGAGGCTAACTTTTTTTTTCAAAATTTCAAAAAACATGGGCTATAACCCATCGTTTTTGTCATTTCGTCATTTTTTTCAAATCTTCAAAAATGATGAAAAACTGCGCGCTATAGTATGCCGTACGATATGGGCTACAGCCCACGGTCCAAAATGATGAGAAACGAGGCTAACTTTTTTTTTCAAAATTTCAAAAAACATGGGCTATAACCCATAGTTTTTGTCATTTCGTCATTTTTTTCAAATCCTCAAAAATGATGAAAAATGGCACGCTATAGTATGCCGTACGATATGGGCTATAGCCCATGGTCCAAAATGATGAGAAACGAGGCTAACTTTTTTTTTCAAAATTTCAAAAAACATGGGCTATAACCCATCGTTTTTGTCATTTCGTCATTTTTTTCAAATCCTCAAAAATGATGAAAAATGGCACGCTATAGTATGCCGTACGATATGGGCTATAGCCCATGGTCCAAAATGATGAGAAACGAGGCTAACTTTTTTTTTCAAAATTTAAAAAAACATGGGCTATAACCCATCGTTTTTGTCATTTCGTCATTTTTTTCAAATCTTCAAAAATGTAGAAAAACTGCGCGCTATAGTATGCCGTACGATATGGGCTATAGCACACTGTCCAAAATGATGAGAAACGAGGCTAACTTTTTTTTTCAAAATTTAAAAAAACATGGGCTATAACCCATCGTTTTTGTCATTTCGTCATTTTTTTCAAATCTTCAAAAATGTAGAAAAACTGCGCGCTATAGTATGCCGTACGATATGGGCTATAGCACACTGTCCAAAATGATGAGAAACGAGGCTAACTTTTTTTTTCAAAATTTCAAAAAACATGGGCTATAACCCATCGTTTTTGTCATTTCGTCATTCTTATCAAATCTTCAAAAATGTAGAAAAACTGCGCGCTATAGTATGCCGTACGATATGGGCTATAGCCCACGGTCCAAAATGATGAGAAACGAGGCTAACTTTTTTTTTCAAAATTTCAAAAAACATGGGCTATAACCCATCGTTTTTGTCATTTCGTCATTTTTTTCAAATCTTCAAAAATGATGAAAAACTGCGCGCTATAGTATGCCGTACGATATGGGCTACAGCCCACGGTCCAAAATGATGAGAAACGAGGCTAACTTTTTTTTTCAAAATTTCAAAAAACATGGGCTATAACCCATAGTTTTTGTCATTTCGTCATTTTTTTCAAATCCTCAAAAATGATGAAAAATGGCACGCTATAGTATGCCGTACGATATGGGCTATAGCCCATGGTCCAAAATGATGAGAAACGAGGCTAACTTTTTTTTTCAAAATTTCAAAAAACATGGGCTATAACCCATCGTTTTTGTCATTTCGTCATTTTTTTCAAATCCTCAAAAATGATGAAAAATGGCACGCTATAGTATGCCGTACGATATGGGCTATAGCCCATGGTCCAAAATGATGAGAAACGAGGCTAACTTTTTTTTTCAAAATTTCAAAAAACATGGGCTATAACCCATCGTTTTTGTCATTTCGTCATTCTTATCAAATCTTCAAAAATGTAGAAAAACTGCGCGCTATAGTATGCCGTACGATATGGGCTATAGCACACTGTCCAAAATGATGAGAAACGAGGCTAACTTTTTTTTTCAAAATTTCAAAAAACATGGGCTATAACCCATCGTTTTTGTCATTTTTTCATTTTTTCAAATCCTCAAAAATGATGAAAAACGGCGCGCTATAGTATGCCGTACGATATGGGCTATAGCCCATGGTCCAAAATAATGAGAAACGAGGATAACTTTTTTTTTCAAAATTTCAAAAAACATGGGCTATAACCCATCGTTTTTGTCATTTCGTCATTTTTTTCAAATCTTCAAAAATGTAGAAAAACTGCGCGCTATAGTATGCCGTACGATATGGGCTATAGCCCATGGTCCAAAATGATTAGAAACGAGGCTAACTTTTTTTTTCAAAATTTCAAAAAACATGGGCTATAACCCATCGTTTTTGTCATTTCGTCATTTTTTTCAAATCCTCAAAAATGATGAAAAATGGCACGCTATAGTATGCCGTACGATATGGGCTATAGCCCATGGTCCAAAATGATGAGAAACGAGGCTAACTTTTTTTTTCAAAATTTCAAAAAACATGGGCTATAACCCATCGTTTTTGTCATTTCGTCATTCTTATCAAATCTTCAAAAATGTAGAAAAACTGCGCGCTATAGTATGCTGTACGATATGGGCTATAGCACACTGTCCAAAATGATGAGAAACGAGGCTAACTTTTTTTTTCAAAATTTCAAAAAACATGGGCTATAACCCATCGTTTTTGTCATTTTTTCATTTTTTCAAATCCTCAAAAATGATGAAAAACGGCGCGCTATAGTATGCCGTACGATATGGGCTATAGCCCATGGTCCAAAATAATGAGAAACGAGGATAACTTTTTTTTTCAAAATTTAAAAAAACATGGGCTATAACCCATCGTTTTTGTCATTTCGTCATTTTTTTCAAATCTTCAAAAATGTAGAAAAACTGCGCGCTATAGTATGCCGTACGATATGGGCTATAGCACACTGTCCAAAATGATGAGAAACGAGGCTAACTTTTTTTTTCAAAATTTCAAAAAACATGGGCTATAACCCATCGTTTTTGTCATTTCGTCATTCTTATCAAATCTTCAAAAATGTAGAAAAACTGCGCGCTATAGTATGCCGTACGATATGGGCTATAGCCCACGGTCCAAAATGATGAGAAACGAGGCTAACTTTTTTTTTCAAAATTTCAAAAAACATGGGCTATAACCCATCGTTTTTGTCATTTCGTCATTTTTTTCAAATCCTCAAAAATGATGAAAAATGGCACGCTATAGTATGCCGTACGATATGGGCTATAGCCCATGGTCCAAAATGATGAGAAACGAGGCTAACTTTTTTTTCCAAAATTTCAAAAAACATGGGCTATAACCCATCGTTTTTGTCATTTCGTCATTCTTATCAAATCTTCAAAAATGTAGAAAAACTGCGCGCTATAGTATGCCGTACGATATGGGCTACAGCCCACGGTCCAAAATGGTGAGAAACGAAGCTAACTTTTATTTTCAAAATTTCAAAAAACATGTTCTATAACCCATCGTTTTTGTCATTTTTTCATTTTTTCAAATCCTCAAAAATGATGAAAAACGGCGCGCTATAGTATGCCGTACGATATGGGCTACAGCCCACGGTCCAAAATGGTGAGAAACGAAGCTAACTTTTATTTTCAAAATTTCAAAAAACATGTTCTATAACCCATCGTTTTTGTCATTTTTTCATTTTTTTCAAATCCTCAAAAATGATGAAAAATGGCACGCTATAGTATGCCGTACGATATGGGCTATAGCCCATGGTCCAAAATGATGAGAAACGAGGCTAACTTTTTTTTCCAAAATTTCAAAAAACATGGGCTATAACCCATCGTTTTTGTCATTTCGTCATTCTTATCAAATCTTCAAAAATGTAGAAAAACTGCGCGCTATAGTATGCCGTACGATATGGGCTACAGCCCACGGTCCAAAATGGTGAGAAACGAAGCTAACTTTTATTTTCAAAATTTCAAAAAACATGTTCTATAACCCATCGTTTTTGTCATTTTTTCATTTTTTCAAATCCTCAAAAATGATGAAAAACGGCGCGCTATAGTATGCCGTACGATATGGGCTATAGCCCATGGTCCAAAATGATGAGAAACGAGGATAACTTTTTTTTCAAAATTTCAAAAAACATGGGCTATAACCCATCGTTTTTGTCATTTCGTCATTTTTTTCAAATCTTCAAAAATGATGAAAAACTGCGCGCTATAGTATGCCGTACGATATGGGCTATAGCACACTGTCCAAAATGATGAGAAACAAGGCTAACTTTTTTTTTCAAAATTTCAAAAAACATGGGCTATAACCCATCGTTTTTGTCATTTCGTCATTTTTTTCAAATCCTCAAAAATGATGAAAAATGGCACGCTATAGTATGCCGTACGATATGGGCTATAGCCCATGGTCCAAAATGATGAGAAACGAGGCTAACTTTTTTTTTCAAAATTTCAAAAAACATGGGCTATAACCCATCGTTTTTGTCATTTCGTCATTCTTATCAAATCTTCAAAAATGTAGAAAAACTGCGCGCTATAGTATGCCGTACGATATGGGCTACATCCCACGGTCCAAAATGATGAGAAACGAGGCTAACTTTTTTTTTCAAAATTTCAAAAAACATGGGCTATAACCCATCGTTTTTGTCATTTCGTCATTTTTTTCAAATCCTCAAAAATGATGAAAAATGGCACGCTATAGTATGCCGTACGATATGGGCTATAGCCCATGGTCCAAAATGATGAGAAACGAGGCTAACTTTTTTTTTCAAAATTTCAAAAAACATGGGCTATAACCCATCGTTTTTGTCATTTCGTCATTCTTATCAAATCTTCAAAAATGTAGAAAAACTGCGCGCTATAGTATGCCGTACGATATGGGCTATAGCACACTGTCCAAAATGATGAGAAACGAGGCTAACTTTTTTTTTCAAAATTTCAAAAAACATGGGCTATAACCCATCGTTTTTGTCATTTTTTCATTTTTTCAAATCCTCAAAAATGATGAAAAACGGCGCGCTATAGTATGCCGTACGATATGGGCTATAGCCCATGGTCCAAAATGATGAGAAACGAGGCTAACTTTTTTTTTCAAAATTTCAAAAAACATGGGCTATAACCCATCGTTTTTGTCATTTCGTCATTCTTATCAAATCTTCAAAAATGTAGAAAAACTGCGCGCTATAGTATGCCGTACGATATGGGCTACAGCCCACGGTCCAAAATGATGAGAAACGAGGCTAACTTTTTTTTTCAAAATTTCAAAAAACATGGGCTATAACCCATCGTTTTTGTCATTTCGTCATTTTTTTCAAATCCTCAAAAATGATGAAAAACTGCGCGCTATAGTATGCCGTACGATATGGGCTATAGCACACTGTCCAAAATGATGAGAAACGAGGCTAACTTGTTTTTTCAAAATTTCAAATAACATGGGCTATAACCCATCGTTTTTGTCATTTCGTCATTCTTATCAAATCTTCAAAAATGTAGAAAAACTGCGCGCTATAGTATGCCGTACGATATGGGCTATAGCACACTGTCCAAAATGATGAGAAACGAGGCTAACCTTTTTTTTCAAAATTTCAAAAAACATGGGCTATAACCCATCGTTTTTGTCATTTTTTCAAATCCTCAAAAATGATGAAAAACGGCGCGCTATAGTATGCCGTACGATATGGGCTATAGCCCATGGTCCAAAATGATGAGAAACGAGGATAACTTTTTTTTTCAAAATTTCAAAAAACATGGGCTATAACCCATCGTTTTGGTCATTTCGTCATTTTTTTCAAATCCTCAAAAATGATGAAAAATGGCACGCTATAGTATGCCGTACGATATGGGCTATAGCCCATGGTCCAAAATGATGAAAAACTGCGCGCTATAGTATGCCGTACGATATGGGCTATAGCACACTGTCCAAAATGATGAGAAACGAGGCTAACTTTTTTTTTCAAAATTTCAAAAAACATGGGCTATAACCCATCGTTTTTGTCATTTCGTCATTTTTTTCAAATCCTCAAAAATGATGAAAAATGGCACGCTATAGTATGCCGTACGATATGGGCTATAGCCCATGGTCCAAAATGATGAGAAACGAGGCTAACTTTTTTTTCCAAAATTTCAAAAAACATGGGCTATAACCCATCGTTTTTGTCATTTCGTCATTCTTATCAAATCTTCAAAAATGTAGAAAAACTGCGCGCTATAGTATGCCGTACGATATGGGCTACAGCCCACGGTCCAAAATGATGAGAAACGAAGCTAACTTTTATTTTCAAAATTTCAAAAAACATGGGCTATAACCCATCGTTTTTGTCATTTTTTCATTTTTTCAAATCCTCAAAAATGATGAAAAACGGCGCGCTATAGTATGCCGTACGATATGGGCTATAGCCAATGGTCCAAAATGATGAGAAACGAGGATAACTTTTTTTTTCAAAATTTCAAAAAACATGGGCTATAACCAATCGTTTTTGTCATTTCGTCATTTTTTTCAAATCCTCAAAAATGATGAAAAATGGCACGCTATAGTATGCCGTACGATATGGGCTATAGCCCACTGTGCAAAATGATGAGAAACGAGGATAACTTTTTTTTTCAAAATTTCAAAAAACATGGGCTATAACCCATCGTTTTTGTCATTTCGTAATTTTTTTCAAATCTTCAAAAATGATGAAAAACTGCGCGCTATAGTATGCCGTACGATATGGGCTATAGCACACTGTCCAAAATGATGAGAAACAAGGCTAACTTTTTTTTTCAAAATTTCAAAAAACATGGGCTATAACCCATCGTTTTTGTCATTTCGTCATTTTTTTCAAATCCTCAAAAATGATGAAAAATGGCACGCTATAGTATGCCGTACGATATGGGCTATAGCCCATGGTCCAAAATGATGAGAAACGAGGCTAACTTTTTTTTTCAAAATTTCAAAAAACATGGGCTATAACCCATCGTTTTTGTCATTTCGTCATTCTTATCAAATCTTCAAAAATGTAGAAAAACTGCGTGCTATAGTATGCCGTACGATATGGGCTACAGCCCACGGTCCAAAATGATGAGAAACGAGGCTAACTTTTTTTTTCAAAATTTCAAAAAACATGGGCTATAACCCATCGTTTTTGTCATTTCGTCATTTTTTTCAAATCCTCAAAAATGATGAAAAATGGCACGCTATAGTATGCCGTACGATATGGGCTATAGCCCATGGTCCAAAATGATGAGAAACGAGGCTAACTTTTTTTTTCAAAATTTCAAAAAACATGGGCTATAACCCATCGTTTTTGTCATTTCGTCATTCTTATCAAATCTTCAAAAATGTAGAAAAACTGCGCGCTATAGTATGCCGTACGATATGGGCTATAGCACACTGTCCAAAATGATGAGAAACGAGGCTAACTTTTTTTTTCAAAATTTCAAAAAACATGGGCTATAACCCATCGTTTTTGTCATTTTTTCATTTTTTCAAATCCTCAAAAATGATGAAAAACGGCGCGCTATAGTATGCCGTACGATATGGGCTATAGCCCATGGTCCAAAATAATGAGAAACGAGGATAACTTTTTTTTTCAAAATTTCAAAAAACATGGGCTATAACCCATCGTTTTTGTTATTTCGTCATTTTTTTCAAATCTTCAAAAATGTAGAAAAACTGCGCGCTATAGTATGCCGTACGATATGGGCTATAGCACACTGTCCAAAATGATGAGAAACGAGGCTAACTTTTTTTTTCAAAATTTCAAAAAACATGGGCTATAACCCATCGTTTTTGTCATTTCGTCATTCTTATCAAATCTTCAAAAATGTAGAAAAACTGCGCGCTATAGTATGCCGTACGATATGGGCTATAGCCCACGGTCCAAAATGATGAGAAACGAGGCTAACTTTTTTTTTCAAAATTTCAAAAAACATGGGCTATAACCCATCGTTTTTGTCATTTTTTCATTTTTTCAAATCCTCAAAAATGATGAAAAACGGCGCGCTATAGTATGCCGTACGATATGGGCTATAGCCCACTGTTCAAAATGATGAGAAACGAGGCTAACTTTTTTTTTCAAAACTTAAAAAACATGGGCTATAACCCATCGTTTTTGTCATTTTGTCATTTTTTTCAAATCCTCAAAAATGATGAAAAATGGCACGCTATAGTATGCCGTACGATATGGGCTATAGCCCATGGTCCAAAATGATGAGAAACGAGGCTAACTTTTTTTTCCAAAATTTCAAAAAACATGGGCTATAACCCATCGTTTTTGTCATTTCGTCATTCTTATCAAATCTTCAAAAATGTAGAAAAACTGCGCGCTATAGTATGCCGTACGATATGGGCTACAGCCCACGGTCCAAAATGATGAGAAACGAAGCTAACTTTTATTTTCAAAATTTCAAAAAACATGGGCTATAACCCATCGTTTTTGTCATTTTTTCATTTTTTCAAATCCTCAAAAATGATGAAAAACGGCGCGCTATAGTATGCCGTACGATATGGGCTATAGCCCATGGTCCAAAATGATGAGAAACGAGGATAACTTTTTTTTCAAAATTTCAAAAAACATGGGCTATAACCCATCGTTTTTGTCATTTCGTCATTTTTTTCAAATCTTCAAAAATGATGAAAAACTGCGCGCTATAGTATGCCGTACGATATGGGCTATAGCACACTGTCCAAAATGAAGAGAAACAAGGCTAACTTTTTTTTTCAAAATTTCAAAAAACATGGGCTATAACCCATCGTTTTTGTCATTTCGTCATTTTTTTCAAATCCTCAAAAATGATGAAAAATGGCACGCTATAGTATGCCGTACGATATGGGCTATAGCCCATGGTCCAAAATGATGAGAAACGAGGCTAACTTTTTTTTTCAAAATTTCAAAAAACATGGGCTATAACCCATCGTTTTTGTCATTTCGTCATTCTTATCAAATCTTCAAAAATGTAGAAAAACTGCGCGCTATAGTATGCCGTACGATATGGGCTACAGCCCACGGTCCAAAATGATGAGAAACGAGGCTAACTTTTTTTTTCAAAATTTCAAAAAACATGGGCTATAACCCATCGTTTTTGTCATTTCGTCATTTTTTTCAAATCCTCAAAAATGATGAAAAATGGCACGCTATAGTATGCCGTACGATATGGGCTATAGCCCATGGTCCAAAATGATGAGAAACGAGGCTAACTTTTTTTTTCAAAATTTCAAAAAACATGGGCTATAACCCATCGTTTTTGTCATTTCGTCATTCTTATCAAATCTTCAAAAATGTAGAAAAACTGCGCGCTATAGTATGCCGTACGATATGGGCTATAGCACACTGTCCAAAATGATGAGAAACGAGGCTAACTTTTTTTTTCAAAATTTAAAAAAACATGGGCTATAACCCATCGTTTTTGTCATTTTTTCATTTTTTCAAATCCTCAAAAATGATGAAAAACGGCGCGCTATAGTATGCCGTACGATATGGGCTATAGCCCATGGTCCAAAATAATGAGAAACGAGGATAACTTTTTTTTTCAAAATTTCAAAAAACATGGGCTATAACCCATCGTTTTTGTTATTTCGTCATTTTTTTCAAATCTTCAAAAATGTAGAAAAACTGCGCGCTATAGTATGCCGTACGATATGGGCTATAGCACACTGTCCAAAATGATGAGAAACGAGGCTAACTTTTTTTTTCAAAATTTCAAAAAACATGGGCTATAACCCATCGTTTTTGTCATTTCGTCATTCTTATCAAATCTTCAAAAATGTAGAAAAACTGCGCGCTATAGTATGCCGTACGATATGGGCTATAGCCCACGGTCCAAAATGATGAGAAACGAGGCTAACTTTTTTTTTCAAAATTTCAAAAAACATGGGCTATAACCCATCGTTTTTGTCATTTTTTCATTTTTTCAAATCCTCAAAAATGATGAAAAACGGCGCGCTATAGTATGCCGTACGATATGGGCTATAGCCCACTGTTCAAAATGATGAGAAACGAGGCTAACTTTTTTTTTCAAAACTTCAAAAAACATGGGCTATAACCCATCGTTTTTGTCATTTCGTCATTTTTTTCAAATCCTCAAAAATGATGAAAAATGGCACGCTATAGTATGCCGTACGATATGGGCTATAGCCCATGGTCCAAAATGATGAGAAACGAGGCTAACTTTTTTTTCCAAAATTTCAAAAAACATGGGCTATAACCCATCGTTTTTGTCATTTCGTCATTCTTATCAAATCTTCAAAAATGTAGAAAAACTGCGCGCTATAGTATGCCGTACGATATGGGCTACAGCCCACGGTCCAAAATGATGAGAAACGAAGCTAACTTTTATTTTCAAAATTTCAAAAAACATGGGCTATAACCCATCGTTTTTGTCATTTTTTCATTTTTTCAAATCCTCAAAAATGATGAAAAACGGCGCGCTATAGTATGCCGTACGATATGGGCTATAGCCCATGGTCCAAAATGATGAGAAACGAGGATAACTTTTTTTTCAAAATTTCAAAAAACATGGGCTATAACCCATCGTTTTTGTCATTTCGTCATTTTTTTCAAATCTTCAAAAATGATGAAAAACTGCGCGCTATAGTATGCCGTACGATATGGGCTATAGCACACTGTCCAAAATGAAGAGAAACAAGGCTAACTTTTTTTTTCAAAATTTCAAAAAACATGGGCTATAACCCATCGTTTTTGTCATTTCGTCATTTTTTTCAAATCCTCAAAAATGATGAAAAATGGCACGCTATAGTATGCCGTACGATATGGGCTATAGCCCATGGTCCAAAATGATGAGAAACGAGGCTAACTTTTTTTTTCAAAATTTCAAAAAACATGGGCTATAACCCATCGTTTTTGTCATTTCGTCATTCTTATCAAATCTTCAAAAATGTAGAAAAACTGCGCGCTATAGTATGCCGTACGATATGGGCTACAGCCCACGGTCCAAAATGATGAGAAACGAGGCTAACTTTTTTTTTCAAAATTTCAAAAAACATGGGCTATAACCCATCGTTTTTGTCATTTCGTCATTTTTTTCAAATCCTCAAAAATGATGAAAAATGGCACGCTATAGTATGCCGTACGATATGGGCTATAGCCCATGGTCCAAAATGATGAGAAACGAGGCTAACTTTTTTTTTCAAAATTTCAAAAAACATGGGCTATAACCCATCGTTTTTGTCATTTCGTCATTCTTATCAAATCTTCAAAAATGTAGAAAAACTGCGCGCTATAGTATGCCGTACGATATGGGCTATAGCACACTGTCCAAAATGATGAGAAACGAGGCTAACTTTTTTTTTCAAAATTTCAAAAAACATGGGCTATAACCCATCGTTTTTGTCATTTTTTCATTTTTTCAAATCCTCAAAAATGATGAAAAACGGCGCGCTATAGTATGCCGTACGATATGGGCTATAGCCCATGGTCCAAAATGATGAGAAACGAGGCTAACTTTTTTTTTCAAAATTTCAAAAAACATGGGCTATAACCCATCGTTTTTGTCATTTCGTCATTCTTATCAAATCTTCAAAAATGTAGAAAAACTGCGCGCTATAGTATGCCGTACGATATGGGCTACAGCCCACGGTCCAAAATGATGAGAAACGAGGCTAACTTTTTTTTTCAAAATTTCAAAAAACATGGGCTATAACCCATCGTTTTGGTCATTTCGTCATTTTTTTCAAATCTTCTAAAATGATGAAAAACTGCGCGCTATAGTATGCCGTACGATATTGGCTATAGCACACTGTCCAAAATGATGAGAAACGAGGCTAACTTTTTTTTTCAAAATTTCAAAAAACATGGGCTATAACCCATCGTTTTTGTCATTTCGTCATTTTTTTCAAATCCTCAAAAATGATGAAAAATGGCACGCTATAGTATGCCGTAAGATATGGGCTATAGCCCATGGTCCAAAATGATGAGAAACGAGGATAACATTTTTTTTTCAAAATTTCAAAAAACATGGGCTATAACCCATCGTTTTTGTCATTTCGTCATTCTTATCAAATCTTTAAAAATGTAGAAAAACTGCGCGCTATAGTATGCCGTACGATATGGGCTATAGCCCACGGTCCAAAATGATGAGAAACGAGGATAACTTTTTTTTTCAAAACTTCAAAAAACATGGGCTATAACCCATCGTTTTTGTCATTTCGTCATTTTTTTCAAATCCTCAAAAATGATGAAAAACGGCGCGCTATAGTATGCCGTACGATATGGGCTATAGCCCATGGTCCAAAATGATGAGAAACGAGGATAACTTTTTTTTTCAAAATTTCAAAAAACATGGGCTATAACCCATCGTTTTTGTCATTTCGTCATTTTTTTCAAATCCTCAAAAATGATGAAAAACGGCGCGCTATAGTATGCCGTACGATATGGGCTATAGCCCATGGTCCAAAATGATGAGAAACGAGGATAACTTTTTTTTTCAAAATTTCAAAAAACATGGGCTATAACCCATCGTTTTTGTCATTTCGTCATTTTTTTCAAATCTTCAAAAATGATGAAAAACTGCGCGCTATAGTATGCCGTACGATATGGGCTATAGCCCATGGTCCAAAATGATGAGAAACGAGGATAACTTTTTTTTTCAAAATTTCAAAAAACATGGGCTATAACCCATCGTTTTTGTCATTTCGTCATTTTTTTCAAATCCTCAAAAATGATGAAAAACGGCGCGCTATAGTATGCCGTACGATATGGGCTATAGCCCATGGTCCAAAATGATGAGAAACGAGGATAACATTTTTTTTTCAAAATTTCAAAAAACATGGGCTATAACCCATCGTTTTTGTCATTTCGTCATTCTTATCAAATCTTCAAAAATGTAGAAAAACTGCGCGCTATAGTATGCCGTACGATATGGGCTATAGCACACTGTCCAAAATGATGAGAAACGAGGATAACCTTTTTTTTCAAAATTTCAAAAAACATGGGCTATAACCCATCGTTTTTGTCATTTCGTCATTTTTTTCAAATCCTCAAAAATGATGAAAAATGGCACGCTATAGTATGCCGTACGATATGGGCTATAGCCCATGGTCCAAAATGATGAGAAACGAGGCTAACTTTTTTTTTCAAAATTTCAAAAAACATGGGCTATAACCCATCGTTTTTGTCATTTCGTCATTCTTATCAAATCTTCAAAAATGATGAAAAACTGCGCGCTATAGTATGCCGTACGATATGGGCTATAGCCCATGGTCCAAAATGATGAGAAACGAGGATAACTTTTTTTTTCAAAATTTCAAAAAACATGGGCTATAACCCATCGTTTTTGTCATTTCGTAATTTTTTTCAAATCTTCAAAAATGATGAAAAACTGCGCGCTATAGTATGCCGTACGATATGGGCTATAGCCCACTGTCCAAAACATGAGAAACGAGGCTAACTTTTTTTTTCAAAACTTCAAAAAACATGGGCTATAACCCATCGTTTTTGTCATTTCGTCATTTTTTTCAAATCCTTAAAAATGATGAAAAACGGCGCGCTATAGTATGCCGTACGATATGGGCTATAGCCCATGGTCCAAAATTATGAGAAACGAGGCTAACTTTTTTTTTCAAAATTTCAAAAAACATGGGCTATAACCCATCGTTTTTGTCATTTCGTCATTCTTATCAAATCTTCAAAAATGTAGAAAAACTGCGCGCTATAGTATGCCGTACGATATGGGCTATAGCCCATGGTCCAAAATGATGAGAAACGAGGCTATTTTTTTTCCCCAAAATTTCAAAAAACATGGGCTATAACCCATCGTTTTTGTCATTTCGTAATTTTTTTCAAATCTTCAAAAATGATGAAAAACTGCGCGCTATAGTATGCCGTACGATATGGGCTATCGTTTAAAAAACGATGGGTTATAGCCCATGTTTTTTGAAATTTTGAAAAAAAAAGTTATCCTCGTTTCTCATCATTTTGGACCATGGGCTATAGCCTATATCGTACGGCATACTATAGCGCGCCGTTTTTCATCATTTTTGATGATTTGACAAAAATTAAAAAATTAAAAAAACGATGGGTTATAGCCCATGTTTTTTGAAATTTTGAAAAAAAAAGTTATCCTCGTTTCTCATCATTTTGGACCATGGGCTATAGCCTATATCGTACGGCATACTATAGCGCGCCGTTTTTCATCATTTTTGATGATTTGACAAAAATGAAAAAATGAAAAAAACAATGGGTTATAGCCCATGTTTTTTGAAATTTTGGAAAAAAAAGTTATCCTCGTTTCTCATAATTTTGGACCATGGGCTATAGCCTATATCGTACGGCATACTATAGCGCGCCGTTTTTCATCATTTTTGATGATTTGACAAAAATGAAAAAATGAAAAAAACGATGGGTTATAGCCCATGTTTTTTGAAATTTTGAAAAAAAAAGTTAGCCTCGTTTCTCATCATTTTGGACCATGGGCTATAGCCTATATCGTACGGCATACTATAGCGCGCCGTTTTTCATCATTTTTGATGATTTGACAAAAATGAAAAAAAACGATGGGTTATAGCCCATGTTTTTTGAAATTTTGAAAAAAAAGTTATCCTCGTTTCTCATCATTTTGGACCATGGGCTATAGCGTATATCGTACGGCATACTATAGCGCGCCGTTTTTCATCATTTTTGATGATTTGACAATATTGAAAAAATGAAAAAAACGATGGGTTATATTGAAGCGTGCACCTACACACGCACAGGCGCACATGCGTATGCACACCTGGACCTGTAAATGAACAACACAAAAACTAAGGCACTGGTGTCGGACTTCTGGTTTACCGGAACGGGGTTCAACTCCCTGCAGTGCCCTGCTCAATGTGTTGTATTTACCGGAAAGGATGGGAAACATTAGCAAATTGCGGAGTGTTTAAAAAAAAACGATGGGTTATAGCCCATGTTTTTTGAAATTTTGGAAAAAAAAGTTATCCTCGTTTCTCATCATTTTGGACCATGGGCTATAGCCTATATCGTACGGCATACTATAGCGCGCCATTTTTCATCATTTTTGATGATTTGACAAAAATTAAAAAAAATTAAAAAACGATGGGTTATAGCCCATGTTTTTTGAAATTTTGAAAAAAAAAGTTAGCCTCGTTTCTCATCATTTTGGACCATGGGCTATAGCCTATATCGTACGGCATACTATAGCGCGCCGTTTTTCATCATTTTTGATGATTTGACAAAAAATTTAAAAATTTAAAAAACGATGGGTTATAGCCCATGTTTTTTGAAATTTTGAAAAAAAAAGTTAGCCTCGTTTCTCATCATTTTGGACCATGGGCTATAGCCCAAATCGTACGGCATACTATAGCGTGCCATTTTTCATCAATTTTGAGGATTTGAAAAAAATGACGAAATGACAAAAACGATGGGTTATAGCCCATGTTTTTTGAAATTTTGAAAAAAAAAGTTAGCCTCGTTTCTCATCATTTTGGACCGTGGGCTATAGCCCATATCGTACGGCATACTATAGCGCGCAGTTTTTCTACATTTTTGAAGATTTGATAAGAATGACGAAATGACAAAAACGATGGGTTATAGCCCATGTTTTTTGAAATTTTGAAAAAAAAAGTTAGCCTCGTTTCTCATCATTTTGGACCATGGGCTATAGCCCATATCGTACGGCATACTATAGCGTGCCATTTTTCATCAATTTTGAGGATTTGAAAAAAATGATGAAATGACAAAAACGATGGGTTATAGCCCATGTTTTTTGAAATTTTGAAAAAAAAAGTTAGCCTCGTTTCTCATCATTTTGGACAGTGTGCTATAGCCCATATCGTACGGCATACTATAGCGCGCAGTTTTTCTAAATTTTTGAAGATTTGATAAGAATGACGAAATGACAAAAACGATGGGTTATAGCCCATGTTTTTTGAAATTTTGAAAAAACAAAGTTAGCCTCGTTTCTCATCATTTTGGACCATGGGCTATAGCCCATATCTTACGGCATACTATAGCGTGCCATTTTTCATCATTTTTGAGGATTTGAAAAAAATGACGAAATGACAAAAACGATGGGTTATAGCCCATGTTTTTTGAAATTTTGAAAAAAAAAGTTAGCCTCGTTTCTCATCATTTTGGACCATGGGCTATAGCCCATATCGTACGGCATACTATAGCGTGCCATTTTTCATCAATTTTGAGGATTTGAAAAAAATGAAAAAATGACAAAAACGATGGGTTATAGCCCATGTTTTTTGAAATTTTGAAAAAAAAAGTTAGCCTCGTTTCTCATCATTTTGGACCGTGGGCTATAGCCCATATCGTACGGCATACTATAGCGCGCAGTTTTTCTACATTTTTGAAGATTTGATAAGAATGACGAAATGACAAAAACGATGGGTTATAGCCCATGTTTTTTGAAATTTTGAAAAAAAAAGTTAGCCTCGTTTCTCATCATTTTGGACCGTGGGCTATAGCCCATATCGTACGGCATACTATAGCGCGCAGTTTTTCTACATTTTTGAAGATTTGATAAGAATGACGAAATGACAAAAACGATGGGTTATAGCCCATGTTTTTTGAAAATTTGAAAAAAAAAGTTAGCCTCGTTTCTCATCATTTTGGACCATGGGCTATAGCCCATATCTTACGGCATACTATAGCGTGCCATTTTTCATCATTTTTGAGGATTTGAAAAAAATTACGAAATGACAAAAACGATGGGTTATAGCCCATGTTTTTTTAAATTTTGAAAAAAAAAGTTAGCCTTGTTTCTCATCATTTTGGACCATGGGCTATAGCCCATATCGTACGGCATACTATAGCGTGCCATTTTTCATCATTTTTGAGGATTTGAAAAAAATGACGAAATGACAAAAACGATGGGTTATAGCCCATGTTTTTTGAAATTTTGGAAAAAAAAGTTAGCCTCGTTTCTCATCATTTTGGACAGTGTGCTATAGCCCATATCGTACGGCATACTATAGCGCGCAGTTTTTCTACATTTTTGAAGATTTGATAAGAATGACGAAATGACAAAAACGATGGGTTATAGCCCATGTTTTTTGAAATTTTGAAAAAGAAAGTTAGCCTCGTTTCTCATCATTTTGGACCATGGGCTATAGCCCATATCGTACGGCATACTATAGCGTGCCATTTTTCATCAATTTTGAGGATTTGAAAAAAATGACGAAATGACAAAAACGATGGGTTATAGCCCATGTTTTTTGAAATTTTGAAAAAAAAAGGTTATCCTCGTTTCTCATCATTTTGGACCATGGGCTATAGCCCATATCGTACGGCATACTATAGCGTGCCATTTTTCATCATTTTTGAGGATTTGAAAAAAATGACGAAATGACAAAAACGATGGGTTATAGCCCATGTTTTTTGAAACTTTGGAAAAAAAAGTTAGCCTCGTTTCTCATCATTTTGGACAGTGTGCTATAGCCCATATCGTACGGCATACTATAGCGCGCAGTTTTTCTACATTTTTGAAGATTTGATAAGAATGACGAAATGACAAAAACGATGGGTTATAGCCCATGTTTTTTGAAATTTTGAAAAAAAAAGTTAGCCTCGTTTCTCATCATTTTGGACCATGGGCTATAGCCCATATCGTACGGCATACTATAGCGTGCCATTTTTCATCATTTTTGAGGATTTGAAAAAAATGACAAAATGACAAAAACGATGGGTTATAGCCCATGTTTTTTGAAATTTTGAAAAAAAAAGTTAGCCTCGTTTCTCATCATTTTGGACAGTGTGCTATAGCCCATATCGTACGGCATACTATAGCGCGCAGTTTTTCTACATTTTTGAAGATTTGATAAGAATGACGAAATGACAAAAACGATGGGTTATAGCCCATGTTTTTTGAAATTTTGAAAAAAAAAGTTATCCTCGTTTCTCATCATTTTGGACCGTGGGCTATAGCCCATATCGTACAGCATACTATAGCGCGCAGTTTTTCTACATTTTTGAAGATTTGATAAGAATGACGAAATGACAAAAACGATGGGTTATAGCCCATGTTTTTTGAAATTTTGAAAAAAAAAGTTAGCCTCGTTTCTCATCATTTTGGACCATGGGCTATAGCCCATATCTTACGGCATACTATAGCGTGCCATTTTTCATCATTTTTGAGGATTTGAAAAAAATTACGAAATGACAAAAACGATGGGTTATAGCTCATGTTTTTTTTAATTTTGAAAAAAAAAGTTAGCCTCGTTTCTCATCATTTTTGACCATGGGCTATAGCCCATATCGTACGGCATACTATAGCGTGCCATTTTTCATCATTTTTGAGGATTTGAAAAAAATGACGAAATGACAAAAACGATGGGTTATAGCCCATGTTTTTTGAAATTTTGGAAAAAAAAGTTAGCCTCGTTTCTCATCATTTTGGACAGTGTGCTATAGCCCATATCGTACGGCATACTATAGCGCGCAGTTTTTCTACATTTTTGAAGATTTGATAAGAATGACGAAATGACAAAAACGATGGGTTATAGCCCATGTTTTTTGAAATTTTGAAAAAGAAAGTTAGCCTCGTTTCTCATCATTTTGGACCATGGGCTATAGCCCATATCGTACGGCATACTATAGCGTGCCATTTTTCATCAATTTTGAGGATTTCAAAAAAATGACGAAATGACAAAAACGATGGGTTATAGCCCATGTTTTTTGAAATTTTGAAAAAAAAAGGTTATCCTCGTTTCTCATCATTTTGGACCATGGGCTATAGCCCATATCGTACGGCATACTATAGCGTGCCATTTTTCATCATTTTTGAGGATTTGAAAAAAATGACGAAATGACAAAAACGATGGGTTATAGCCCATGTTTTTTGAAACTTTGGAAAAAAAAGTTAGCCTCGTTTCTCATCATTTTGGACAGTGTGCTATAGCCCATATCGTACGGCATACTATAGCGCGCAGTTTTTCTACATTTTTGAAGATTTGATAAGAATGACGAAATGACAAAAACGATGGGTTATAGCCCATGTTTTTTGAAATTTTGAAAAAAAAAGTTAGCCTCGTTTCTCATCATTTTGGATCATGGGCTATAGCCCATATCGTACGGCATACTATAGCGTGCCATTTTTCATCATTTTTGAGGATTTGAAAAAAATGACAAAATGACAAAAACGATGGGTTATAGCCCATGTTTTTTGAAATTTTGAAAAAAAAAGTTAGCCTCGTTTCTCATCATTTTGGACAGTGTGCTATAGCCCATATCGTACGGCATACTATAGCGCGCAGTTTTTCTACATTTTTGAAGATTTGATAAGAATGACGAAATGACAAAAACGATGGGTTATAGCCCATGTTTTTTGAAATTTTGAAAAAAAAAGTTATCCTCGTTTCTCATCATTTTGGACCGTGGGCTATAGCCCATATCGTACAGCATACTATAGCGCGCAGTTTTTCTACATTTTTGAAGATTTGATAAGAATGACGAAATGACAAAAACGATGGGTTATAGCCCATGTTTTTTGAAATTTTGAAAAAAAAAGTTAGCCTCGTTTCTCATCATTTTGGACCATGGGCTATAGCCCATATCTTACGGCATACTATAGCGTGCCATTTTTCATCATTTTTGAGGATTTGAAAAAAATTACGAAATGACAAAAACGATGGGTTATAGCTCATGTTTTTTTTAATTTTGAAAAAAAAAGTTAGCCTCGTTTCTCATCATTTTTGACCATGGGCTATAGCCCATATCGTACGGCATACTATAGCGTGCCATTTTTCATCATTTTTGAGGATTTGAAAAAAATGACGAAATGACAAAAACGATGGGTTATAGCCCATGTTTTTTGAAATTTTGGAAAAAAAAGTTAGCCTCGTTTCTCATCATTTTGGACAGTGTGCTATAGCCCATATCGTACGGCATACTATAGCGCGCAGTTTTTCTACATTTTTGAAGATTTGATAAGAATGACGAAATGACAAAAACGATGGGTTATAGCCCATGTTTTTTGAAATTTTGAAAAAAAAAGTTATCCTCGTTTCTCATCATTTTGGACCGTGGGCTATAGCCCATATCGTACAGCATACTATAGCGCGCAGTTTTTCTACATTTTTGAAGATTTGATAAGAATGACGAAATGACAAAAACGATGGGTTATAGCCCATGTTTTTTGAAATTTTGAAAAAAAAAGTTAGCCTCGTTTCTCATCATTTTGGACCATGGGCTATAGCCCATATCTTACGGCATACTATAGCGTGCCATTTTTCATCATTTTTGAGGATTTGAAAAAAATTACGAAATGACAAAAACGATGGGTTATAGCTCATGTTTTTTTTAATTTTGAAAAAAAAAGTTAGCCTCGTTTCTCATCATTTTGGACCATGGGCTATAGCCCATATCGTACGGCATACTATAGCGTGCCATTTTTCATCATTTTTGAGGATTTGAAAAAAATGACGAAATGACAAAAACGATGGGTTATAGCCCATGTTTTTTGAAATTTTGGAAAAAAAAGTTAGCCTCGTTTCTCATCATTTTGGACAGTGTGCTATAGCCCATATCGTACGGCATACTATAGCGCGCAGTTTTTCTACATTTTTGAAGATTTGATAAGAATGACGAAATGACAAAAACGATGGGTTATAGCCCATGTTTTTTGAAATTTTGAAAAAAAAAGTTAGCCTCGTTTCTCATCATTTTGGACCATGGGCTATAGCCCATATCTTACGGCATACTATAGCGTGCCATTTTTCATCATTTTTGAGGATTTGAAAAAAATTACGAAATGACAAAAACGATGGGTTATAGCCCATGTTTTTTTAAATTTTGAAAAAAAAAGTTAGCCTCGTTTCTCATCATTTTGGACCATGGGCTATAGCCCATATCGTACGGCATACTATAGCGTGCCATTTTTCATCATTTTTGAGGATTTGAAAAAAATGACGAAATGACAAAAACGATGGGTTATAGCCCATGTTTTTTGAAATTTTGGAAAAAAAAGTTAGCCTCGTTTCTCATCATTTTGGACAGTGTGCTATAGCCCATATCGTACGGCATACTATAGCGCGCAGTTTTTCTACATTTTTGAAGATTTGATAAGAATGACGAAATGACAAAAACGATGGGTTATAGCCCATGTTTTTTGAAATTTTGAAAAAAAAAATTAGCCTCGTT
Source organism: Protomyctophum bolini (assembly GCF_963924005.1). Taxonomy (NCBI): domain Eukaryota; kingdom Metazoa; phylum Chordata; class Actinopteri; order Myctophiformes; family Myctophidae; genus Protomyctophum; species Protomyctophum bolini. Next base: position 21,863,078 of record NC_137863.1, read on the forward strand.
TCTCATCATTTTGGACCATGGGCTATAGCCCATATCGTACGGCATACTATAGCGTGCCATTTTTCATCAATTTTGAGGATTTGAAAAAAATGAAAAAATGACAAAAACGATGGGTTATAGCCCATGTTTTTTGAAATTTTGAAAAAAAAAATTTGCCTCGTTTCTAATCATTTTGGACCGTGGGCTATAGCCCATATCGTACGGCATACTATAGCGCGCAGTTTTTCTACATTTTTGAAGATTTGATAAGAATGACGAAATGACAAAAACGATGGGTTATAGCCCATGTTTTTTGAAATTTTGAAAAAAAAAGTTAGCCTCGTTTCTCATCATTTTGGACCATGGGCTATAGCCCATATCGTACGGCATACTATAGCGCGCCGTTTTTCATCATTTTTGAGGATTTGAAAAAATGACAAAAACGATGGGTTATAGCCCATGTTTTTTGAAATTTTGAAAAAAAAAGTTAGCCTCGTTTCTCATCATTTTGGACCGTGGGCTATAGCCCATATCGTACGGCATACTATAGCGCGCAGTTTTTCTACATTTTTGAAGATTTGATAAGAATGACGAAATGACAAAAACGATGGGTTATAGCCCATGTTTTTTGAAATTTTGAAAAAAAAAGTTAGCCTCGTTTCTCATCATTTTGGACCGTGGGCTATAGCCCATATCGTACGGCATACTATAGCGCGCAGTTTTTCTACATTTTTGAAGATTTGATAAGAATGACGAAATGACAAAAACGATGGGTTATAGCCCATGTTTTTTGAAAATTTGAAAAAAAAAGTTAGCCTCGTTTCTCATCATTTTGGACCATGGGCTATAGCCCATATCTTACGGCATACTATAGCGTGCCATTTTTCATCATTTTTGAGGATTTGAAAAAAATTACGAAATGACAAAAACGATGGGTTATAGCCAATGTTTTTTTAAATTTTGGAAAAAAAAGTTAGCCTCGTTTCTCATCATTTTGGACCATGGGCTATAGCCCATATCGTACGGCATACTATAGCGTGCCATTTTTCATCATTTTTGAGGATTTGAAAAAATTTACGAAATGACAAAAACGATGGGTTATAGCCCATGTTTTTTTAAATTTTGAAAAAAAAAGTTAGCCTCGTTTCTCATCATTTTGGACCATGGGCTATAGCCCATATCGTACGGCATACTATAGCGTGCCATTTTTCATCATTTTTGAGGATTTGAAAAAAATGACGAAATGACAAAAACGATGGGTTATAGCCCATGTTTTTTGAAATTTTGGAAAAAAAAGTTAGCCTCGTTTCTCATCATTTTGGACCATGGGCTATAGCCCATATCTTACGGCATACTATAGCGTGCCATTTTTCATCAATTTTGAGGATTTGAATTTTTTTTCGAAATGACAAAAACGATGGGTTATAGCCCATGTTTTTTTAAATTTTGAAAAAAAAAGTTAGCCTCGTTTCTCATCATTTTGGACCATGGGCTATAGCCCATATCGTACGGCATACTATAGCGTGCCATTTTTCATCATTTTTGAGGATTTGAAAAAAATGACGAAATGACAAAAACGATGGGTTATAGCCCATGTTTTTTGAAATTTTGGAAAAAAAAGTTAGCCTCGTTTCTCATCATTTTGGACAGTGTGCTATAGCCCATATCGTACGGCATACTATAGCGCGCAGTTTTTCTACATTTTTGAAGATTTGATAAGAATGACGAAATGACAAAAACGATGGGTTATAGCCCATGTTTTTTGAAATTTTGAAAAAAAAAGTTAGCCTCGTTTCTCATCATTTTGGACCATGGGCTATAGCCCATATCTTACGGCATACTATAGCGTGCCATTTTTCATCATTTTTGAGGATTTGAAAAAAATTACGAAATGACAAAAACGATGGGTTATAGCCCATGTTTTTTTAAATTTTGAAAAAAAAAGTTAGCCTCGTTTCTCATCATTTTGGACCATGGGCTATAGCCCATATCGTACGGCATACTATAGCGTGCCATTTTTCATCATTTTTGAGGATTTGAAAAAAATGACGAAATGACAAAAACGATGGGTTATAGCCCATGTTTTTTGAAATTTTGGAAAAAAAAGTTAGCCTCGTTTCTCATCATTTTGGACAGTGTGCTATAGCCCATATCGTACGGCATACTATAGCGCGCAGTTTTTCTACATTTTTGAAGATTTGATAAGAATGACGAAATGACAAAAACGATGGGTTATAGCCCATGTTTTTTGAAATTTTGAAAAAAAAAGTTAGCCTCGTTTCTCATCATTTTGGACCATGGGCTATAGCCCATATCGTACGGCATACTATAGCGTGCCATTTTTCATCAATTTTGAGGATTTGAAAAAAATGACGAAATGACAAAAACGATGGGTTATAGCCCATGTTTTTTGAAATTTTGAAAAAAAAAGTTAGCCTCGTTTCTCATCATTTTGGACAGTGTGCTATAGCCCATATCGTACGGCATACTATAGCGCGCAGTTTTTCTACATTTTTGAAGATTTTATAAGAATGACGAAATGACAAAAACGATGGGTTATAGCCCATGTTTTTTGAAATTTTGAAAAAAAAAGTTAGCCTCGTTTCTCATCATTTTGGACAGTGTGCTATAGCCCATATCGTACGGCATACTATAGCGCGCAGTTTTTCTACATTTTTGAAGATTTGATAAGAATGACGAAATGACAAAAACGATGGGTTATAGCCCATGTTTTTTTAAATTTTGAAAAAAAAGTTATCCTCGTTTCTCATCATTTTGGACCGTGGGCTATAGCCCATATCGTACAGCATACTATAGCGCGCAGTTTTTCTAAATTTTTGAAGATTTGATAAGAATGACGAAATGACAAAAACGATGGGTTATAGCCCATGTTTTTTGAAATTTTGAAAAAAAAAGTTAGCCTCGTTTCTCATCATTTTGGACCATGGGCTATAGCCCATATCTTACGGCATACTATAGCGTGCCATTTTTCATCATTTTTGAGGATTTGAAAAAAATGACGAAATGACAAAAACGATGGGTTATAGCCCATGTTTTTTGAAATTTTGAAAACAAAAGTTAGCCTCGTTTCTCATCATTTTGGACCATGGGCTATAGCCCATATCGTACGGCATACTATAGCGTGCCATTTTTCATCATTTTTGAGGATTTGAAAAAAATGACGAAATGACAAAAACGATGGGTTATAGCCCATGTTTTTTGAAATTTTGAAAAAAAAAGTTAGCCTCGTTTCTCATCATTTTGGACAGTGTGCTATAGCCCATATCGTACGGCATACTATAGCGCGCAGTTTTTCATCATTTTTGAAGATTTGATAAGAATGACGAAATGACAAAAACGCTATAGTATGCCGTACGATATGGGCTATAGCCCATGGTCCAAAATGATGAGAAACGAGGCTAACTTTTTTTTTCAAAATATCAAAAAACATGGGCTATAACCCATCGTTTTTGTCATTTCGTCATTTTTTTCAAATCCTCAAAAATGATGAAAAATGGCACGCTATAGTATGCCGTAAGATATGGGCTATAGCCCATGGTCCAAAATGATGAGAAACGAGGCTAACTTTTTTTTTCAAAATTTCAAAAAACATGGGCTATAACCCATCGTTTTTGTCATTTCGTCATTCTTATCAAATCTTCAAAAATTTAGAAAAACTGTGCGCTATAGTATGCTGTACGATATGGGCTATAGCCCACGGTCCAAAATGATGAGAAACGAGGATAACTTTTTTTTTCAAAATTTCAAAAAACATGGGCTATAACCCATCGTTTTTGTCATTTCGTCATTTTTTTCAAATCCTCAAAAATGATGAAAAATGGCACGCTATAGTATGCCGTACGATATGGGCTATAGCCCATGGTCCAAAATGATGAGAAACGAGGCTAACTTTTTTTTTCAAAATTTCAAAAAACATGGGCTATAACCCATCGTTTTTGTCATTTCGTCATTCTTATCAAATCTTCAAAAATGTAGAAAAACTGCGCGCTATAGTATGCCGTACGATATGGGCTATAGCCCACGGTCCAAAATGATGAGAAACGAGGCTAACTTTTTTTTTCAAAATTTCAAAAAACATGGGCTATAACCCATCGTTTTTGTCATTTCGTAATTCTTATCAAATCTTCAAAAATGTAGAAAAACTGTGCGCTATAGTATGCCGTACGATATGGGCTATAGCCCACGGTCCAAAATGATGAGAAACGAGGCTAACTTTTTTTTTCAAAATTTCAAAAAACATGGGCTATAACCCATCGTTTTTGTCATTTCGTCATTCTTATCAAATCTTCAAAAATTTAGAAAAACTGTGCGCTATAGTATGCTGTACGATATGGGCTATAGCCCACGGTCCAAAATGATGAGAAACGAGGATAACTTTTTTTTTCAAATTTTCAAAAAACATGGGCTATAACCCATCGTTTTTGTCATTTCGTCATTTTTTTCAAATCCTCAAAAATGATGAAAAATGGCACGCTATAGTATGCCGTACGATATGGGCTATAGCCCACGGTCCAAAATGATGAGAAACGAGGCTAACTTTTTTTTTCAAAATTTCAAAAAACATGGGCTATAACCCATCGTTTTTGTCATTTCGTAATTCTTATCAAATCTTCAAAAATGTAGAAAAACTGTGCGCTATAGTATGCCGTACGATATGGGCTATAGCCCACGGTCCAAAATGATGAGAAACGAGGCTAACTTTTTTTTTCAAAATTTCAAAAAACATGGGCTATAACCCATCGTTTTTGTCATTTTTTCAAATCCTCAAAAATGATGAAAAACGGCGCGCTATAGTATGCCGTACGATATGGGCTATAGCCCATGGTCCAAAATGATGAGAAACGAGGCTAACTTTTTTTTTCAAAATTTCAAAAAACATGGGCTATAACCCATCGTTTTTGTCATTTCGTCATTCTTATCAAATCTTCAAAAATGTAGAAAAACTGCGCGCTATAGTATGCCGTACGATATGGGCTATAGCCCACGGTCCAAAATGATGAGAAACGAGGCTAACTTTTTTTTCCAAAATTTCAAAAAACATGGGCTATAACCCATATCGTACGGCATACTATAGCGCGCAGTTTTTCATAATTTTTGAAGATTTGAAAAAAATGACAAAATGACAAAAACGATGGGTTATAGCCCATGTTTTTTGAAATTTTGAAAAAAAAAGTTATCCTCGTTTCTTATCATTTTGGACCATGGGCTATAGCCCATATCGTACGGCATACTATAGCGCGCCGTTTTTCATCATTTTTGAGGATTTGAAAAAATGACAAAAACGATGGGTTATAGCCCATGTTTTTTGAAATTTTGAAAAAAAAAGTTAGCCTCGTTTCTCATCATTTTGGACCGTGGGCTATAGCCCATATCGTACGGCATACTATAGCGCACAGTTTTTCTACATTTTTGAAGATTTGATAAGAATTACGAAATGACAAAAACGATGGGTTATAGCCCATGTTTTTTGAAATTTTGAAAAAAAAAGTTAGCCTCGTTTCTCATCATTTTGGACCGTGGGCTATAGCCCATATCGTACGGCATACTATAGCGCGCAGTTTTTCTACATTTTTGAAGATTTGATAAGAATGACGAAATGACAAAAACGATGGGTTATAGCCCATGTTTTTTGAAATTTTGAAAAAAAAAGTTAGCCTCGTTTCTCATCATTTTGGACCATGGGCTATAGCCCATATCGTACGGCATACTATAGCGTGCCATTTTTCATCATTTTTGAGGATTTGAAAAAAATGACGAAATGACAAAAACGATGGGTTATAGCCCATGTTTTTTGAAATTTTGAAAAAAAAAGTTAGCCTCGTTTCTCATCATTTTGGACCATGGGCTATAGCCCATATCGTACGGCATACTATAGCGTGCCATTTTTCATCAATTTTGAGGATTTGAAAAAAATGACGAAATGACAAAAACGATGGGTTATAGCCCATGTTTTTTGAAATTTTGAAAAAAATGTTAGCCTCGTTTCTCATCATTTTGGACAGTGTGCTATAGCCCATATCGTACGGCATACTATAGCGCGCAGTTTTTCATCATTTTTGAAGATTTGAAAAAAATGACGAAATGACAAAAACGATGGGTTATAGCCCATGTTTTTTGAAATTTTGAAAAAAAAAGTTATCCTCGTTTCTCATCATTTTGGACCATGGGCTATAGCCCATATCGTACGGCATACTATAGCGCGCCGTTTTTCATCATTTTTGAGGATTTGAAAAAATGAAAAAATGACAAAAACGATGGGTTATAGCCCATGTTTTTTGAAATTTTGGAAAAAAAAGTTAGCCTCGTTTCTCATCATTTTGGACCGTGGGCTATAGCCCATATCGTACGGCATACTATAGCGCGCAGTTTTTCTACATTTTTGAAGATTTGATAAGAATGACGAAATGACAAAAACGATGGGTTATAGCCCATGTTTTTTGAAATTTTGAAAAAAAAAGTTAGCCTCGTTTCTCATCATTTTGGACCATGGGCTATAGCCCATATCGTACGGCATACTATAGCGCGCCGTTTTTCATCATTTTTGAGGATTTGAAAAAATGACAAAAACGATGGGTTATAGCCCATGTTTTTTGAAATTTTGAAAAAAAAAGTTAGCCTCGTTTCTCATCATTTTGGACCGTGGGCTATAGCCCATATCGTACGGCATACTATAGCGCGCAGTTTTTCTACATTTTTGAAGATTTGATAAGAATGACGAAATGATAAAAACGATGGGTTATAGCCCATGTTTTTTGAAATTTTGAAAAAAAAAGTTAGCCTCGTTTCTCATCATTTTGGACCATGGGCTATAGTCCATATCGTACGGCATACTATAGCGTGCCATTTTTCATCATTTTTGAGGATTTGAAAAAAATGACGAAATGACAAAAACGATGGGTTATAGCCCATGTTTTTTGAAATTTTGAAAAAAAAAGTTAGCCTCGTTTCTCATCATTTTGGACCATGGGCTATAGCCCATATCGTACGGCATACTATAGCGTGCCATTTTTCATCATTTTTGAGGATTTGAAAAAAATGACGAAATGACAAAAACGATGGGTTATAGCCCATGTTTTTTGAAATTTTGGAAAAAAAAGTTAGCCTCGTTTCTCATCATTTTGGACAGTGTGCTATAGCCCATATCGTACGGCATACTATAGCGGGCAGTTTTTCTACATTTTTGAAGATTTGATAAGAATGACGAAATGATTTGAAAAAAATGACGAAATGACAAAAACGATGGGTTATAGCCCATGTTTTTTGAAATTTTGAAAAAAAAAGTTATCCTCGTTTCTCATCATTTTGGACCATGGGCTATAGCCCATATCGTACGGCATACTATAGCGCGCAGTTTTTCTACATTTTTGAAGATTTGATAAGAATGACGAAATGACAAAAACGATGGGTTATAGCCCATGTTTTTTGAAATTTTGAAAAAAAAAGTTAGCCTCGTTTCTCATCATTTTGGACCATGGGCTATAGCCCATATCGTACGGCATACTATAGCGTGCCATTTTTCATCAATTTTGAGGATTTGAAAAAAATGACGAAATGACAAAAACGATGGGTTATAGCCCATGTTTTTTGAAATTTTGAAAAAAAAAGTTAGCCTCGTTTCTCATCATTTTGGACAGTGTGCTATAGCCCATATCGTACGGCATACTATAGCGCGCAGTTTTTCTACATTTTTGAAGATTTGATAAGAATGACGAAATGACAAAAACGATGGGTTATAGCCCATGTTTTTTGAAATTTTGAAAAAAAAAGTTAGCCTCGTTTCTCATCATTTTGGACAGTGTGCTATAGCCCATATCGTACGGCATACTATAGCGCGCAGTTTTTCTACATTTTTGAAGATTTGATAAGAATGACGAAATGACAAAAACGATGGGTTATAGCCTTAGAGTATATATACAATAGAGAAGACACCCAGAGGAAATCCTGAAGCGCAATGGACATAGTGGCCGAAGAAGGTATTGCAGTTTGGTAAGGTTTTGCCCTCAAACACATGAACGCGCACTAGGCTCCGCCCACTCCAGCAAGTTTCAGCCAGCTCTCTGAGCTCTGCCCCAGAGCGGAGCGCTGAGAGACTGACCGCATTAAAACCAGGAAATGTCGCATCAGGACTTTTGCTCATTACTTATTATTCTGTGTATATAAAATATAGATAATTTGTCTAATCTCTAGTTACATCAATATTGTTCTTGTAAAATAGTTGGTTTGTGACCAAGTATTAAGATTATAAAGATCGCTTATGTCATTTTGACGGCCAGGGACTTCCCATTCACTTACCATAGGCTTCTGCTGTAGAACTCCCGAGTCCGAATTCTTTTTTTTTTTTTTTAAATAGCAGCTGTACATGAAATGTTAATGTTGATTTAGCATCAACATGATTATTTACCGATATAAATACATGGTTTGATAACCTACAAGTAGGCGAAACTCATTTTCTGCCAGGCGTATGTCTCTCCATTTACCCCGTCTTCAAGCCTCCATCCCTGGGCAGAGGTTGAATGATTGACTGGTGGTCGTGGAGCTCTGTGCAGTGCCGTCTCTTTACAGTCTAAAATCAATGGTTAAATTATTCCATAACACTGAAAATGATCAATTTTCCAATTAAAATCAAATTATGGTTAAGTGTGTAAATTACATTTATTCTGTTTGGACAAAGTGCAGTTAAGAAAAGGTGGAGATCAAGGAAGAATTTCTCTATGTCACATGTGAAGTGTAAAACTGGGAATTTCACCCAAGGAATCCATGATGAAGTGCTATTAACCACAATAATAACCCAGATTCGTATTGATGTGCTTACCGAGATAATCAAAATGCTTTCATTTTAAACCAACCTCTGAATTAAAACATTGGGTTCTGCAAAAGTCACAGATCAAATTGCAATGATTTTTAAAATAATCTATTATTCACACTGGATAAACAACAGTGGGACTGGAATACTGTACATCCAGTTTTGAGACATATTTCCTATGCACATATATGAACCTGAATGGCATAGAATAGCCTACGCAGCATTTATTCTGCATATCAGATATTGGAATATGTTCATATTGTCTAAAGAACCAAAAACAATATCTGTCTGGTCAAGCAGTAGATCATGTACGATTTGGTATTTTTGTTAGTAATATGTCTAAAAAGTCATTGCTCATAGTGGTGCGCAAATTGGCATGACAAGTGTCAAAGTGCTCTTTTTTAAACTATATTGACATTCTTTTTCAATTACAATTTTACAATTGTGACAATATTGTCACACTTTAAATATTATTTTGTTATATAAATATATAGTTTGTATTACATTTGTTGGTTGTCTGATACATATTTAATATTTATTATATTTGCATTCATAGTGCTACAAGTGCTATGAAAAAGAACCCATCATTTATTGTATTTTGGCATTTTATTAGAGATCTGTAGCATTATTATTTAATAGTTTAGAGTGGTGCTGTGACCTTGCATTTGCCATGAAGGCTTAAAGTGTTCTTCAGAGCTAAAATTGTTCTACATTGTCATTGGTAAAGTGTATTTGTAAAATGTATGTAGCCTATATTTTCACTTTCTTCTAAATGTGAATTAGCAAAAGTATAAAGTCCCTTTAAAAGCAAATATTCAACTGCAGCACTGCACCACACAATAACACAAGTTGGAATGAACTTCAGTTTATTGCATTAATATTATATTATATGGTGTGTAAACAGTTCATAGAGGTGTATAAAAATAACGAATTTAAAGAATCAGATACATCCATGTTCTTAATCTATTCAAAATGCTAATATGATAAAAAACAGCAGACGAGTCTGCTGCCAACATAGCGATGCGCGTTCACCACGAGTAGCACGCACACGCACACACGCACGATGCTAGTTCATGTGTCGGTCGTCGCGCGTTCATGTGTTTGAGGGCAAAAATCCAGAATGCACAGGGCTCCTAAACCGGAAGGAGGAGTGGATTCGCCTCATGCGCTTCTGAGCAACTCAATGCAAGTGGACGGGAGGAGAACTTGGGTGTCTTCTCTATTGTATATATACTCTATGGTTATAGCCCATGTTTTTTGAAATTTTGAAAAAAAAAGTTATCCTCGTTTCTCATCATTTTGGACCGTGGGCTATAGCCCATATCCTACAGCATACTATAGCGCGCAGTTTTTCTAAATTTTTGAAGATTTGATAAGAATGACGAAATGACAAAAACGATGGGTTATAGCCCATGTTTTTTGAAATTTTGAAAACAAAAGTTAGCCTCGTTTCTCATCATTTTGGACCATGGGCTATAGCCCATATCGTACGGCATACTATAGCGTGCCATTTTTCATCATTTTTGAGGATTTGAAAAAAATGACGAAATGACAAAAACGATGGGTTATAGCCCATGTTTTTTGAAATTTTGAAAAAAAAAGTTAGCCTCGTTTCTCATCATTTTGGACAGTGTGCTATAGCCCATATCGTACGGCATACTATAGCGCGCAGTTTTTCATCATTTTTGAAGATTTGATAAGAATGACGAAATGACAAAAACGATGGGTTATAGCCCATGTTTTTTGAAATTTTGAAAAAAAAAGTTAGCCTCGTTTCTCATCATTTTGGACCATGGGCTATAGCCCATATCGTACGGCATACTATAGCGTGCCATTTTTCATCAATTTTGAGGTTTTGAAAAAAATGACGAAATGACAAAAACGATGGGTTATAGCCCATGTTTTTTGAAATTTTGAAAAAAAAAGTTAGCCTCGTTTCTCATCATTTTGGACAGTGTGCTATAGCCCATATCGTACGGCATACTATAGCGTGCAGTTTTTCTACATTTTTGAAGATTTGAAAAAAATGACGAAATGACAAAAACGCTATAGTATGCCGTACGATATGGGCTATAGCCCATGGTCCAAAATGATGAGAAACGAGGCTAACTTTTTTTTTCAAAATTTCAAAAAACATGGGCTATAACCCATCGTTTTTGTCATTTCGTCATTTTTTTCAAATCCTCAAAAATGATGAAAAATGGCACGCTATAGTATGCCGTAAGATATGGGCTATAGCCCATGGTCCAAAATGATGAGAAACGAGGCTAACTTTTTTTTTTCAAAATTTCAAAAAACATGGGCTATAACCCATCGTTTTTGTCATTTCGTCATTCTTATCAAATCTTCAAAAATTTAGAAAAACTGTGCGCTATAGTATGCTGTACGATATGGGCTATAGCCCACGGTCCAAAATGATGAGAAACGAGGATAACTTTTTTTTTCAAAATTTCAAAAAACATGGGCTATAACCCATCGTTTTTGTCATTTCGTCATTTTTTTCAAATCCTCAAAAATGATGAAAAATGGCACGCTATAGTATGCCGTACGATATGGGCTATAGCCCATGGTCCAAAATGATGAGAAACGAGGCTAACTTTTTTTTTCAAAATTTCAAAAAACATGGGCTATAACCCATCGTTTTTGTCATTTCGTCATTCTTATCAAATCTTCAAAAATGTAGAAAAACTGCGCGCTATAGTATGCCGTACGATATGGGCTATAGCCCACGGTCCAAAATGATGAGAAACGAGGCTAACTTTTTTTTTCAAAATTTCAAAAAACATGGGCTATAACCCATCGTTTTTGTCATTTCGTAATTCTTATCAAATCTTCAAAAATGTAGAAAAACTGTGCGCTATAGTATGCCGTACGATATGGGCTATAGCCCACGGTCCAAAATGATGAGAAACGAGGCTAACTTTCTTTTTCAAAATTTCAAAAAACATGGGCTATAACCCATCGTTTTTGTCATTTTTTCAAATCCTCAAAAATGATGAAAAACGGCGCGCTATAGTATGCCGTACGATATGGGCTATAGCCCATGGTCCAAAATGATGAGAAACGAGGCTAACTTTTTTTTTCAAAATTTCAAAAAACATGGGCTATAACCCATCGTTTTTGTCATTTCGTCATTCTTATCAAATCTTCAAAAATGTAGAAAAACTGCGCGCTATAGTATGCCGTACGATATGGGCTATAGCCCACGGTCCAAAATGATGAGAAACGAGGCTAACTTTTTTTTCCAAAATTTCAAAAAACATGGGCTATAACCCATATCGTACGGCATACTATAGCGCGCAGTTTTTCATAATTTTTGAAGATTTGAAAAAAATGACGAAATGACAAAAACGATGGGTTATAGCCCATGTTTTTTGAAATTTTGAAAAAAAAAGTTATCCTCGTTTCTTATCATTTTGGACCATGGGCTATAGCCCATATCGTACGGCATACTATAGCGCGCCGTTTTTCATCATTTTTGAGGATTTGAAAAAATGACAAAAACGATGGGTTATAGCCCATGTTTTTTGAAATTTTGAAAAAAAAAGTTAGCCTCGTTTCTCATCATTTTGGACCGTGGGCTATAGCCCATATCGTACGGCATACTATAGCGCACAGTTTTTCTACATTTTTGAAGATTTGATAAGAATTACGAAATGACAAAAACGATGGGTTATAGCCCATGTTTTTTGAAATTTTGAAAAAAAAAGTTAGCCTCGTTTCTCATCATTTTGGACCGTGGGCTATAGCCCATATCGTACGGCATACTATAGCGCGCAGTTTTTCTACATTTTTGAAGATTTGATAAGAATGACGAAATGACAAAAACGATGGGTTATAGCCCATGTTTTTTGAAATTTTGAAAAAAAAAGTTAGCCTCGTTTCTCATCATTTTGGACCATGGGCTATAGCCCATATCGTACGGCATACTATAGCGTGCCATTTTTCATCATTTTTGAGGATTTGAAAAAAATGACGAAATGACAAAAACGATGGGTTATAGCCCATGTTTTTTGAAATTTTGAAAAAAAAAGTTAGCCTCGTTTCTCATCATTTTGGACCATGGGCTATAGCCCATATCGTACGGCATACTATAGCGTGCCATTTTTCATCAATTTTGAGGATTTGAAAAAAATGACGAAATGACAAAAACGATGGGTTATAGCCCATGTTTTTTGAAATTTTGAAAAAAATGTTAGCCTCGTTTCTCATCATTTTGGACAGTGTGCTATAGCCCATATCGTACGGCATACTATAGCGCGCAGTTTTTCATCATTTTTGAAGATTTGAAAAAAATGACGAAATGACAAAAACGATGGGTTATAGCCCATGTTTTTTGAAATTTTGAAAAAAAAAGTTATCCTCGTTTCTCATCATTTTGGACCATGGGCTATAGCCCATATCGTACGGCATACTATAGCGCGCCGTTTTTCATCATTTTTGAGGATTTGAAAAAATGAAAAAATGACAAAAACGATGGGTTATAGCCCATGTTTTTTGAAATTTTGGAAAAAAAAGTTAGCCTCGTTTCTCATCATTTTGGACCGTGGGCTATAGCCCATATCGTACGGCATACTATAGCGCGCAGTTTTTCTACATTTTTGAAGATTTGATAAGAATGACGAAATGACAAAAACGATGGGTTATAGCCCATGTTTTTTGAAATTTTGGAAAAAAAAGTTAGCCTCGTTTCTCATCATTTTGGACAGTGTGCTATAGCCCATATCGTACGGCATACTATAGCGGGCAGTTTTTCTACATTTTTGAAGATTTGATAAGAATGACGAAATGATTTGAAAAAAATGACGAAATGACAAAAACGATGGGTTATAGCCCATGTTTTTTGAAATTTTGAAAAAAAAAGTTATCCTCGTTTCTCATCATTTTGGACCATGGGCTATAGCCCATATCGTACGGCATACTATAGCGCGCAGTTTTTCTACATTTTTGAAGATTTGATAAGAATGACGAAATGACAAAAACGATGGGTTATAGCCCATGTTTTTTGAAATTTTGAAAAAAAAAGTTAGCCTCGTTTCTCATCATTTTGGACCATGGGCTATAGCCCATATCGTACGGCATACTATAGCGTGCCATTTTTCATCAATTTTGAGGATTTGAAAAAAATGACGAAATGACAAAAACGATGGGTTATAGCCCATGTTTTTTGAAATTTTGAAAAAAAAAGTTAGCCTCGTTTCTCATCATTTTGGACAGTGTGCTATAGCCCATATCGTACGGCATACTATAGCGCGCAGTTTTTCTACATTTTTGAAGATTTGATAAGAATGACGAAATGACAAAAACGATGGGTTATAGCCCATGTTTTTTGAAATTTTGAAAAAAAAAGTTATCCTCGTTTCTCATCATTTTGGACCGTGGGCTATAGCCCATATCCTACAGCATACTATAGCGCGCAGTTTTTCTAAATTTTTGAAGATTTGATAAGAATGACGAAATGACAAAAACGATGGGTTATAGCCCATGTTTTTTGAAATTTTGAAAACAAAAGTTAGCCTCGTTTCTCATCATTTTGGACCATGGGCTATAGCCCATATCGTACGGCATACTATAGCGTGCCATTTTTCATCATTTTTGAGGATTTGAAAAAAATGACGAAATGACAAAAACGATGGGTTATAGCCCATGTTTTTTGAAATTTTGAAAAAAAAAGTTAGCCTCGTTTCTCATCATTTTGGACAGTGTGCTATAGCCCATATCGTACGGCATACTATAGCGCGCAGTTTTTCATCATTTTTGAAGATTTGATAAGAATGACGAAATGACAAAAACGATGGGTTATAGCCCATGTTTTTTGAAATTTTGAAAAAAAAAGTTAGCCTCGTTTCTCATCATTTTGGACCATGGGCTATAGCCCATATCGTACGGCATACTATAGCGTGCCATTTTTCATCAATTTTGAGGTTTTGAAAAAAATGACGAAATGACAAAAACGATGGGTTATAGCCCATGTTTTTTGAAATTTTGAAAAAAAAAAGTTAGCCTCGTTTCTCATCATTTTGGACAGTGTGCTATAGCCCATATCGTACGGCATACTATAGCGTGCAGTTTTTCTACATTTTTGAAGATTTGAAAAAAATGACGAAATGACAAAAATGCTATAGTATGCCGTACGATATGGGCTATAGCCCATGGTCCAAAATGATGAGAAACGAGGCTAACTTTTTTTTTCAAAATTTCAAAAAACATGGGCTATAACCCATCGTTTTTGTCATTTCGTCATTTTTTTCAAATCCTCAAAAATGATGAAAAATGGCACGCTATAGTATGCCGTAAGATATGGGCTATAGCCCATGGTCCAAAATGATGAGAAACGAGGCTAACTTTTTTTTTTCAAAATTTCAAAAAACATGGGCTATAACCCATCGTTTTTGTCATTTCGTCATTCTTATCAAATCTTCAAAAATTTAGAAAAACTGTGCGCTATAGTATGCTGTACGATATGGGCTATAGCCCACGGTCCAAAATGATGAGAAACGAGGATAACTTTTTTTTTCAAAATTTCAAAAAACATGGGCTATAACCCATCGTTTTTGTCATTTCGTCATTTTTTTCAAATCCTCAAAAATGATGAAAAATGGCACGCTATAGTATGCCGTACGATATGGGCTATAGCCCATGGTCCAAAATGATGAGAAACGAGGCTAACTTTTTTTTTCAAAATTTCAAAAAACATGGGCTATAACCCATCGTTTTTGTCATTTCGTCATTCTTATCAAATCTTCAAAAATGTAGAAAAACTGCGCGCTATAGTATGCCGTACGATATGGGCTATAGCCCACGGTCCAAAATGATGAGAAACGAGGCTAACTTTTTTTTTCAAAATTTCAAAAAACATGGGCTATAACCCATCGTTTTTGTCATTTCGTAATTCTTATCAAATCTTCAAAAATGTAGAAAAACTGTGCGCTATAGTATGCCGTACGATATGGGCTATAGCCCACGGTCCAAAATGATGAGAAACGAGGCTAACTTTTTTTTTCAAAATTTCAAAAAACATGGGCTATAACCCATCGTTTTTGTCATTTTTTCAAATCCTCAAAAATGATGAAAAACGGCGCGCTATAGTATGCCGTACGATATGGGCTATAGCCCATGGTCCAAAATGATGAGAAACGAGGCTAACTTTTTTTTTCAAAATTTCAAAAAACATGGGCTATAACCCATCGTTTTTGTCATTTCGTCATTCTTATCAAATCTTCAAAAATGTAGAAAAACTGCGCGCTATAGTATGCCGTACGATATGGGCTATAGCCCACGGTCCAAAATGATGAGAAACGAGGCTAACTTTTTTTTCCAAAATTTCAAAAAACATGGGCTATAACCCATATCGTACGGCATACTATAGCGCGCAGTTTTTCATAATTTTTGAAGATTTGAAAAAAATGACGAAATGACAAAAACGATGGGTTATAGCCCATGTTTTTTGAAATTTTGAAAAAAAAAGTTATCCTCGTTTCTTATCATTTTGGACCATGGGCTATAGCCCATATCGTACGGCATACTATAGCGCGCCGTTTTTCATCATTTTTGACGATTTGAAAAAATGACAAAAACGATGGGTTATAGCCCATGTTTTTTGAAATTTTGAAAAAAAAAGTTAGCCTCGTTTCTCATCATTTTGGACCGTGGGCTATAGCCCATATCGTACGGCATACTATAGCGCACAGTTTTTCTACATTTTTGAAGATTTGATAAGAATTACGAAATGACAAAAACGATGGGTTATAGCCCATGTTTTTTGAAATTTTGAAAAAAAAAGTTAGCCTCGTTTCTCATCATTTTGGACCGTGGGCTATAGCCCATATCGTACGGCATACTATAGCGCGCAGTTTTTCTACATTTTTGAAGATTTGATAAGAATGACGAAATGACAAAAACGATGGGTTATAGCCCATGTTTTTTGAAATTTTGAAAAAAAAAGTTAGCCTCGTTTCTCATCATTTTGGACCATGGGCTATAGCCCATATCGTACGGCATACTATAGCGTGCCATTTTTCATCATTTTTGAGGATTTGAAAAAAATGACGAAATGACAAAAACGATGGGTTATAGCCCATGTTTTTTGAAATTTTGAAAAAAAAAGTTAGCCTCGTTTCTCATCATTTTGGACCATGGGCTATAGCCCATATCGTACGGCATACTATAGCGTGCCATTTTTCATCAATTTTGAGGATTTGAAAAAAATGACGAAATGACAAAAATGATGGGTTATAGCCCATGTTTTTTGAAATTTTGAAAAAAATGTTAGCCTCGTTTCTCATCATTTTGGACAGTGTGCTATAGCCCATATCGTACGGCATACTATAGCGCGCAGTTTTTCATCATTTTTGAAGATTTGAAAAAAATGACGAAATGACAAAAACGATGGGTTATAGCCCATGTTTTTTGAAATTTTGAAAAAAAAAGTTATCCTCGTTTCTCATCATTTTGGACCATGGGCTATAGCCCATATCGTACGGCATACTATAGCGCGCCGTTTTTCATCATTTTTGAGGATTTGAAAAAATGAAAAAATGACAAAAACGATGGGTTATAGCCCATGTTTTTTGAAATTTTGGAAAAAAAAGTTAGCCTCGTTTCTCATCATTTTGGACCGTGGGCTATAGCCCATATCGTACGGCATACTATAGCGCGCAGTTTTTCTACATTTTTGAAGATTTGATAAGAATGACGAAATGACAAAAACGATGGGTTATAGCCCATGTTTTTTGAAATTTTGAAAAAAAAAGTTAGCCTCGTTTCTCATCATTTTGGACCATGGGCTATAGCCCATATCGTACGGCATACTATAGCGTGCCATTTTTCATCATTTTTGAGGATTTGAAAAAAATGACGAAATGACAAAAACGATGGGTTATAGCCCATGTTTTTTGAAATTTTGAAAAAAAAGGTTAGCCTTTTTTCTCATCATTTTGGACAGTGTGCTATAGCCCATATCGTACGGCATACTATAGCGCGCAGTTTTTCATCATTTTTGAAGATTTGAAAAAAATGACGAAATGACAAAAACGATGGGTTATAGCCGATGTTTTTTGAATTTTTGAAAAAAAAAGTTATCCTCGTTTCTCATCATTTTGGACAGTGGGCTATAGCCCATATCGTACGGCATACTATAGCGTGCCATTTTTCATCGTTTTTGAGGATTTGAAAAAAATGACGAAATGACAAAAACGATGGGTTATAGCCCATGTTTTTTGAAATTTTGAAAAAAAAAGTTATCCTCGTTTCTCATCATTTTGGACCATGGGCTATAGCCCATATCGTACGGCATACTATAGCGCGCCGTTTTTCATCATTTTTGAGGATTTGAAAATATGAAAAAATGACAAAAACGATGGGTTATAGCCCATGTTTTTTGAAATTTTGAAAAAAAAAGTTAGCCTCGTTTCTCATCATTTTGGACCGTGGGCTGTAGCCCATATCGTACGGCATACTATAGCGCGCAGTTTTTCTACATTTTTGAAGATTTGATAAGAATGACGAAATGACAAAAACGATGGGTTATAGCCCATGTTTTTTGAAATTTTGAAAAAAAAGTTAGCCTCGTTTCTCATCATTTTGGACCATGGGCTATAGCCCATATCGTACGGCATACTATAGCGTGCCATTTTTCATCGTTTTTGAGGATTTGAAAAAAATGACGAAATGACAAAAACGATGGGTTATAGCCCATGTTTTTTGAAATTTTGAAAAAAAAAGTAATCCTCGTTTCTCATCATTTTGGACCATGGGCTATAGCCCATATCGTACGGCATACTATAGCGCGCCGTTTTTCATCATTTTTGAGGATTTGAAAAAATGAAAAAATGACAAAAACGATGGGTTATAGCCCATGTTTTTTGAAATTTTGAAAAAAAAAGTTAGCCTCGTTTCTCATCATTTTGGACCGTGGGCTGTAGCCCATATCGTACGGCATACTATAGCGCGCAGTTTTTCTACATTTTTGAAGATTTGATAAGAATGACGAAATGACAAAAACGATGGGTTATAGCCCATGTTTTTTGAAATTTTGAAAAAAAAGTTAGCCTCGTTTCTCATCATTTTGGACCATGGGCTATAGCCCATATCGTACGGCATACTATAGCGTGCCATTTTTCATCATTTTTGAGGATTTGAAAAAAATGACGAAATGACAAAAACGATGGGTTATAGCCCATGTTTTTTGAAAATTTGAAAAAAAAAGTTAGCCTCGTTTCTCATCATTTTGGACAGTGTGCTATAGCCCATATCGTACGGCATACTATAGCGCGCAGTTTTTCATCATTTTTGAAGATTTGAAAAAAATGACGAAATGACAAAAACGATGGGTTATAGCCCATGTTTTTTGAAATTTTGAAAAAAAAAGTTAGCCTCGTTTCTCATCATTTTGGACAGTGTGCTATAGCCCATATCGTACGGCATACTATAGCGCGCAGTTTTTCTACATTTTTGAAGATTTGATAAGAATGACGAAATGACAAAAACGATGGGTTATAGCCCATGTTTTTTGAAATTTTGAAAAAAAAAGTTAGCCTCGTTTCTCATCATTTTGGACCGTGGGCTATAGCCCATATCGTACGGCATACTATAGCGCGCAGTTTTTCTACATTTTTGAAGATTTGATAAGAATGACGAAATGACAAAAACGATGGGTTATAGCCCATGTTTTTTGAAATTTTGAAAAAAAAAGTTAGCCTCGTTTCTCATCATTTTGGACAGTGTGCTATAGCCCATATCGTACGGCATACTATAGCGCGCAGTTTTTCATCATTTTTGAAGATTTGAAAAAAATGACGAAATGACAAAAACGATGGGTTATAGCCCATGTTTTTTTGAAATTTTGAAAAAAAAAGTTATCCTCGTTTCTCATCATTTTGGACCATGGGCTATAGCCCATATCATACGGCATACTATAGCGTGCCATTTTTCATCATTTTTGAGGATTTGAAAAAAATTACGAAATGACAAAAACGATGGGTTATAGCCCATGTTTTTTGAAATTTTGAAAAAAAAAAGTTAGCCTCGTTTCTCATCATTTTGGACAGTGTGCTATAGCCCATATCGTACGGCATACTATAGCGCGCAGTTTTTCATCATTTTTGAAGATTTGATAAGAATGACGAAATGACAAAAACGATGGGTTATAGCCCATGTTTTTTGAAATTTTGAAAAAAAAAAGTTAGCCTCGTTTCTCATCATTTTGGACCATGGGCTATAGCCCATATCGTACGGCATACTATAGCGCGCCGTTTTTCATCATTTTTGAGGATTTGAAAAAAATGACGAAATGACAAAAACGATGGGTTATAGCCCATGTTTTTTGAAGTTTTGAAAAAAAAAGTTAGCCTCGTTTCTCATCATTTTGGACCATGGGCTATAGCCCATATCGTACGGCATACTATAGCGTGCCATTTTTCATCATTTTTGAGGATTTGAAAAAAATTACGAAATGACAAAAACGATGGGTTATAGCCCATGTTTTTTGAAATTTTGGAAAAAAAAGTTATCCTCGTTTCTCATCATTTTGGACAGTGTGCTATAGCCCATATCGTACGGCATACTATAGCGCGCCGTTTTTCATCATTTTTGAGGATTTGAAAAAAATGACGAAATGACAAAAACGATGGGTTATAGCCCATGTTTTTTGAAGTTTTGAAAAAAAAAGTTAGCCTCGTTTCTCATCATTTTGGACAGTGGGCTATAGCCCATATCGTACGGCATACTATAGCGCGCCGTTTTTCATCATTTTTGAGGATTTGAAAAAATGAAAAAATGACAAAAACGATGGGTTATAGCCCATGTTTTTTGAAATTTTGGAAAAAAAAGTTAGCCTCGTTTCTCATCATTTTGGACCGTGGGCTATAGCCCATATCGTACGGCATACTATAGCGCGCAGTTTTTCTACATTTTTGAAGATTTGAAAAAAATGACAAAATGACAAAAACGATGGGTTATAGCCCATGTTTTTTGAAATTTTGAAAAAAAAAAGTTAGCCTCGTTTCTCATCATTTTGGACAGTGTGCTATAGCCCATATCGTACGGCATACTATAGCGTGCAGTTTTTCTACATTTTTGAAGATTTGATAAGAATGACGAAATGACAAAAACGATGGGTTATAGCCCATGTTTTTTGAAATTTTGAAAAAAAAAGTTAGCCTCGTTTCTCATCATTTTGGACCATGGGCTATAGCCCATATCTTACGGCATACTATAGCGTGCCATTTTTCATCATTTTTGAGGATTTGAAAAAAATGACAAAATGACAAAAACGATGGGTTATAGCCCATGTTTTTTGAAATTTTGAAAAAAAAAGTTAGCCTCGTTTCTCATCATTTTGGACAGTGTGCTATAGCCCATATCGTACGGCATACTATAGCGCGCAGTTTTTCTACATTTTTGAAGATTTGATAAGAATGACGAAATGACAAAAACGATGGGTTATAGCCCATGTTTTTTGAAATTTTGAAAAAAAAAGTTAGCCTCGTTTCTCATCATTTTGGACCATGGGCTATAGCCCATATCGTACGGCATACTATAGCGTGCCATTTTTCATCATTTTTGAGGATTTGAAAAAAATGACGAAATGACAAAAACGATGGGTTATAGCCCATGTTTTTTGAAATTTTGAAAAAAAAAGTTAGCCTCATTTCTCATCATTTTGGACAGTGTGCTATAGCCCATATCGTACGGCATACTATAGCGCGCAGTTTTTCATCATTTTTGAAGATTTGAAAAAAATGACGAAATGACAAAAACGATGGGTTATAGCCCATGTTTTTTGAAATTTTGGAAAAAAAAGTTAGCCTCGTTTCTCATCATTTTGGACCGTGGGCTATAGCCCATATCGTACGGCATACTATAGCGTGCCATTTTTCATCATTTTTGAGGATTTGAAAAAAATGACAAAATGACAAAAACGATGGGTTATAGCCCATGTTTTTTGAAATTTTGAAAAAAAAAAAGTTAGCCTCGTTTCTCATCATTTTGGACAGTGTGCTATAGCCCATATCGTACGGCATACTATAGCGCGCAGTTTTTCTACATTTTTGAAGATTTGATAAGAATGACGAAATGACAAAAACGATGGGTTATAGCCCATGTTTTTTGAAATTTTGAAAAAAAAAGTTAGCCTCGTTTCTCATAATTTTGGACCATGGGCTATAGCCCATATCGTACGGCATACTATAGCGTGCCATTTTTCATCATTTTTGAGGATTTGAAAAAAATGACGAAATGACAAAAACGATGGGTTATAGCCCATGTTTTTTGAAATTTTGAAAAAAAAAGTTAGCCTCATTTCTCATCATTTTGGACAGTGTGCTATAGCCCATATCGTACGGCATACTATAGCGCGCAGTTTTTCATCATTTTTGAAGATTTGAAAAAAATGACGAAATGACAAAAACGATGGGTTATAGCCCATGTTTTTTGAAATTTTGAAAAAAAAAGTTATCCTCGTTTCTCATCATTTTGGACCATGGGCTATAGCCCATATCGTACGGCATACTATAGCGCGCCGTTTTTCATCATTTTTGAGGATTTGAAAAAAATGACAAAATGACAAAAACGATGGGTTATAGCCCATGTTTTTTTAAGTTTTGAAAAAAAAGGTTAGCCTCGTTTCTCATCATTTTGGACAGTGGGCTATAGCCCATATCGTACGGCATACTATAGCGCGCCATTTTTCATCATTTTTGAGGATTTGAAAAAATGAAAAAATGACAAAAACGATGGGTTATAGCCCATGTTTTTTGAAATTTTGAAAAAAAAAGTTAGCCTCGTTTCTCATCATTTTGGACCGTGGGCTATAGCCCATATCGTACGGCATACTATAGCGCACAGTTTTTCTACATTTTTGAAGAGTTGATAAGAATGACGAAATGACAAAAACGATGGGTTATAGCCCATGTTTTTTGAAATTTTGAAAAAAAAAGTTAGCCTCGTTTCTCATAATTTTGGACCATGGGCTATAGCCCATATCGTACGGCATACTATAGCGTGCCATTTTTCATCATTTTTGAGGATTTGAAAAAAATGACGAAATGACAAAAACGATGGGTTATAGCCCATGTTTTTTGAAATTTTGAAAAAAAAAGTTAGCCTCATTTCTCATCATTTTGGACAGTGTGCTATAGCCCATATCGTACGGCATACTATAGCGCGCAGTTTTTCATCATTTTTGAAGATTTGAAAAAAATGACGAAATGACAAAAACGATGGGTTATAGCCCATGTTTTTTGAAATTTTGAAAAAAAAAGTTATCCTCGTTTCTCATCATTTTGGACCATGGGCTATAGCCCATATCGTACGGCATACTATAGCGCGCCGTTTTTCATCATTTTTGAGGATTTGAAAAAAATGACAAAATGACAAAAACGATGGGTTATAGCCCATGTTTTTTTAAGTTTTGAAAAAAAAGGTTAGCCTCGTTTCTCATCATTTTGGACAGTGGGCTATAGCCCATATCGTACGGCATACTATAGCGCGCCATTTTTCATCATTTTTGAGGATTTGAAAAAATGAAAAAATGACAAAAACGATGGGTTATAGCCCATGTTTTTTGAAATTTTGAAAAAAAAAGTTAGCCTCGTTTCTCATCATTTTGGACCGTGGGCTATAGCCCATATCGTACGGCATACTATAGCGCACAGTTTTTCTACATTTTTGAAGAGTTGATAAGAATGACGAAATGACAAAAACGATGGGTTATAGCCCATGTTTTTTTAAGTTTTGAAAAAAAAAGTTAGCCTCGTTTCTCATCATTTTGGACAGTGGGCTATAGCCCATATCGTACAGCATACTATAGCGCGCCATTTTTCATCATTTTTGAGGTTTTGAAAAAATGAAAAAATGACAAAAACGATGGGTTATAGCCCATGTTTTTTGAAATTTTGAAAAAAAAAGTTAGCCTCGTTTCTCATCATTTTGGACCGTGGGCTATAGCCCATATCGTACGGCATACTATAGCGCACAGTTTTTCTACATTTTTGAAGATTTGATAAGAATGACGAAATGACAAAAACGATGGGTTATAGCCCATGTTTTTTGAAATTTTGAAAAAAAAAGTTAGCCTTGTTTCTCATCATTTTGGACCATGGGCTATAGCCCATATCTTACGGCATACTATAGCGTGCCATTTTTCATCATTTTTGAGGATTTGAAAAAAATGACGAAATGACAAAAACGATGGGTTATAGCCCATGTTTTTTGAAATTTTGAAAAAAAAAGTTAGCCTCGTTTCTCATCATTTTGGACAGTGTGCTATAGCCCATATCGTACGGCATACTATAGCGCGCCGTTTTTCATCATTTTTGAGGATTTGAAAAAATGAAAAAATGACAAAAACGATGGGTTATAGCCCATGTTTTTTGAAATTTTGAAAAAAAAAGTTAGCCTCGTTTCTCATCATTTTGGACCGTGGGCTGTAGCCCATATCGTACGGCATACTATAGCGCGCAGTTTTTCTACATTTTTGAAGATTTGATAAGAATGACGAAATGACAAAAACGATGGGTTATAGCCCATGTTTTTTGAAATTTTGAAAAAAAAAGTTAGCCTCGTTTCTCATCATTTTGGACCATGGGCTATAGCCCATATCGTACGGCATACTATAGCGTGCCATTTTTCATCATTTTTGAGGATTTGAAAAAAATGACGAAATGACAAAAACGATGGGTTATAGCCCATGTTTTTTGAAATTTTGAAAAAAAAAGTTAGCCTTGTTTCTCATCATTTTGGACAGTGTGCTATAGCCCATATCGTACGGCATACTATAGCGCGCAGTTTTTCATCATTTTTGAGGATTTGAAAAAAAAGACAATTACCATTTCCGCAATTTCCACATTTCCGCAATTTGACAAAAACGATGGGTTATAGCCCATGTTTTTTGAAATTTTGAAAAAAAAAGTTATCCTCGTTTCTCATTATTTTGGACCATGGGCTATAGCCCATATCGTACGGCATACTATAGCGCGCCGTTTTCATCATTTTCAAACCTATTTAGGTTCATCTTATGGTGGACATGTTTGCCTGAAAAAGAATCTTTGAAATGTTTCATAGTTTTAGAAATATAGTGCTTTCAAATGTATAATGGGGCTCAATGGCAAGTTATGGCACGTCAAAAAGTAACTTTCACCTAGAAACTCCATTCACACTTTTTATAATTCAGCTTACTGTGGAGACACATGCTGGAACTTTTTACTTTTAAATGTTTTGTAGTTTCTGAGTTATTTAACTTAAACGCCCAATGCATTCTCAATGGCAATAGCACAAACTTTGGCATGCTACTAGTCCTACATACTTAGTACTTACACCTAGAAACCCCATTCAAACCTATTTAGGTTCATCTTATGGTGGACATGTTTGCCTGAAAATGAATCTTTGAAATGTTTCATTTTCTGGGGATGGGAAAAACTCATGGTAAACAGGTGACCATCTCAGTTTTGCTACTTTTGCGCAACACTCATTTATGAAAAATCTTTAAAAAGTTGAAATATGGAGACAAGGTTTCTGTCCGGCAACCACGATAGCCTATAATACAACCTCAACCTTGCATAAGAGATTGATAGTGCAGTACAGCGAAATGTTGCCTGCCATTATTTGCTGTAACCACAACACTACACTGACTTCCCTTCTGTTTGTGAAAGACCAATACAAACAGTAGCCGGTTATAAAACAGCACTTTGTTATCACACTATCATCGGTCAGTAACGATTGCCATTGTACACTCACTATCTTTGACCCACTGTTACCATGTCACTGGTTCAGTCTGGGAGAGGAAGAGCATTACACTCACTGCCCACACGCAGCACTCTATTTGCATGGTAATGACTGTCAATCAGAAGGCATTATATAGGCAGTGTGTGTAATCAGTCCTCATGTGAAGAGCTGGCCACGGAGCCAGAATCACTATAGGCTCCAATCAGTGTGCAAAGCTAAGCACGCATGATCCAGCCGAAAGGACGTTGTTGCTATGTGAGTCCTTGGCTGCTCCATTTCCATGGCGACGGGGCACAGACGACATTAACCCTCTGTCAGAATATCTCTATTGCGTACGGGGAGACTTTCAGAGGCAATGCCCCTGATGCAGTCGTTCCTCGTCCAAGCCCATGTTAGTGCTGTTAACGCATGCACGGTTTCTCAAACTTTCTCACATCAAGGACCCCATCCCCAAAATTAATATGTATTTGGCCGCAGGTCCCCTATATATTAAAGGTGCCAAGGACCCTCATACGTGATTTGTGTTGTTTAAAATGTTTTGAAAATATTCTAAATATTTTTTTGAAATGAGCAGATCTACAAGCTCACAGCGTATCACACCGTTTTGTGGGCGAGTACAGGTTGGCTATTTTCAAATAGCCGATGTACTGTAGTGAATATAGGGTTAAAGTGGTTCAACTGATTTTGATGCTATATTTATTAACCCATTTAGATCCCCCACCGTTAGGGTCCATTTGGTTCCATTCTTACATTCTCAGAGCTACAGACCGATAAGGGTCCATTTGGGTCCCCCTGGAACTCCCTCAAGTACCCCTAGGGGTCCCCGGACCCCACTTTGAGAACCAATGCCTTAGAACCCCCTTAAAGAGCAAATTGAGAACCATTGCTGTAATTTAAAGAGTAGCATACCATACATAATTTTAATATTCAACAGTGTACTCTACTGTATGTGTTACTGTAAGAATCAAAAGCATTTAATGTCCTCATTGGAATGAACAGCAGACATTGTCTGTGTGAAGAATATCTCAAAGAAACCACTCATCTGTGTAATTGCCTGTGTTTAGTGTTTTAGTTTCATTTTTGTTTATATTCAAGAATGCACAAATTCACAAAACGGGGGGAAAAAAACAACATTTCAACATCGCAATTAAATCAGACCATATAAATAGGGAAAGTATTTGGCATTACCCTGCCATTTGAGTGAGAAACCAGTACAACATAATTAAACAATAACAGAAAGCAATGAAATAAAAGGCATTTAGGTTACATGGTTTTAAGACAGAATGCTGACATGTATTGGTCCTCCAAGCCCCGTTCCCATGGTTCTGTATACAGACCTCATGTTTTTGTATTGTTTTGATATGTATATATGTTTTCTGTACTGTGTGTTGTTTCGTTGTGGGTGTTTGAACAGACCTGTGAAGACCAATATCCTTCGGGACAATAAAGATAATTATTATACTGTAGCTTATGTTGCCCAGCAGTGTCTAGGCCTGTTCCTCAGGAATCTGTCCAGGAATTCGGACTCCTTGGTCCACAGTGTTTCTCGGGCTGGAGTTGGCACAGCTGGAGCGCGTTTCCGCCGCGCTGCTGCTGGTCCTCTGAATGAACTGGAGGAAGTTCTCCTGGAGGGAGCCCTCGTGGCTGGACGCCCCGAGGTCCACGGGCTGCGTTGCGCAGCACCGCCGGAACTTCACCAGCTCCTCCCGGATCTGCCTGTTCAAGAGGCCATAGAAGAAGGGGTTGATGGCGAACGAGGAGTAGGCCAGCCACGTGACCGCCTCCTCCAGGTCCCCGGGGCTCTGCGTGGACGAGCTCAGAGACATTTGCATGTGAAAGGTGAAATAGGGCAGCCAGCAGAGCAGGAACTGACCCACGATGACCACCAAGGTGAGGGCGGCCTTGCCCCCGCTGAAGGCCCTCTCCGGGGAGAGTCTCTGAGGTAGACTGCGGTTGGTGGTAATCATGGTCGTCTGGCTGTTGATGGAGTCCGAGCGGTTCTTGGCGGGGTTTGCGTCCGCCCACACCGGCGCGGGCGGCACCTGCTGCAGGGCGGCGGAGCGCGCCACCTTGTACACAGCACAGTAGACGCCGAAGATGACCACGGCGGGCATCAGGAAGCACACCACGCTGAAGAGCACCGCAAACACCCTCCGCAGGCGGCTGTGGCTCCAGTGGAGCGAGCAGTGGGCCGCCGCGATGGAGCTGTGGTTGCCGTACGCCGGCCAGCCGAAGAGCGTGACCAGCGCCAGCAGCGCCGACTTGGCCCAGATGAACACCATGACGCCGATGGCCAGGTTGATGCTCATCCGCACCTCGTAGCGCATGGGGTGCACGATGTAGAAGTAGCGCTCCACGCTGATGGCTGTGATGGTGAGGATGGAGAGGCAGATGAGGAACACGTTGAGGAAGATGTACACCTGGCACTCCAGCACGGTGAACACCACAGTGCCAAAGAAGGGCGAATTGGAGATGATGCCAAGCGGCATGAGGAGGATGGCGCACAGCAGGTCCACGGCGCACAGGTGGCACACGAAGGCGAACCGCTTCAGGTGAGGCGCGCGCGCTATGGCCACCATGACGCCGGTGTTGGCCAGCAGAGCGATGAGGTTGAGGGTCACCATGAAGAAGAGCCCGATGAGGTCCTTGATCTGCGACTGGGAGCTGGTCACCACGCCCACGTCAGCGGGGACAGTGGGGTGGGGACCCCACAGGGCTGTTGTGAGGTTTGGCGCGGAGGCTATCAACGGACCAGAATTCCCCTCCATTATTCATGTGTAACTCTGCAATCCGACTTCATCCATTCCTATTTTAGGGATCCTTAATCTGGATCTCCTAGAGAGAGAGAAAAAACATACCGTGATTCAGATGAGCAAGCAATAGACATAGTTATGACAAACATATAAACAACAACTTGGTAAATATTGGTGAACATATAGCATGCTTGGTGAGTATAAATGTTTTCTTCTGTTCCACCAAAATGATATATAAGGAAAACTATTCATCGTGCACTGATTATGAAAGTGCTCTTACATACAATACAGTATGTATTGCATATCCTGAGGGACTCAAAGCAGAGAATTACATTGGGAGTGTTGGATAATACTATACTAATGCTTTGCCCTGGCATATAAATGATCTGTGATAACTGATAAGTACAGTATGTAGTTGTGAGAAGTAGTAGTCAGAGTAAACTAGAAAAGTGTGGTCTTTGGAGCGCAGATCTCTGCCAGGCTAGCCAGGAGTGAGGACCCACCCACTTTTGAAGGCAATCATAGCAATCAAAATGGAATATGAAAAACCGGATGGAAAAAACTGCCTCCAGAGATAGTAGTGATGTGTGAGTTTAAATAGTAGCAAAAAGGTCTATTTTGAAGAAAATGCAAGATGTAGTCTAGCACACATGGGCTATGTGTTCCGTCATGATTCAAGGAAACCGTACAACCTATGTTTTTTGTTTATGAGGATAACTATGAGTTTTAAGAAGAAGCTGAAGTTGTTTTTGTTCACTCAAGAGATGTGAAGGAGATGCATATGAGCTATAATATATCCCATTATAATGTATATTTAATTTATTATCAATGTTGAAGATTTAATTGTAGTGTGGAGCTAGCTATCAAATGTAGTAGACGGATCATGAGTTGTTTTGTGTTGTATTGTTGTGTTGGATGAATGTTGTATGTAAATGTATGTAATATGGAAGAAATGTTGTAATGATGATATGTTTAAGACCCCAGGAAGAATAGCTGCTGTGTTTCACAGTAAGCTAATGGGGATCTGATAAATAAATCAAATCAAATATGGTTCAAGAGTCATAGGCCAGGTAAATCCGCCTGTTATAGCGCCACCTTAAGGCCAGTTAGATATCACTCAACTTCCCTGCGTACCACCTGTTTTGAATTAGCACATAATGCAAGAGGCAGCAGGACATTGCTTTACTGAAAATGAGTGCTTCCAAACTCTGATGGAAACATGGCCGCGGTCTGCAAATGGTGTATAGGTGCTCACAGACGGACAGGCGGCCGGCCGGACAAACGGATGGACAGGGGCAAAAATGTAATCTCTGGCCTTTGGCTGTCAGGCATTTTATGCGTGAACGCCTGGCATGGTCGATGTCTGAACAGAAAATTTCTTTGTTTCCCCACTGCTATACTGTGTGTAACGTCATTAGCACCGATAACCCGTTCAGCTTTGTTTACCACTTACATATGGCCTCTGAGGAGCAGCCTCTGGACCCACAACACTGTCTCCCAGATCTAAGAACAAAGTACCATGACCACCTCTTAGCTCCACATTATAACTTTAGTTTTTTAGTTTGTAAATGAATGCACTTGATCATATTACAAACTACAGTGTCATACAGCATCAAGAGTAGCAGATCCACAAGCTCAAAATGTGCCGTGAAGCAACGCATTTTGAGCGTGTAGATCTGCTATAATTTAGCTATTTTTTTATTTATTTGAATCCTGAAAAATAACACTTTTGTACATATGAGGTGTCCACCCGACAGAGACGATATACAGCACAGGTAACACTCTGGAATTATCCGCCCTAAGATGCCATAATATATACTACTGTTAATACTAGCTAAATTACTTACAGGATAAGCACATAACCCTATGTGTAGGGCTATGCATGTTTGTTTGTTTGTTTTATTAATTTATATCCTTTAATTATCTCATTCATTGATCTGTTTGGTCTGCCTGCTTTAGTATAATTTTATATCTGTCTCTCACTTGTATCTGCTTAGCTTGATTTTATTTGTTAATCTAAAATGTGTCTCGTACTGGGAGATGTGTCTCGTAATTCCTTGAATGAACGTCTGCATTTTCTATATTATTCAGGACCCCTGAAGACTAGAGGCACGCCCGTGTGTGCTTCTGATGGGAATACTTCAATAAACATAAACATTTATGGTGAAAATACACTAATGAATAGGCATGTTTATGTGAAAGCAAGATAATGTTGCTTTGAACTGAAGTCCTTCCACTCTTGTTTGTGTGCATTGAAGATAAGAGTATAAGACACTCTTATCTGATATCAGTGGTGGTGGGCTGAGTTTGTCACTACTACCAAGTAAGTCTAATTTAGGTGACAACCATTTCTGTTATTTAAACTGCTATAGATCTGAATAAAAATGCAGTCGAATAAAGTACATTAAAAAACAAAGTTTAATGCACACAATATGCGTGAGTGGAAATTCACTCTATAGCCGCTCTGAAATCTAACTCCATGCACACATGACCTCAAATGTTTACGTGACAGACGGACAAATAATACCGTCCACACTATTCGTGTGAGGAAAATGACAGATGACATTATCACACTTTTTTCATGTACACAGTTCAATTGTATGGTTGTTGTACTAGAGATCCACTACAGTTCCTAATTCTGGAAAAGATTGCATTTACTGCAAAAGGTTCCAATCGCCTTACTACAGGGTTAAATCTGTCACTTCTCTAATGAATGTTATCTGATATCACAAGTAGTTTATTGTAATTGTCATCGGTCTGTGAGTGTGTGCGTGCGTGTGTGTGCGAGTGTGTGTGCGCATGGGGGGTGGGGGTTGTCCAATATACATTGTTTCTGAAAATCCATGACTAATATGGATTAAAACAGTAATGCACAGAAACTGACCATTATTCTCAGTGCTTCTACACCACTTCCACATCCCACCTGATCTCCATCATTCGGAAGTATATATAGTATCAGTATACAGAATAATGTTGACGTACAAGGTATGGAGACTTAAGTTTGAATCATTTGTCTAATTACCAGATGCCAGATATACAGGATATTAAAATTACGGCCATTTAAAAGACGTTTGTTGTTATTGTTTTAAACACAGCAGGGCTTAAATTGTATAGTTACATCCTTCAAACTGTTCCTTCATTCATTTTTATTTTACATGATGAATTTCTTCACCTTTTAGTTTTTTGCCCTGATCAAGGTCTATAGGTCATCATCACCAAAACAAATTCAAGACCGACACTAGGACACAGACTCTGACTATAATCACTGATTACATACCCATGATCCTGTCCTATGTGTGCAGTGTGTCTGGCACAGTTCACCCAGGCCAGGTCATATTAAAACATCCCCACATCTGTCAGTCTTTGCAGGCCTATATAAGCCCAGGTGGTACTCGAGGTTTCTTCCTGACTGAGACGTTCTGCAAGTCTATTAATGCACCGAGTCCAGGTTAATAGCCCAGAAGGTTGAATAACATCATGGTCAGTCTAAGAGAGAGCCTCTCTCGCTCCCTCTCTCTGAGCTTCAGATTCTGCTGGAGGCTGCATGCACTGTCGGGTCAAGACAGACTGGTCAGGGTTTTACTCACATCAAAATTTGAGATAGTGCTGAGATGCTTTCTGTCTGCTGCTCTCCTCTCTCTCATCACTGTCCTGTGCTGTGTATGGCAGTGACTGTCACACATTGTGTGGTGTGTGATGTGTGTTGTTTTTTTTTTTCTCTCTCTCTCCTTTTCTTTCAAATAGACACACACTCCACTGTCCCCCCTCTGAGAGCTCAGTCAGTCATCGCTGGGTCCTAATACCCCTCGGTTCAAAGGTCCCTGCGTGCATGGTAGACTGAGGCAGAAGAAGCCGGTATTTCATGTAGCTACACAAGGTCAAAATCATTCTCTGACCCCTTTTCCACCGGTTGGTTCCAATGGGAACCGGTTCAGTTCTTTTTGGTTCTTAGTCCATGAGCCAGAGCTCCAAAATCGGAACGTTAATTATGAATTGAGTGGGCAAAACGATACCTACCGCATATTAAATTGTTTATAGGATCAATATAAGTAAATTAATATATGATAGGCCTAACAATTCCACAGTAGCAGCTTTTTTCATATTTTATTTTTTTTGCATATTTTCCTATATAATTCCTAATTAAATTTAAAAATGGTAATACAATAAATCATTGTCTTTGTGTAAGTAATCAACTGGGGATGATTTTGCACAGCCAATTCATAATTAACGTTCCAATTTTGAAGCTCTGGCTCATGGACTAAGAACCAAAAAGAACTGGAAAAGGAGTCTGTGTTAATTTATAGTGTAGTAAAAATAATACCAATGGTGGATTAATTATGTACTGTATGTTTTTTCTGGGAAGGTTACACCACAGTGCTGTCAGACGTGAATCGTAAAATGTCAAGATAATCCTGTGTAATCACAATGGATATGTCACTCCCCCCCCCCCCCCCCCCCCAATTAACATTCTCAATCTGTGTGCCATCACAATTGAAAGACGTCACTGGCTGACTCCTGCACTGAAATGCAAAGAAAAGGGGCACGTTTTCAACCTGTTTAAATGGCAGTAAACCCTAATCAAAACAAAACTAGATTAGGGACACTCAGTAAAATGGTTTAGGCTAGTTGAAAACATGTTTTTACCTCCTGGTCTCTTACTATACTCTATGTTGGTTGCTTTCTCCTACACAGCTGTATAGGTGTGCAAAGGGACAGTTTTACGATACACAGTTGTACTAGTTTACGCCAACAGTAAATGTAAACTGTCATTTTGAATATTATGTGTGTTCACTGGAGAGAACTGTATGTCCGACAATGTATTAACCCATTTAGACCAGACGTCGAAAGTTAAACAAATGTCTTATAAATTCTGAAATACCTCATGTTTCTGTATCAGTGGTTCTCAATATTTCATGTCAAGGACCCCAAAAATGATATGTAATTGGCCTCTGACCCCCCATCTGAAAATATGTTGTTCCAGGGACCTCCCCAGAAGCAAAGATTTGAGTTAAAAACTGTTTGCTCTGAAATAATATAGATTCAAACATTTGCGCCACATTTTCACGATTTTTCTAAAATAGCAGACCTAAGAGCTTGTAGATCTGCTATTTTTCAATAGCTAAAGTATAACATAATGCTTGAAACACCAACAGGAGTTCCCGCCCAGAATGTATTAAAGGATAATAATCTGTTAATGATTCACTGTCGGTGAATAACTCATCATCACCACCACCACCAGTGAGCCAATATATAGAAATAGGATAGGTTTGACTTTCAAATTAGCAGAGGTCACACAGTGGTTACTAAGGTAATGTACTCTTACTCCAACACGCTCAAGGGGTTCCAATGTGTATTACTAGTAATTGTCATATACTTGAGAGAATTAAGTGTATGTGTATAGTACAGTATGTAGTAGGTTAGGTAGTAGAGAGATAGATAGTATTGATTGATTGATTGATTGATTAACCCATTTTGGGGCGGGAACCCATTTTGGTGTTACCATTATGTCATGCTTTAGCTATTGAAAAATAGCAGATCTACAAGCTCGTAGGTCTGCTATTTTTGAAAAATCGAAGAACGACTGAAACATAGCTTTTTCAGAAAACTGTCAGGATGTAGAAGACATTTTTAGAATCTGATCTCAGGTCAAAATGGGTTAAATACTTTCTGCGTAATAATATATTCAATCAATCAATACTACTACTCATCCCTAAACTTATTTGCCATTTTCTTACTATTTTGAAAATAAATTTAAAATAGTTCAACTAGCCGATCTACATCTACACGTCTTGTAGATCCGCAATTTGAACTATATTTTTTTATAGTAAAAAATGGCAAATAAGTTTAGGGGTAAGGGCTAAGGGGTGGCGCAAGATATATAATAGCCCAATATACTAAACCTAATTTACGGTTTCAAGTACATGAGTGAAATTGGATCAAAACATTTGAAAAAACAGAGGCTTGATTAACTCAGGTTATGAACAGACATTGTTCAGTTTGAGTACGTTAAAGCAATCTGGTACACCTGCTATGCATCCCATGTCTATGCATTTGAAACATACTTATTAAAATGCACTATTACTGTATCTGCTTAAGACACTATAAATGGTATTTTATAGTGCAATACCAAAAAAAGACATTATAAACATGGGATAGTGTTAATAGTGTTACCAAAAGTCATATATAAGATACTGTATACCACTTTAGAGTGCACCTGTTATTTTTGTGGACTCAGGAAATGTACCAAATCTAGTTTTGATATTAGTGCCACCATATAACACATTATTATGGAATAACTTAACATTTCAATAATATAGCATTATAGCCAAATCTTCAAACAAGTCCACTCTAGAAGAATAAACACAGTTCCATTAAGATAGAGAACAACTTTATGTATTGATACCATAATAGATTATAATGGGTTCAAGTACTGCGCAAAAGGCAGATACATTTACAGTACATTCAAAAGGATTGTTACTCATTAGTGCCACCCCGTGTTCAATTGTGGAATTTATCCGGAAGGTACTGGACCACACAGTGCTGCCAGGGTATTCACTACTTCTCTACATCAGTGCTTTTTTTTGCAATTATAACAAATAGTGCTCTTCCTACTTCCTCTTAAAACACAAATGTACACTTTGTTGTGTAAGCTTCATTACTTCAACGACGATACATCTTTATGCCATAGCCTACATATACACACACCTGGAAAATCAGCATTTCCACACGTGGACAATAAATGAAACTAACTAACTAACTAACATTAGAGCAAATCAATTCGAAGCGCATTTGCAAATATGCAAATGTAAACCCTGCCTGGCAGAATTTGCATCGGTACTACCGCCCTAGTCGATATGTAAAAGGCTTTGGGGGGAGAAGCATTCTGAAGATGCTAATAGTGCAAAAGGTGATGCATGAAATATTTAAACTGTGGGGAAACCATCTCACTGGCAAGCAACCATGCATACAAACAAACAACAGGTATGTAGTTGCATAAAGTTAAAGTATAAAAGGTAATGCCGTTAACTGTTGGCTACATTGTCCATTTTCATTCGAAGGGTAAAGAAAAAAAAACCCATACACGTACATACAGCTCAGTATATGTACCCACACACAGAACAGTATTTAAACAGTGCAAAAGCTAAAGGCACCAGAGAAACAATGATAAACTTTGGAAACAGTGACACAGTAGAGGCATAATAAGCCCAGCCATAACTGTAAGAGTATAAAAACAACCATGAATGGACCCTCTGCATAACTGTAGTTCTCTTTTTTCCAGATCTGGGTCAGTTACGGTTTTACTAATCTGCAGTTAAAATCTGTCAGTTACGGTTTTACTAATCTGCAGTAGTTAAGGAACCGCAACGGAGGGGCTGCATCTTAAGCTATAACTTGAGCCACGAGAAACACCAATTCGAGCAAGTTGCTGGGTCGAAAGTAACGTTGCGAAGTTCGCTTGAGCCAACTGCGCCCTGGTCTGAGTTACGACCCGATAGGTAGAGAACAGTAAAACCTCGTCCCCCCCACTACAATGAACACAGCGTAGCGCTCCCTACCCCACTGACGGCCCGTCAGGCAGTCATCACCCAATCACAAGCCTGCGGCGCTCCTTCCAGCCCCTCTTTTTCGTGGCGCAGTCCCTTCTCTTCGTGGTGCAGATAGCGGTGTCGCTCGCGTCTGGAAAATGTAACTACAGTTATGCACAGAGCCTAATGCAGGGGTTCCCACACTTTTTTGGACCAGGTACCCCTTTTGGGGTAGATATTTTTCCAGGTACCCCCTCATCCTCGCAACACGGATAACAAATAAATGTATACGTCTAAATGTAGACGTTTAAATGTAGACGTCTAAATGTAGACGTCTGTATACAGACGTCTAAATGTAGACGTCTAAATGTGTACCAGGTACCCCTTTTGGGGTAGATATTTTTCCAGGTACCCCCTCATCCTCGCAAAACGGATAACAAATAAATGTATACGTCTAAATGTAGACGTTTAAATGTAGACGTCTAAATGTAGACGTCTGTATACAGACGTCTAAATGTAGACGTCTAAATGTGTACCAGGTACCCCTTTTGGGGTAGATATTTTTCCAGGTACCCCCTCATCCTCGCAACACGGATAACAAATAAATGTAGACGTTTAAATGTAGACGTCTAAATGTAGACGTCTAAATGTATACAGACGTCTAAATGTAGACGTCTAAATGTAGACGTCAATGTAGACGTCTAAATGTGTACGTCTTCTCTTATGGGGGTCCCTGGCATATCTTTTCAAATGGGGGTCCACGGGCTAAGTAGTGTCAATTTGGGGGTCCTTGACATGAAAAAGTTTGGGAACCACTGCTTTAAACACTTTAGCACTTTATGAACATGAACAAAATAGATGGGTCCCCCCTGGAACTCCCTCAGGTACCCCTGGGGGTCCCCGGACCCCACTTTGGGAACCACTGGCCTAATGTATGGCAAAGGAGGAACTGCTCATTTTGTCAAGGACGTGCCTCATATTCCTAAGAACTAACTACTACATCTTCAGCTGGAGTAGGTAGCGCATACGGCACTGGCTCTCTCTGTAAACGAGGTACTCGCTGTTGCTGAAGGAGCTTCCGGAGTACTGGGGCTCGTCCACCGGCTTGCCCTGAGGCACGGCCACCTTCTTGCCGTCCAGAGTGAGGAAGGTGTCCTCGGAGGGGGCTGAAAAATACACGTTTCCACACATAACGTAAATGTTTTATTTCCCTCTG
Organism: Protomyctophum bolini; assembly: GCF_963924005.1. Taxonomy (NCBI): domain Eukaryota; kingdom Metazoa; phylum Chordata; class Actinopteri; order Myctophiformes; family Myctophidae; genus Protomyctophum; species Protomyctophum bolini. The sequence goes on from NC_137863.1 coordinate 21,900,098, forward strand.
CAATGTCTGTTATTTTCCCTACATTAGGACATCTCAAGCTCACTTAAGAGCATGGCTACAATAAGAAGTTTTAAGAACTAAAACGACAGCTAATAAAACTTGTTAACCAAGAAAACAACTGCTACTGGTGTTATCATTACTTGCAGTTTAATACATTGTGAGCATTTATTAACCCATTCTGGGCAGGAACCCCTTTGGCTATTGAAAAATAGCAGATCTACAAGCTCATAGTGCCGCGCTACGAGCATGTAGATCTGCTATTTTTGAAAATCGTGAAAATGTGTGCAATTCTTTGAATATATATTCTTTCACAGCGAACGTTTTTAAATCAAATCTTTGCTTCTGGGGGGTGGGGGTCCCTACAACAACATATTTTTTAGATGGGGGTCGACGGCCAATCACATATATTTTTGGGACTCCTTGACATGAAAATGTTTTGAGAACGACTGTCATAGAAACATGCGTTTTTCTGAAAACTGTCAGGATTTAAAAGGCATTTGTAGAATCGTCCTCAGGTGTAAATGGGTTAAGCAAAAATTTAACTGTTGACTACATTGTTAATTAATTAAATGGACAAAATGTGGACAAAGGTTTGTGTGAAGAACGCTGTACCTGGTTCCACTCTTCCTCTCGCCACCACACTGTCGTAGCCGTCGGGTGCTTTCTTTAGGCTGTGATCATCTCGGGTGATGCTGTATTCTTTACCAAGCGCCACCTCATTCAGAAACATCACTCCAATGTTCTGAGAGGTACGCACTGCAAAAATAGATTCATTTTTTACGAACCAGCCAACGCAGGGAAGCTGGAAGTACCCTCACTAAAAACGCCGGGACAACACTCCACACGTGCCAAACTCTTCTCCCTTCTGGCTCCAAAACTGTGGAATGCACTTCCCATTGCAGTCAGAACTGCAGCATCACTCCCAATCTTCCGCCGTAGTCTGAAAACCCACCTTTTCAGACTCTATCATGGCCCATAGCCCTTACCCCACCCCCTTAGATAGCATTTCTGTAGACGGCACTATAATTGCATTGTATGTAGTCATAGCATGTCATAGAATAGCATAGTATAGTATATATGTATAGTTTATACAGTATGTATAGTTACATTATATAGATATTCCACTGTTACGTTCTTAGCTTTCATGATAAATGCTTTTTATGCGATGTATTCCCATGCTTTTTTGTTCTTGCTTAATGTAAATCGCTCTGGATTAAGTTTAAGCGTCTGCCAAATGTAAATGTAAATTGTAAAATTGTACGAACCAGCCTCGGTTTTCCAATTACCACCACCATCCATCACCAACCATTCAATAATACTCACCATAAGCGGCTGACTTGGCGTTTTCAGAAGCAAAGTAGATTCCGGAGCCCACGCGCCCACCGGAGTGTGGCATGATCCGCAGGCCGCTCTTCAGAATGGCTGCCACCACCGCTATGTTGGTGCCGTGCCACAGCAGGCGGCGGTTCTCCAGGCCGTCGTTCTCTCTGAACCGCTCTGCCTGGAAATACACAGGAAAAGGATGTGCAAAGTCAGAGAACACAACAAAGTCATTTGCATTGATATTTAACACAGGATTCTCACTACATAATGGTTTCTACCTCACTAGCTCTATCCATTTCCCAGACGTTGACGATTTTTGGAGCCTGGTGTTCACATGCAGTTGCCTTCAAGTACTTGTTGATGATCTTTAAACAAAAAACACAAAAAGAAAGGCGAGAAGAACACGAGGAAAAATAATGGGCGTTAATTCAAAATACTGTCAATAGACAACATCTTTCACGATGCATACATTGCTTCATGGTACTTCATAGTGCTGAAGTATCTCTCTGGATCTGGTCAGAACATGGTCGTCGGTAAATGAAGCATCCGGACAGGCCTTAAAAGTTTAACATGGAGTTGAAGCCTTGTTTAAAATATCTCACCCATATGCTTTACTGTGATTTGACGGATTATGGGCGGGTGTGGATAGATGGATGGAGTCGTTGGCGTGCGTGTGTGTGTGCGTGTGTGTGCGTGTGTGTGTGTGTGTGTGTGTGTGCGTGTGCATGTCTCACAAATTATTCTACAGTGCCATATCACTTGACAACAGTACCTGGAACTCCTTTGTATCCTTGCCCAGTACAGTAAGCCTGCATTTCAACGAGTTGTAGTCTTGGTCCAGAGGGTGAGGCACGGTCTCCACCATCTCCTCCTCAGCCTTTAATTCCGTCTCAGACTTCAGTGTCTGGGCGAGCTCAATGTCAGCCAACACCTGCAGGAGGCATGCGGATTGAGAAATTAACTTCAGTGCTGAATTTATCAGCTAAGGGTACATGGCATGCTACCATTGAAGACAAAGTGTGTGCACAAAACATTACCATGAGCATCTCTTTCTTGCTCTCCACAATCTCTTTTGTGTCGATGGTTGGTGGTCTGCTCCGCCCAAAGTTGTGTGGGACAGTGGTAAAGAACTTGGATGAAAGTTCTTGCAGTAGATTGACTCCACGTTTCTTTTTGTTCAGGGCCGCCTCAATCTCCTCCAGGACCTCAAAGCCTTTTGCAATCTGTGTCTTACTCAGCTTACCCAATGGCATCTTCTTTATGTCTGACACACACACATAAAGACATCCCGATATTAAAACCAACTTCTTTTAACCCATTTCTTTGTGAAAATCATTAGAAAGAAGAAAATAAAGGCAGGAGACAACACTATTTGTTTTGTTTTTCTTCTTATAAATTATTTGATCGGCTCAAAACATTGTGTTCATTGTCATGATTTGTCACGATCCGAGTTGGCTTTGTCCGCGGCGTAACCGTCTTTAAATAAATACTTTAAGAAATGCCTATGGGAAAAATGCATTGGGTTTCATTTCCTGGGCCACTCATTGTTCTGAAAGGGGGAGGAACTGCGACGCTCTATTGGGTGTCGAAGGAAAAATCACACCCGTGTGAACTAAGTGGTGAAACTCCCCTCTCCCCCCTCTCTCTCTCTCATTAGCAGGCAACAGTACAGCACTATCTCTCTCTGTTTCTGGCACAACAGCGCTCCTACTGGTACTAATAGTCATACTCGTGCTCATTGACGTCACATACATAGGTGAACAACACGGACATTGCTGTTCCTTGGAGTGGTTGCACCACTCAATAAGCAGGGTTAGGGTTAGAGACCGGCTATCTTCTATTGTAGAAGGAAAATAGGAAGGTTAGGATTAGTTACATTTTTGCCTCCATTAATGAAAATCGAAAAAACAAACTACCAGTAGTATTTTGATTTTTAAGAAAAAATATATATATCAACAAGCCAAAAGGTTAAAACATTTTACAATACGATGGCCTGTGTATGAGTAAACTTTACCCTCGCCGTGGGTTGATAATTGACAGCCTGGAATCTACACTGGTTGAGCCTCAAAGTCAACAAGGGTAGGGTAAGTGACTATTATAGTAGCTTGCTTCTACATATGACCCTTTTAAATGCAAATAGGCATTACCAGTCCAACAGGTACTAATATTGGACTTGCATAACAGGGAGTATATGAACATGGCATGGATCCATGAATGACCCTGAAGGGGTGGGGCTAGCCACGGGACAATGGTGGTTAGCAGGTGGATTAACCCATTTTGGGCGGGAACCCCTTTTGGTGTTAGCATTATGTTATGCTTTAGCTATTTAAAAATAGCAGATCTACAAGCTCGTAGGTCTGCTATTTTTGAAAAATCGTGAAAATGTGGCACAAATCTTTGAATATATCTTTCAGAGCGAACGTTTTTAACTCAAATCTTTGCTTCTGGGGGGTCCCTGCAGTGACGGCGCCAGGGGGGGGCTGGGGGGGGCTTTAGCCCCCCCTGCTGGAGGCTCAGCCCCCCCTAAGCCCCCCCTGCCCACAAACCTAACTGTGATGAAAAATATTCATGGAATAAATAAAATATATGAAAGACAGAATTGACTTACTTTTATATAAATCATTACTATAAAATCATACTTTTTATTTTGGAATGCTGAAATAATCCATATCCTGACTTTTAGTGCCGCTCCGTTCTACCATTAAGACATGCTCCTGCCCAGCGCACAGTACAGTCAAACAGCCCCCTCCCTCCTGAGCCTTGGAAGCGGAGGGGGGAGTACTCTCAGCCCGCAGTGCTCACGGCACGCTCAGTACAAGTCTGTCTCGTTCTGTCACTGTGACTTCTGTCCCCATGCTGTGTTCTTAACTTCTTTAACAGGTCGCTCGTATTTCTTTATGTAAGATAAAGAATCCGATGAACACGGAGAGCCAAAGAGGACTTGTTGTTGCTGTTCCTCATGTTAGCGATAGCTGCTAAAGCTATCAACAGTAAACACAACCTTGCTAGGCTAGCAAGCTAACGTTGCAACAGGATCGTTGCGGTGTGTGTGTGTGTGTGTGTGTGTGTGTGTGTGCGTGCGTGCGGGGGGATTCCGGATATTAAAATAATAATAGTAGTTTGAGTATGCTGGCCATGATGCATTGAATAATATCTGAATAGAACATTAACTAGAGTTATAAATGAGGAATAGAAACCAAGATGATGTGGTTGACATCATCCATAGTTACTATGTATAATAATAATAATATTATACATGGATATACTATGGATTATAAACATATAATAATAATAATTAAAATAATTATAGGCATAATAATATTATTATACATAGTAACTATGGATTATAAACCTAAAATAATAATTATAATTATAATTATAGGCATAATAATAATAAAAATAATAAACATTTTAAAAACAATGAAAGTGCACAATACTGCACAGCTTTTATTTGTACTTGTGTTGTTAAACCCTAGGAAATCGCCGTGGTTGCGTGGTATCGAAAATGGTATTGAAATATCTATATATATATTCATATTTTTTGCCAAAATCCAGTAGCCCCTGCTAAAAAAAAACCAGCCCCCCCATAGCTCCCCCATGCACAAATGTCTGGAGCCGTCGCTGGGTCCCTGGAACAAAATATTTTCCGATGGGGGTCGGCGGCCAAATACATATATTTTTGGGGGTCCTTGACCTGAAACTGTTTGAGAACCACTGACATAGAAACATGAGGTTTTTCCAGATAACTGTCGGCATTTAGAAGACATTTGTAGAATCGTTCCCAGGTCTAAATGGATTAAGAGACACACCCACCTAAGTTCATACACTCCATTGCTTCTTTAAACATGTCATTGCTGAAGATGAGCTTGATGAGCTTCTGTGTAGGATCGTCCAGGGTGGACGGCTGGTGGACTTTGGTGAAGTTGGAAGTCTTCCCGTCAACAGCATCCACCTGCAGTATATATTATATCATCAGGGAACAGTCAGTTACGGAAATCGTGAGCCCCACCAAAGCTGGGGGCAGCCTATGGTTGATTTACGCAACAATGCAGTGTAACAATGGGACATTTCACCAGGGTCGTGCAGAGAGCACTGAGGGGGCAGGTGACCAAACACCCAGAAAACGGCACATGTGCATGCAGGCAGCGCGCCATTTTTGAGCTGGCCTTTTTGTGGGAGTCCCTTCATGCCATTTCACAGCAGAAGTGTCTTCTGCTAATGGAGCAAGATGTGCCACAATAACATGGCCCATGTCATTGGACAGAAAAATAAGCAATACATTTTCATTAGCATGTAAACATAAAAATATATAATATTGATATGGGCCAAAGATGTTGGGCAGGCCATATTTTTTCTATTTTGGGTGGCAAAGGGCGCTTTGAGGCAAAAGGGTAGTCTGGACACCATGCTGTGAAACATTGAATCATACATTGTTCCAATTGCATATTATCTGGATATTACATCTATAATGTCAAGTCTGTCATGGATAGATCATTTGTAGGTGATGCTGTTTAAAGCGTTATTCATAGTCTGATTTATCGGTGGTGAGGTGACCACCGCAACTACAACATGACGCACGGAGCCGTGGTGAAGAGCAAACCACCGCTCTCCCCAGGCCTTCTCTGTTTTTATTTATTTATTATTATTTATTATATATTTTTGCGGCTTACGCCTTTTATTGGTTTTTTGAAGGGACAGACAGTAGGCTGACAGGAAACGGGAGAGAGATGGGGGAAGACATGCAGTAAAGGCCGTGTCGGGCTCTGCACACTGCGACTGGATTACCAGTCGGGTGCCCAGACGGTTACGCCACCGCCTGGGCCCTTCTCTGTTTTTACTCACCTGTGGTCACCTCACCACCAGAGCGGTGGTCACCTCGCCACCAGAGCGGTGGTCACCTCACCACCGGAGCAGTGGTCACCTCACCACCGGAGCAGTGGTCACCTCACCACCGAAAAGGCCTTATGCCCTCCGTTCAGCAACCCCCCTCTTGTTCTACCGTGCCATAACCTCGCTCAAATATTACCTTAACCTCGGCATCTTGTTCTCCGTCCACCTCTATCAAAGTGTACTTCCCAGCGTGAGACACGAAATTAAGACGATCCGCCCAGTTGTTCTTCGACTTCTCTTTGAACTTTTTCTCAAAGTCCTTTATTGCCTTTTCAGCATCTCCACTACTCGACAACTTGGATTGTCCCCCTTCCCCCTGAAATTAGATTTTTAAACAAATTGGACATGAAAGGTCAGAGGGAAATTTTTGTTGTCATTGGTTCAATGTTTAGTATCTTGAACTGGAAACTTACCACTCTACCCCATCTGGTCCAACAATAATACTTTCCGTTTTCATGGAGAACTTGAACAACATAAAATTTGTTGTTGTTAAATCCGACGTTTGTTTGATTCAGCATGCAATCATAGTCTTCATACACCTGCGGGACAGAAGGAGACATAGTGTGAGCAGGAGATGGTTCCACTAATAAGATAAGATCAAACTTTACTGATCCCTGTAGGGAAATCTAGCTGTTGTCATAGCAACAGCATCAGTAAGAATGGAACACGTGAGGTGCATCATGTAAGAGTCAAGGTGTGTGTGTGTGTGTGTGTGTGTGTGTGTGTGTGTGTGCTGTGTGTGTGTGTGTGTGACATAACTGGAGCACCAACTGAGTGACTGACTTCAAACTTGTCGTGTTCTGTTGTGCAACTTGTGCCGAGTGGGAATTCAGTCAGTACAGCCACGGATGTCCAGATTCTCCAGAATTGAATATCCAAAATATCTCTGTGTCTGTCTGTCTGTCTATGTCCATGTCCATGTATGGAGATGACCAATTGCATTGCTAGGACTATGAGTAGGCCTACTACTGCATTAAAGGTAGAGTAAGTATTTTTAGTGGTGCAACCACTCCCTTACGGAGCTGTGTGTGTGTGTGTGTGTGTGTGTGTGTGTGTGTGTGTGTGTGTGTGTGGCTGGGTGCGTCTGAGCACAAAAACAGCATGGTTGTTTTTCACCACCTGTGCGCAACCTAACACGTACATAAACACACACGCACATATTAATTGTATGGTGATTTAGGGTGTGCCAGTACAGTACAGTAGACTAGGGTACAGTAGAGGGACCCCCACACGGTAACTCTGTCATTATCAACCATTTCGGACGCGGGGCCAGCTCTTTAATAAAAAATATATTTTTCAGGTAGGTGACAACATTTCAGCCAATCAGGAGAGAGTAGTCATTTATGAGCTTAATTTTTTATTATGTGTTCCAGTTCCAATTTTGTCTGCTCATTTCTTTGTGTCATCACTTACAATTCCACTTGTTTAGTGTATGCATTGCTGACCGCCTAAAAAGCTGGGGAGAAATGTAGACTCCTGTGACTGAACAAACACTCTATAGCAATGAGTATTAATATCACACTATAGAGCTAATTTAACACTTATTTTAACCAAAAGAAATCACTTAAGTACTCTGACAATCATGGATGGCATCTCTAGTCTGCGGCAGCCAGAGTTTTAACTAAAACTAATATGGGGGAACATATTACTCCAGTTTTAGCTTCAATTGCTCTGTAAAGCACTTTGAGCTGCATTTCATGTCATGAAAGGTGCTATACAAATAAAGTTGTATTATTATTATTATTATTACTGTACCTCTGCATATGCTGAGATGCCACAATGCTCATCGACCTTCCTCTTGCCTTTGCCCTGCTGTGGCCCTGCAGCCAGGAGGGCCTCTTTGGCCGAGGTGAAGGTATCCTTTGCCGTCTCAGCTGGCTCCTCCACCTTGACTTTGACTTTCTTCCCCCCTGCTTTAGCCGAGGAGGCAGCCCTTCTCTTTGGTGCCATGATGGTTGGTATAGTACTCCTCTCAGATTCAACACCTCCAAAACACAGTTGCTTCTTTAGTTTAGCACATCATGCTGGCTATAAGTTAACAGAAACTGAGCAACATTTCAAAGCCTACATAATTACCACGTTTAGCCAAGAAAGACTATCATATCATGCATGCTAGCGCTGCAGTGCTAGACTAGTACTAGTGCTGACAGTCAGCTGGCCAGGCACGTTACGGGGCATGCCCAGACCAGGAAGAGCAAAGCCCGTACAACTTTAAAGACACAGTGTGACCAAAACAAACGAAACCCTCTTCCTTAGTAATTAGCTTAGGACACTCACTGACTCACCTTTTATAACTGGATATCTCCAGGGAGTCCAGGCAGACCGAGAAGTGAGTTAGTTTGTTGTCGTTTTGTGAGTGATTCAAAGCTTAATTCACTCCGCCTGCGGCCTGAGAGAATACACACACTATTATGGTGACACAGTTCACTCACTGAGGCTGTGAGTGCAGTGCACGCACTCTACCCTAGCAGAGGTGGAGCCTTCTGACGGTGTCGCGCCCACCTGTAATCGTTAAAACTCAGCACCAAAATATAGTTCAACATTGGCGTTTGGCAAACATATTGTGCGTTACCGCCACCTACTGTCTGTATACAATTGTTTCTACCATTATTATCAGTGTCTGTGTGCAAACTATAACTTCTCTATTAGTTACAGAATGAAGATGAGGAGTTGGCAATAAGTAAAGAACCTCTGACTTTAATGGCTAAGAGTGGTACCGGCTGAAGGGAAGATGGAGATTGTCAGATTGTCTAGTATTATAAATAATAATCATGAACTTTAGTTTTTTTTTCAACCAAGGTTCATGTTTTAGGTTGTTATTAGAGAAAGTAAAAGATGAGTGTTATTTTTTCATCATTTGCTGCTTTCTTTCGTTTTAGGGATTTTAGCGGTTTTTGACAGGGGGGGGGAGGGGCAGGGCATTCGAACATGGGGCTAAATACGTATTATTTTACAAAATATTATGGCGATTTTTTTTTTATTATTTACTATAGTCCTAATATACCCCAGGAAATATGGCCACAGAAGATCACAGGATCTAGTGAATGTGAAGGTATAATTGCTACTGGGGGGAAGCCACACTGTGTCATGGTTGAGTCCTTTTCCAGCTGAGACAACCAGAAAAGGTCAGGCCCTTCCTGCTGCAGACCTAGAAAAAGGTCATCCATTCTCTCATCTTCTCAGACAGAGACTTGACTACTGCAATGCACTTTATTCGGATATCAGTCGAAATACCAAAGACTGCAACTGAATAACTGATACAAAACCCAGCTGATACAAAGAAAGCAGGAAGTGAAGAAAGATCGCGAGAGACCCAACTCATAACCTCAGCACCTGCTTCAAGGACCTGCCCTCGAGTAGGAGATGGCGCCTCTAAATTCAAGATGGCAAAGGGCAGTGCCAGTTTCATCCCCTCTGCCATTAGGCTCCTTAACACAAACCCCCAATACCTGATTCACCTCACCTGGACTTGTGTGGTGAAATTTGTAAGACACAGACCAGCTAATGATGCCTGGAACCACTGCTTGCACATGGATACATAAGTCCTGGTAATAGTGAAACATGATCAGGGTTGGGCACAGAACAGAAAGGCAAGCCAAGACAAAGGCCCATGGGTAATAAATAACTGGGGTCATTGTTAGGGGTTGAGACCCAAGGCAGTGGTCAGACCGTGGACGATCCTGATAGGCCGAGAGCCATATGAACACATGAACGCATGATAGATATAATGCCAGACAAAGAAATATCTGGGCCGGTCTTTCCTCCACTCTCTACCATGTAACTGGACATGCTCCCCGACGGCA